>NC_084845.1:62038536-62684091 GCF_033115175.1 Lepus europaeus | reverse complement strand
ATGGCGGTGTAACAGTCAGGGGCTTAGCCCACTGGGCCACAACGTAACCCCTAGAAGGCTCACGCTTAATTTCTACCTTGCCTTCCTCAGTTACTCCTAGCTATCATTCTTCTATCAAGGAAGTTTTTTTTTTTCCCCTTTTCCTTTAAGTTTTAGGAGCATCCTGGTAGATCATTTTTTTAATTCCAGCTATTACTTGGCTGTTTAATCTCTTCAGTCTCCCGCAGTTTAGATCAGTGTCACGCCTCCCCCAGTACGGTCACCACTTGGTAATGCTTAGACTAGAAATAATACGAAGTGGCCTGTTTGGGGACAACACAGTACAGGGTAGGACTCACCTACCAAGGTCACCAGGCCATAAACAGAGAAGCCAAGATTTGAATCCTAAATGGAAAGCTGTATCAGCAGAATAGCCAGGCTGTCCCTATGCTGGAGACCCAGAGAGGATGACAAAGAGGGTGAGATTCCCTAAAGATTCCCGGAAGCCTTGGGGGACTGGAGTCTGCGGCACTCGGCTGTGAGCAGTGGCCCTAGCATAGAAGGTCCCTGGGAGTCTCCGTGGAACAGGGGTGACAGCAGCAATGACGGCAAGACCCAGCATTTGCTGAGCTCACTGTATCACCTGTATTTACAACCTCCATTTGTCTCGTCTCCAATCGGTGACTAACACCCCTCATAATGAAAGTCGGCACTGACTGCGCATTTACTGCATGAAAATCTCGATTCTAAGATACAGGGGCCAGAGTAGGTAAGGCCACCATCTACACTGGCATCCCACATGCTGGTTCCGGGCCTGACTGCTCCACTTCCACTCCAGCTCCCTGCTGACAGCCTGGGAAGGGGAGCAGAAAATGGCCCAAGGGTTTGGGCCCTTTCCACCTATGTGGAGACTGGATGAAGCTCCTGGCTTCGACATGGCCTAGCCTTGGCTGCTGTGGACATCTAGGGAGTGAACCAGCAGATGGGAGATCTCTGTCTCTCCCTCTCTCTAGTCTGACATTCAAATAAGTCAATAAGGAGCCGGCTAAGCCTCTACCTGCAGTGCTGGCATCCCACAATCCCATATGGGTGCTGGTTCGTGTCCTGGCTGCTTCTTCTCCCATCCAGCTCTCTGCTATGGGCTGGGATAGCAGTAGAAGATGGCCCAAGCGCTTGGGCCCCTGCACTTGTGTGGGAGACCTGGAAGAAGCTCCTGGCTCCAGACTGGCACAGTTGCAGCGGTTGCAGCCATCTGGGGAATGAACCAGCGGATGGAAAATCTGTCTCTCCCTCTGTCTCTAACTCTGCTTCTGAAATAAATAAATCTTAAAAAAAAAAAATTAAAAGGAATACACACTTTGGTGTGCCTCACCTGTAGCCTTGGAATAACCAACAATAAAACATGATATGAACCATTCGGTGCACACTTAAGGGACACACGTCTCAGCTTCTGCGGGTGCCAAGTCCTGGGGTACTGCACCCCAGGCTAACGCAAAAACCGCCTGGGTCTCCGCAGCTCTCTGACATAGTCTCCCTTCCCTCCCCTCCCCGCATTTCTGGGCAGCCTCACCTCGGAGCCTGTCACTCCGCCGCCCACTTCCAGTCTCAGCACCCGGGGAGGGCCTTGGAGGACCGCGCCAGCGAGGTTGAGAGGGGCGGGCCGCGGCGGGGCGCAATGCATGCGGGCAGCGCGGGCTGGCGGGCAGTGGGGCGGGTGGGCGAGGCTGGGAGTCCCTGGAGCACGCAGAGGTGGCCTGACCTGGGTCCCTGACGAGTGCGCTCGCCGCCCCGAGGTGCGGACCGCGAGGCAGGCCACGGTAATCAGGTACTCGCCCCGTGCACCTGCGGCGCGGTCATCAGGTACTCGCCCCCGCGCACCTGCGGCGCGCCCCATCCAGAGCGCCCGACCGCCCAGCTGCCCAGGCACAGACTCAGCCAACGGGGGCGCAGCGGGGTCCGGAATCATCGCCTTTATTTCTTGGCAGGCCTTGGAGGAAAGTAGGGACCGCCGGGTCCCATCGGCCTGGGGGGGCGTCCGGGCGGCTCCAGGTCCTCCTCGCGGCGAGCGCTGGCGAGCGGGGCGCAAGGCTGCGGGCAGTGAGCGTCCAGGCTGCAAGGGGCCCGGCTCTCCGGCGCCCCCGCCGGCGCCCAGCCGCGGACCCTGCCCGGCGGGGACGCCCTGCGCCCTACCTCCCGGTCGCCGGCCCCGGCCTCGGGGGCACGCTGGGCTTGCGCAGGGACCTGCAGCTTAGACTTCTCCAGCTCCGCCCTCGGCCTGCGGGGAAGGGCAGAGGGAGGAGGAAGGAGGGCGCTCCCTCCCCGTTTGCCCAGGACCCCGTCCCCGTCTCACCCGTCGTCTTCAGCCGGGAGACCCCGGGCCTCGGGCGGCGAGCGCAGCCGCTGCTCCACCTCCTGCAGCCTGGCGCGCACCTGCGACTCTGCGCGAGGGAGGGGCGGGGCGTCAGGGGCGGGGCGGGGCGTCGAGGAGGGGCGTTGGGCCGGGCTCGGGGGCCGGGCTCGGGGGCGGGGCCCGAGGGCGGGGCGTCGGGAGGGGCGGGGCCTGGGGCACGCCCCCTCGCGCCCGGTCTCACGCTCCGTTTGCAGCTGCTCCTGGCTGCTCTGCAGCGCGCCGATCTCCCGGGCCAGTCGCCGCTCTAGCATCTGCGAGGACCAAGAGGAGGCCCGAAGGCCTGTCCGTGTCTGTGGCCTACCCGGGCCCCTCCACGCTTCTCGTCAAGTCTGCACATTATTTCTTCCTTCGCTGTGCAAGTTGCACTGTGGCTGCAGGCCCGTCCCCCCAGGCCGCTCTCCCTGCCCCATCGAGCTACTCATTTTCGTGGCTGCAGTCTGGGTATCATGCCTCCCCCGCCCCCGTTCAGGCTGGACGTCAAAGCCTCGGCCCTTTGGGGTCACCACTGCCTCCGCCCGCAGGTCAGTGGAGAAATGACCTGACTGTGGCTTTCCCAGCAGGCAATGCTGCAGGAGGCCGTGGAGGGTGGTGGGAGGGGGCCAGGTCTGATGCAAAACCCAAGGGAAGGAATAGGTGGGGGAGAGAAGGAAGTCTCCCATGAGACACGTGGCCGGAACAGGGCTGGGCAGTGCGGGCACTCGAGCCGGGAGAAGCGGCCCTGGCTGCAGGCAATGACGATGGCTCACGTGGAATTCCCAGAGGTCCTTGTGCTGGCCCACGACATCGTCCAGCTGGCCTTGGACATCCAATCTGGGGGCAGACAGCCAGGAGTCAGAGAACTAAGCAGGCTAAGCCCACGCCCCGCCCGGCAGGTCTGGGGCGGCTCTGGCACAAGCCTTCTAATGCTTGCCCGCTGCTCCAGTGCTCCCTCTACCGCGAGCTCGGTCAGGGGCCTTACCCCCCTCCCCCATGGCTCCTTTTTCAACAAACTCCCGGATGCAGACCCACCCCCACCCGCCACCCAGTGGTCCGCTGGACCCCAGGCTTGGCAGCTGCCCCGGCTTCCTCTGACTCCCTGAGATATGCAAGTTCTGGACAGAAGTCAGCTCCATGCACTCCCACACCATGGGCTGCCTAGCACGAGAAGGGCTCTCTCTCTCTCTCCCTCTCTGTCTCTCTCTCTCTCTCTCTCTCTCTCACACACACACACACACACACACACACACACACACCGTCATAGCCTCCTCATGGCCACAGCACTCCCGTCAGCAGGACTGAGGGCTGGGGGGGGGGGGGTTCTCTGTAACAGTAACCCGACTCCTTCATCCATCCCACACCACCCTCTGTGGCCTCTGCAGTGGCCATCATCCTGTCCGTCCTGTCCCCCATCAAACTGTGCCTTCTCAAGAAAGCTTTGTGCAGGATTCATTTGAATCGCCTTCTGGACTCTAAATAAAGCCCTTGCTTCCAGCCCCGATTGCACCTTCTCTGTGACTGTGACAATTTACTTAACCGCTCTGGGTCTGCTTCCTCCATCACACACTGGCCGTGGTGCCGGGAGGGTGATATCAGCCCTTAACTCATCTATTCTGACGAGCAGGGGAACAGTCATGAGCTGTGTAAACTCTGGCTAACCAGCAGCATATGCACCAGTGGGCCCTTCAAGTCATACTGCCTGGCGAGCCTGTAGCCTTCTCAGTTCGTATCACCACACACTACGGTGCTCGCGCCATGCAATGTAAATGAACACAGATGCTCTGCAGTGCGTGAAGAGTGGTCAAGCACTTGCCTACAGTAACTGTTCACCAACAGGTTTGCTGCACACACAGTCATTGGTTATCAAGATGGGACACCTCTGGTGGTCACAGGAATGTTCAAAAAACACAAACGGATGGTTTGTGGAATGGACAGGTAACTGGGTGGGTGAGTGGCTGCCTGAAGATGATGGCTGTTGAGGGAGGTGATGAGTGAAGGGGTGACGGCTGGATGGACTAAAGGACGGACGGGCGGATGCCTGCATGATTCTCCCTGGACTGCTGATGTGATTAGATAGCCAGATAGGAAAAAAAGATGAGTGGGTCGATGGGTGGCTGGGTCGATGGATGACTGAGGCCTAAAATGGACAGGTAGATAAATGAAGAGAAGGCAGGGAAGCTGGACGGCCAACAAGGCATGAGTTAGAATATGCCAGCCACGGTTGATAAAATCAGAAATTGTTCAATGAGTGGATTAAGCTTAATACCATCCCCCAGGGTCTTTTTGTCTGGCTGTCCTAGTTTACAGAAGAGGACACTGGTTGGTGCATGTCTGGGATTCCCTCCCCCAGCTCAGCTTGGGCCTCCTCCCCCTCCCAGCTGGTGGGGGCAGGGGCCCACGCTCCTACCTCTGAGCCTCGCTCCCCTTCTCTTGGCAGTGCAGCTGGAGCATCCACAGCGCCTCTGTGCAGAGAGGAACCAGGAAGGCCGGGTTTGCTAGAGGAAAGGGGGCCCCATCATGGGGGCACGGGAGGGTGGGAAGGGGGCATCGTTGGGGGCTTATTCCATGTGAGGGAGAGATCTGAGTGTTCAGGGGAGCGCCCTGACTCAGGGGTAGTGGGATTTCTCTGGCTGCCCTGGGGGTACCACAATGAGGAAGACACAGCAACTTGGCAAGTACCTTGCTTTTTGTTCAAGACCTCCTCTAGGTGCGCTTTCTCTCCATTCACTGGAAAACACAAAGACACCTTCAGCCCCCAAGAGTCGCATCCCACGTCTCTAACTTCCTGCAATGGCAGAAGTCACAAAGAAGGCGTGGTGCGGCCTCGGGGGAAGGGAGATGCATCTTTGCCACTCTTGCACCCACCTGCCAGGGAGCATCCTGATGCAGCTTCTCCCCCTCAACTCAATCCTGCCCCTGCACCCCCCAACACACACACATTCCCACACTGAATGGAGTCAAGACCCAGAAAAAACACGCAAGGTTTATGCTGAGGGGAGAGGACCATAAAGAAAGAAACGCATCATGTGAGGGTGAAGGAACTCAAGCGAGCGAGAGTGACAGAGAGAGGGCAGGATTCTGCTTTGGGATGAGATAGTCAAGGCAGGGTTGTCAGGATACAGTGAGAACTGGGGGCTAGAGTGCACAGGAAAGCAGGAAGTAGTCACATGGTGGTGGCCGACAGCAGTGCAGGCAAGGGAACCGCCTGTGCGAAGGTTGGGAGGTGTTTCCAGAACATCAGCAGGGGCCACGGAACCTCTGAGCGCAAGTTCAGCCCCACTTACAGGAGTCCAGTTCCCTGCGCAGGGCTTCCCAGAGAGCCTGGGCCTCTCCCACCTCCTCGCTGGACTTCTTCTTGGCTGGGTCCGGGAAGGGAAGAAGCCACCGTGTGAGTGCAGCCTCAGGCCTTGCTGCTCCCTAGCAGATAAGGACACTGCTCCTTTGTCCCCAGGGAACCCCGGGGGAGGCCTGGGTTTTACAGATGAGGAAAGCCCATCTGGGCTCTTCCTGCTGACCTCAGCTGGCCAGTGCAGGTCCCCAAGTTTACCTTGCTGAAGCTCGCTAATCCGGTTAATCAGGTCCTCGATCTGGGGCTCCAAGCTCCCTTCTGAAGAGAACGGGAAAGACTGAGCCAAGAGAGATGTCAGGTGGCTAAGGCAGGTGGAGGAGGGGTCAATCTGGCTCTGGGCACCTGCTGCATGCTGGGCTCTGTACAAGGCCCTTGCTGGGCTTGCAGTCTGGGTGAGGGACTTGGACATTGAGTCCATTTGTGTGGTGGTAACTGCAGGGAGGGGAACTCAAGTGAGGGCAGGTGTGGAAGAGCAAGGGGGTAAAAGGTGATTCTTGAGATACAGAAATTAGGCCAGGAGGCAGGCTCTGCGATCCGGGGACTGCAGAGTGTGAGTAGATCCACTGCCGGCAGAGGGCGCACGTGGAGACACCTGCTCATCCCTCCCTGGCTTCAAGACTGACAACCCCGAGCTCCGGCAAAAGGCTCTGCGCCCCTGAGACACTGTGGAGCCCATGAACCCAGGCCCGTGCTTCTCCAGGGTCACCACCTCCCGCTCCTGTGACCTGCAGACAGCAGGCATTTTCCACAGCGCTGATAAAGATGGCTGGGCACTCCTTGCTGTCTTTATTCTACTGGAGGAGGTCGGGTCACTATTCATTTCCAGTCTGGCAATTTCTGTACATCACACTTGATGCTAGGGAATTTTAGCTGGGCACTAGGCCCAAAGTACCTCTTCTGCACGCGGCCAGCGTGGAGGAAGGGGAGGGTCCCTTCTAAGAGGAGGATGGCCAGGAGGCCTAACCTCAAACTAGGCCAGGACACTGCCCTAGCCCTGCTGTGGGACTGGATGCCACTTGGCTCCCAAGTCCTTCTCAATGAGCAAAGCAAGGCACAAAGCCACGTGCACAGCTATTTGCACATTACAAGGGAGGAGGGCGACTTTACCCCCAGGCATTTTTGTTTTTAATCTCTGGAAAGATGCTTCAGAATTTAAAGTTATTGTGGGATGTGGATGACTGGTTTGTGTGTGTGTGTGAGTGTGTGTGTGTGCAGACAGGTTAGGTAGGTAAGAGTAGGTTTCCCCAACCCCTTACATTTTTTGAATTTTGAACTGCAGGGCTATATTTTTGGTTCAGATAATTAAGCTGGATAAGAGGGAGAGAAAGCCATGGGATGCTCTCCCAAGATGGGGCACTGAGGGGGCTGGGTTTGAACCCTGTTTGTCTGATTCAAAACCTAAGGCCAAGGCTCAGACACAGGAGACATGTGACCTTTCTGCAGCTTTGTCACCATTGTCACCAAGTCTTCCGTCTTCGTCGAAGACCTGGCGGGTCCTGTGGAGATGAAAACCAGAGTTACAGGACCAGTGAGAGTGAAAGGGACGGTGGGAAGGTCCACCCCGTGTGGGAGGGTCCCTGTGGGCGCCGCAGACACACCCTCCCTAAGTCCAGCTGCAGGACTTGGGCTCCGACCACCCACATAGGAGCCCCGATCGATCGAGTTCCTGGCTCTTGGCTTTGTCATGGCCCAGCTCAAGTTGTCAGGGGCATTTGGAGAGTGACCCAGCAAAATGGAAGGGCTCTCTCTGTGTCTCTCCATCTCTCCTCTGTCACTCTGCCATTCAAATAGGTAAACATTAAGAAAATGAGTTAAAAGGTCAAATCCCAATGAACACAAGATGAAAGGCATCTCACAAAACATATCTGACGGCCAACATATGAAAGAAGACACGGTGAACTGGGAGACATATGTGTCCCTTGGACTCCAAGTTCCCCACTTGCCCTCCTCAGAAGCCGCTAGAAATACAAGCTCTCTGTGGATACGAGGACCTGGCTCAACTCCTCTGTGAGCATACGTTTCATTTTTCCTATGTGGCTGGTAGCATGTCATACAAGAGGCCCATGTCTTGTATATTTCATTCGACAAGGTACTCTGGTGACCTTTTTCCTGGTTTCAGTGGCTGCAAAGAGTTTCACTGCACAGACCACACGTAAGTGCAGTTGCCTACTGCTGCATATTTAGAGGGTTTCCCTTTTTTTTTCTTCTGTTAATAGCAGTGCCACAGTGATGTCTGTGTGTGTTTTCTCCAGCTGCCGTAACAAAGAATCACACACAAGGCCTTCCCTCTCTGTGCCTTCACAGGACATTCTCTGTGTACATCCGTGTGTCCTTAGAGGGACTCCAGTCATTGAATTATGGCCCCAATCCGGTATGACCTCATATTCATCAGCTACACCTGCAAACACCCTACTGCCAAATCACATTCCGAGGTTCTGGTGATCATGAATTTGAGGGGAGAGGGACACAGCTGAGCTCAGTTCACCCCCTTGTGCTTTCCTCTTTGTGTCTGCATCAGGACATATCCACTGCACACACCAACAACCTGGAGGGACCTGCTAGATCGAAGGGTTTGTATAGTGTCAAATTTGACTTACATGATGAAATTGCCTTCTACCCATTTGGGGCCCACAAAGGAACTCTTTCCCGATCTCTTATGTTTCAACCCTTTTTGCTTTTTGCTAATCTGATAGGCAAAAAGTCTCACTTCAGAATTCCTGCTTACCAAATAAATTATCAAAACGTAAGTCATCTCTGGATTAGAAATTCCACTCCTGAAACTCTTCTTCTTCTCCTTAAAGGTTTACTTATTTACTTGAAAGGCAGAAGGGGAGAAGGAGAGAGAGAGGGAGGGAAAGAGGCGTGGGGTGGGGGGGAGGGAGAGAGAGAGAAGCAGAGAGAGACAGAGGTCTTCCATTCACTGGTTCACTCCCCAAATGGCTGCAGTGGCTAGAGCTGGGCCGATTTAAAGCCAGGAGCCTAGAGGTTTCTCCAGGCCCCCTGTGTGCGTACAGGGCCCCAAGGACTTGACCATCTGCTACTGCTTTCCCAGGCCTTAGAAGAGAGCTGGATCAGAAGTGGAGCAGCCAGGACTTGAACTGGCACCTATATGGGATGCTGGCACTGCAGGTGGCAGCTTTACCCGCTACACCACAACTCTAGTCCTGAAACTCATCTTCTTTTTAAAACTTACCTATTTTACTTGAAGGGCAGAGTGACAGGGAACAGAGAGATAGAGACAGCGATCTTTCATCTACTGGTTCACTCCCCAGACACCCACAATAGGTAGGGCTGGGACGGGCCAAAGCTAGGAACCAGGAACTCCATCTGGGTCTCCCATGTAGGTGGCAGGGGCCCAAGTGCTTGGGCCCCTATCCACTGTCTTAGGCTAGCAGGAAGCTGGCTAGGAAGCAGAGCGCTGGTACTGCACTGGCTCTCTAATATAGGATGTGAGCATCACAAAACGGCGGCTTAACCCACTGGTCAAGATATTAATTTCTTCACTATCTGTAATTTTAAAATATAGACATAACCTAAGGGTAACTTAATATATTAGCTAATTGTGACGTTTGTAGGATGAAATCTTTGCAATCATTAAAAACTATGTTGCAATATCAGGGGTTCTTTTAAAGGCTATTTCTTTTCTTTGAAAAGCAGAATGCCACAGAGAGGGAGGTTCACTCTCCATATGCCCACAAGGACTGGGCCAGGCTGAAGCCAAGAGCCAGGAGGAATTCCATTCAGGTCTCCCATGTGGGTGGCAGGGGCCCAGGCACTTAAACCTCCACTGTCTTCTCAGGTACGTTAGCAGGGAGCCAGATCAGAAAAGGAGCAGGCAGGACTTGAACCAGTGCTCTGATATGGGATGCCAACATTGTAAGCAGAGGCTTAACCTATCGGGCTTTTTTTTTTTTTTTTTGACAGGCAGCGTTAGACACTGAGAGACAGAGAGAAAGGTCTTCATTCTGCTGGTTCACCCTCCAAAATGGCTGCCATGGCCGGCTGCTTCCTCCTGGTCTCCCATGTGGGTGCAGGGGCCCAAGCACTTGGGCCATCCTCCACTGCCTTCCCAGGCCACAGCAGAGAGCTGGCCTGGAAGAGGAGCAACTGGGACAGAACCAGCGCCCCAACCGGGACTAGAACCCGGAGTACCAGCACCACAGGCGGAGGATTAGCCTAGTGAGCCGCGGCGCCTCTTAACCTGTGCTTATTAAATTTTGTCGAAATGTGTGGTGGTATGTTCACCTTCGTTTTACATTTTTGACTGGCCTGAGATCCCTTGTTAATTGACATGCATTAATCTAATTTCACATTTTAATTAAATAATAAATGTAGAAAAACATAGAATAAAGTGTCTCCCTTTACCAACAGCCCCTTTCCCAACTCACTCTCTCCCAAAATGAACCACTGGCAGCTTAGTGACATTCAACCTTTTTAGTAAAATATATTTCAAGCATTGCTTTAATTTATATTTTCTTACCCAAGTAATTTTTTAAGAAACTTCAAATACAGAAATATGCAACATTGAAAATGAAACTCTCTCTTTTCTTGACCATAAATCCTACTGCCTTTCCCATACATAGTCACTATCACCAGGTTGATGGATCCTGTTGAGGCTCTTTCTTTTTTAAAAATATTCTTCATTTTGGGGAGTGAAACAAAAATGATAGCTATTTTAATAACAGCAAGCTGAGGTACTTATGATTGTTTCTTAATAGCATGAAAACTTTCAAATGCACAGGAAAGTAGAAAGGTTACTGTTGTGAGCTACGGGTACAGATCATGGAGCGCTGACAGTCATCACGGGTCACCCACACACTCTCCAGGTTTGCAAGTTGCAGGTTTCCTCATACTTCATCCCCAGCCTCAACTACTTAAGGACATTTTAGGATGACCCCAATCCTATAGTCGCACTGGACAAGGTTAACCAGACCCTATGTGAATTTCCCCGTTTCCGGTCTTTCACAGCTGGCCTTTGCCACGGTTCCTGCCAAAGCTCCATGTGTGCCTTCCCCCTCTGCTGCTTTTTACTGCTAGTCAGAAGGCTGTTAAATCTTTTAAAAATTCCATGTTACAAATGACTACATAGCCTGTAGAGTAGGAGTTCCTTTTAAATGTTTTATTTTGAAATACTTTCAGATGCACACAAAAGTAGTAGAAATAGGCCATTGTACTCCCAGTTGCCTTTGTACCAGACTCCCCCACCCCTGGGTGTTTGTGAACCATGAACTGCAGACATAACCCATTGCTCCCTGACATCCCAGTGTACACCCCTATATACAACGGCATCTACCCAGTCACTGTGTGTAACCACAGTGTGATAACAACAATCACCACCCTCGGACACCTTTCACAATTTCCACTTATATTTTAAAATTACACACTCTTCATATGTTTCTAGAAGAAAAACAAAGCAGTAAATCAGAATACTGCCTCCACCCTGGCATCACCCCCTCAAGCAAGTCCCTTGCCCTGTGTGACCAGTCAGGTCCTAAGTCTCAAGCTGCTTGTGCACAACGACATTGTTTGGCAACCCCCTTCTTGTTTGTTTCAATCCTTGCTGGCTTTTCTCTAATAAAAATGTGTTGTCTTGCAGCTCATTCTGGAACAATGAACAATGATCTTATCCACTGACAATCAAATTCCTAAGTTAAATTAATTTGGGACTTAATTTTAACTATTTTTCCCCGGCGTCTTTTAAAAAACCCTCACGGTTATTCTAGAGGGTGCGTGGATACACCCCGACGCGGCCATTTCTGTGACTGTACCTGTGCTGGCCTACATCGACATTCCTGACCACGCCTGGTCCACGGGTCTGGGGACTCTACCATGACTACCTAGCCCGGGGCCTGCAGATGTGGGAGAGCATTTCAGGTGTGAAAACGTTTTGCCGAACTGCCTGGGGCAATGCCTTTACTGCTCTGACCGAGAGAAGGGCTCTTTCAGCACCGGGTCATCAGTACCAGGTGCTCCGCCTCTCTTCACTTAGCCAGTCTGCAGGTGGTGTTAAGTGTAACTTCGAGTTTGAGGAATCTGGAAGGGCGATACTGAGCTTTGATTTTCAAGCCTCAGGGGCGGCCATTCGAAGGGCTTAACAAATGGAATCTACGCGCATCTGTCTTATTTCTGTCTGATGCTCTAACCCAAAAGAATTCCGCTGGCCATCTCGTCATTCTCACCTCCCATCTGCTAAGCTCGCATCGCTTTCAGCAGTGAACAGGCTCACAGCCCAGAGAATCAGCCCGGTTCTGACCCCCGCCTAGGCAGGCGTGGCAGGCGTGGCAGGCGGCAACTTCACGTGCTTGTTCAAGCCCTGCTTCAAAGAGCACGCACAAAGGGGAGTCGGAGGCGGCTCAAAGGGGGCACAGTCGACAGCTTCGGAGGCAGCGTGACTGGCAAGTGCAGGGGCGTCCATCAAGCTCTTTCCTCTACTTCGGTCCATTCTGAAAATTTCTCCAGCAACCCCAAGAAGCTGGCGACGCACTGAAGGATCCCTGCCTCGGGACATTTCCTTTTTGCTGGCCGGATTTCCAATGCACTTCTACTCAGTCGGGGTTTAGGGGTCACATCTAACAAGTCAACCCCGGAGAAGAAGCTGCGTGGAGGCCAGGCGCCACGGGCCGGGCGCGAGCCACCGCTAACCACTGCGAATACTCTTGGGGGCGGCAGCAGCACGGCGATTCGGCGATTTTCGTCGGAATATCCCTCCCCCACAGGCTTGCCATTTCTAAGAAAAGCAGACTGTAGTATTACTTTAAGATGCTTAAGCAATATATTTAAGAGTTGCCAAGTTAATCCAGGAATCTAGGCGATAGGAAGGTGCGCGTGGTACTCATCTCTACCTTAGAGAGGTTAAAGGGTTTCTTTCCTTCAAATAATCAAAGTCTTAAAATCTTATTTAAAAAAGCTACAGCTGGCATTAGGTCATCACTACCCTGAGACAGGCTCCCTCCTCCCACTCTGCCCAAGGCAGCGCACACCGCTGGTCTACACTACCTTCCGCCGGCTCCACGGCTTCCAGCGGCCCCACCACCAGACGCTCCAACTGGCCGGCCATTTCTCCAGGGCCTCCTGGGCGCGGTGGACAATGATTGGCTAGGGGGGGACCGCCCACGTGAGGGTGAGCGGAGCGCACATGCGCGGAGTGCACGTTTACCCATCCGTTGACTAAGGCCGAGGCAACAGGTGTCCGCGGTGCGCAAGGCCTGCGAGTGACCCTGATCGGCAGTTAGCAGCGCGCGCACGATCGCGAGGCCGCACTCCGACTCTAAGGTAAGCTGGCCAGGTGGGGAGCTGGGTTGAGAGCACACACACAAGCCCCGGGGGCGGGGTCTCTCTGTGTAGGTTGCATGTGTTGCGCAGGTTGCCAAGGCCTGGGGACACAGGTGCACGAGCTGCGTCTGGGGCACCCCGAGTTCCAGTCCCTCTTCCTTTACAGATGTTCATGAGAGGCCTATGAGAGGTTATCTCTGTTTGACAACACAGTGAAATAAACCTTAGATGCGAACTGCACCAGCTCTCAGCCAGTGTGCAGGCAGGTGTTGCATGTCCTGGGTCACACAAGTGGACACTGGAGGCCACCTTCTTAACAACAGTGGCCAGCACGGATGGGGTCATTTTGGCGGGGTAAAGTATATGAAGGGCAAAGGACTATCCTTGGACTTGGCTTGGGTCTTTTATGTACGTCGTCATTGCAATACCCTCAGGCCGCCGCAAACACAGGTTGGCCCTGCAGAAACCCCAGAACCCCTGTGAGCCACTCCAGAGACGCTGGCCAGCCCAGGACACTCAGGGCTGGGATTCCACAGAGGAGGGAAGCCCCCGAAGTCGGGTCGGAGGTGACAGCCTGACAGGGGCTGCAGCATCATCCAAATGGAGGTGAGGCAGAGATGGGGGGAGGGAGGCCTACGGTCTCCCCCAGGGAAGGAAGTGCATGAGGGGCTGTGACAGCAGCCCTGTGCCTGGTTGCTGCCACCCATCTCCCATCTGCGGCTGGGGCTTCGCACCGTGCCCATATCATCCAGGGAGACAGCAGCTGGCCACAGACACAACCCCTACCCACGTTTCCAGCACAGAGACAGAAGGGACAAGCCAGAGCCGGTCACTCCCAGCGCTGCCTTGTCTGGGAGCTCCACCTTTCAGAGTCCGGTGAACAGGCCATTGTGGGGCGCTTGGTCCGCAGAGGCGGCTGGGGGTGTGGAGTACTTGGGCGGGTAACGAATGAAGAGCCGGTCTTCTTCTTTCTTCACCCAGCGCAGGAGTTTGGTCACGACCAAGATGGCACCTGCCTTGGTCACCAGGGGGCTAAGGCAGGTATAGAGCTCAAATTTGGAGGTCACCTGGGAGTTTGGGAAAAGACAGAGTCAGAAGGGCTGGAGCTGGCCACGGACAATGCTGTCTGCCCTCACCCAGCCCCACGTGTGCCTCCTGCAGCAACCCCCATCTAGTCATGCTGTGGACTGGGCAATGGGCTGTCAGCTGGGCCTAGCCACACATGTGTGTGTACTCTCTGGACCTTAGTTTGCTTGTCTATGGCCGGCTGGACTGGGGAAAATAGTGAGAATACTTTCTAGTGTACACAGGGCCCTGTTCTAAGCTCTACACACCTGTACCCTGGATATAATAGAAACGGACACGCAGACCTCACTCCACCAGGTCAGCAGAACCCTCCTGTGCCTCCTCCCCTCCACTTCTTCTGTTCCAGCTACTCCCTTTCCTTATTGTTCCTCAGATACAAGTAGGTTCAGTCTCACCGCACAGAATCTGTAGTGTTCTTTCCTCTGCTGGGGTACCCTTCCTCCAGATACTCATGTAGCCCAGTACCCCCACCTCTATTGAGAGGCAATTCCATAGGGACGCTGTTCTTGACCTCTTGATTTAAAACCCTGGCGTTCTCATATGTTTTAAATGCTAACTTGTACTGAGAGGTACCAGGGCTCCTTGGGAAAGCGGTGGAGTGCAGGACTAGAGCAGCGGTGTGTTCCTACAGGGGGTGGGGATGTGTCCAGAGAAGTACAGGACCAGCCTGGCTAAACCAGGCTCCCATTAGCTACTGCAGTCATGAATTCACCACCAAAGTAAATGACAGAAAAGGTTTTAGCCCACGGCACTAAAGAAACATCCATGAGACCATACTGACATAAAATTAAAAATTCAACACACACACAGGAGATGGGAAAGTTCTTTACAGTAGATCCCCCATCACTTAGATAACAAAAGAATGATGGAGTTAGAAACACATCACCATCTAGCCAGTGCCAGACTAAGAACATCAATGGATTAGTGAGTGAAAACTATGGCAAAAACCAGGACACCGACAAGTGAGCACAGATACCCACTAATGACAAAGGGAAATGCGTTACAGTGTGGCAGTGTGACAGAAACCACAGTGTGGCAGTGTGACAGAAACCACGGTAAGTGGTCAGAGCTGGCATCAGCAGCAGTGGGGCAGAATGGCATCCTGATACGACGCAGAGAAAGCCACAGTGTCACTTCCGTGGGGTTCTTGCCAGAAAGATGCATGATCTCACTTGATTCACAGTGTGACATCGGAAAAACCCAAGACGAGGGCCAATCGCACAACGCTAAGCTTCGGGGTCACGAGACCTCCCAACTCACCCAGGCCAGCAGCGTCTCCTTCTCAGCCACGTGGTAGATGAGGCGCAGGGGCCGGGTGGTGCTGTGGAGGCGCGCGTGCAGGCGGTGGTACAGGTCCGACAGCCGCTGCCGCTCCTCCTCCTTGCTGTAGGGGGCCTCTAGCTCCGGGCTGCCGAGACGGAGGGAGGCGGAGGGCACGGTTAGTCCAGGGCCTTCTCGCCTGCCTGCTGCCATCGAACTCTAGGGATTTCAATTAAGTTGGGAAGCAGCGCCTTCCCCGTTGAACTTAAGGATTCAGTAGTTCGAAGCTGAGCTTCTCCCATCGGATTAGGGGACTTTCTGGGGACCACCAGATGCCACTGGAATAGGGCCTTCCTTCACGCTGGTGGTTGAACTTTGATCAGAAAGGGCCCCGTTCCACACTCCTCCCTTCTGCAGCATGCCAGCCTGTCTCTCGCGAATAGATCTATGAGCTGCTGAACCTCCTACTTAGACAAGCCTCCCCTCCCAGCCAAGTGCCCTCAGGGTCTGGGCCCACCTGGTAAACTGGGGCAGCTGGCGGTGGTGGTCAGGGATGTCCAGCGGTTTATAGAGGAAGTGTCGCAGGCCAGGGGCCCCCACAGCCTGCACACTGTAGGCAGGGGCAGTGGCTGCTGGGGCATTGGAGAAGCCAGCAGCCTCCCCGAGGGCGTGCAGGGCTCCAAGGGTGCGCATCCCATCTTCGACAAGGCGCCGGCAGGCGGCCATGGCGTGGAAGGCTTCACGGTGGGTGCCAAGCAGCAGGAGGCAGACCGGCACGGCATCCAGGCGGGCCACGTAGGCGTAGAAGAAACCGTCGGGGTTGAAGCGGGGCAGGCACACGGGTGCCCACGCCTCGCCCGCTGCAAACGCTGGAGCTCCCGCCCAGTCGAGCAGCAGCTGCAGGTCAGCTGGGTCCAGCCGGCATTCAGCCAGCACGTTCCGCTCCTGGGCTGCCGTCACCAGGCGGCCACCCACCGCCAGCACCGACAGGGCCAGGCCAGGTGCTATGCAGCGCCGGAGCAGCGCGCCCAGTGCTTCCCGCAGTGGGCGAGCCAGGGGTACGCAGCGCACAGCACCCAGGAGCAAAGCACCTGGGTCCTGCTCCACGCTGTCCAGAAGCCGGTCCAGAGTGCGCTCTGAGCCAGCCAGCAGGCGGCGCAGGTCATAGTTCTGCTTGTGTGCGAAGATGCGAGCCACGCTCGCTCGTGTCAGTGTGCTCACAATCTGTGCGTGCACAGCCAGCAGCTCTCCCCGCAGCTGGGCTGCTGACTGCGGAGTCCGGGACACAGCCACCAGCAGCAGTGGGCCCTGCTGTAGGAACACCAGCTTGTGGTCCTCTGGGGGCAGGACAGAAACGGGTCAGGAGTGACCGGAGGGGTCAGGCAGGGCTCTTCTGCCTTCCTCCCCAACACACATGCCCCTGGCCTGAATGGAGGGCAAGCTGGGACAACGTGGGCATTTGTGGAGACATGATGGGATGGTCAAGGGATCAGGTAGTTAGAGAGGAGGTGAGGGGGAAGAGACAGAACCAGGACTGACTCAAAGCCAGAAAGATACACACAGTTACAGGCAACAAGAAAGTACCCAGCTTGTCACTTAGATCCCAGGGAGTCACTCAGGACCTAGCAAGGAAAACTGGGACAGGACCCGCCCCCGCCCCCAGGTAATTAGACTCCTGAGTGTCCATCCACATACACGGACCTATTCCAGGCTGGCTGGACAGAGCCACAGGCATGCAGACAGACAGACCTACCCACGGCGGCGGAGGCAGACCACCAGCCAGCCAGTCCCATTCCTAGTCACCAGCCCCCATTCCTCCTCGTGGCCCTTTGCTCACCGGCATAGATGGCACGGATGGCGTCTCCCGCACTCTGCACAAAGGACACCAGGGCTGTCATCACCCCCATGGTAGCTGACAGCGCCTCCACACTACCGTACCGGGAGTAGATGGGCTTGCCAGCCTCACTCAGGACAAACACGTGCTTCCGCTGGCTGCGCCAGTCCTCGTCGCTGGGGTCGCCGCCCTGGGGCCCGGGGCCACCTTCAGGGCCATGGATGGGACTCCCTTCAGTGGCTGCAGGACTCCAGCCCTCACAGGGGCTTGACGGGGATTCTGAACGGGGCAGTGGTGACAGGCGGCTGGGTGGCTGATCCTTGGCCTTGGATTCTGAAAGGGAGCTCCTGGTGAGTGTCAGCCGCCGTGACCTCCACAAATGCCGCATCTCCAAGGACCCACCAAAGCCCTACCAGTCCCTCAGTGATCCCTGCATGCTAACAGAGACCTCCAAGCATCTCTCTTGCCCAGCGATGACCAAGGATTCCCCACGACCACTAACTGGGACATGTCTAGAATATCCTATAACACTAAGGTTTCCATGTTCCTCCCTAAAGCCCCAGTAGCCCAATACACCCCCACTGTCATTCACTGAAACTTCTGTGACCCCACAGACCAGCTACAGCCTCTTCAATATCTGCATTGCCAAGTCTTCCAAGAACCCTCCTGCCTCTAACGACCACGATTAATAGCATTTCCAGTGATCTCCCTTTAAATCCTCTGATTCCTAATATCAGCTCCCCCCCCAATGAGCACCATGAACCTCTACTAGCATCTGCATCTTGAATGCACCCCCCCACCCACTATCCTAACCCCCTACTCTCACGGACGGCCTCCAATCGATAATGTGCCACACTGACTCTCCCGGTCCCCTGTTGACATTCTCAATGATGTCCATTAACTCTCCCCGTGAATGCCACCAATTTCCAGGACTCCCCTAACCCCCCGTTCACTTCCACTGCAGGACACTGACACCCCCAAATCTCATATTCCCATCACTAACGCTGGGGTCTTCAATGATCCTCCATGGCTACCCTGCCCTACAACTTACTCTAGCCCTGTCCACTCTGTCCTGCCCATCAGTGAGCACCCTTAACCTCCACAAACACTTCAGACTTGCCATCATCTCCACTGAATCCCCTGAGCCCCTTTAAGTCTCACTGATACCCGCTCAGCTTCTCATAGCAACAAATATGGCCGCTGTTAACATTCAATAGAACCCACAACCTCAAAGGCCGCCACCGACCCCCTGAAAGGCCCATCATTCCTGCTGATGATCGCGGTCTCCCTTGACGAAGATCACCATCATCCATTTACAACCATGTCTTAGTACCTGTCCCAGAACATTCCAGCGACCTCACGTTCTTCCACTTCCTCATTGCCGCTGACAGCCGTCTGTCGCTCAATACCAATGGCCACTCCCAATAACCAAGTCCCGCCCCGTTTATTCTGTGATGACCACTGACCATTCCTAACGAGCAGCCACTAAGTCCAAAGGGCTCAACGAGCACCAACTCGCCTGTGACTTCCTCAGTGAACACCGACACACGTCCACCGCCATCTGCGGATCTCCTGACTTTCCAACCTTACGTGGTCCTGCCCACCCCACCCGGGTCACAGTTACCGTCCACTAACACGTGATTCCTTACAGGCTCCCCGACAACCCGTGATGATGGAGCTGTCCCGGCGCCTGGCCACTCCTGGAGATCCTCTTTCCACTCCAGGGACTTAACGACCTGGTTTCCCAACCACCACCTTCCAAGGGTCTCCCCCCCTCCCATTTGACCCTGCTAACTCCCCTGTGCTCCTTCATGGAGGCAAACACCCTAAGTCCCCAAAGACCCTCTCTCACCCCCACTTCCCTTCCTGTCTCTCAGTGATCTGATCCATACCAGGTCCCCACCGCCTTCCTTCTCCTTCCCCGCAACTCTAACTGCACCGAGTCCACGGGGACCCCCGGGTGCTCGCTGCTTCCCCGACTGGTCCAAGCAAAGGCGGGGCGGGGGGCATACCTGTCTCCTCCAGACCCCCACCTCCGGGGTCCGGCGGGCCCGCAGGGACCCCTCCTCCGCCACCAGCGGCAGTGTCCTCACCGGGGAGCCGCGTGTCCCCCAAGTCCTCCGCGCCCCCGGGGGCTGCGGCCGCAGCGTCTCCTCCGGCCTCCATCTGCACATCCCTGGGGGAGAGGGGAATCGAGGGTGACGGGCAGCAAAAGCAACTTCTGCAAAGCCTCGACGGAGCCAGGCCCCGCTCCGGGAAGCATCGCCCACGGCGTTCAGCAGGCGGGGATGGTCCACCGCATGACCGCGGCCGTGCCCGGAAGCCGCTCCAGAGCCGCGAAGCCGCTACCAGCCGGGGAGAGGGCCAACCGAGACACCTGCTGTCATCCCGCCTCCTCCACGGGCCGGAGACCACTACTTCCCTCAGAGAAGGTAGCTTCACACTTCCGGGTGCGGCCGGGCGCTGGGGACACTTCCGGGGGCGACGCCTCCCCAAGGACACTTCCGGTGGCGAGGTTGCGAGGTCCCCGCGGCGCCCCTCTCCCGCCGCCTGCTGGTGTTCCCTCACCGTTGGGATGGCGCGCGCCGACCCCGGGTCTACGCCGGGTCCAGTCGGGAACCGAGGGCGCGCCTTTGCATTTCTCTCCCACGGAACTGGCGACAGCGGCTTACAGGTGCCCGGGCGCCCCACTTCTTGTAGGGGCTGGTTGTCGGAAGGTGGCGGGGGGTGTGGCCCGCTGTCAGCCAATCCTGCAGTAGGGAGGGCGGGCCCATCTCCCCTTTTGGCCCAATCGAGAGGAGGCTGTACCCTCGCTCCCGCCTTGTCCAGGTAGTGCCTCCACCAGTACCGTGCGCCGGCTTGCGTTTGCACCCGCCCATCCCTTGACTGACATGTCCGCGGGTCCAATCGCAGACTCGAGCCGATTCCTCTTTATTCGAGAGTTTTGCAGGCTAAGGGCTAACGGATACCGGTCCTGGACCAACAAAGATGCTCCTTCAGGGCTGAGGCAACTTCGCCCGCTGCATGCAGCAGGAGAGGCGGAGGTGAGGGTTGAGTGGCGTGACGTGAAGGCTTGACGGGCAGTCTCTGTTTCCAATCGGAGTGCTGCGCGCAGTCTAGCGAGCCTACGAGACTCAGATTCTCAAGCAAGAGGCGGGCCTCTCAGGAGTAGGAAGTGTTCGTGGGCTCGACGTTCTGGGGGAAAAAGGGAGGCGCGAACCGCAGACAGCCTCGCGGCGCCAGTGTTGGAGCGGGCGAAGGCACAGCCCCGAATGACCACGGCCTATCCGGGCGGGCAAAGTGCGGCCTACCCGTACCGGCATAGACGCTGGCTGTGGGCGGAGTCATCGCGCTCGGCGCCCAGGCCGCCGGCTTCCCGCGCCGTCATTGGCTGGCGGGACGAGGGCGTGCGTTAGGCCCGCCCCCTGGAGTGACCCGCGCGGCCGGCGGGGGCGGGCTCTTCTGGTCCCGGCGGCGCGTGGGGCTCCCGGGCCTCGGGCTCTCGGCGGTCTGTCAGAGCTCGCGGGCTCCCGGGCCTCGGGCTCTCGGCGGTCTGTCAGAGAGGCAGCGGTGGGAGAGGTGGGGTCGGGTCCTTACATGCAAAAAGAGACAACCTCGGTAAAAATTATTCATCAGGGTGAGCTGGTGAGTCCCCATAGTCTCACCTTCTCACCCTCTGCATAAACCCCTCCATATTGGGCCATACCACAAACCCAGGAAAAAGTTTCTTTCAATGCACAGTTTTCTTCATGAGGTCCCTTCTAGGATTGGCTAACCATGCATGGTTCTCTGCTTGCTCCAGGGTGTCTGGAGCTTCCGGAACTGACAGTTCCCAAATAGGAACATCTCTGTGCCCATCTTGACACACTGATAACCGTTAGGTATGTGTCCTTTTCCTTTTAAACTTCCTGAATACTAGGACACTGAACTGCAACAGATATACACAGCAGGAGCTGGGTGGGAAGAGGAAGTCAGGTGCGAGTGGACAGAATGCCGTGCAGTGCCGTTGTGCAGCTACGACTGGTTCCAGTTACCCTGCTTTCAGCTCCGCAGCATTTGCTGTGCTTCCTTCCCCATGACCTGCCTCCCCTCGCTGTTGATCACTCCTTGCCTCCTTTTTTATGTCCCCTCGCCTTACTCCATGCTCTCCTCTTTGATTTGAACTACTGCTTCCTGCTCCTAGGTTTTGTTCCCTGCCCCATAAGTCACTTCCTTGTCACCTCTTGTCTTTGATTCCTTGATCTTACCATCACCTCCAGAGTATGCCAGAAACAAGAACTGGGAGAAGAGGAATGGTGATCTCAGTGTATTTACTGTTTTCTTCAAATAGAGTTCCACAGTGACAGGGTTGGATCCTTTCCCTAGTTATCTGGTTTTGAATGGACACCTCCTGCTCCGAGTTCATCAAGTGCAGAAATTAGACAAGATTGGCCCTTGCCTCCCTGTGAGAATAATGAATGAAAACAGAACCACAAATTAAGAGCCTTCTGCTCTCAACAGGAAGCTGGCTGTATTCCCAAGCCTGCCACTGCTCTCTTACCCTATTCTCCCAGATCAACTTCCTTAAATTTGTGAAACCTTAAAATCTACCAATTTAGTCAAACCTCTGAATACACACAAAGCTTTCAACCTCTCTGAGTAAAAGCCGTGTCTCTCCAAATCTAATAATTTCTCCCCAGATCCCATCCTTACTCTATCCAACATTATTCCCACAACTCTCAAACTTTCCAAACCCAACAAAATGTTCAAACACTTGGTCTTCCCAAAAATTCCTAATCTCTCTGATCCACCTACTTACCTAAAGTTCAACTTCTGCAAAAACTTCAACCATGTAAAAAGACCAGCACCCAAGTCCAAATAACCAAACCTCAACCACCCCAAACCCAACAACATATGATCATCTATGGTACTACCTCAAATCCACCAACATCCTCATTTCCCTAACCTGTGAAAGTCCTGGCATATCACGTTGCACTTAGGTAGTCATTGGTCAACACATCACACTTTCTAAATCTCTAGCCACCTCCAAGAAGTCAACATTTCCAAATTTTCTGAACTCTTTAAGCCCCAGATTCTTGGTGACACTCAAATTCCCATTTCCACTTAGCTCTCCAAGCCCACCAGTCTTATTAAGCTTAAGTTTACCAAGCCATGAACAATTCTATCAAATATTTCAACCTCTCAAACTGATACACTTTTCAAAGTTCCCCAGATGCACCCTTCCCTCCATAATCTCATATCCTCTACAAAGCTAAAACCCCCAAACCCATTAACATCTCCAAAACCACAATCAGTCATAACCCCTCACCTTTCTTCAATAAGCAAAACAAAAAAATTCCCTTAAAAAAAAAAAAACTCAAAGCTGAAAACTACCCAAACATAATAGTCCCTACAATATTTTTTAAAGATTTATCTTTTAAAAGATTTATTTATTTATTTGAAAGACAGAGTTACAGAGAGAGAGTCAGAGAGAGGTCTTCCATCCTCTGGTTCATTCCCCAAATGGTCGCAATGGCCAGAGCTGGGTCAATCTGAAGTCAGGAGCTGGAAGCTGCTTCTGAGTCTCCCACATGGGTGCAGGGACCAAACTACTTGGCCATTTTCTACAACTTTCCCAGGCCATTAGCAGAGAGCTGGATCAAAAGTGGAACAGCTAGGACACCAACCAGCACCGATATGAGATGCTGGCACTGCAGGTGGTGGCTTAACCCACTATACCACAGCACCCGCTCCAGTACCCACAATTCTACCAGGCTACAGATACCACCAGCACTTCAAACCACCCACCCTATAAAATATCATCAAATACTGTTGGTTTCTATGTACCCTTTATGGACTGTCTCTGCATATGGGTGCTGATAGTAGCAGTTTTAACCTCCAAACAAAAATCACAGATAAACGCTAATCACAGGTTCACATTTATTTATAAATCAATAAACTTCAAAAAGTACTTGAACTTAAAACACTAGCATATCCAGAGACAAACTCTTTACTCAACTCCCCTTTCATAATTTGATCTCCCCCTTCTCCAGGAACTACATCCATGTACTTGTTCCTCCTTTTTCCAAGGCACACTGTGTCTCTCTAGCATGGGCATAGAACTCTAGGCCTAGAGAGAGTGTTCAATACACACATCTCTGGGGTAAGACCACAGCAGGCGAGGCATGGACATTCCTTAAAGTTCCTTCAGATGCAAAATTCCCTGGGGACAGGGTCTAGTATTTAAATTGTGGGCTCATGGAGGGCAGAGTTCTAGGTTGGACCCTCTGTTTGACTTGTACAATTGGCTGTGCGGAGTGACACGGCCCTATGAGTAGGGCCAGGCAAGTGTGTGTGTCAGGAATATGGAGTATGGGGAAATGACATCTCTCCTTCTGTGTGACTCTGGGAGCAGGGTGATAAGATTGAGTTCCTGTGCAACAGTGATCAGGGTTGAGGCTACTGGCCAAGGGCAGGTGAGGAGGGTTGCCATCTCCCAAGATGAAATGGCTGGACACAGGGAGGCAACTGCTGTGTATGTGGCCTGAGGGTAGGCTGGAGTGGGCTGTGTGCACCTAATCGCTAAGCTGTGCACCATCTCATGTCTATAGCTACACATGAACAAGCTAGAGACTGTCTTGGGTGTGACCATCCACCGAGTGTCTGTCCAACCTGGAGAAGATGGCTCAGTTAGGGCAACAGTCTTTGTACTGTAGGCGACCTTCAGCCAATTCCTGCCAGGTTTTCTGTTTTGTTTCAATGAGACTTAAGTGAGGTAGAATGCTACTTCTAAAACTTTGTTTTTTATTGCTGCAATTTCATTTCTCACAAATATCCATGCATCTGAATCCCCCAAACCTATAAATATATGACCTTACCTGTGTAAATGGGATTTTGCAGAAGAGGTCAAGACTAAGGTGCTTGAGTTGGGGAGACTGTCATGGATGATTAGTGCTTCAGTGTTATAGGAGCCCAAAAAAGTAGAAAACACTTCCCAAGATGTTACAAAAACAAAATAGTTATGAAAATGGAGGAATAGTCAGAAAGATCCTGCATTGCTGGTTTTGATAATGAACAGAGGATACACCAAGAAATGAGGCTGGCCTCTGGATTGTCACAGAGCAAGGCACAGATACCTTCTTGAGTTTCAAGAAGCAAAAGCAGCACTGCGGATACCTTGGGTATAGCCCAGTGAGCCCTGAGACATACAGAAATGTGAGGGAATAAATTTGCGTTACTTCAGTGACTAGGAATATAGAATTACATTATGGAAGTGAGAGAAATCTAAATCTAATATCTAATATATACATTATAAATCAACTATAGAAATATACTGATGGCAGCGTATTGAGGAATTAAGGGTACCAGGCATAACTTCATGTCTTGTATGTGCTTTAAGTTACTTAACCTGTATTCCTAACAATTGTGGCAGACAAAATTGTTCCCACACCACATTCAAGAGCCCAAGAGACAGAATAAGCATTCTATCCTGAGGAATCACACCTGGGATAGAACATCTCTTAGATTTGACTGCAGGGTAGTGTGGGATCTGAGTGTACTCTCTTCAACACTATTCCTCCCAGGATGGCTAAATTGAAACCCTTCATGCTTTTTTCCCCTTCCACTTTGGAGAGCTCGTAGCCTGAAGCAGTGGAGCAGGAGAGGTGGGTAAGTGGTCAGACAGCAGCAACACAGCAGGCCCTTGGGACGATTGGACATCCTGCAGCAGGTGGCCGGGTCGGGCGCCTGCTGTTCCACCCTGTTAACCTGCAGCCTGGCAGGTGCAGATGGACCAGGGGCCTGGGGCCCTGCCCAGTGGGGCCCTGGGGAGCTCCAGGTGCTGGTTTCAGCCTGGCCCAGCCTGCCTGCTGTGGGCATCTGGGGAGTGAGCCCCTGACCTCTCTCTGCCTTTCAAATAAAATGAAAATGAAAACCAAAAAAAAAAAAAAAAACCCCACTAAAAAATTAGTATCTATATTTTGTCCATACTCTGTTGCACAGCTCTGGTGCTAAGGTTTTCAGTATGCACTGCCGGGAGTTCCACATCACCACGGGAAGTACTTGAACGCTTCCCTTGCTCATCTCCTCACATCTGCCCTCCCCTTGACTTTGCTGTGGTTGAGGGAGTGAGCAGGGTCTCAGGCATCGCACAAGCTCTGTAGTTCCATGTCATGCATTTCTTTTATCCTCATGGATGAGCAACCTCTGAGAGGAAATGTGATAACTTCTAATTGACTGCATCAGTAATTCTGTGTGATAGCATCAGGGAGACTGGATTCCCTCCCATGGGACCCATGCCAAGCCTCTGGTCCTGCACACACATACACACACACCACGCATGCACACACACACACATATTCACGCCGCCTGTTTAAACTTGTTTAAATCAATCCTTAACCATAAATGCAGTCTCCACCAAAATTCCAGTTGCCTCTGTTTCCTTCGTGCTGAAATTCACAAACTTGTTCCTAACCTCATGAGGAAATGCAAAAGACACAGAACAGTCAAATTGGTGTGGGAAAAGAACAGCAAAGTAGGGAGACTCATACTTAATGATTTCATAGCTTACTACAAGGCTATTGAAATAAGGACTGTGCTGTGCTGTCATGTTTATAGACTTACAGATCAATGAAATCCAGTTGAGAATTCAGAAATTAACCTGTATATTTGTGATAAATTGATTTTTGACCAAGGTGTCAAGACAATTCACTGCAGAGATATTAAATAACAGTCTTTTCAACCAGTGGTGCTGAAACAATTGAGTATCTACGAAAAAAGTAGGACATTGCAACTTCTACTTCCTATCACATAAATGATTAAGTCATAATGGAACGTAGACATAATATAAACGCTAAAACTATAAATTTAAAATAATTTCATATGTTCATTATTTGAAAGTCAGAGAGAGACAGAGCAGGAGAGCAAGTGTACTACCATCTGCTGATTAACTCCCCAAATACCTGCAACAGCCAAGGCTCAGCCAGAACCAATCCAGGTCTTCAACATGAGTGGAAGACACCCAATTACTTGAGCCATCACTGCTGCCCAACAGGATGTGTATTAGCAGGAAGATGATGTCAGCAGCAGAGAAGGGTGTTGAACCCAGATACTCTGCTAAGGGACATGGATATCTTAACTGGCATCTTAACCAGTAGGCCAAACCCTTGCCCCTAAAACCATACGTTTTCAGCAGGAAGCATAGACACAAATGTCAGGGCATTGGATAAGGTGGTGATTTTTTATATACAACACCTAAAGCACAAGCAATTAAAGATAAAGCAAATTTCACCATAACCAGTTGTGCTTTGAAGGACATTGTCAAGGAAATAAAAAGTCATTCTAAAAATTTGAGGAAATAGTTGCAAATCATAAAGAGTCTGGTCTCAGTAATTTATAAAAGACACAACTAAACAATAAAAAACAAACAGACTAAATACAAATAAAATCATGTCCATCAGGTAGGGAGGACTGAAATAAATAAAAGTTTAAACAAAACTAATATTAAAATGTGTAGAGTAGTATTATTTATAGTACCCCAAAGATTAAAACCACCCAAATTCCCATCTATTGAAAACTGGCTAAACAAAAGATCATAGGTATATACAACGGAATATGATTTAGTCATTAAAAGCAGTGAAGTTCTAACACACCCTAAAATGTGAATGAACCTTGACAACATGTTGTCAAGGGAGGAAACCAGACACAAAATGCTGTATATCGTGTGATTCTATTTATACAGAATGTTCACATAGATTCAGAAAGCAGAGCAGTGACTGTTGGTGTGGGAGGGAGAAGCACTGTGGACCCACTGCTAAAACACATTCGTTTCTTTTTGAAATGATAGAGTTCCCTAATTAGAGGAGCTGCTTGCAACTTTGTTCCATCTACCAAATACTGTGATTTATATACTTTGCAAGGGTGCATTTCATGGCATATGAATTCTATTTTAATTTTAAAAGCATTTGTAGGGCTTAAGCTAGTACTATGATAAAGAACAATTTTGGGTTTCAATAAACAATAAATCACAGTACATTATTTATAAAATTAAAGCCTTTCTATCATTAATTAAGGAGCATTGTGGCTAGGCATCCCCAAGGGATGCTTGCATCCCACATTGGAGTGCCTGTGTCCGGCTCCAATTCCAATTCCAATTCCAATTTCCTGCTAATGTACTTGGCAGGCAGCAGGTGATGGCTTAAATACTCAGGTCCCTGCCACCCACACAGGAGACCCAGATTGAGTTCCAAGCTTTTGGGTTCAGTCTGACCCAAGAGCTGTTGTAGGCATTTGGGGAGTGAATCAACAGATGGAAGATCTCTATACGTTTATCTATCTGTCTCTATCTTTTTCTCTACCTTCCAAATATTTTTTTTGTTTTAAAAGGAATATTGATATAAACAAGCAGTTTGCTTAATGTTCTTTGTGTTTTACATATGAAGTTGAAGGTAAAGTAATGATTCACAAGGCTATATAAAGCAATTGAAAAGGAAGAGCTTCCCCAAGAGGAAAATAATTCCAGAAAAAATACAATGTCACTTTGATTATCACTATGTGGTCCTATGGAACAGTAAATTAGTTCATAGGCAAAATGTTATAAATTATCCTTGATTATATTCTTTTATTTCTTTGAAAAAGAGAGCTAGAATGGGGGGGGGGGAGGTAGAGAGAGGTGTGTGTGTGTGTGTGTGTGTGTTTGATGGGGCTCCCACCTACTCATTCACTCCCCCAGTGCCCACAATGTTTAAAACTGGCCCAGGCTGAAGCTAGAACCAGAAAATCAGTCCAGATCTCCTTTATGGGTGACAGGGACCCAGCTACTTGTGTCATCTCTGCTGTCTCCGAGGGTGCGCATTAGTGGATGCTGGAATATGGAGCAGAGCTGGAACTCTGATGTGGGATGCAGGTGCCTTAACCACTATGCCACAGACCAGCCTGCTTTCCTTTTACAACATCATACAGATATACTTGTTCAACAATATCTGAGGGGCTCCAAACCTCTGAAAACTAAGTTAGCAGGTGGCAATCAATGGAACTCATTTTATAGATGAGAGAACAAGTTGGGCTACAGAAGTGACAGACCTGAGGTCACCCAGAGACTCAGTGGCTGAGCTCCTGGTGTTCTAACAGCCTGTCCTAGGCTGGCGCATCCATGGAGTTCCATACCTTTGTCTTTATTTGCACCTTGCAGAAGATTTTATAGGCAGCCCCTGCAAAGTCCAAACTGAAGCAGGTGTCTGGAAGCCAGTGAAGTGCAGAGTAGGAAACTTCACATTAAGACAGCTGACCTTTCAAAAAGCAGCCAGTAGATGGCAGAAAAATCCACGCTTTTTGGTATGGGGACACCAGCTCCAAAGATTTCAGAGTTTTGAGAATCTAGAGACTTTCTGCGACCAGCTCATTGGCCAAGTGGGTACTGTGAGCTTCGAGTCACTGTGATATCAGCAGATTTCCCAACAAGGTGTTTTCTTAGCCTAATATAGTATGCTTCACCTCCATGTCACACATCCAACCCTGTAACTCTCAGAGAGTCTTGTGGTTTCTGTACCCATCTCTTCATTAAAACCCTCCGGGGGGGAAATAATCTACTTTGAAAACCATTTAAATGTGGTATTTTCTGTTTCCCACTGGATATTTCTGCATGACAGTAGAGAATGTGTAACAGTGACAATGATGAATCTCTGATGGTCAGTGTGGTCAAGTTAGGGAGGGTAGCACTAGACTTTCAGTAAGATAATATGGGCGGTGCAGCCATTTTGCTGGCACTTGGGATGCCTGTATCCTACATTAGAGTACCTAGGTTCAAGTCCCAGCTACTCTGCTTCTGATCCAGATTCCTGCTGGTGCACACCCTGGGAGGCAGCAGCTGATGGCTCAAATACTTGAGTCCTTGACATCCCATAGGAGACCTGAATGGAGTCCTGAGCTCTTGGCTCCAGCCTTTTGAATAAATATGAAAAAAGTTCTTTGAAAATCAGCTCACTATTATTACTGAAAGTATAGCATTGCCTTCACGTTTGTAATGGTTTCAAGAGGATATGGTCCCCAAAGTCACAATGGTGCTGAGAGTGGAAACTTAATTCAGTCAACCACAGTGTCTGGGAGTGAGCCTGGTGGTATCCTTCTGTCACTGGGGTGCTGACCTCAGAAAGTAGTTCCGAAGAGAGGGCTGATCAGGAAAGCCATGGTGAGCTTGGCTATTCTCAGCCTCCCAGCTCACCACGTGACATTTCTTCTGCACATACTCTGCCACTGCCATCCTCAGGCATCACCAAGAGACAGACCTAATGGTGTTGCCCGATCTTGAACTAAGAGGTAAAACCATGAGCCAGAATCAATCTCCTTTCTTCAAAATGTCTTGCCTTAGGCATTTGCAGTACTAAGGAAAATCTGATACAGGAGGTCCTGATGCCAGAGAGCAGCAGAGCTGCGAGGGGCAGAGGCAGACGGGGAGCTGTAGTGTTACTGAATCAAGGCATCCTTGAAGTCAGGCACAGTTCTCTCATCCTATTTATTGATCCTTTCTTTTCTCTTTTGCTTAAACGACTTTGAGTTAGTTTTCTGTCACTTGAAACCAAATACACTGACTATGGACCCCAATCCATGACAGTCTCTGAGGTGCCCCGTTGGCCATATTTAGTCACTCTTTTAATGGCGAGATTGTTTTATGCATAAAGATCTCCAATTAGTCAGTAACAGAGCCCCAGAATGCCACTTCTCATCATTCTTCAAGGCATCCCCTATGTCCAGTGCTGGAATTTATAACATAGGGTTTTGCACCAATAAATAATTCACAGATTTAGGCATTTTGTCTTGTTATTATTTATTTCTTAGGTGAAGAGGGTAGGGACAAGTCATGAATTCATTTTCTTTAATGTTTTTATTTGAACGGGAGCGAGAAGGAAGGACAGAGTGTTCTCCCATCTGCTGGCTTGGTTGAGCCCACAATGGCCAGGGTTGAGCAAGGCAAAAGCTGGGAGCTGGGAACACAACCCAGGTAACCCCACAGGGGTGGCAGAGATGCATCTATGTGAGCCATCACCTGCTGCTTTCCAGGGTGTGCATGAGCAGGACGCTGAAGTCAGCGCTGGATCTGGGACGCAAATCCATGCACTCTGAATGGAATGCAGGCATCGAAAGCGGTATAGCCACCGTGATGCCAAATGCCCACCTCCATGAAATAATTTTTCTTTGCATAAATGATCTGACTTGAGAGTCCATTAAAGTTTCTCAAACCTAACATTAGGCATTCCTGCAAAACTAGGTAAAATGCATTTAGCTATAATGACCCTCATCACACTGCATATTATACTTGCTTTCAGTCAATAATTTGCTCTTTCTAATTGTACTGCATCCTATAAATTTAATTCCATGTTATGTTTCCAACACTGGCTTTTGGGTGTGAATTTAACCATTAGAGCAGTATCAAAGCAGTTAGTGCTTGCAATATTGTGCAAAGACCTTAATTTTTCATTGTCTCAGACTTCAGAAGCTTTTATGCTTTGCTTTTCTGGTTGTGATGGGGCTGCTCCTGCTTTCTTTGATAAGCCTGCATCAGCACTTTCAATATAACCTGTTAATTTCAAGCCACTTTATAAGCTGGCTGTAATCCACATCCTCAGAATTGGGGAACATCTGTGTTTTTTGAGATAGAAGTGTTTTTTTTTTCTTCTTCTTACTTTTTTCTTTCTGCTGAAAACATGGAGTGCTATTCTTTCAGGTACCATGTGTGTCTTTGACAACACACAACCTGCTCTAGCTGCCTTAATGAATATTACCCAGCTGCTCAGCTATGATAATGTTATTTTATTTTTAGTTTTAGGGATGACTAAGAGCCCCTTGTGCACCCAAATGTCAGTCTGAATCACCAAGGCCCTTCTGAGTACCAGGGACTCTGTGCTGCAGAGGGTGCTAGCACGCCTCATTTCTCTAAGCATACACAAAGGCAAAGCATTAGGTATAATTGGCAGTTGGCCACTATACATACCTGGACCCCAGACCCCTATCTTTACTGGTCTCTCTCCCCTGTATGTCTATCCAAGCAGCATCAGAGGTGGCCCAATGGCACCTGTCTGGTTGTATGGAAATTGATAAATGAGACTCAAAGCCTAAAGAAAAGGGGCCAGAGGCCAAACAAGTAGGGTCCGAGGCACAGGGATATTCTCAGGTTTCTTCTGTTGATCAGTCATCAACCCAGTCTCCCTGCCTGCCAAGCCTCTATGAACTGAAGCTGAGGAAGAGGGGCTGTGTTGTGCTATGGCTCCTCCCACCATGCTTTCCTCTTACACCCTAACAGTGGAGAGATTCTCCCAGAGGCTCACCTGGGCTGGGGAGCTTATGGACAGTAAGAGAATTCAGGGCAACACATAGGCATTGTCTTGCCACAGAAGGACTTCTCATCCAGGAACTAGCTTGCAGAGTGGGAAACAGAACTCGAGCCTGGGAACAGAAAGGAAGGAGGATGGAAGGCAGTGGCTTCGCATCATTGTGGAGCAGCCCCCACGTGTCACATGGATCCAGCAGAGGCTACTGGAGAGGAGCTGGTCTCAGGTCTTCTTGCCAGCTTTATCCTATGCTAATCAGTAGATGTTATAAAGCCTCTCTCTCATATCATTGATAAAACCCCATGGGGATTCTAGTTCTGACCATGAAAGATAATAATGACCTGAAAACTCAAGATTATATATTTATGGCTTACTAGTCGATAATTATTTTAACAGGACACACGAACACATGTACAACCACTTCATAGGTCAACTTTATACATGCCAGATGTTTTACATAATTTGATTTGCTACTCACACAATCATGTGATTGGAAGATAATAGCCCTCTTCTGAATCTTGGAAACCAAAATTCAGTAGATTATTGCCTGCTGCCTTTGCAACTCGCCGGGGACATGGGAGTGACTGGAGTTGTTATCTGGACCAAAGATCAGATCTGGTCTACCTGCAGGTGGAGTCTCACAGATAGACGTGGAAACCTAAGCTATTTCCAAACAAAAGCGTTAGACATCCTGAAATTATGAAAAAGCAAAACGACCCTGATACACAGCAAGTGGATGTTGTGTCACGAACTGAATCCGCTTATTTCTATGTGTTGGCTTTCTTAATCCTTAGCACGGTCCTATGAGGCAAATTTAATTATGAAGATATTGTAGACAACAAAGTAGATTGACAGAGTGGTTTGCACAGGTAGGTCATGCAGCAGCCAGGATTGGGATCCATGAAGTTGCATGAAAGTAGTTTTTCAGAGCATGTACATCCCCTCCTGGTCGCCACCAGAGAGCGGTCTTGGTTCCCCTTCTGTGGAATTGCAGGGCCTCCATGCACTTTATTTTCCAACAGTCAGTCCATGAGATATTTTTCAATTAAACTTGGAGTTGTTTGGGACTGGATCCATCTGGCTTCTGGATTTTTTTTTTTTTCCTGAATGAGTTCACATAGGCTGTGTCCCTCTGTGACTATGGGGTTTCCCTGTGTTTAATGGAAAAGAATAAGAGGTACTTTCTTGTTAACTGTAGATCAGAAACAGGAGTCAGGGCTCTAGCCATAGTATTCACAGCTTATTCAGAGTTCTGCAGACACACAGGACCAATAGGATGTAAAGTATATAGAAATGAGATACTTATTTTGAGAAGTTGGCTCACACAGTTGTAAGGTCAGGCTGGCCTCAGCAAGAGCTGATGTGGTAGCTTTTTTCATTTTAAAGATGTGTTTGAAAGGCATAGTGACAGAGGGAATAGGGAGGAGAGAGAGAGAGAGAGAGATTTCATGCCCTGGTTCACTTCCCAAATGGCCACAACATCCAGGCCTAGGCCAAGCTGATGTAGGAGCCAGGAATTCTATCTGGCCTCCCACGTAGGTGGCAAGGCCCCAAGCACTTGAGCCATCATCTACTGCTTCCCAGGCACATTAAAATAGAGGTGGATCAGAAACAGGGTATCCAGGACTGGAACCGGCCCTCTGATGTGGGATGCAGGAGTCTCAAGCAGTGGCCTCATCTACCATGCCTTAGTGTCCGCCCCAATGTTGTAGTCTTAAGTCCAAGGGCAGACTGAAGGCATTCAGTAACCTGGATGAGGCCCACTTCCATCATGAATGTTAATGTGTTGGACTGTTGGACTCAAACTGTACAGATTCAAATGTTAATCATATCTGGAAAATCCTTTGAGAGTAACAGCTAGATTGGTCTTTGACCAAACACTGGGCACCGTGGCCTCACCAAATTGACAGACAAAATTAACCCACTTGACGGCTGTTTAGTCCCATGGGGAGAAGAATGTCTCACTCAGCGCCTCAGTTCCAGGTTGAACAAACAAGTCAGGGTCTGTCCACCAGATGGGAAGGCAGGAAGTGACGGAAAGCTGAGTTTGCCTACAGTCTCAGCAGACGCTAAGTCAATGAATGGGTGATATGTCACCTTGTTACCACACCAGTGGGGTGTGATTCAGGGCTCCGTCCCCAGTTCCTATGCTCATCACAACTGGTCAGGAAGAAGAGTGGGGTGATTATTTTCCCTGGTGATCACGTAGATGGGAGCAGTACTGGTCCAAGTGTTCTCTTGAATGGCTTGACACTTTCCTGCACCTTTCGCATGAGAGATCAGACTTTTCTTGGAGCTTTTTGTTTGCACTTCCTAGTTGTGGGCTTCTCCAGTACCCAGGCCAGGGTATACGGGAGCAGGCAGAGGAGGAAAGCAAATGAAAGTAATCTCCATACCATTTCTTGAATTTCCATGTCTCCAGCCATAGCACTTTCTCTTTTCCCTTCTTAAGAGTTTTCATGTTTGTTTTATATTTTGCTAATGTTTGAGGCTATAATTAGTAATGTAATTACATTGCAATGCGTGCACTCTACCTTGTTTGAGAACAAAAGTGAGCCACAGGTGCTCTGAAGATGTTGTTCAGCGAGTAGAGGGAGTTCCCTCTTACTGTTAGTTTTATGTTTTTTTTTTTCTTTTTTTGACAGGCAGAGTTAGACAGTGAGAGAGAGAGAGAAAAGTATTCCTTCCATTGGTTCACCCCCCAAATGGCCACTATGGCCGGTGCGCTGCGCTGATCCAAAGCCAGGAGCCAGGCGCTTCTTCCTGGTCTCCCATGAGGGTGCAGGGCCCAAGCACTTGGGCCATCCTCCACTGCACTCCTGGGCCACAGCACAGAACTGGACTGGAAGAGGAACAACTGGGACAGAACCGGGGCCCCAACCGGGACTAGAACCCGGGGTGCCGGTGCCGCAGGTGGAGGATTAGCCTAGTAAGCCGTGGTGCCAGCCAGTTTTATGGGTTTTTTTTAAAGAAAGAATGAGTGGAGATTAATTTTCAAATGCTTTTTAATCTTTGTTTATGTTTATTTCTTCTTCTGAGAAAAGATTAACCTCCTAATGGAAAAGATAGAAAATGCTTCATTCTTGGTGGGTGAGAATTAGTTTTCTCACAGAGGGTCCTTTTTTCTGTAGCTGTGATGGGACCTAATTTGTACTCACATGGCCTATCAGGGCCTATTTCAGGATCATGAAGGGGTCTGCATCAGTGCGTGACTTGTGCTTCACTTCCTTAGACATGCAGCTCTGTGACTTCCTATCACTTACTGAGTGCTGTCTCTATTACTGACACAACCTAATGCATATCATAGAGCCCATAGGCCCCCGCTGATGTCACCAGAGAACTCCAAGTCACTAACTCAAAGAGCCAACATCAATGAGATTCCAAGTTCCATACAGAAAGCTTTTCAAAACCCAAATCAGCAAAGCCAAAGTCCACCCCGTCAACTCCTAAGACTACACATTCACATTGTTGGATCTTTGGGCCCTTTTTGACTGAAACTGCAGACTCCTGCATGCAAGCTGACCTCTCCCTCTTGGCTTATTTACATATGGCCTTCTACTGACCTAGCAGATAGCTTTATCATTGGAACTAGGCAATGCGCATGTTCAACCTCAGGGGCTTCAAAAAGCCTACACGCACATCCAAGTGTGTAAGGCTGTGTGGAAATGAGCAAGTTATGTCCACGCAGAAATGGTGTGGGTATCAAGTACGTGAAGTAAGCACTTCAGATCTAAACTGGTGCTGGCATTCTAACCCGTCACTTGTTTTTCATGTTCACCTCCCTGACAAGGGCTATGGGCCCCTAAGTTCCCCTTAGCTGCAAAACCAAACACTGAGGTCAGAGAATGTGAAAGCAGAGGATTTGAAACACAATGGCCAAGAAAATCTGGAAATCACCAAGCACATTATACTTCAACACAAATGGGCAAGGCACTTTAAGGGCAGGACTCTATTGGTTGTCTCACAGAGAAATAGGTAATGTAAATCACATTTTCACTAAACACCCTGAGTGACTTGGGGAGATGTCTCCTAAAAGATATTTCAATCTCACATTTTTAGAGTCTTTATACTTTCTTAGATGAAAAAAATCAGTTGAAAAGTAAGAACAAATAAGTCACTGCCACCATTTAATTTTGTTGTGTTATTTTAAAGTTAGTGTTTATGGTTATAGTCAGGTACATACACTATGTTACAATGGATTTACAAAGGGGTTGTAATTTAAGTATAATACATGATATATATTTAAGTAAAATTTGCTTTGAAAAAATAGTAAATTTCTAAAATATACTTTTACATCATTGAAAAGAAGACCTGAGGAGTACTGATCTATTGAATGTTAATATAGAAATAATAATAATAATAAAGAACATGGTAGTGGGGTAGCACATCCAAGCTGGCAGTATGAGGAAGGTGGCAAATCAATTCCTGCCCCCTTCCAATCAATGGAAAAACTGAGAAAAGTTACAAAACCAATCACTTAACGTCTGAAAGCTGACCAAATGCACATAGCTAAGAAGCACTTATCAAGCCGCTGGAATGAAACTTGGTAATAACAGTGACTCCTGAGACGTTTTACACTTGGCTGGGCCCATTATCTCCCAGCGCTGTGGCACGGAATTTCTACCTGAGTACCCTGGGCATGTTGTGGGCACTAGATGCTTTGCTGCTCTGCTGGAGGGGCTGACTCACCACAGAGAACAGAAAGATAAATGCCCAGGGACAATTATGCAAGCAGTGGTATTCTCAGCAGAAGACTAAGACCGTAGCTAGCCCGAGGTTGCAGCGCTGAGTGGATCAGGCAGCAAAATGACAAAGCAAGCACACACTGCAGAGGAAAGAGGCCCTACAGAACCAGGCCAGGAAAGTCACTAAATAAACCAAATGATAAGCCAAGCAACAACAAGAAATCAGCAGCAAACCACTTTTGTGGGAGTAAAAGAATGGTTGTTACTATAACATATTCCACAAAATGCCAAACTTTGTATAATACATGCGGAGAAATGAGAAAATGATTCAAACAGAAGAAAAATCATATCAGTAGAAACTCTTTTTGGAGGAATAAGCCATTAGACTTAGCAAGAATGGATTTCAAAACAGCTATTATAAGTGTGTTCAAATAACCAATTAAACAACCAATGGAAATGATGTTTAAGGAATTATGAGTCAGGACTGAACCATAAGATAGAAATATCAATGAGGATATTGAGAGTGGGAGAATAAACAAATGAAATTATACAGATGAAAAATAAACACCAGAACATTTGAGCTGCTAGAGAAAGAATCAGCAAACCTGAAGATAAATCAGTAGAGATGACTGAATTAAAGAATGTAAAGAAAAAGTAATACAGATAAAGGAAGAGAACTTCAAAGACTACTAAGAAACCATCAAGAATGTCAACATGAATATAATTCTATACCCAGCAGGAAAGGAGAGAGAAAAAACAAACCTACATTAAAATAATAATGGCTAAGGTTACTTGAATTTTCAAGAAGCTCAATAAATTCCAATTAGTTACAACAAAGGGATCCATACCCAGACACATCAGGGAAGTTATTGAAAATCACATTCAGAAATAAAATCTCGAGATCAGGAAAAGAAAAATGTCTCATCAGCTGCAAGTAAATCAAATCACCATCAGAAACAACAGGGAACAGAGTCAATGTAAAGACACGTCCAGACTGATGAAATAAATAAGCAAACAAACTGTCAGCCAAGGATTAATTTTTCTGGAAATGCAATGGCAATTGCGTTCTGGAAGGATACTCTTTTCAACAAATAGCGAGGTGTTAATTGGCTCATGAAAGGATGTATAAAAAGGAATAAAAGAAAAAAATAATAAGATGAACATCAAACTCCAAATTTGCACATCAACAGACATCATTTAAACAGTAAAATAAACCACAGAATGTGAAAAAAAGGTTTCAAATAACATACCTAACAAAAGCTTTGTATTTAACATATAAAAGATATTTTAAACCCAATAATACAAAGATAATCTCTTTTAAAAGGGGCACAATAGATATATCACCAAAGATAATATACGTATGAACAATAAGCAAAGGAAAGGATGCTCAACATCATTTTCATCAAGGAGATGCAAAATAAATCCCACTAGGATGGATACAATAAAAAAACTAACAAGTGACGAGGGCAAGAACCCAAAAGGCTTGGAGATTACTTCCGTGAAATTACAATGGTGCAGCCACATTTCAAAATATTTTGGCAGTTTATCTACAGGGTAAATGTAAATTTTATTACCCAACTCAGCAATAATCTAAATATCTCCTCAAGATAAATTGGAACATATGTGCACACGATTACTTGCATTTCAATCTACGTAGATACATTACTCATCATAAGCAAAGTATAGAAACAAACAAAAATGTTCAGCAGCTATTTAATGGGTACATGTTGTATATCCACGCAATGGGTATTAGTCAACATGAAAGGAATTAAGTGCTCACGTAGGCTACAATATGGAAATGTATGCTTAGAAATGCCATGCTACATGAAAGCAGCTAGACACACTATACTACCTGCTTTGTGACTCCATTTATATGAAATGCTGGAATGGGATTATGAGCATTTAAATTGATGGACTCAGTGCTGAGATTGCTAGTGCCAGTGAACTGTAGAGCCAATCATGGTGTTCTGTGGGGGCTATTACACTTCAAAACCAAAGAGGGGTCAACAGTAAAGGTTGGGCTAATGGAGATAGCAGATTTTGGGGGTGGTGACGGTTGGAAGTTATGGTGGTGCTCAAGAGGACCACAGCCAATGATGTGGGAACTGTTGGTTGGGAGGTGGAGAGATACGGTAAGAAGCAAGAACTTCCCCCTCTGTGGGCTGCCCTGGAGCTGACCTAGACTCACGGACATCTGATAGGCGATGAATTATCCAGGTTAGCGTACCTTGCCCTCACAAGAATAATCAGGAGTGTCTGACCAGGGGCAGGGCGAAGTAAAGAATGGATGCAGGGTCTATTGTGGTCACTGAAGGGCAAAAGAAATAATATGAGTCGTGAGTATTTTCTGTCCCAAGTCTCCCCCCATCTCTAGTCAGAAAGAGAAAGAGGGCTGCTTTTGGGAGAATTTCACTTTTCTAAATGCTTGGGGGACCGCGGAGAAGGGATAGGTGTTCCAAGTCCCATGGTCCTGTGAGCAAGATGCATCTAACACTTTCTCCAGATCTGTGCAGGATAAATAGTTACCTGCATTTTGAGTCTTTTATGCATGTTAATAGGGGAGACACCAGGTGATGATGAATTCAAAAGTTAATTGCAATCATTTTTCTTAGCTTACTTTCTACCAACCACTCTTGGACTTAGTGGCTTTATTTTCTCTTCTTTTTGGAGTAGCCTCACAATTTAAGCTTTTTTTTTTTTTTTTTTTTTAAGATTTATTTGAAAGGCAGAGTTGGGGGAGTGGGAAGAAAAAGAGGTATCATCTATCATCTGGTTCACTCTCCAAATGACCACAAGAGTCAGAGCTAGGCCAGATCAAAACCAGGAGCTAGGAGCTTCATCTGGGTCTCCCTTAGGGGTGCAAGGGCCCACATACTTTGGCCATCTTCCACTGCTTTTCCAGGCACATCAGCAGGGAGCTGGATTGGAAGTGGAACAGCTGAGGCTTGAACTGGTGCAAATATGGAATGCTGGTGTTGCAGGTGGTGGCTTAACCTACTATGAAACAATCCTGAATAAACTTAAGATTTTATTTAAAAAATATTTTTCATAGGATTTGAAAGGCAGCAAGATAGGGAAAGAGAGAGAGAGAAAGGGAGAGAAAGAGACACAGAGCTTACATCTGTTGGTTTACTCTCCAAATGCCTGCAACAGCAAAGGGTGAGTCAGGTTGAAGCCAAGAGCTGGGAAGCCAGTCCAGGTCTCCCACATGGGTGTCAGGGACCCAAGCAGGTGAGCATCGGTGCTGCCTTCCAGGGTGCACATTAGCAGGAAGCTGGGTGGGAAGCAGAGCAGCCAGGACACAAACCAGGCACTCAGATGTGGGAGGAGGGCATCCCGGCCGCAGCATAACCACTGCATTGCACACCGTCCACACAACTTAAGTTTTTCAAAGAACTATCCACTTTGGAATACTTTCAGACTTATAGAAAAGTTGGAAATTTAGTGTAAACACATTATATACCTGAGCATTTGTCAAAACTAAAAAATTAACATTGATGAAATGCTGTTAACAAACTACAAGCCTTATTTGGATTTCATAAGTTTTTCTGCTTATAGCCTTGTCTATTTCTCTGATGGAATCCAGAATTATGGATTAGAGCGAGTCTTCACATGCCATTAGTCTTCTTTAATATGTGACAGTTCTCTCTCTGTCTTAGTCCATTTGGACGGCTACCACCAAATACTGTAGACCCAGTGGCTTTTAAACAACAGAATCTGATTTCTAACAATTCTGGAGACTGGGACGTCCAACATCAAGCCACTGTGGATCTCATGTCTGGCGATGGCGCCCCCTAGCTGTCTCCACACATGGTGCGAGGGCCCAGGGATATGAAGGCACTAATCGTTTCTTTGAAGCCTTGGCCTTCCTGACACCACACTTACCCCCCACTACCTTGGGTGTGGGATTCAGCATAATCACATTTCCCTCTTTCCATATCCTATTCGTTGGAATATGGTAAGTCCTCCCATGCTTATGGGGAGGGAAATTACCTTCTACCTCCTAGAGAGCAAGTTCTGGTATTTTACTTGGAATTCTTCTGAAAGGAAAAACTGTCCCTTCTCTCCACTGAGTTATTGATTCAGTCTTTTATTAGAACCAGCTTGAATTAAAGTATATTTATTTTATGCTTTGAGTTACAGTTCAAAGCTATATTTTGCAACATTGTGTCTGCCTTGGTTAGCTAGAAACTCTCTCTGATCCGCATGTCATTCTGAAACACTCAGTGTTATCCATGTTTTCGACGTCCTGGCCCTGTGTTCAGCCATTTCTCTAAAGCGCCCTTTTTTCTTTTTAAAGAGCAATGATGCTGAGAAGCCAATGGTACTTCGATCTGGCCCTAGGTATGCTCACTGCTTATCTGTGATTATTTCTGCATGTATGTATCTGGTGTTATAATAAATGTGAATTCACATTGCACTGGTGTCGCTAACCAATCCATCACTGCAGGCTAGCATGCAGCCTCTCCCGCTTTTGCTTATGCAGGAGGATTGGATGAGTTCTTTGGTGGCACTAAAAAGGTCCTGGAAGAGACAATGGGAAAAAGCAGCTGGCTCTTGGCCTTTCCCTGAAGTCAGAGGCTGAGTATGTAGTTGATCCTAGGTTTCATGGCCTGCAAACACGTGCTTGTTGTATACTGGGGGGTGGAGTGTATTATTGTATGTCAACAGACCCTTAATCAGTAAGCACATTCTACTACATGCCTGCCTAGGCCTGAGAATCTGCACAGGGAGGGGAGAGCCAGGGTGATGGCCTCACCTTGGGGCCTTGTCAGCCTTGGGGTGAGGGTGTAGAAGCATGGCTACGTCCAAAAAGAAGCATGATCAATTCTGAAAGATAATGGAGGATAACAATGGTTGGGACTACTCTATGAGCTCTTTGTGACATCCTACAGAGTCCTTTCATAACCCAGGAGCCTTCCAGGTCAAAGAACATGGCCATAAGTATACTGGTGGGGCCGGTGTGGTGGCCTAGCATGGTAAGCTGCTGCTTGCAACGTATCTCATATTGGAGTGCCAGTTGGAGTCTTGGTTACTCCATGTTTGATCCAGCTTCCTGCTGATGCTTCTGAGAAGGCAGTGGAAGACGGCCCAAGTGCTTGGGTCCCTACCACCAAAGTGGGAGGCCACGTTGAAGGCCCTGGCTTCTGGCTTCAGACGGCCCAGTCCTGACTGTTGTGGCCACTTGTGAAGTGAATCAGCAGAGGGAGAATCTTCCTTTCCTTCTCTCTGTCACTCCCTCTGTTTCTGTTACTCTGACTTTCAAATAAAGTAAATAAATTAAAAAAAAAAAAGAATGCTGGCCCTCCATTTGCCATTCCTGGTTCCCCTCTGGGAATGGGGTGCTTTTAGTACACTGTTCATTTGCATTAGCACAGCGTCATAACCGTGATTAATACTAGTCTGGTGGATTGTGTTGCTCCCCCTTAATCTACGTGCAATTGGGAGATTTATGATGCATCATTGATGATTATTTGCATTTATATTAGCAACATAATTGAAATTAATACTATAATTAGCCATGTAGAGATACTTTTAGACCAAGGGGATAAATGCATATTTTAATGGATATTGTGTGACTTGAAAGGGGTAGCTCCTCATTTATTAAAGCAGTTTTAATTATTGCTAATGTGTTAGTAATAATAAATACTAACCATACAATAATGATAAAGAACATAATACAAATACAAAATTCATCGAGTGCTTACTTGGTTTCAAGAATTTCAAGTGCATGCCATGTATTAAATATTCAATCTTGGTAGAAACCCTGTAGAAAGTTTCCATAATTATCCACATGTCACGGTTGAGGAACCTAAGGCAAAGAGCTTTTGAATGGCCTGCCCCGAGGTACTCCAGTCATGAATTAATACAACTGGGATTTTAACCCAAGCACCTTGAATGAGGCTCCATTTAGTTAACCTCTAGGTTTCTCAGGGTGATTAAAGAATACGTACCACAGTTACTATTCATACACATTTTGTCAATATTATAATGTTACATCAAGGAGGACGAGGAACTGGAGGATGTCTTTGTCTACACTTTTTCTTGTCCCCTGGACTTTGAGCTGCCTCACACCTTCCTGCTGGTCTCTGCGCCCTGCTGACTCTCAGCATTGTACTGGAGGGCTCATGCTTCTGCATTACTACACCAGACCGGTAAGGTGGGAGGCGATGCATCTGGTAAGAACACAGAATCTGGGACAGGTGTTTAGCCTAACAGTCAAGATACCTGTGTCCCGCAACGGAATGCCTGGGTAAGATTCTTGGCTTCAGCTCTTGACTCCAACTTCCCAACAATGCAGACTCTAGGAGGCAGTGGTAACTGCCCACATGGGAGGCCTGTGTTGCATTCCTGTCTCCCATCTTTGTTCCGCAGCTGAGGTCTGGCTGTTGCAATCACTTGGGGAGTGAATCAGCAGATGGTACCACTCCCTTTCTTCACTTCTCCCCAACCCCTGGCCTTTCAAATAAGTACACTGTTTAAAAAAAGAGGGGGTGTTGGTTCATTCATATTGTGTCTTACTACTATGCTGTCATTATGAAGGGGTGAAAATTCTATTCCCTCTGGAAGTTGAGTGGGGAAATCTTGGGCGCGGGTCCAGTGGGTCTGCATATTCTTTTCACCCTCTGAGTCACCATGTCTTTACTCCAGAGCCAGTCCATGTCAGTGGGAAAATGCAGCATTAAGAGCCCACATGACCTGGGTAACCTGCAGCTCCTCCCCATACCCACCCTCTCACCCAAACTTAAGACCTTCCACCCTGCCTTGAGAGAGTGTTTGGAATTCCAGTAGACCCTTGTTAAATGCCAAGACTCCATTTCTACCCATAAATATTGCTGAATGCCATGTCATTTTTTCCTTGTTTCTCCATAGATGATCAATGCCTCTAAAAAGAGATTTGAATTTACCTACAAAATTGTTGAGGAAAGCTATCATGGTTATATTCATGTTATTTTCCAATAAAAAGTACCTCATCCAGGATGAGCTCACATACTCTTAGCTGATTAGCTTTTCTGACCGCCGAGATAGAAGTCTCAACTTTAGCCAACAGACCAGAAACACAATCATGGTCTCCCTTGACTATCTCAGGACACTGTGTTTCCTGGAGTGTTGGGTCTGGCTTGCCTAGGGCATCCCAAGGTGCAGGCCTGGATTCACATAAAACACAGGGTAGATACAGTCTGCTGACCTTCAGAGTGTGAGTTCTGTCTCCTTGAACAGTTTTGAATACCAACAAATTAAAACTGAAGAGGTGCACCATGAAATACTAAAAATGGTGGAACTATAAGGGGAAAGAAGGCATTTTGATATCATCAGGGCAGATGGTAATTCTACCATGAGTGACCTGCCCAGCAGTTCTTTTAGCTTTGGATCTATGCTTCTGCCTCTCCCTCTTTCTTTTCTCCTTTTCTTCTTTTTTACTTTTCCCTACTAATAACTTTTTTTCTGTGTTTTTCCTCTTTCTTTCTATCCCATGAACCTCTTCTGTCTTTCCTTCACCATTGCTGTCTGCTAGTACTTGCTGTTATTTGCTTCATATTCTGTTTTTTCCTTCCCTCCCTCTGCTTCACGTTCCTCCTCTTTCTTCTCAGGACTCTTGCCTGTCCACCTCCTATTCTTCTCTTCTGTGTTGTCTATAAAAGTCAGAACAGAGTAATATTGTGCTCAACTGTATTTTCTACTTTCTACCTGCCCCAGTGAGACTTCCACATAGATACCAATCACAGCATGCACAGATCTTCAAGGTGTGGCCCAGGCTGATTCTACCTGTGTTCAAGGAGTACCATGAGTACCATGTGCCAAGCCAAGCACCTGCCCGTGCTCTGTGGGTAGCTCTTCTGGGAGAACTCCCATAACACACTCACAGAATCTGCTTCTGTCAACACTTTCTCAGCATTCTCTTAATATGGGTTAACTGAAAGGAGTCTCATAGTTGTTAATTTGATAGAACTGTGGCCTTATGACACACAAATTTTCTATAGCACTTTTCTCTTTAACTGACAAATTAAGAAGAGCTACAAACACCATAACTAGAATTCTTGTCTTCATCTTAATTGCATTAGGAAACAACCAATGTGTGTGGTTAGTAAGGGCAAGGCTGAAGAGACTTCCCATGGCCCAATATAGTCCTCAGCATTGAGCACAGAATTTATAGGAAAATCCATTTGAGACGGAAAGGGTATCCACAATAGATGGAATCCTCAGGCAGTGAGTAGCAAGGAATGTCATTCTGGAGAACCTGTATAACAGACCTTATCCAAAGAGGACTGAATGCTCACTACCAAGACCACGGCCAACCTCACAGAACCTCCCCTCATCCAGGTGCGTTTCCTCTGCATTCCATGAGTTTCCTTCCCTGCCCTGTCTCAGATTCCTCAGAGTCTCTGGCAGAGACGAAGGAAGTCACTCATCATGAATATTTTTTGCATAAATCTGCACAGAGCACTCCTTTGGGACTCACAACAAAGGTGAAACAGAAGGCAAAGTCCATTGAAGGAGAAAGCAGGTGAGAGGCATAATCAAAAGCCACATTAGGTGAAGCCAAAAGATGGCAAAGGAAAAGCACTACAGGAAAAAGAAAAAAAAACTCCAAATTCACATTGATAGCAAGCCAACTCTATTGGGAATGAAGAAGGGGCTTAGAATATTGCAAGATGATTAAACTCCGCTAAAGTTTTCCAGGAAGCAGCTCTTTACAGCTTTGTCAAGGAGACAGGAGCACATTTTAACCTTGTTGACACTTCACATTGTCTTCATGTCAGTGATATTAGCAATACATGTTCCTGAGTAGAGTGTAACCCATGGTCAATGGAGGCCTAGAGCCATTTCTGTTCCAATAAGCACAACAAGACAATATTTATTTGCTCAAGCATCTTTTTTTTCTGTCTGTATTTCGGATATGATCTACTAGGAACACTTCAACATTTGAACTATGGAGAAAAATGATGTAAAACATAGTACATTTCACACATCCTAAGATAATAAAAAAGGATGCCAAAATGAAACATATACATTTGGTTTATAAGTTCCTCAGGATCTGCCCTCACTCTCTGTGTTGCCCAGGTAGCAAAAGAGGTAAAAGCCAAAAGATACAGGACCCAGGATAGGTACAGTGGAAATCACTGAAATAAGGTAAACACATGGATGAATCTGTGAATATCCTGAACTCAGGTCAGCATGAACCAGAGGAAGGACCCAGGTTGAATGCCTGGGGGGCTGTACATGAGGCTACTGTAAGAGTAGAGTCTTTAAAGCCCACTGCCTTGGGCTTCAGACTACGTGAGCTGACACACTCGAAAATTTTAAAACCTCCGATTCCTAGTGACTATTAGAATTAGTCCACTGTTACTTATTAAGAATGGTATTTCCCTTTGCTTGAAAATAATACAGAAGCCACACCAGACCTGAGCCAGCATCTGTACCTGGAACCTGCTGAACCCAGAAGAGAATTGGTACACAGGTGAGAGGACCCTACAATGCTAGGGTAAGTTTGTATAGTAAACAAAGGTTCCAACAGTCCTTCCCCTGGGCCCTTTTGGTAACTGTTTGCTCAGGCCAGGAGAACAACTGTGCATTTTCAATATTGTAGGACACAGTCAATATTTACATTGATTGCAAGAGAAGCCAGGTGTCATTAGGACCCCCTGGTTGGTTGGGATTACACAGGGTACAGGAAATGTCTAGCGCTCTGGCCCTATGGTGGTCGGCGTAACCGCCACACTGGGCGTTTTCCTTCTGGTCTAAGATCTGTCTTAATGAGTAAGGTCAGATGAGAACTTCTGAAGTTGACCTCGTGGCCAAGAGAATGAAACGATATCAGAAGTCAGGGATAATGGCAGCAATCAGCCACTGTGAATGTCCTAAAAGAACAGTGAGCTATGGTTCCCCAACACATTTAATTAGTCAGTATGACCTTTAAGAATATAGTTCATAGGAGGTTGCTGTATCATCAAAGAGACACTCAAGTGCTGTGTGGCCAGAACTGGGTTTGCTCAAACCCCCAAGTCAAACCATTCAGCAAAAATTCATCAAAATATAAAATGACTGTACTCGTGTCAAAAAATAAAGACAGAAAAGGGCTACACTCAGCATTGAAAGTGAGGGCATAGAGGGAAAAAATGCTTTATAAGTGGGGGCAGCCCAGAGTGCCATCTATTTCTACGAGTAGTGTCAAATCTCCTTTCTGTCACATCCAAAATATATTTCATTTTACATATTATAGTTTACATGTCTGGAAATTCTCTGGTTCATTTTGAGAAATGATCCATTTCTTACCCCATCATGTTGAGATTTTCAACCACATTCAGGATCCTCTGAAGCATATTTATAATGGCTTTTTCTTTTCTTTTTTAAAGATTTATTAATTTGAAAGAAACAGTTACAGAGAGAAGGGGAGAAGGACAGATAGAAACACACACACACACACACACACACAGAAGGAGAGAGCAAAGAACTTTGATTTGCTGGTTCATTCCCCAAGTGGCTGTAATGGCTGGGTCTGGGCAAGTTTGAAGCCAGGAATATGGAACTCCATCCTGGTCTCTCACATGGGTGCAGGGGCCCCAGCACTTGAGCCATCTTCCACTGTTCTCGCAGGCACTTCAGCAGAGCTGGATGGGAAGTAGAGCAGCCAGGACTTAAACCGGTACTTATATGAGGTGCTAAGGTTGTAGGCAGTGGCTGAATCTGCTGCACCACAAAGCTGATCCCTGTAATAGGGTTTTGACACACTTGTCTGCCAATAGCATCATGCCTGTCACTCTTGCATCTTGTCCTACTAATTGAGTTGATTCTTGCTTTAGGTAATTCTTTTGTTGTTGATTTAATTTTATTATTGTTTTTTGCTGAGGTGGATTTGTTATGAGAGGAGGAGCGTGGTGGGGGCAAAAGGCGCGGAGCCACCACACAGACCCCGGGAGCTGGGTGAAAAAAGGCCAGAGGCGAGCAGCCTGCAGACTCGTTTATTTCAGTTGGTACAGCAGCTTAAATAGCCAAGGCAGCCAATCTGGTCAAGGCGCAGTCTATGCCTTAACCAATCACAGGCTGTTGCCAGGCAGTTTCCAAAGCCATCCAAGCACAGTCTGTTGCCAGGCAGTTTCTGTTGTCAGCAGCCATCTTGGCATGGCCTTCTCATTCTACCACAGTTTTTATTTTATTTTTTTTCCTTTAGGACACTGTCATTTTTGATATTTAGAAGTAATTTTAAAGAAAATGTACAGAGATTACTGAAAATTGCCATATACTCTTCACCCAGCTGTCTCTAATGGTGACCGTTTATAAAACCATGTTACACTGGAAAGAAAATCTCCAAGGCAAGCACTGAGCCAGTACTATTAACTACAGATGCGACTGGCGTTCCTCGTGTTCCAGTGTGCTCGTGTGGCCCTGAGTCTAATCTGGATACCATACTGCATTAAGATGCCATTTTGTCTTTGTCCCCTCTAAGTTGGGATAATACTTTTCAGTTCTTTCCTGTTTTGTAACCTGCATTCTTAGGAAATCAGAGTCCCTGTGCCCATCCGATATTCTAGAGAGGGGAAATCCAGTTTTTTTTTCCCCCTCCTGGAAGAGTAAACATCTATATGGGCAGAAATTCCAAAAAGTTCATGGAAGAATCCGTGCATAGTTTTCTCATGATCCATGGTCTCCATGAACTTTTGAAGAGTATTCCTTTGTTATGTTGTTGATCGATCTTAGGTATGAGTCCTCTGTTACACTCATATATGTGTACATAAACACACATATCAATGTAAAACTTTGAAAGAAATGTGGAATATTTAAATGAAAAACATTGAAATACCCACACAATTTCATTTAAAGATTGGCTCGTCAGCCACCTTATTGGTGTAAGGGTAGTCACTGTAAAAATTAAGAATGGGAATAGGAGAGGGAAGAGGAAGAAGTGTGGGAGTATGGGCAGGAAGGAAGGTGGGGTGGGAAGTCTCACTATGTCCCTGAAGCTGTAGATAGGAAATATGTGAAATTTGCATACCTTAAAAAATTTTTAAAACAACGGAAAAAAAAAAAGAATGAATAGAACGGAATGGAGCCCAGAAATAGTTGTCATTATCTATCTATAAATACAATTTTGTACTGATATCACTGGCTGATTCAGCAAAATAGGACTTAGTCTAGCCTTCCTCTCTGTTTTCTTTTTTTTCTCATAATGCAACCCTCTGACAGTAGGAGATCTGTCTCCTGCCACCCAAACTGTAGTTACTTATTTCCTCAAATGCAGTACATTAATTTCCTGTTGTTACTGGAATAAAAGTCTCAATAACTTCGTGAGTTGGCTGCGTATATCAGATTTCATTCCACTGGGCAGAGGCTCTCTGACATGTTTTTCCGGTGTGTCTCCATCTCTTTTTTCTGGCTTCTGATGATGTGACTGAATGGGTCCATGGGTCACACGCCCGGTCTCTTCAAAGAACCTTCCAACCTGTTATCCTGCTGAGGCCCTAGCGAAAGAAGGTCTTGGAGCTTTCTTGGCTTTCTCTCTTTTTTAAATTCTGTGAATGGACTAATTTTAGCATGTTTTGCAAACTTGAAAGACTTAGAATTTCCTGTGTAATTACATCCGGATCCTTTTATTTTTAACATTTCTTCCTTCAGTCTATCATGTACTCTTGCAGTTCCTGTAAGTAGCCAAAGATACCAGGCTGTACCTCTATCATTTTGCTTGGAAATATGAGAAAAATATCCAAGTGCACTACTTATAAGTGTGCTTTCTATATAACTGTAGAACGCGATGAAGCTTAATAATAAGCATCTCTCTTCTTACTGTTTCTAATAGCATATTCCTCATTTTCTTCTGAGTTCTCACCAGCAACGTCTTTAACACTCCTATATTTACTTAACAATCTTTGTTGATGATTTCGGTATTTTCTCAATTGATGTTCTCTCCACCATCATCTTCACTTCCTTCTGAGTTCTCTCTAGCCAAGGGAACGACATCCACTTTTTTTTTTTTTTTTTTTTTTTTTGACAGGCAGAGTGGATAGTGAGAGGGAGAGAGACAGAGAGAAAGGTCTTCCTTTTTGCCATTGGTTCACCCTCCAATGGCCGCTGCAGCCGGCGCATCTCACTGATCCGAAGCCAGGAGCCAGGTGCTTCCTCCTGGTCTCCCATGCGGGTGCGGGGCCCAAGGACTTGGGTCATCCTCCACTGCCTTCCCAGGCCATAGCAGAGAGCTGGCCTGGAAGAGGGGCAACCGGGACAGAATCCGGCACCCTAACCAGGACTAGAACCCGGTGTGCTGGCGCCGCAAGGCAGAGGATTAGCCTGTTAAGCCACGGCGCTGGCCTAACATCCACATTTCTAATTCACACACTTTTCTAGGCTGTCAGAACGTTTTCTGTAGCACTTCTTAGCATTTTTCATCAGTGGTCACTGCTTAATGTAAAGTCACACCTGAATTTTGGAGTATTTGCTACAGCAGAGACTCACTTTCTGTTAATAAAAACCCATATCAGTTTTCTATTTATATTATCATAAATTACCCCAAATTTGTAGCTTAAATGACACAGATTTATTAGTGTATAGTTTGGGAGGCCAAGCATCTGAACAGAAGTCTCTGTGTGTCAGAAGACAGTTTGAAGAAGGCTGTGTCCCTTCCTGGGGGCTGCAGGCGAGAATCCGTTTCTTTGCCTTTTGAGGCTCCTGGAAGCTGCCTGCACCCTTTCAATCAAGGCACCCATCTCTGTCTCCAAAGCACCAAGCGTCAGCTCACCCTGACCTCTGCTGCTCCTGACACCATCTCCCTCCCTCTCTGTCTCTCCCTCCCTCCTCCCCTCCCTCCCTCCCTCTCTCTGTGTGTCTTTGTCTCTAGCCTTTCTCTTTTACTTCTAGTCACACTTGTGATTACATTGAGCCCACCTAGATAATCATGCATAAACATGCATAATCCTGCCTAATCTGCCCGCCCATCCCAAATCCTTTTCTTCCCCACATCTTCATAGATCTTGTTGCACAGAAGGTAACATAGTCACAGCTTTCCCCAGGCATTGGGATGTGGACATTATTCTTGCCAGCAAAACAGCAACAAAAGCCCCTGTAAAGTAGTTTAGAATTGCTAACCTCCACTCCTGGAACAAACAACTCATCACTAGAGTTCTGTAGTGTTTTTTGTCTTCAACTTTATAATACCCAGTGAAAATACCATGTCTCTGAAAGTTAGTTTTGTTGTATTCTCTCCCTTTAAAGTGGTTACATCAGGTATTTGTAAAAAAGGCAGACTGTTCAGCTACAGCCTGTACTGATTCCACCCTGTTATCCCAAGGCACCTATCTATCTACCAAGTCTTATCTACTTCCCGGTTCGTATTGGAAGTTCGACTCAAAGTGCTGTGTGTGCGTTTCACAGTTTAGGCAGGTGCACAGAGTCGTGTCTCTATCAGAATCCTACAGAACAGTTTCATCCCCTTAAAAATTCCCCTGCACAGCCCCCTTTCTGTCCCTTCCTCCCACCTCCCACAAGTCCTGGCAATCACTGATCTGTTTTCTCTCCTTACAAGAAAGCCTATAGGATTTCCCACTCTATAATGCTATATTAAATGCAGTCACACAATATGTAAAATTATGGCTCTAGCTTTTTTTTTTTTACTCAGAAAAGTTAATTTGATTAAATTATACTGTTACATTAACTCAGTCTCTGGTTACTCTTTTGTTTCGTAATTATATTTTTATTTTGAGATCACTGAAGATTCAACTGCCATTCGGAGAAATATTGCAGTGAGGGGGCTACTGTTGTGGCACAGTGGGTTAAGGCACCACCTGAAACGTGCAACATGCAACATGCCAGCATCCCATATGAACTCCAGTTCACATCCTGGCTGTTCCACTTCCAAACCAGCTCCTTGCTAATGTGCCTGAGAAAGCAGCAGAAGGTGGCCCAGAGGCTTAGGCACCTGCCAACCTCGACCAGGCCCAGTCCTGGCCATCACGTCAATCAGTTCAGGGAGTGAACCAGCAGACAGAAGTTCTCTCTGTCTCTCCCTCTCTGTAACCCTGCCTTTCAAATAAATAAATAAATCTTTTTTAAAAGTCATGCAGTCAGATCCTGCATATCTTTTACCTAATTTATCCCAACTGCAGCATCTTAGAACCAAACCAGTGGTGTAACTATCACATAATATAATCCCAATGCCACAGCATGTCTCCTACTGCCCATTTACTGCCACACACACTGCCTCCCCTCCTTCTACGTCCTCCTTCATCTCTCATCCCTAAGAGCTAGTGAGGTCTTCTCCATTTCTCTGTTTTTCTTCTATTTCCAGAACGTGATGGTGATTGTGGACTCAATACCTAGGGTCTGAACCCTCATGGGAGACTTGGAAGAAGCTCCAGGCTCCTGCATTGGATCAACCCAGCTCTGGCTGTTGCAGCCATTTGGGGAGTGAACCAGCAGATGGAAGACCTTTCTCTCTCTCTGCCTCTCTCTAACTCTGCCCTACAGATAAATAAATCTTTAAAAATAAAAATTTATTTGTTTATTTGAAGGGCAGTTACAGAGAGAGAGAGAGGAGAGAGCGAGCAAGATCTTTCATCCACTGGATCACTCCCCAAATCGCCACAACGACTGGAGCTGGGCTGATCCAAAGCCAGGAGCCAGGAGCTTCTTCTGAGTTTCCCACGTGGGTGCAGGGGTCTAAGCACTTGGTGCATCTTCCATTGCTTTCCCAGGTGCATTAGCAGGGAGCTGGTTTGGATGTGGAGCAGCCGGGATATGAATTGGTACCCATATGAGATTTTGGCACTACACCACGGTGCTGGCCCCAAGATTGTCTTATTTTTATATAATTCTGTATTTTTAAAATTTCTATAATTAAGCATATATTGGTTTCATCATTGGGAAGGGGAAATCAATCTTTTTTAAATTCTGAAATTTTATGAATTTCTGACATTTCATAAAACATCTCTAGTTCACATCCTACAAATTATACCATCCAATATCCCGACACTTCTTTTCTTGTGAAGATGATTTATATTGCTTTTCACTTCTATAATATGTGTTATTTCAGGAAGATTTCCCAGAGAAATCTGATAATCTTACTTGTTTCCTCCTTTTCCAATGTAAACAATTAAAATGAAAATGACATTTGGTGATGTATATTTTATTTCCAAAGCATCTGAAATAACATTTGAGGAAGGGTAGAAAATACTTTCAGTTGATTGAGTTCTGTGTCTGTTCTTCCCACTTCATGGAGGTGAGTTGTTTGTCTTGCTGTCTGAAGTATTTGAAATGGAGCAATGATCACTGTAAGATTTATTAATGAACCGTAAAGGTGACCCCGTGACCTTTCTTCTCAGGTGTTCAGGGTCTTTTACATATTTAAGTGGGGGATGTCACTCTATTGGCTTTTGAGCCTAGTGTCCATGTTGCAGCCATAGGAAACCTTCTGGCACCAGGCGTGGCCATCTATTGCATGCGTGTTCTTTCTCTAGAATCCTCCTCTGCTTCTGAGTTTGACAGTTGAACTCCAAGGACAAGGAGACCAATGACAGCTGGTGCAGGTTATGCAGTCTCCTCCCTGACTATGAGCCACAGCTTAGCCCACACAGATTCTCCTTTCTTTGGGAGAATCTTATTCTGAGAGTTTTCAATGGGAGAGCTACTCATTGGAAGGTTGAAAGGGGAAGTGTGGGTATATAGGGTGGTGACAGAGATGTGTAACATCTAGCGCTGAACCTACACCCACTCAGGTTTCTGCGTCCTGCCAGGAGCACCATCTCTCCTGCAAAGCCTCCTTCTGGACTAGAACCAGGTGGTTCTGGGCACCTTTGGGGCCAGAGGGGAGAGATCATGTGCATTTGAGTTTGAGGGGGCCTGGGGGATTTGTGTGAAAGCTGTCTATAAACCTAGTCCTTGAGTCATAAATTTATTTTGCACAGGCGCATAAGTTGACAATTCTCAAACTATATGTATGCTAGCCTTGAGCAAATAAGTAAATAAATGATATAAAATCAGAGTCAGATTTCTAGTTGTCAGAAAAAGAAAGTACAAATAATCAAGATTTAAGGGCTAAAATGAATCTTAAGTTACTTGAATAGAGTTGAACCTATCAGGATCAGGTCAGGTTTACTTTAAGATACATATTGAGAGAGACACAGAAAGATGTGTGACTAAATAAAAGGGCTGGTGTACAGACATGTGTCTCCTAGCTCCATCTCTGAGAAGGCCTAAAAGCACCGACCCTTTCTCTGGATTAACCCCTTGTCTGGTACCAGAGCTTTTGCTTTTGGTAGGGTGAAGAGAAAAGAGGAACTTTGGAACAAGAGGGATTTATGTCAGGCATGTTGTTACAGAATGAATGAAAGATTCAAAGGGAAAATGACAGAAGCAGGCATGTCGCCTAATGGCTGAGATCCCACATCCTGCAGTGCAATGCCTGGTTTTGATTTCCAGCCATGACTACTGACTCCAAGTTCCCATCAACTCAGGCACCGGGAAGGGATGGGTGTCAGATCTGGGCACTGGGTCCCTGCAATTGCCATGAAATACCCAGGTTGTGTTCCTGGCTGCTGGCTTCAGTTCCTGCTGTTGTAGGCACTTGGGGAGTGAACGAACAGGTGTGAACAACCTGTCTCTCTCTCAAAAATAAAAGAAATTTCAATTAAAAATGAAAGAAGAATTCAGAAGATCAAGGAGATTTGTCACCAGGGTGCGGTTTGCCAGCTTGGGATTTATTTAGCTAATTTTGTTGATACATACACTACTTGCAGAAAGTAAGCAATATCTCAGTGAACAACTCCATGAGTGTTTCTAACACTATCCTATTTCGGTCAACATAACCCAGATCAAGACCAAGAATGTTAAAAAGCTATGATTGAGTTCTCGATTGGGAAGTAGTAGGATTGAGCCTTGATTGAGTATTAGGTAAGTAAGAAGTGGGGGTCAGCCTGCGGCGTGGAGCTCTGGTCCACTTGCACTGACCAGACGCCGAGGGAACACACATGGAGAACAGGGACAGGTTTCCTGTCCAGATATTGTACTTGCAGTTGTCCTGTTTCCACACACAGTCTGCAACATCGGCTTCAGGGCATTTGCGCCAGCAGAGGATGCAGGCTTCAATCTAGGGTCGAGGGGACACAGGGCTTGTTGGCACTCCCTTCCCACCTCCTGGCAGCGCTCCCCTTCCAAGAAATAACAGGGCAACAGGAAGCTGGGTGGGGGCTGGCAGAAGCCAAATAGAGCAGTGATGGGGGTGGGGAACTGGAAGGACAGAGAAGGAGGAGGTAGGGGAACAGGGGCCTGGCAGAAGGCAGAGATGAGTAGGAAAAGCGTGTGGGGACCGAATGTGTAAGAATACTGTGGCGGCCACTCACGTTGCAGCTGCATCCCACACTGTACCCTGTGTCGAAACCCAGCCTCTGCTCTGTGGTGAGCTGATACCAGTGATACACCAAATGACATCTGGTGAAGATCAGTTTCCCTTTAGTCAGATAGCCTGTGCCAAAGAAAGTCATCACAGCTTGGACAGACAGCCCTCGGGAGGAACAGGCACCCGGGGGGGGGGGGGGGGCCCTGGGTGAGGGGGCCTGGGTCCCTGGTGCTCCCAGAGCTGCAGAAGCAGAGTGGTCCTTTGTGGGGGTGGGGGCAGCAAGGGGTAGCAGCTGGCGTGGACAGGGGTGCTCACCTGCAATCAGTAAATCTGACTGGAAGGAAGTTCTCACCAGATAACCACAGCTGTAAAAATCGAGGGGTGTGTAGATAACATCGAAGGCAGTAATATTCGAGGGAGCCTTGAATAACTGTGATGGGGAATGAAAAGGCTAGGGTTCAGGGTTTTCACAGATGTCTTGGTGCTCCAGAATCCACTCTGTGCAAGAGCAGACAGGACAGACTCCGTTACATCGTGAGCAAGGTTGAGAAGGAAGGAGCGATGGGTTTACCTTTTTCATCCGGATACTGAAACCTCTCCTAGTACCGATATTTTTTGCTGGACCCAGGATGTCGGCAAGGATGACTGGGAGGATGAAGAAATGGGTCAGAGGGTCTATGCGGTCACTGAGTGAAGATCCCCTCACCTCCACCTTCCTATACCTCCTCCTTGGAAGAGGTTTCCCTGTTGTCTCCCTGGACTCACCAACATCAGACATGCAGTAGACTGTCTGGGGGTGCAGCAGCTTACATTCACAGGTATCGCAAGGTCTTGCTAGGACCAGGAGCAAAGGCAAGGCCAGCAGGAATGAGGGGTCCATGGAGGGCACTGAGGGACACAGGGCATTCACAGAGGCATGAACACTTTCCAGCCCAGCTACCCTACCCATGTCTAGACAGGAACTGTGCTGGACTTGGGGACTTCCTGCCTCTCTTCATGTCTAGGGATCCAAGAGGGATGGGGTGATGAGGCTCCTATGACCTGTGGACAAGGGGCTCCATGTTTGTGTCCCACAGTTAAAAGGCCTTACCAGTCAGTCTCAGTCAAGGTGTGCCACAGCTTCTGCAGAAGACCCAGGGCCAAGCAGGGTAAATAGTCACTTGCAGTTCTTTTCCCACCCTGGGGCATACCCACAGGGAAGGAACAGTCTGACTAACAATTTGGGCTCTTCTCTCATCTGCATTTCCTTTTCACCCTTTCAGGCGTATCAACCAGGAAGGTACATTCTGCCTAGTGGGTGCTCTTGTTATTAGAATCCTTCTCTGGGTGGTTATACCAAGAGCTGCCAACCTCATACATTCCTGGCTGCATTTTTCTCAATTTAAACGCTGAAGTCCTAACCTCCAGTCAACCTCAGAGTGTATTTGAAGACTGGATCATTGAAGAAGTAATTAAAGCAAAATGAAATCCTGAGGAGAGGCTTTAATCCAATGAGCAGCATCCTTATGGGAAGAGGAGATTGGGACAGGGATACATGGAGGGAAGACCATGGGAAGACAGAGCATCCACAAGCCAAGCAGACAAGCCCTTGGAAGAAACCAGCCCTGCTGACACTTGGAACTCAGACTTCTAGGAAATAACTGAGAAAATAAATTCCTGTTTTCTGCACCAGTCTGTAGTTATTTGTGGTTGCTGACCTAGGATACTAAAGGACTCCACTTTTTTTTTTAAAAAAAATATAATTTATCATTATCTACAATTTATAGTAGGATTTTGAGAGGAAAAAAAAATCTCACCTCCAAGACCATATGTAGAAAATAAGATTTATTTAGTCACTCAGGCTTCCACTTGGTATTGTGGACTGCTGTTGACGGTGAGCAATGGAAACCGCTATTCCTTTCCCATCTATTCTGTCTTATCCCCACAGCTTTTATTTATTATGTCATGGCTTATCTTCCCACCACCGTTTTAATTTAAACACCCATAAACACAGACGTAAACAAATACATCTGCTTTCTTAGGTCAAACTGCAGCATAGTATACGTAGCTTTTGTCGTGTTGTCTTTTAAAATTTTATAGCATATCCTAAGATGATACCATGATAGTGTATACATTCTTCCTTCTTTATATAGTTGTATGATACTCCATGTAGATGCACCTTAGATGATCCGACCATTCCTAACCACAGACTCAGAAGAGTTCTCTGTGGTTTACTCTTACAGATAACACAGGAGTACGTTCCTATCCATGGGGAGTGTGTTCTAGGACTCCCACTGGATGTCTGAAACCCGTGCAGCACCAAATCCTGCATGTATGATATTTTTTCCTCTACACACATACCTGCGATTAAGTTTGATTCATGAAACAGGCAAAGTAAGAGACTAACACCAATTATGAAACACTTAAAGCAGTGTGCTGCGATACACTTTGTGATTTGGGGCTACTATTCAGTGAAATAAGGTAGACGTGAACCCAAGCACTGCAACCAATTGCCACAGTTAGCCAAGATGGCCACTAAATGACTACTGGGCTGCTAACAGGTTCTTCCTGCAACTCTTTCAGTGCCTCCATCCTTCTGTCTGAAGGACATCTTTCTGAATGTTCATCTGAAAGCCTTAATCTGGAGAGCCTTGGTCTAAGTCTTTTCATTCATTCAAGTCTATTTTTGCCTCTTTTGAGAATATTTATAGTTTATTATATAGTTTTGCAACTTTCAATTTCTTCTTTAAATTTATTTATTTATTTGAGAGACCGAGAGAAAGCTCTTCCATCCACTAGTTTACTCCCCAAATGGCCACAGTGGCCGAAACTGCGCCGATCCAAATCCAGGAACCAGGAGCTTCTCCCTCATCTCCCATGCGGGTGCAGGGGCCCAAGGACTTGGGCCATCTTCCACTGTTTCCCAGGCCATGGCAGAGAGCTGGATTGGCAGAGGAGCAGCCGGGACATGAATCTGTGCCCAGATGGGATGCCAGCACCACAAACACAGGCATGGCCTACTATGTCATGACGCCAGCCCCTGCAACTTCCAATTTCAATGACATAAGGTTTCTAGCTCTTTAAAAACTGTATGCACATTTAATTACTCAATTTTTGAGGCAAATTGTAAAGAGGAAGATAGTGTATCTGTGAATTCATGTATCTTCTAAAAACAAGGATGTTTTAAAATAGGGCCAAGAAATATTTCATTGATTCATTAAGCTTACTTAATGTATTATTGATTTTCAATTTCTTTTTGTCCAAGTGGCTTTGTGGTTGGGCTCTTTTAATTTTTTATCTGTCTATCCCTAAATGCAATAGAAATCAAAACTTGCATTTAGTTACTATGCCTTTTCAGATTTCTTTACTAAGAAGAATTCCTCAGATACTGTTTTTATCTCAAGACCTTTACACTTCTGAAAAGTTCTGTCTTGCTATTTTATACGATGTTTCTTCAATTTCACTTTGCCTGTTATCTCCCATGACTGAATTCAAATTATGCAGTTTTGCCAAGAGTCTCAGTGAAGTGAAATTGTATCCTGGTGTTGCTCCATCTGTGCCTGCGCGTTCCATCTATTGACTTACTTAGTGAATGTATATGTTCCACTGGTTTAGATTGATGTGTATCCAGGATATTGATTTTTGTAGGTTAATCCTATAACTGGCTATTTTCTTAAATATTGAAGTTGCTTGCAATGATTTTCCCATTATTCTTTCTGGTTATCCACATTTACAACCACTTCTGTTGTAAGTGATGGTATGGGGCACAGCATCCCTTCTTGGGCCCTTTGAAGTGTAACAGGACTGCCCACATCTTCCTGCCGAATCACCCTGCTGGACTGCTCCCCTCCCATTCATGGGAGTTCCAACAGGCAGAGTTCTGCTTGCTGCTCACATAAAGCTCACTGCTAACACAGGCTCCAGGGGTAACACAACTCTTCACAATCAACCTCACCCCTGATGTTCTAGTCCCATGCCCTCAAAGCCACAGAGTATCACTGACCCAAAGATGTGTCATGGCTGACTTCACGCTCTCCACCACTGAATCCACAGTGTAACCTCTACTGACTCCAAAGATCGACTCACTGCTTTGGAGGCCACATTTCATCACACTCAGACTCTCATCACTGCCACAGAGAACCTGCATCTCTGACACATAAGGTCCTACATCCCAAGTCTGAATTAAAATACGAGCATTTGGGGGATTCAAAAGATTCATGGAAAAATAGGACTAGAACATGTTTACGTCAGGACAACATATTTTTAAATCCATACTATTTTTTCATAATATGCACTTCTATGAACTGTCTGAAGACCCCTTGGATGGCTCACCTTAAGTGTAGCCTTTTCTAAACATGCCATATTGACATATCCATTCCTGTAAAATACTCCGGTATGTATAGATGCTCTGACACAGTAAACAAATCAATTAAAAAATAAGTTGTTGGCACTTACAAATTGACCTAATAAACATGGGTCTCCATAAACCCCTAGTTAAGACAGTCACTAATCCTAGGTGAGCTGAAACTGAGTCTTCAAGGATTAACACCTACTACATAAAACCTTATTAATAAGGGGGTGATTGTCTCCACTGCTTCTTCGTTTAACAGCCTGTTGTGCGTTGAACAGAACTGGGCTGCCGTAAACTCAAGCAATTATTTATACTCCAGAGTCTTAGTGAATGGTGGGTGGATTACTATTGAAGACCCCCTTGGCTGGTGCCATGGCTCAACAGGCTAATCCTCCGCCTTGCGGCGCCGGCACACTGGGTTCTAGACCCGGTTGGGGTGCCGGATTCTATCCCGGTTGCCCCTCTTCCAGGCCAGCTCTCTGCTGTGGCCCGGGAAGGCAGTGGAGGATGGCTCAAGTGCTTGGGCCCTGCACCTGCATGGGAGACCAGGAGAAGCACCTGGCTCCTGGCTTCGGATCAGTGCAATGCGCCGGCCGCAGCGGCCATTGGAGGGTGAACCAATGGCAAAAAGGAAGACCTTTCTCTCTGTCTCTCTCTCTCACTATCCACTCTGCCTGTCAAAAAAAATTAAAATAAATAAATAAATAAACTAGTGAAGAGCCCATCTAACCCTGAGAGGTGGGCCTGGGCGGGGTGTTCAGGTGGCTGAGAGCTTGCCCTCAGAAGGCAGGTCTCATGGGAGGGTTGGTTCGGCAAGTCAAGTGTGCTTCCTGACTCCCTCTGCTTCATCATTCACCACGTGGTTGCCACTTCCCGCCCCCCAACATTTTCTTGCCTGAGGATGCCAGACATATAAACCAAGGGAGCTACCTGATCTTAGAGTGTGAACTTCCAAATTCAAAGTCGAAATGCAACTCCTTCCCTCTTAAATGGGTCCTTTGGGTATTTAGCTAAGTAATGAAAAGCTGACTAGTACACAGCCATTGCTTTGTATATTTTCAAATCCCACCATAGGATGGATGACTACAACCTTAACGCTGTGAATCCACCCATTAGGGCCCTTAACCTAATTAATATCTAACATTGAAACTGCTGATCCTATTCAATCAATATTTGCCTGATCTTTTCTACCCTGTGCCTGTTTCAGTGCCTCTTGGCTGCCCATCACCTCTGAAGGGACACAACACACCCCCCAGGCTTCCCATGGGGACCTCCTCGGCTCTGTCATCACATGCAGTCTGCAGACATGTTGTTAATGACAGGGTGGAACCAAACCTGGGCCCTCTGGTACATTCCACCTGCAGGGGGCAGGGGCAGCTCCCTCATCTTCGGTTCCTTGCCGGATGCCAGGGTACAGAGGAGGTCCTGCTCCCCCAGGACCTCTGACTACCTGGAAAGCCGGGTGGGATCCACTGCATGCCTGGTAATGGGAGCTCAGACACTGCAAACGGCATGGCTGACCACCATACGCGGTGGAGCTGAGTGTAACGTGGTCATTTTCCTCCCTTCAGCCAGGAGGTCCCTAATAAGGATGCGACTAAGAAACAGCGCTCGGCCCCACTCCCAGCAGTCTTCCTAGTGTGGTCAACATATGACCCAGCTTCACGTTTATGATAACTTGATAGAGCATTACTTAAAAATGGTCCCCTTCTAGGTAAATACTGTGAGAATCTCTTGCCGAGAAGGTAACTGAAATGTTCATTAAAACCACACATCTCCAGGTGTACAGAGGCCACACCGCAGGACTGTGCTAGGGCCTTCATTTGCTTTGGCTTCTACAATGTTCCTTTCGATGCCTCATCCAGGATTCCACACCATCGATTCTGCTTTCCCTTATGGGGTTCATGTTAAAGTTCAAAGTCATGAGCAATTTCCCAGAGCGCAAGGCCCCAATCATCTCCTCATTCTTCTGGATAACTCGCACCTGGCCACTCAAAACTCAGAAGACGCGCATTGTACAAAGGTGATGTCTGAGTGCCTCTGACTGCACAGGTCTCCAGGGCCCAGAATGTAACCCCACCTACCTGGCCAAGGAATGAAGCCAGTGCGCATCCCTGCTCTTCCAAGAATTAGAAGAGAGGAAGGAACACGGAATCATTCCAGGTCACCTGATGCCGGTTGAATAAGACTTGAATGGGCTTCCTCATGTTTCAAAGGACTTCCTTTCAGATGGCTAAGAAATTCATAAAACCAATGATGAGTTTCAGTGCCTGCAAGTGTAAACAGCTCTGAAGGGAGGAGCCACTGCTGACTCAGAGAGCGTTTTAGGAAGAGGAGCCCTGAGGTGGGGAGGGGGGCTTTCAGATCATTATCGTGCAAATCCTCCATGGCTCACAGCTATCTGCTCAAGGTTGCGCCATAGGTTTTCTTTTTAAAATGCACATGGAGCAACTGGCTTAGAAGCTACACTTTCCTTTAGAAGACTACAAAAAAAAATTTTTTGGCAACAATTGTGGATGTTAGACTTTTCCTCTTTAAATCTTTTTCTTTTAACTTTTCCCCTAGAAAATTCCTTGAGCGGTAGAGACAAGAAAACGATGCGATTATGTTCTGGATTTGTGGATCAGGGTGGCTGAAAACGACCTCCTCCACTCCATCTGTGTGTAATCAGAAGACAGAAGGCTCGGGGTGAGCATCAGCCGGACTCATTTCCTGTTCCTTGGATTTCCATGGAGACCCAGGAATGGCCTCTTCACTTAGCCCGAGGACTGAAAGTTGCAGCTAAGAGTCCTGTTGTTATTTTTTTAACTTTTGATTTATTTATCATAGAAGAGCAACAATTGCATCTTTGAGCATGCTTCAAAGAGTTCATGGAATTAGAAGAAAATTCAAAAGTTCGTATCTATGGGGTACAGAGAATATTCTGATACATCTAGCCACAACGGATGGAGCAAATCAGAGTAATGAGTATTTTCCTTTCCTCCAGGTAGTTATCATTGCTTTGTGAGAACATTTAAAATTCTCTCTTTTAGCTACTTTGAAATATGCAATACATTACTATTAATTATAGTCCCCTTGATGTGCAATGGAACACCAGGACTTCTGTGTAACTTTGTGTCCTCAACCAACCTCTCCCCTTTTCTTGCCCACCCCACTCCTGCCCCTGCCCCCACCCCGCCAAGCAAGACATTTCTCTTTGTCCCATAATCTGTGATGGACTTCCCCAAGCACACCCGTGGCAGCCTCTGGTTCTCTGACCACTGTGATGGGTCGTCTGTTGTCATGTAATGTGGCACCTGCTAGTGGTCTTATCAGTGGGTACCCCAGCTATCTGAAACTGAAGGACCCTTATGGGGGAGAGGGACAGGAAACTAGGCCTGGGCAAATATCAGGGGCTTCTTAAGAGGTTAGATGCTACCCAGAGCAGAACTGCCCCTCCCCTCCAGGAAACCTCTGGGCGCGCCCCAGAGCAGAGCTGCCCCTCCCTTCGGAGGGTCTCTAGGCGCACACTTATGATGTCACTGCGACCGGCCAATCCTGTAACACCTTAGCACTCTCCCTCAGCATTCTCCGGTATGCTAATTGTCCCTCCGAACCAACCAATCCCGTGCCACCTCTGCATTTTATACCAGCACTCTCCACCAGCATTCTTCGCCAGCATTCTCCCATATGCTAACGGTCCCTCTGAACTGACCAATCCTATACATGCGTTAGGAATATGCTAATTCGTTGCCTATATAACCTGTGTAAAACTGCCGCTCGGGGCTCCTCACTGCCTGAGGTGAGGGGCCCGTTTGCGCAAACGTACAATAAATACCTCATGCTTTTTGCATCAGCTGGTTTGGAGTCTGGGTTTTTGGGCGTCCTCTCGAGCAAGTGGGCATCTCTGCAACTGAGAGGTCCAACATTTTTGGCGCCCAACGTGGGGCTCGAGGTCGCCCTCAGACCCATTCTCTGCGAACCAGTTGGAGGTATAATTAAGTGTTTTCTGTCTGTTGTTGTCTTCGTCTTGAGTATTCTGACTGGCCAGTATCTGACCTGACTCTGTGGGACCAGTGGGGGAGGCAGGCGTGCCCAGCAACCCCTGGCCCGTTACCCGGAGGACGCTCCGGGTTATGAGGGGAAACCCTCGGTCTGTTCCCCCGGAAGACGCACTCGGGGTGGTCTGGAGGTGGGTCGGAGACTAAGTCTCCCTCCTTCCCGGGGAGGGCTGGTCAGGCAGCCGCTCCCAAAAATAGCGCAATAGCGTTCGATTTGTCCTAGCCATGTGTTTTGTCTTGCTTACTGTATATGTCTGTGCATTGGCTGTTCTTTTTGTTTGGGCTGAAATCCTTACACGCAAGGGTCAACAAATAACCACCCCTTTAAGTCTCACTCTAGATCACTGGAAGGACGTTCGAGAACGCGCGCGATTCCACGAGGGCAGGGGAAGAAGTCTCAGCGCCTTCCCCGCCCTCCAGCCGCCTGCGCCTCCGTCGGGGGCAGGCAGGGGGCTCGGGAAGCGTCTGGACTTCGCAGGCTTTTCCTCTTCGCTCGGTGGCTGGCCAGATGCAGTACTGGCCATTCTCTGCTTCCGATCTTTACAATTGGAAAACCCATAACCCCTCTTTCTCTCAAGACCCCTAGGCTCTGACTGGGCTGATCGAGTCAATTTTATTGACTCATCAGCCCACCTGGGATGATTGTCAGCAGCTTCTGCAGACCCTCCTCACTACTGAGGAAAAGCAGCGCGTCTACCTCGAGGCACGGAAAAACGTCCCTGGAGCAGATGGCCGACCGACCCTACTGCCAAACGAAATCGAGGAGGCGTTTCCCTTAACCCGTCCTGATTGGGACTACACCACCGTTGCTGGTAGGGAGCGACTTCGTCTTTACCGCCAGGTTCTCCTTGCGGGTCTCAGAGGGGCTGGAAAGCGCCCCACCAATTTGGCCAAGGTACGTGCAGTAGTGCAGGGGGCTGAGGAAACGCTGGCAGGCTTCCTAGAAAGATTAATGGAAGCCTACCGTATGTACACCCCGTTTGACCCCCTGGCAGAGGACCGGCAGGGAGATGTAATCATGTCCTTTATAGGACAGTCAGCGCCGGACATCCGCAATAAATTGCAGCGGCTAGAGGGGCTTCAGGGATATACTATACAAGATTTAATGAAGGAGGCAGAAAGGATTTACAACAAAAAGGATCCACAAGGAGCAGGAGGAAAGGGAAGGCCTGCACTGGCCTGAGGGAGGCTCGTAAATCCCCAGAGGCAGTTAAAACTAAGGTGGAGCCTTCAGGTGTGGCAGCAACCCCTAAAAGCCCAACACTGCCTCAAGGCACTGCGCCTCCAATTCCGCCCATGTGGCCACCCCTTTTTGGTTATTCCCCTCCCTTAAATCACCCGCCGCCATCTTGTAAACAGCGTGCCTACCCAACCTCACAGCCAGTCCTACTAGGCCCCGACGTGCACAGTCTTCCCTGTAAATGGGGGACCACGGCCTTTCTCTGCACTCTCTTCCAGTCAGTGTAGCCTGTTGCACCCTTGCAGACCACAGCCAGATACTCTAGGGGAGACTAGTCCTTGGGCTGCTTTTTTCCTCTCCATTTACAATTCAATGCTGTCCTCACTAGGAAGAAAAAATGCCTTTGGCTACCACTGGCCTTACCTAAAGGAACAAAAACCTTCATCCATTAACCCTTTCCAACCTAATGAGTCTTTATTTGCAGTTAATGAAACTTTTTCTCCAGCACTACGGAAGCCTCTCATTCCCTGCCGTTTTGTTTCAGATGTGTTTCCCTGTCCTAAGCAACGGGCTTCTATGCTGATGACCAGCTCTTTTCTGTGCTGCTGTAGTTAACTTATCTAAGAGTTTGCACGTGTCTTGAAGGTTTCGTGTTTTATTGGATTTGTCTGCCTTTAATGTTTAAGTGATTACCTAACTCTGATCAGATCTACCCCACAGCTTTGGTTAAAATATTCAGGTTATACGTACTAGTTTTTGGCTAGGCGGTTGACTCTCTAACAGTTTAAATTCTCAAATGGAGTCTAACAACTTTGGGACTTCCAGTAGGATCCCTGGAACTCTCAAAGGATGGGACTCTAAATTTGTTAAAGTAACAACTGTTTAAGTCTATTTAAATTATGCAGTGTGTTAAAATATTGTAGATGATGTCGGACCTATGTTGTATTCGTGTTTTTGCTTTCCAGCTAAGGTGGTCTTACAAGTTTTTATATGTCCTTAATATGCTTTAAACTTGTTTCTTTTACAGATCTGCTTTTGCAAAAACTATAGTGTCTCTTTTTAACAGTGTCTGCTTAGTGGGTTACTCTGCCATTTCTAAAGTTAGGTCATGTAAGCTCTTTTTAGCTCTGTTAAATAGTTCTAAGTTATGTGCGGATTTTGTGTGCTAACTCTTATGTTCAAGGTGTTTATTTCTGGTTTCCAAGGTAATCTAGTGTGTACTCCAAAAAAGCCTCTTTTGGATGAGCCTTAATGGACTCTTTCCCTACCTCTTCTCTCTTCTTGGACTGCTTCTTGCCCTGCTTTTAATCCTTGCCATTGGCCCATGCATAACGAATAGGCTTATACAGTTTATACAACAGCACATAGAGGCAACTAGGGTAAGACAGGTTGAGGTTCATTACCAGAGGCTGCTAGCCACAGAGGGCTATGATCCCCTGAGCTGGGGAAGCGCCCCCGGTGCTCTCCACATTGCCAATGACGGGTAAGATTCCGGATGGACCGGAACAACCTAAGACAGGCGGTGGAGAAAGCTCACCACGCCCCCATAATTACAAGTCACGCGACACCCCAAGACGGGTAAAGCACCCAGCGTCCTGCACCAACCTAAGACAGGGCTCATGGCCAAGCTGCCTGGGTTACCAATGACGGGTAAGGGCAAGGACGGCTGGGGGCAACCTAAGACAGGGATCGCGTGCTAAAACAAAAAGGGGGAATCTGTGGGGCATGAGCCTGGCCAGGACAGGCCAGGCCCGGGTGCCCCCGCCTGAGCTGGAGCCAAGTAAGATGGGCGGAATCCAAAGTTGTTTACCACTAAAACTAATTGGCTGCACAACAACAAGGGAGGTAACAAAACTAGTAACAAGTGTATAGACATAGGGCTAGTCCTATAGAAATCCCCCCCCCAAGGTGTTTTTTAAGTAATTGGTTGGTCCTTAGCCCTGCCCCAATGACTCTGCAGTTTTGTGTTATAAAAGGTACTATTATGCAGAAGGTGACTGAGTCCTTGCTAGACTTGGCTCCCCGCTGCGTCTGATTGTCTCCGGGACCAGGAGGCTGGGGAATGGGCGAGCGGCGTGCTTACCTTTCCTCGGACCCAGTCCATCCTTGTACGGGTGGACTAAGACCCAACATCTGGCGCCTTGACCAAATTAGCGTTGGAGACTGACGTTAAAGACTGGGTCCAACTCCTCCCTATGGTGTTGTTCCGGGTCCGAAACACGCCCTCTCATTGCGGACTGACACCATGCGAGGTCCTTTGTGGAGGGCCCCCACCAATAGCAGGCTTGCTTGACCTTGCCAGTGACTCCGTTGCCGATGCCCCTAGGTTACAGGCCCGGATGAGAGCGCTCCAGATCATCCAGAACCAGGTCTGGAAACCTCTTGCAGCAGCCTACCAAACCAAGACGACAACTATCCCACATCCTTTCCAAATCGGTGATGCCGTGTATGTCCGAATCTAAAACTCTAGAGCCCCGGTGGCAAGGCCCTTTCACTGTGCTGTTGACAACTCCCACCGCTCTCAAGGTCGACGGAATCGCTGCGTGGGTCCACGCCTCACACGTGAAGCGAGCACCACCTCCCCAGGGCCCCGAGGATCCGGATAGACCAGCCAAATGGAAGCTCCAGCGCACTCAGAACCCGCTCAAGCTAAGACTTTCAAAAACTGTTTAATATTTGTGATGTTCCTGGCCTTTCCCCATTGTTTTTCCAATCCCCATGCTCCACAATTGTTAACGTGGGAAGTAATTTCCCCCACAGGACGGGTGGCCTGGTCTGTTAGTGGTTACATACCCCCAGGGCATGGTGGCCCACCTTATACCCGAACGTATGTCAACTGGTTACTGGGTTAGATACCTGGGATGTACCTGACCAGAATAATTTGACAAAAATCCCTAAAAATAGTCTTAACTATTGGGGCGTGTATGGCTCCCAGTCCCCAGTCAGTGGGACTCAACCCAGTCCAGCAAGAACAGAGTTCCCTCCCTCCAGTGAGGCAGGCTCTCCCCAGACCACCCCTTTTGCCAGCCACCCTTTCGCCTAGCTTGGCAAGTTTAACTCCAAACCCGGGTGCTGACTCAACAGTACCAGTGTCAAGCTTCAAAGATCTCCGAGGTCCAATAGATTTTAGGATTAAAATCTGTGCAAAGAGAAAAGGAGGGAATGAAGGACCCTTATGGGGGAGAGGGACAGGAAACTAGGCCTGGGCAAATATCAGGGGCTTCTTAAGAGGTTAGATGCTACCCAGAGCAGAACTGCCCCTCCCCTCCAGGAAACCTCTGGGCGCGCCCCAGAGCAGAGCTGCCCCTCCCTTCGGAGGGTCTCTAGGCGCACACTTATGATGTCACTGCGACCGGCCAATCCTGTAACACCTTAGCACTCTCCCTCAGCATTCTCCGGTATGCTAATTGTCCCTCCGAACCAACCAATCCCGTGCCACCTCTGCATTTTATACCAGCACTCTCCACCAGCATTCTTCGCCAGCATTCTCCCATATGCTAACGGTCCCTCTGAACTGACCAATCCTATACATGCGTTAGGAATATGCTAATTCGTTGCCTATATAACCTGTGTAAAACTGCCGCTCGGGGCTCCTCACTGCCTGAGGTGAGGGGCCCGTTTGCGCAAACGTACAATAAATACCTCATGCTTTTTGCATCAGCTGGTTTGGAGTCTGGGTTTTTGGGCGTCCTCTCGAGCAAGTGGGCATCTCTGCAACTGAGAGGTCCAACAAAACAATGGTGTAATGCTTCATCAGTTATTGGCACCCCACAGGCAGACAAGAGATAGGAGCGCTTCTTCACAGGCCGCATCTCCCAGCTTGCCACACCCTATTCCCCTTCCTCCACCTGAGTGTTCCAGGTTCAGGTCAATGCTGCCTTGTGGACGACAGAACTCTCATTCTCATCAGCAGATACCTCAGAACCTGTGAGCTCCCTTGATGAGAGCATCCTCAGGCCCTGCAGTTCTCTCATTATCCTGGGACCACTTGGCTCTCACTTTATTCCCTCCTTCTGCTTCCTCTGGGAGACAGAATGAAAATCAGAAGGAAAATCAAGAACCCATGGCCTCTGACCTGTAGGAGCGCCCAGTTTCTTGCAAATAAGAGAAGGGAACAACTACTGTAGCTCAGCATCATTATTTTCTCAGATTCATAAGGCTCCAAACTGAACCTCATCTCCTTTCCCAAACATTTTTCTTTTTGTTAACATCACTGGCCATCGGACCTACAGTGACTCAACTCTGTCAGCTTAGGGTCACTCTGGAATCTGCCTTTTCCCTCACAGTCAGGCCCAATTATTTATGACCAAGTTAGGCTTCCGGGATCTCGGTGAGCATTTCTGGGCCTTCAGCCATGTTGTCTCATCTACCCGAGTGCTCTCTTTCAGGCTGGTGAAATTGGAAGGAGTGACTTTATGAAGAGTAATGGGAATATATGCAAAGTTGGCTTGGGGTCTGCATGAATTATGAGTTTTCTCACTTGTTATTGCAAAAGGGAGAAAACCCAATTCAAACGCCTTAGGCCACAATGGCAGTTTGTTGGCTAGTGGAAGAGAAGGGAGGACAGGCTTCAGGCCAGGGCTGAATCCAGGGCTCCAGTGCTTTCACCAAGATTAGGCTGCCTTGCTGTTTGCTCCCTTTCACAGCAGGTTCTCCCCTCCGGTTTGAAGATGTCTCCAGCAGTGTCTGTGGCTCCCTGTGCACTGTGTAAGGCCAAGAGGGACTGAATAGAATCATCCACTTCTCAGAGGTTCTAGTGGAACTTCCACTGACTCCTATCAGACAATGTGTCCACCCCAACCTTATCACCATGGACAGAAGAGGGGTCCATGCAGCGCTGTGTACTGTGTCCGTGCAGTACTGCTCACACCATAGAGGGATGGGGGCATTTTCCAAAGGAAAGCCAGGGTGCTGCAGCTGGCAGGGGGTGATGATGCCAAGAAGCAGTAAGCACATGTCCCCCAAAGATGACTTCAGATATCATGGCACAGGCTTAAATTGAGTCATGGTGATGGGAAGCCAGTGAAATCTTTGGGTACAATGTAAGAAAACTACAAGGAGATATTTCAAGTATCTCATCACACAAAATCTAAGAATGTGAGAATATGCATATATTAAACAGGTCTATAATGGATACATACACCAGAACATCATGTTGCACACCATAAGTATATACAATTCTATTTGGCAATGAAAATATAAATTAAAAAGATTCTTTTCCCTCTCTTATCTGATGAAATCATGATGAAGGGGAAGAAGCGATTTTAGAAGCAAGCAGAACAGAGAACAGTGTGCAGTGTTCTTGGGATAAGAGTCTGAGAGGGCTAAGAAGCCAGTGTTGCAGCACAGAAAATGGAAAAATTGTAGCTTAGACCAATCCCAACAACTGTGTGTTATTAGGTTGATAAAAGCCTTTCTAGCATTCATCACGGATTATCTGAATATTAGAAACAAGCAACTTGCTCACTGCTAATTAGAATTTCACCGAAGAACTTTGGAGTGAATGAATCAACGTTCACACCGTCTCTTTCAGGCAATTAAGGAGGCAGAGCTTCCCCACGAGGAAGATGATGTCAGGAATTACACTCAATCACCTTGTCACTGAGTCGTCCCAGGGAAGAGTAAATTAATTGCCTCAATGTTATAATTTCTCCTCATTTCATTCTGTTAATGAAGAAAGTAGAAATATACTTGTTCAAACGAACATTTAAAATCGGAGGGAGGGGCGAGTGTTTGGTACATAGTGGTTCAGAGGCTGCTGGCGACACCTGCAGCCCATATTGTAGTACCTAGGGTTAAGCCCCAGCCGTGCTCCTGGTGCCAGCACCCTAGGGGGCTGCAGGTGATGGTTAAAGTAGCTGGCTTCCTGCCCTGACGCCCATGTGGGAGATCCAGACTGAGTTCAAGTTCCCGGCTTCAGCCTGCACCCTGTCTGTTGTGAGCATTTGGGAAGTAAAGCAGCAGATGGGAGATCTTCGTGTGTCTCTTTGCTATCAGACAAACAATAATAATTTTAAGTCAGAGGGACTCTAGAATATGAGAGCTCACAGGGGCCAGCTAGTGTGAGTCATCTTACAGAAGAGACCACAGGTTGGGAGAGAGAAGTAACTTGGCCAGAGACCACCCAGCAAATCCTGTACGGCTACTGATACCTTGATAGTCTGTGCCTGACTTGTGCCTCCCTGGAAGCCAAAGACTCTGATTTTTTCCCACCTCTGCATAAGTGCAAACTGAAGACCCCTGGGCAGTGGGCTTCCTAGGGAGGGCTCCAGGTTGAACACCTTGGCTCACATGAAGACAGCTGGCTTTCTCCAGAATGGCCACTAGATGGCAGGACAAATCCGTGTACCTCACTGGAAGTACCTGCTGCAAAGATTGTGGAGCTTAGAGACTGTCTCACACCACTAGGTAGCTCATCTGTCTGGTGAATATTGAGAATTTGGGATCACTGTGACATCAGTCCCCACCGAAGCAAATCCTCCCAATCTATACCTCTCTTAGGAGCCCTGCAGTTAATCCCATCTTCTCTTCCTTAAAATCCATTAGGAGGAAACAATCTACTGTGAAAACGAGTTTGTGAAAGGCTTGAATGACTATTAGATATTTCATGTGTTTCATTAAATACTTCAGGTTTCCTACTAGCATTTTCTGCATTACAGCCCAGGTTGTCTGACAACCCAAAGTGAGGAATCTCCCATGGCCAGTGCCGTGTATGAACTAATTTTGCTCAAGGCAGAGTCCATCTGCCTCTGAAATCCAGCCAGTGAGGGAAATCAGGTACTTCTAGTAATAAGAGCTGACACGTATTCCACACTTACCACGTACCAGGTGCTGCGCCAAGCGCTTTCTATGGGCAAATTTATTTAGTCATCACAGTTATCATTTGACAGAGTATATATGAAATCTGTTCTGTAGAAGAGTGCAGAGAGGCCCAGAGAGTTCAAGCCATTTGTTCAAGGTCACACAGTTAGGAAATGTACTTGATTTCCCTTTTTAATCTATTTATGCTGCACGGAATTAATAATATGATGCTTGATGTTTGTAGTGCTGCTGCCTTATGAATTTATCTGGAAAGTAGCTGCCCTCTTGGCCCTGTGACACATAAATTTAGCTTCACATTCCAGAGGCACCCTGACTTATGATGGGACTTCTTTTCCCATATACCACCCATTGTAAGTTAGGGATGCTCTGTACTAGACCAATGGAGAAAGTGGGTACGGGGAACCCATTCAGCTGTGCTACCCGGGGTAAGTGTGACCATTGGGTAATTCCTAAGGGAATGTTTGCTACCACCAAGGCAGGTTGATGTTAGCAGAATATTTCGAACCCGGGACTGTTCTGTGGGCTCCAGGCTACATGGCCGTCTGTAGTGTGGAGGAGGGAGAGGCAGAATCATAGCCACTGTGAAGGCTCAACTCAGGTCTGTCCCTAACCTCCTGTGCAGGCAGAACAGCACGCAAGGGCTTCCTGTCTGATGTGCATCTTGGTGCTGTCACTTGATGTTCAAGTGCTTTGTATTAGTGTCACTGGGGAGGAGTGCGCTTCATTAGGGTTGTGGGGTGTTGTGCCAGCATCCTTAGCCTAGGAAAGAACACCCACTCACTGGCCCATCTCCTACAACTCACTTTGGTGATTGATTCTTGATTGACAATGAGAAGAATCAACTCCAGCTGTGACATCACTTAAAGTGACCTCAGCGTGGACAGACAGCAGCAGGAATGGACTCTGGAGCTAGGGAGATCCCGAGAACTCTTCTGGTTTTCCTCTGCCCTCTCCTAACCCTTGTCCTCTCCCCCCACCCACTTCTATTTCTCTCCATACATCTTCATTATCCTCTTTACTTTGCCCCCAATTTTTCCTGCTTTCTTGGTAAAAATTGTGGCCACCCACAGGTCTAAAATCTTTACTGCTGGGTGTTCTACACAAGAAAATCTGACTTGGCTCCAATTCCAGGTTCCTGAAGAAAATACATGATGAACTCACTTTATTGCAATGTTATGCAAGGACCTTAATTTTTCACTGTCTCAGCTCAGAGCATGCTTTAGACATTTTTTGGCTTTGCTTTTCCATCACAATGTGATTGTGTTCTGGCTCACTTTTAGATAAAGCCCTATCAGCTCTTCTAATATAACCTGTTAATTTCAAGAGAATTTTCAAGTTGGCTGTAATTCACATTCTCAGAATAGGGAAAATCTGGGTCTTTTGAGATAGAAGAGTTATTTTTCTTTTTCCTTTAGCTTTTGCTTATTTATTTACTTGCTCTAAAACAGTAGAATGCTATTTCTCTAGGTGTCATGGAATTCTTTGACAACATAGGCTGCTTTCGTTGTGTTTTAATTAACATTATCTGCAGCTTCTCAGGTGTGAGGACTTTATTTGTTTTTAGGGGTAATGGAGAGCCCCTTGTCAAATGTGTACACGAACGCCAATCCACCTCACCCAGAACCTCCCGTGTACCAAGGACTCTGTGCTGCAGGGGGCGCTGGCATTCTGGATTTCTATAACTTGGAAGTAGAACAAGCCTCAGGTCAAAGCGGCAGGTGGACATCACACAGGCTTGGACCTTTTCTCTCCTCATGTCCACCCAAGTGTGACAGGAGAGTGACCTGTGCACTTGCCCAGTCGCCTGGGAATTGATAAATGGAAACCCAAAGCTGAGTGAAAAGTAGCATCAGAGACCCAAGGAATAGAGTCAGACCCCAGAGCCATAGCAGTGAGTCCACATTTTCCCTGCTGCCTCGGTCACTGCCGGCCAAGCCTCTAGGAACAGAAGAAGACAGGCTGCAGCGTGCTGTGCTGTGGCTCTTCCCACCGTGTTTCCAGGTGCATCCCAACAGTGGAGAGGTTCTCCAGGACCGTATTTAACAAAGGATGGAGGCATAGGGCGCACAGACAGGCCACACCATTCAGTGTCTACTCACGCAGGACACCAGCTTGAAGAGTGAGAAAGACAATGTGTCTGAGGCAGCTGGAAGGGAAGAAGACAGTGCTGGGAACCTGGTCACTTGGTGGGAGGCAAGGTCGTTGGAGTGTCCCCTGGGTCAAGAAGAATCTACTGAACTTGGTTTTATCTTGTAAATATCCATGGTTATTATGAACTCACTTTCTCAGGTCATAAGCAAAAATAAATTCCAGATGCACTGTAAATCTAAATACAAAACAATAATGATTCTAAAATAGAAATTAGAAGAATACCTTCCTGACTTTGTGGCTGATTTAATCTCTTCTGTGGGGCACACCCATTCTCACAGGGCCCATGTGCCAATGCAGTGCAGTGCCAGGTGTTACACACAGTTTAATTTTCCACTCATCGAATCTTGTGCTGAGGAAAGAACAACTCCCTTCTTCTGAGTCTCAGAAAATTAAAATTCCATATTTGACTGTCCTCCACTTTTGCAAATCCTCTGGGTGTGTGCGGAGAGCATTTTGTGTGTGTGTGGTGGTTATTTTTTAAGGGAAACCGAGAAGTTGATTGAGGCTCTCATCTGAGCTCTCGTATCATTTTGTATTTAAAATCAAGGCTCTTTTCAAGCAGAGATTTTTGTCAAATTAAGAAAAATATCTGACATTCATTAAGCACCTATGATGCCAGAGATTGAGCTTACTCCTTCACATGCATTGCCTTGTCCAGGTCTCACATCAGGCGAATAGAATGATGCCCATTTTTTGTAATTAACAAAGCAGGGTCACAAAGACAGCAAGCAGAGAAGCCAGGACTGGGATGGGGACAGCTACCTTCACCCAGGGTAGAGGGTTAGAGCCAATGAGTTTTTTGCTGACTCCGTCTCCAGGGTACACTTGGTTTTCCTTGTACAGAACGGCAAAGCCTCCATGCCCTCTCTTCTCGACAACAGCCATTCAAAAGATTATTTTCCAGCTACACTGAGAAATAATTGGGGCTGGATTCATTTGGTTCTTGGATTTTCTGTTGGCTGGTTTTAAATGGCACGTCTAACTATAGGGCAGCAAATGTTCTGGGCTTGATATTTCAGAGTAGCGATCAGTGCTTCTTGTAGAAATAGGTTTAAGTTTTCAATGTGATCAGATTCACAGAATTCCAGTAAATGGAAAATAGTTTCATGGGCATAAGCATAACATACATTTTGCTATCTTAGGAAATATTTCTCCTTACTGACACCTCCTCTCTCCCCTGCTGCCCTTTCAAAGGTTAAGAAGTATAGGGTGCCCTGGATGAAGATCACCGAAAGTCATTTGTCCTAGGCCGGTGCTGCGGGTCACTAGGCTAATCCTCCACCTGCGGCGCCAGCACCGCGGGTTCTAGTCCTGGTTGGAGCGCTGGATTCTGTTCCGGTTGCTCCTCTTCCAGTCCAGCTCTCTGCTGTAGCCTGGGAAGGCAGTGGAGGATGGCCCAAGTGCTTGGGCCCTGCACCCACATGGGAGATCAGGAGAAGCACCTGGCTCTTGGCTTCAGATCGGCGCAGTGCACCGGCCATAGCAGCAATTTGGGGGAGTGAACCAACGGAAAAGGAAGACCTTTCTCTCTCTCTCTCTCTGTCTAACACTGCCTGTCAAAAAAAAAAAAAAAAAAAAAAAAGTCATTTGTCCTAATCATTGGTTCAAATCTTTCTATGTTTTCCCTTTCCCTGGTTCCTAGTTCATTCCAGGTTTTACAACACACACTTTTCTTATAACTATGCAGCCACCTCTCACCCTCCAGCCTCTGAAGCCAAGTTATAGATGGCAGACTAAGCTCAGCAGCAGCCAGTTTTTTGGTCCTTCTCTGCTCCACTGTCTTTACAAAGTAATTATGTAGAACCTAATAGTAGTAATAGGAAAATATGTGTGATATAGCCAGTGACTAACCAAACTGGAGGAACAGCAAATTGTGTGCAATCCCTGAATGCCTGCAAAAAGAAGGCTCCTACGGCAATGATGTTAGTAAAACAAAATGCATTTGGGAATATCAAAGAGAGTGTCACGAGCATCCTTAAATGAATAAGGGAGAGTGCTGCTGTTGACTGGGTAGAGGAGACAATGCAAGAGCCAGTGGTTCCTAAATAGGCTCCCAAGAGGTGGATGAACAGATGCACTGTGGGATAGAAAATGGAAATCACCACTCTGCAAAGAAACAATTTGTTGTTTTAGCACAGCAGACCTTCCTTTTGTGAACAGGATGAAGGCTTTGAAAGGAGCCAAGGAGATCAGACCTTAAGGAAATAATGGAGGTTTTGTTATGACTGTCTGCACTTAACACGTGATTCACAGGAATTATGTTTTGTCCGATGGCATTGTCATGGATTCGCTTATGTCACTGATATCACTGATTAAATAAAGACACTGGATCCCATCGGATTGACTGGTTATCCCACAGGCTTTCTGGTTTGCTAACTCAGTCCCTTAAAGAAATATGAAAGGGCTTTGTACAATGGTGACTGAGATTTTGGAAAATCCCAAAGGAATATAGCGCTCCTTTGTCTCTCTCTGGATTGTAAAAGTTGTATGCAAAGCAATCATATATTTTTTTTTAAAAAAATGTTCAGCTCAGTTGGCCCTGATCTTAAAATGTTTTTATTTCTTTCTCTGTATTTCTACTGTTACTGACTTAAAATCTTCAATAGAAAGCTGATGTCAACATGAACATAATGGAGTAGTGAGTTGAATATAGCTCCATTAAGGGAGGGCAGGTGATCATAGCAGGATACCCCAGGTACTGGGCCTTCTCCATTCCTAGGGGGAACATCCACCAACATATAAGCATGTACCATGCAACAACTCAGTCAATGCTGGACTGTGTATCTCACAGTGGTGCTGTAAGATTATGGTGGAGACAAAAATTTTCTATTGCCTAGTGATGTTGTAACTGCTAAAAAGTCATAGCATGTGCATTACTTACATGTTTATAGTGATGCTGACATAAAAAAGCCTACTGCACCACCAGTTGTGTAAATGTATAACACATATGATTACATATAGTACATAAGACTTAATATTAAATGACCATGTACAGTTGGAGGATTTCTGCCTCTCTCCCTTTCTCTCTCTGCCATTCAGTCTTTCAAATAAATACATAAATGTTTAAAAATTGGTTTATGTGTTTGCTGTAACTTTTAAAAATGATTGTGTTGGAAAGTACTCCTGAGATTATAAAAAAAAAGTCTGCTGTAGAAAATTACGGAATGTTATGCCAGCAGTAGTCTTGTATGTTTCAGGTTTGCTCTGTCTCCTTACCACCTGAGTTTCTCTTGTGCTTGACTTAATCTCATGTTGTTGATCATGGTCCTGGGAGCTCTGGGTGATGCTATACACATGGTGCAGCCAGCTGTAGAGTAGGTGATGCCTTCTGGTAGGTTCACTTGATGATGTTCTCACCAAGGTGAAGTGACCTCACTGACCCACAGCTCACAGGTGTGAGACAGTGATGAGCACTGAGTGTGGCCGTACCGACTCAAGAGTTTTCTGTGCTTTTGGGAGTATACAGTTTCCTCAGTTCCTTTCCACCAAAGTCCTTTTTCTCTTCCCTCCACTACTTGTTTCTTAGAGTCTTTCTTTGCAAATTCCTGTAAGTTTCAAGTCCTGACCCTTTACCATACTAAATAAAATGTATGGGAAGCTATTGTTTTGTGCTGAACTCCTGGGGTATAGACCTCGACAGTAGACCAGACTGAAGCTGGAGGAAGTCACCCGTGTTGGTGCCTCACCAGCCTGAACTTGGAAATGAGCAACTTTCCCAAGAAACAAAGATTCATGGCAACCACACCAGAGGGACCTGGGGTGATAAGAAAGTCGTCTGTTTTAGCCCTCTAAGCAAAGTTGCTGTGAAGATACCGATTGACTTCTCCTTCCTTGTTTCTGCTTCCTTCAGCCTTTTCTGCCCATGAAACCCACGCCTCTACTCAACTCCAGAGCTCCTTTCTCTTTGGAGATGGGATGCTGATGGACCCATGAATTGCTAATAAAAGCCAACTAGATCTTCAAAACTTAATTTGTTAAAACTTTGTTCTTTGACAATGCCACCAAGTCAAATTCATTAAGACTGAAAGAGCACATGGAATTTCAGCTGAAAAAAAAAAAATCTTAGTATGACAGGCTACTCATGTCCACGGATGGGTCAGGTGACTCCCCCCTGGCCTAGTAGGGATTCTTAGGGCTAGATATGCTTTTTTGTTACTTCTTTTTAGTTGGAGACACAAAGAGAAAGAATGGGAGGGGAGCTCCCATCCATCGGTTCACTCCTCAAATGACCCCAGGGCCTGGGCCTGGGCCAGGACGAAGCTGAGAGCTGGGAGCTCAGTCCAGGTCTCCTGGATGGGTGGCAGAGGCCCACGGACTTGAGCCACCACTGCTGCCTCCCAGAACATGCACTAGTAGGAAGTTGAAACCAAGAGCGGAGCTGGGACTTGAACCTAGAAACTCTGATGTGAGATGCAGGTTCCTAAGCAGTGCCTTAACTGACAGGCCAAACACCTGTCCTAGAAATGTTTTTAATACTCTCGTCACAAGAAGCCTCAGACATGCCTGTTCCTTTGAGTATCAGACTCTGCGGCAACCACACATCTATCAGTGTAAGAATTCTCCAGGGAACACTGTGGTCTGGGATAATGCTGGAGTAAGGAAGCATTAAGACTTTTTTTCTTCTGTTTTAGATCTCTCTCCTTTTAACAATGGTTGCACCTGAGCACCCAGGACAATCGCCCAATTTTAAGGCAGTCTTACCAGTTGCTTAATTATGTCTGCAAAACTCCTTCTGCCATGTAACATAACATAGACTCTGACAGTTTTGGGGGATTAGAGAAAGTTATCCTCAGGGGGCTATTAAAGAAATTCTGCTTCTCCTGGACTTGGAAATCCCAGCAGAGGAATGCTCTGTCAGAGCCCCCAGCCACAGGATCTCAGGCTGTGCTGCATCCTCACTGGGCCACCCTCCACATCTCCACTTCCATGACTCCCTCCCTGTGTGCTCAGATTGCTGCTGCCCAACTTCATCTGCACATCACCCAGCGTAATGGCACAGATCTTGTCTAGATTTTAAACTAGATTCCATTGATTCCTTGAAAATACTTTGTATCTTTGTTCCCATTCCTAAGAAGGAAAAGCAGCCTGGTCCAAATCTTTTTAAGCCAATATTGCAGGCTGTGGGACATGTCCTGCTTTTATATGGGATGGTCCCTACATGGGCCAACCAGCCAAAGTCAGGTGGCATCAAGAGAGCAGGGAACGAGTACTCAATGATGAGTCAGAGGAGATTCTCTGCAGCTACAATGCCTGGATACCAATTCTGACCCCTCTTGGTAAATTGTGTCTTCGCTGAGCTTCTGACTATTAATCATAAAAGGTGATGGTAATAGCACCTGCTTTATAGGCTCACTGTGATCTGAAATGAGACGTCATGTGATGGGCTTAACTCAGTGCCTGGTACACAGGAAAGGAGCCATGAATCGTTAGCCTTCATGAGGAAAACACCCTGTCCTTCATCCCTGTCCCATCTTAGAACCAACAACTGTGGACAGGGAACGTCCCTTAAAACTGGGAGTGGGCTTGGTGGGTGGGGATTGTCACCTCACGGACAGCTTCACAAGGGGAGATCCTGGCTTTGGACATGATAACCTCATTCATGCCTCTACCGGCAAAGAACCAAAAAACCTAGCAGGCTGTTTTTAAAATTATTTCAGGAGTTTGAAAGTGCTGAGGGCAGCTCCTTTGAGAAGTGGGTTATCCTGGACGGAGAGAGACAGACATTAACAAATGTTTGTAGGCACTCAAATATTTATGTAAAAGAGGGGACTCTAGTCATGAGAACTGGACAAGCTTGGGACTGCAGGGTTGCAGGCTGGTGGTAACCTGTAGAACCAGAGAGGTTCTTTCAATGTTAGCATAGTTTAAGCCTTGATATATATGCAAGTCTGTTCAAATGTTACTTATGAGGAGGGATTGGATGCCCTGGAAACTTTAGGCAGTAGGACCTGAAAGAATAAGCCCCAACTATTGTATGTGTGCAGACAGAAGACAATGGTTTCCTGTCATCTGATAGCTCCTGTCTGATGGTTAGTAGCCAGACTTCAGTTTTAAGTAGGGGAACCTGGCATAGTGTGTTGGTTCAGTGTACCCATCCTTGATGAGGGCTCTACCTCTTTGTAGTTCTTGCTTCACATGTTATTTAGGTTAGCAATAAGACATAGGGCATGCTTGGTGAAACCTGGGCTTTCATATTTTTTACATTTTAATAAGCAGCAATGACAGTGGGGTTTGAAATTGGTTATCAGTGGACTTTGAAACCTCAGTTTGCTACTTGTTAGCTGGGTGACCTTAGTTGGATTACTTAATTACTGTGGTTTTTAGTATGTCATTTGTAAAATTTGGATAAGATATGTAACATTTAGGGTTACTTGTATAAAACAAATGAAATAATGAAAAACCTGAGTTCAGGGTCTGAAACCTAGTGTGCAACCAGTAAACATTTTAGTATAAATAAGTATGACTGCAGCGTCTTGGTCACATGTGTTGAAGGAGTTAAATTTTCTCCTGAACGCTTTCCTAGCTATTGGCATCAACCTGTATAGCAAATAGAGGGCATGCGGGTGTAGAGTTCATGAGGAACCAGCAGATCTCTCAGTAACTTATTTCACAAATGCACTGATTTTTAGTAATAGAAAATTCCCTGCTCACAGCTGTGAAACTCAGATTCTGTTGTGTGTGGCATCATCCCCTTTTGCTGTTGTAAAATGCTCGCGTGATCAGAATGGGTAGCAACGAGTATCTCTGCAAGATCATCACTAACTCATGGACGTGGAGAGGTTGGCACCCTTTGGGAGGAAATGAAGGCCTTCTTTACCTCAATTAACCAGCAAATTCAGGCACAAACCACTGATAATCTGCCTGAATGACGAAGGTAATTGAAGTTGCATATACTCATACATGTCACAAGAAAACCGATGCTTCTTTGAGAACGAAATCTGAGGAGTACTTTAAAGATGATTCCGAGATGCATAGTTTCAGGCACAACACCAAAACTCAGTATCATAAGGGAGAGCTTGAGTGTGCAGAATTCATGGTAGCAGTGTTTTAAAACTTGTTAGTGTTCCAGAGTTTGGGAAAATCCCGCCCATCCCACTCCATTTAACACCTGTCTCCCAGAGCACAGTCCCTTGGCAGAGAGGCAGCTTCTGCAAGGCATTGGTGGGACTCAGCTCTCTGCTCAGTGGGGCTGCCTCAGGAGCAGGTGGGTTGTAGTTTTAACAAAAAGAAAACAAGTGCAACCAATGTGTCCATTTATTCTATTCTTGTTGGTAGTGATATGTGCAGCCATGGAAAATACCCTGGATACTTTTAATAGCATCTTACTGTTTTGCAAAATCAGGATGACAATATGGAAGGTTGTGAGTATCAAGAACAAAGAAAAACAAGTCTAGGTAACTTAGGTGCAAAAGGAAGTTATTTCAAGACTACTGGGTAACTCGTCAGGTCAAAGAAAGAACCTAAAACCATTCAGGGATGGTATCAAAGGCAGCTCCAAGGGTCCAGTAGCAGAAGTAATTGGTCAGTCTCCTTTGGACAGTCTTAGAAAAAGGCTAAGTTCCAGCTCCAATTGTGTGGTGTGTTATTGCTCCTGAGACTCACGTTCTGACAGAGGGAGTAGGACTGTCCTGAAAATCCAATGCAAACAGGAAGTATGGGACAAGTGACTGGCAGTAACCAAAGAGATTGATCAATTTTGCAAAGAAAAATCAGAGCACTGTTACCTAAGGAATGCTGGAAGTATTCTGGGCAGGCAGAGGCTGTCGCTACAAGTCACATCACACTGGCAGGTAATGATTTTACCTGGACTAAAGGTTTCCCAGTAAATCAGATGCTAATGATGACTGAAGTATTACAGCAGCTAATTAGCCCACCTAGAGCCCAACAATGGCAGACCGCTTTGGCATAGATAATCTTGCCAAAAGAGAAGAGGAAAGAACAAGGAAAAGGAGGAAGCAGGGTTGGGGGTGGATTAGGTCATAGGCACCATAACTCGATGAGTACTAGGTGACAATACCACTTCCCCCGCACATCTGCCCTGTGTAAAACACTCTTCTCAGCGCAATCTCATCACGCCCCGTGGTCACTGGAAGGGCAGGCACGCAGTGCCCATTCCCAGAAAGAAAATCTTTCTTCCAGACCAGCCCTGCCTAATAGGAATACAATGCCAGGCATGTGATTAATTTTACCTCTTACAGGGACATGAAAACTAAAAAGTAATGGGAGAAATTAATAATATTTAAATCAACAGACCCGAAACACTATCTCTCTCTCACACACACACATACACACACACACTATACACTACCTGTATGAACAACATGAAATTATAAATGAAATGTTCACACTAAATCCTTGAAATATGGCATTTTATACCTCTAGCATGCTAAGGACTCAATTGTGTGCCACTAAAGGTCAGATGTGATGTCCCCACTGCTGGTATCTCACTGTGTGACCTTTGGATCAAGGGTCATTTCACTCATAGTCTAATGAGATGGGGTCGTTCTGAAGTAGGGTAGGCTGTCAGTCCAGCACACATGGAGTCCTTATCAAAAGGGGAATGTGGACACAGAGACACGCCCACAGTGGGGGCCCTGGGAAGCCTGGAGTTAGGCTGCCATCAGTGAAGGGAGTACGAGAATTTAGGACACAGAAGTGCTGGTCCTTCCCCACCACCTCGGAAAGGAGCGTGGCCTGCTGCACACGGACCTCTGACTTCTGGCTTCCGGAACTGTGAGACAGGAATTTCTGTTGTCTCAGCCACTCAGGCCGTGGTACTTTGCAGGGAGAATCCTAGAAAACGAGCACTCCACACCTCTCAGTTTAGAAGGGCCACATTTCAACAGTCATGGCTGCTAGCTACCATATTTGCTGATGTCGGTCTAGAAGATTCTGATATTCTGGCTTTCCTCTGAGAACAGGTGGCTTTTCCCTTTCTACAGTTATAGTTGTATAAGACTGTGCTTTGGTTTTCTTTCATTTTATGGAAAAGTAAAGGCAAACACTTTTATCTGCATTGTGGGTTTACTGAGCTAAGATGCTGTGTTTACAGTTGAAATTTTTTCCACTTCCTGTTGTGAGGAGTCGGTGTTCTATGAAACATCAGCAATGGCTACTTGGAGATGAAAGAGAAGATCTTTTTCCAGATGAGGAAGACAAGGACAGGTGAGTTCACTGCCCAAGGGTCGGAGGACTACTTGCTTCCTCCGTGGTAAGGTGCCCTGCTTTGGACCCACTGGGTCTGATCAGATCAATTTACCCAAGTCCCCATTCCTTTGATTCCGATCTTAGTGTGTCACTAGATGCCCTGGGCCTCCCAGAAAGGACGGAGGTGGTCAAATAGTCGGCTGCCCTGCTCTGGGAGGGTGAAGAGGAAGCTGCTTCCAGGGACAACCTCAGTGCAACCTGAGCAGGGGCAGAGTTATCCATGTCTGGGAAGCCTGTGGTCTAGTGAAAAGGTGCTTGATGATGAGAATTTTTCAAGCTTCATTCTGTCAGCTACAGGAAAGTCATCTCTGGGATCCCAGGGAGCTTAGAGAGGGGCTGTTTCTCCTCACTGGACTCCAGCAGCTCTAGGAATAGCTCCCTTCCCTCTCACAGGCCAGTGGGGATCACTGGTAACCTTCACAGCAGTTTCTCCTCATTATGACAATGGTATCACAGAAAATTCAGAGAAAATAGGTCTGTGTCAGAAGCTTAAATAAGTAAAACTATTCTACACTCTTAAAAGTCAGGGCTTGGGAGAAAGTCCCTCAAAATTCAGATTTCTTACAATATTTTTTTCAAAACCCAAGAACCGATGTGCATTTTATTGTTTCTACAACACCACGCTAATACAATTTATTTTTATCCCTTGCCTCATGAGTTTGTGGGGGCAGCTTTTGTATTTTGGACATCCTCTTGGGTCACCAGTTGCTTCACATGAGCCCTTTTACACCAGTACCTGGATCCATCTGGTCCATGATGTATGGGGAGGGAAGGTGTAGGCCAGTGCTCACAATGGCTCCTGGACACAGGACAGGCAAAGGAGGGTTCTGGGAGTGCATGGAAGTGGCCAACTACCCTGACTCTCACTGTCTGCCTTTAGGGGCCCCAGGACAAGCATTATAACAGGTTAAATTTTCAGAATATAGTGTTTTGGTCCATTTTTTTTTTGTTAGCATTTTGTTTTTTTTTTCAACTTTTATTTAATAAATATAAATTTCCGAAGTACAACTATTGAATTATAGTGGCTTTTCCCCACATAACCACCCTCTTACCTGCAACCATCCCATTTCCCATTCCCTCTCCATCCCATTTTTCATCACGATTCATTTTCAATTATCTTTATATACAGAAGATCAACTTAGTAATATACTAAGTAAAGATTTCAACAGACTGCACCCACATAGACACACGAAGTATAGAGTACTGTTTGAGTAGTAATTTTACCATTAATTCACATAGTACAACACATTAAGGACAGAGGTCCTACATGGGGAGCAGGTGCACAGTGACTCCCATTGTTGATTTAAGAATTGACATTCTTATTTATGGCATCAGTAATCACTCAAGGCTCTTTTCATGAGCTGCCAAGGCTATGGAAGCCTCTTGAGTTCACAAATTCTGACCTTATTTAGACAAGGCCATAATCAAAGTGGAAGTTCTCTCCTCTCTTAAGAGAAAGGTACCTCCTTCTTTGATGGCCCATACTTTCCGCTGGGATCTAACTCACAGAGATCTTTCATTTAGGTCATTTTTTTTGCCACAGTGTCTTGGCTTTCCATGCCTACAAAACTCTCACAGGTGTTTTAGCCAGATCCAAATGCCTTAAGGGCTGATTCTGAGGCCAGAGTGCTGTTTAGGACATCAGCCATTCTATGAGTCTGCTGCATATCCTGCTTCCCTTGTAGGATCATTCTCTCCTTTTTCTTTCTATCTATTATTTGTAGACACTGGTCTTATTTATGTAATCCCTTTGACACTTAATCCTATTTTTTTAAACTTTTATTTAGTAAATATAAATTTCCAAAGTACAGTTTATGGATTACAATGGCTTCTTACTCCTCATGTAGGATTTCTGTCCTTAATGTGTTGTTCAATGTGAATTAATGCTGTAACTAGTACTCAAATAGTATTTTACACTTTATGTTCTGTGTGGGTGCAAACTGATGAAATCTTTACTTAGCATATACTAAATTGATCTTCTGTATATAAAGATAATTGAAAATGAATCTTGATGTGAATGGAATGGGAGAGGGAGCGGGAGATGGGAGGGTTGCGGGTGGGAGGGAAGTTATGAGGGGGAAGCCATTGGTCTATTTTTTAAAAAAAATATTTATCTATTTATTTGAAAGCAGAGTTACAGAGACAGAAAGGAAAGAGAGATATTCAGTTTGCTGATTCACTCCCCAAATGGCCACAATGGCCAGGGTTGGGCCAGGATGAAGCCAGGAGCCTAGAACTCCATCCAGATTTCCCACATGGGCACAGCGGCCCAAGAACTTGGGCCATCTTCTGCTGCTTTCCCAGACACATTAGAAGGGAACTGCGCTCAAAGAGGAGCAGCTGGCGCTTGAACCCGTGCCCACGTGGGATGCACAGCAACTTTGGTCCCAGTGCTTTGGCCTCTTAACTGTTCCAATATTGCAGGAATCACATCTAAGGAACTCTGTGGGTTTGGTAGAAGGGTCTTCCTCACTCTGAGACTCAAGAAAGAGTTTTGGCAGGACGAAATGTGTGTTTTCAGCCCAGTCTGCTGTGAGTAGACACAGTTACACGAACTCCAGGACACTGAATCTAGCCAGTACATACTGGGTCCCCTATACCTGGCAACACACATTTAGACATTTCCAACCCAGTCTTCACCAACAGATATCCAGGCTTAGGTTTCCTGTCTTCCAGAGGGTAATTTACAGAACCTGGATGGGCTTTGGAAAGCGGAGTGGCTTGCCCAGGTGGTGTGTGTGGGGACCACAGACAGGAGCAGCCTACATGTCTGCCCCCGTGAGTTAGTGTTTCTACAGCCCAGCAACATTTGTTTGGGGCCGAGCGCTCCTTGTTCCACTGAGAGACAGACCCTTCCTCCCCTTCCTCCAAGAATCAATAAGCAGTTCTGTGTATTTTTACACTACCAAGAAGCGGCACCCGTGTCTCTCACTAGTTTTTGACAAATTCATTTGTTGACCTCCTCCCAAAATTCATCATTATGTGTTGTACTGATGACCACAATAGAGAAGCGAAGCGACAGAGTTGTACAGCTTGCTGAGGATATGAATAATGACGTATCTGTCTTTGTTCTTTACCTAAAAAATAAAATTTACTTTCTACAAACAGAAAAGATGACGGGGTGTATGCAGAGGCAATTATAAGAATTCAGATCTCCATTTGCCTAGGGAAATCAGCCTGTTCCAAAGAGGATAAAAAACTGCTTTCTCATAGTTCTTTTCTCCTGTTGATCATCCTTTGATTGTTGACAGTAAGGTTTGCCAATTTATTTTTCTCGGAAACTTTGTGCTCATGTCAGGATTCTCTCAACACAGTTCCCGCAGATGTATTGATTACCCTTTGCCACAATAAAAGAACAGCCAGGTCCACCCTCTGTGAGGACACTCTAGCTCTAGAATAATCAAACGCTATACTGTCTACACAGCATGTGGCTCTGGGCATATCACACCCTGTTCAGGAGCCAGCTAGCCAGCTACACGGTGAGAGCGATGCCCTCCACCACACTGGATGGTGGGCATGGGCACAGTGAGACACATTTGTGAATACCCCTGACAAAGTGCACGGCTTCTCAAAGCACTCAGTAGGTGTTCTCCCTCCTCTCTCCCCCAGCACAGGATAACAAAGAAATTCTTGCCATTTGTTGAGCATGCAATGTACACCAGGCATCTAACCCGCAGTTTTCTCTTTAATCCTAAGATCTGGGTATTGCAAACTCATTTTGCAGACAAGAAAAGTGAGAGATCTTAGGGATGGGACTCCAGTCTCTTAACTATTACTGGCAAAGTCAGAAGTCGAAGCTGCACGTGTCTAACGTCACAACAGCTTAGCTCATGCACCCATTGGACCCCTCCTCGTGGGGAGCCATCTTTTCTGGAGCACTGCAAACAAACCAGTGGTGTGTGTGTGTGTGTGTGTGTGTGTTCTACCGCTTGAGACTAAAGTATACTCACAGACACCGTCCATTTCACCTGTCTGTATCCTCCAAAGCAAGCAGAAACCAAGCATGGGTCCCCTGTCTTCGGCCATATGGAAGACTCCCTCTCAGAGGCGAGGACTCACAGTGTTGGATCCCGGGAATTTTCTGTCCAGCAGAGGCACCTGACCTCTCAGCTCCTTGCTGTAAAACTCAGAAACTCACTGCAGGGCCAACACTGCCTCTGGAGCAGCCATGACCTCTACGGCAACTGGGGCAGGCAGTGTGGTAGCCCTGGGGGTCGGTCCTTCTTCCCGTCCTCAACTCAGGCTGTCTGGTAGTCACCCCTCTCCCTGCAATCTTAGCTCACTTGGATTGTTTTACTACTATATGGGCGCCTCTCCTGCCACAACAATGATTTATAAACCTTGTCTTTGAACCAAGCCCTAGCCCAGAAGCTGTGGATTCAGTAATGGCAAAAACAGGATATATAAGGAGTGCTAAGCATTCTCACCAGCACAAGGGACATTAAAAAAAAATTTAACCAAGCATTTGCAGGCAATCAATGTGCAGTTAAGATAGGAGCAGAGTGCTGTGGTAGCCCAAGACAAGGGCCTGGGCCAAAGGCGTTGATGGGGATGTCAGTTTCATATTGCTGCGATAGCCAATGACAGTACATGTGGTGGCTTAAGACAAACATCTTACAGTTCTAAGGGCAGAGGGGGAAATGAGTCTTAAGGGACTAAAAATAAAGGTGTTTCCAGGGCTCTGTTCTTTCTGGAGGCTCTAAGGGAGAACCCATCTCCCTGTCTTTCCCAGCTTTCAAGCGCTCCCTGCACTTGTGCGAGTCCTTGACTCATGCCTCTGAGCCCCCAGTCACAAACTCCCACCTCTGCTTCCAACAACACATTGGCATCCCTGATTCTCCTGTCTTGATCTCTCCCTGATAAGGACCCCTGCAATTACACTGTATTAGCAGAAATAATTCAGGGTAATCTTCCCATCACAAGGTCCTTAACCACTCATGCCAACCATGGGCTTGGGGGATTAGGATCTACATGGCTCTGGGGAAGACATATGCCCTACCAAATAGGGTAAAAGAAGAACTGAGAAAAAGCCATCAGGAGGAGATAATATTCAGGAGAGCAGGAGGTACGCACAGGTAGTGGGAAGCCAGGACACTCCTCCCATGAAATAGACTGTCTTAGGGAAATTTCCCAAGGCAGGAAGGGATTTGGCAGGCCGAACTTCAAAGGGCCCTGGGTAGGTAGGGAAGAGGGAGACTCAGCAACATGTGGAATATGTGACTGTGTTCAAGAGGACTTCAGGGGGGAGGATTCAGAGGGATCCACATCTGAGCATTGCAGATAGTGGGGGTTCTCTGGGTGAGTGGAGAGAGATGATCAGAATGGGTTCTGGGGTGGGAGGGCAATGCAATAAGATGGAAGAGATAGTGGAGTCCACTGAGATGGGTGACCTACATGATTGCATGGGGGGAGAGGTAAGGTGTTGGGTGAGCGCCTCGGCAAGTGGGAGAACCTGCCCCAAGAGGAAGATGTGAAGTAGTGGCAGAGGTGTGAGCAGACTCCGGGAAGTGAGCTTGGGGCCCAGCTTGAGTTACCCAAATGGCATCTGCTGTGAGCTGTTGGGTAGGTACGTGGATGTAAAAGCTCACTCCACGCTTCTCTTTGATCAGTTATTTCAGGGAGCAACATGTACCACAAGGGGAATACGATTTCAGTCCAGAGAGTGGCCCGAGCTCTGCTTTTCCACCAGCGTGCTCTGTGACTAGGTCAAGTCATATAAATCCTCAGAGCTTCGGTCTCCTCACCCTTAACATTGTTGTAACACTTCTTGCTCTGCTGGCAATACCAGATTGTTCTGCGGCTCATATATAAAATAAATACAAAAGTGCTTTGTAATGTTCAAATGCCTTAAACGTGTTATTTTTATTTTTTTAAAAGGACTAATTATATCAGAGGAGCCTTTTATTGTTATTTATTACAAGATGATTTTTTTTTTTGACAGGCAGAGTGGACAGTGAGATAGAGAGACAGAGAGAAAGGCCTTCCTTTTGCCGTTGGTTCACCCTCCAATGGCCGCCGCGGTAGCGCGCTGCAGCCGGCGCACCGCGCTGATCCGATGGCAGGAGCCAGGTGCTTCTCCTGGTCTCCCATGGGGTGCAGGGCCCAAGCACTTGGGCCATCCTCCACTGCACTCCCTGGCCACAGCAGAGAGCTGGCCTGGAAGAGGGGCAACCGGGACAGGATCGGTGCCCCGACTGGGACTAGAACCTGGTGTGCCGGTGCCGCAAGGCGGAGGACTAGCCTAGTGAGCCTGGCGCCGGCATTATTATTACAAGATGATATTAATCACATTAGTTTTTTTTGGCAGCTTCTCTCTACTAGGGCTAAATAAGTTTACCTCCTGTGTCTTCTTTGACATCTCCTGTTCTAATCCTTCGGTCATTTCTGTGGACAGAACTGCCCTGGACAAGACTGCTGGGGAGTGGAGGACGGGAGGTTTTTTGAAGAGGGGTGGGGAGAGGAAACTGGACATTACTTGGGAGAGAAGAGGCCAAGAGAACATTTCCCAGATGCCTACTTTCTGTGTGTGTCTTGCAATGAATCGCTTTGCCAGATGGGTACTCTTTTCCCATTTTTGCTGACGAGGAAGCCGACCATGGGGGGTATTCATTGATGCTGTCAAGGAACTCAACTGCGCAGCATCAGGACCTGGAGCGAGCGTTCTCTTACCTGCCCAGGAGCCTCCAGCAAATAGGAAGATGGGACTTTGGTGCCAGTTACCATCAGGAGGTGCTCATGGAACTGACACTTTCCTGGCTCAAAAACAGAAATCTGTTTGTCTGATACTCACTGTGCTTCTGACTTACTTCTGAGTTCCTCATTCCAGAGAAAATCTCCTTGAAAAATGGAAATTCTCTCTTTTTTGTTGCTGATTTTTTTTTTAATATTGTGAAGCTTCTAGTTGATAAGCAACATGTATTTCTTGAACTGAACAATCCCTCTCAGTGTCATTTCTATTTTATATGTGTATAAAATATTATATGTATTTTATTCTATTTTATATATAAAATATTATGTATATATAATAAAGACAGAAATGGCAATGGCTCCCTTTGGCAACATCACAGATGGAGAGAGATTCTACAGGAGCAATTAATGTTTTGTGCTCTGGCATCTAAGGGAGCATCCTCAAATCTGGCTTCCTACTCCACTGACAATTTTTGCTAGGGTTGGAACTTGCTTTTGGAAGGCATTTACTCAAATTCTCCATCTGCCCCTGCTTGAATTATGGGTGAGTGCAATGATGCCCAAGCTCTCCAGCCTGCCCCAGTATATGGGTCAATGTTTCCCATTTTCTCTCTTTCCTTGGGAAAATGATTCAATGCCAGGAATTTCAAAAGCTGTGGTAGACACATGCATGGTCATCTGTAGTTGTGAAGTTTTGGGTATGTGCCCCTTTATTACAGTTAGGGTTCCTGCTTGTCCACTTCAAGCCTCAGTAATGTCTTGCGATCTTGCCATGTTTCTGGATGGGACACTTCCCTGTGTAGATGAAGATAAGACATGGGCCCTCACTTTCCATGCGGGAAGAAGTTGTCACTACAGCACTTGTAGCTTCGCAAGGCACAGCAAAATGATTCATCTTTGCATGATTTATCCCCAAAGCTCACTATAAAAAATGCTCCTGATAATTTAAGTTCATATTAAATTTCTGCCATTCAGAGAAAGGACAATTTGGGCAAATAAGCGCTCATTAAAATTTATTTACAGGGAATATTTTCCATTAGGGTGTTCCATTATTCAAGAAGAAAATAGAAGCCTATGCAGTAATACATAATGCTCCTACCAACATGGCATTTCAGATAAATCACATTTGGATAAAGATGAACGTGTTTGGGTTTGGGAGACCAGTTGAGTCTAACAGGTACTATAGTTGCATAATTATAAGCCAGAATGAAAGGAATTGCTAAAAAGAAGGAAGAGCTCAAAGAAATCCGCCAACAAGCCCAGAGAAAGGATGCTGGGCTGGTCCAACTTTCACTCATTTTGGAACTGAGGTTTTGGGGGCTCCAGATCCATGGCGCAGGCCCTTGTGCACTTATGAGACTGAGAGGTCCTAGGGGAGAGGAACTGGGGAGGGGGTGAAGATGGAAAAGGGGCACCTGAAGAATGTGGACACTGCCTCAAGCCCCTGCGATGTGTTCTTTCTGGAGGGAATAAAGCCTGACTTGGGCTGCATATGGGACGTGGGCTTCCTTTTTGCAGCCCTGGAATTTAAGTAACCACATACCCCTCTGAGGTTGCATTTCCACCTACAATTGTTGCTTGAGAACTTTCTTTCACACCATCCCACAGTGACTTCTCAAGACTTCTCCATCAATCTCCATTCCCTGGACACCCTGGGTGATTTTAGGTTTCTTTCCCTTTCCCTCCGGGTCTCCTCAGTGAAGCCCCATTCTGTCTGTACAATGTCCCCACCTGCGTTTTGCTCTGCAAACAGCGATCATGGTTGCTCTCTTCTGTCTTTCCGTCATTCCCGCAGCTCTTGGAATCCAAGATGTTTCGCAAACCCTCACTTTACCTACTAGGAGACACGTGCACATAGCTACCCTGCCTCTTTATTTTGACTCCAACTCCCATCTGACTCCCCAGGCCACACGGTTGCTTCCCATGGATCTTGAAGGAAGAATGAACACAGCACATCCAGGGAGCATCGCATTCTCACCTAGAGGTTCAGAGCCTAGGTCACGGAAGCCCAACAACTGCCGTAAGTCTCAACTTCACTATCCATAAAATGGGCATTAAGGAGTAGATACAGAAAAACCTTGCAGGTCAAATGAGGTGATGTATAGGAAAATGCAAGTCCGTGACCGATTCCAGCAAGTATTATTTAAGCAACATTCTCATATGTGCTTTATGCTGTGCTATGTTTCCAGGTACTGCTCCTCATTATGCACAGTCTGCTATCCGGAACAACTTTGGTAGTCAAAATTAACAGAGTGATACTACCAGAAAACCAACTATTTGCTTCACTCTATGCATTGCATAAAATATTTAACTTCCTTACTCAACTGTGTACACGATGAACATTCATTTACATTTCTAAGTGGGTTGTCTGCCATGGTTTACAACGTTTGAATGACAAGTCACATTCTTACCTTATACAACAAAATCCTTAGTGGAACCCTTGATGGATTTCATCCTTAAGTTATTTAGCATCCATTAGAAGCAAGCCTCAAACATCCTATCCACCGAGTGCTATCCAGTGCGCTTAAGATATGAAGTATGTGCTTACCCAACTGAAGTGGAGAGTTGCCAATAAAGTGAAACTTGGCATAGTTCCCTTGCGTTATTCTCCAAGTTAACTACCTGCTAGCTAACTTGAACTTGAACTGTAAGACCTGTCAGATAAAGTGGACTTTAGTTCTAGATGGACTACAAGTTCCATCTTTTTAAACTACCATTTACTGTGCTCATTTGAACATCTCTTTGGGAACTGGTATTGTCACCTTTGCTTCCTCAGGAAAAGAAAATTTGTACCACAATTTAGATAGAAAATTTTAAGAAATATCACAACAAACAGATGGGAGGGAATGGCCATACTTATTTTATCCTGAGATATTTCTGAAGCTCTCGGTCCCGTGTTTCAAAGTTGACTGATGGGGTTCTTACGCTGAGAGTAACTACTCCTTGTGTCTATTACTCCTTGTTACAAGTTGCCATCCTGCTAAGAACCTGGCTTTGCAGTCCCACGCTCTTTCACTGGTGTCAGGCAAGACCTACCCTGTAGGATAGAAGTCAGTGGCACACTTTCTGTTACAAATGCCATACAGCATCTTTGGATGCCTATATATTCAGGTTTAGGTAGTCATAAGGGTTTGGTTTTCATTTTATAACCCTTATTTTAGCACCCAGAATGAATGGTATTCTCACATGAGATGCCCATTAAAGTTGTGTTAATTATTTTATTCTTGGAAAGATGCTGTTTTAAATTCAACTGCACAACTTGACATTCATCCTGGTTAACGTTCAACTTAGTTCATCTCATTGTGCATGCAGTCAGAAAGGGAAATTAACAGAGCAGGTGAGTGCATGTTCTTGTTTATAATAAACTTTTATTCTCTTAAATGCTGAGTTCTTCTAAGAATAGATTTTCCTTTTTATGACACTCATAGAGCTGGCTGCATGGCTGGAAAGAAAATGTAGATATCCAAAAGAAATCTGGACACTGTTTTTACAGAGAAAGCATAACTGGTGAAACTTCACAGTGGTCAAGTAGAATAGTGTTATCTTGCCCAACCTCACCAAGCAAGCATGCTTTCAATGGGCTTAAAGAGAGAAAACTTAATTGGGTATAGAGGCCTGAAATAAAGAACAGTATCTCCTCTCAAAAATGACTGTTACCTTTTTAAAAAGTTTAAGTATTTTATGTACACCCAAACTAGAATCTATTATAATTTTCACTTTCCTGGATATAGTGGAAGTATACTGATCAATAACATTTTTAAAATCTCTTTGCTTATCTTGTTTCAAATAGAATTGCTTTGTCTAACATTTTTCCCTTTTAAAAATCATTTATAATTTGTAACGGACACATGAAAATTATACACAACTGTGGGCACCATGTGATATTTTGGTAGATACATACACCGTGTAGTATCCAACTGGGGAAACCTATCTTTCTCCTCAAATATTTAGCATTTGTTTATGGTGAAAACATCTAAAAGTCTTCTAGTTTTATTTAGAGAAATATGTTGTGCATCATGCTATCATTATCTATTTTTAAAAATATACCAACTACCAGATCATTCAGTTGAAGCGCCGTGAAGTCACAGTCATATGGGTAAAGACATACATGTTAGAACAAAACTGAATAGGTCCAAATTAACATTGTCTAAAAGTGGACCTCACCAGGAGCAAAGTGATCTGTTGGAACTTTTAAAAAATATATATGTAGTTATTTACTTTCCTTTATTTGAAAAGCAGAGGGAGAAACTGAGGGGAGGGAGAGGGAGAGGGAGAGGGAGAGAGGGAGAAGGGGAGAGAGAGGGAGAGAGGAAGGGGGGAGAGGGGGAGAGGGGGACAGAGGGAGAGGGGGAGAGGGGGAGAGGGAGAGAGGAAGGGGGGAGAGGGGGAGAGGGGGACAGAGGGAGAGGGGGAGAGGGAGAGAGGGAGAGAGGGGGAGAGGGAGAGAGGGGGAGAGGGAGAGAGGGAGAGAGGGAGAGAGGGAGAGAGGGAGAGATCTTAGATCTGTTGGTTCACTCTGTAAATGCCTGCAATGGCTGGGACTGAGTCAGACTGAGGTCAGGGGTGTAGAATTCAGTATGGTTCTCCCATGGGTGTGGCAGGGACCCACACACTCAGGACATCACTACTGCTTCCCGTTCACACAAGCAGCAAGATTGAAAGCAAAGGCAGGACTCAAACCCAGGCACTCTGATAGGGTATACAGATGTCAAGGAGCATCTTAACCACCGACCGAAATGCTTGCCTTAGTACTTATTTTTCTTCTGCTATTTGAGAGGCTGAGAAGCAGAAAGAGAGTGAAAGTAAGAGATCTTGTGCTGGGGTGGGGGGGGGTGGGAGAGAGGGAGAGAGAGAGAGAGAGAGAGATCCCTCATACATTGGTTTATTCTCAAATGCCTGCAATGGCTGGGGCTGACATGGCCCCCAGACTAGGGCAGGAAATGCAGGTCTCCCCGTAGGGTCGTAGGAACTCAATGACTTGAGCCATCACTGGTGCTTCCTAGGTTAGCACTGGCAGGAAGCTGCAGGTAGGAGCCAGGACCAGGAGTCAAAGCCAGACACTTCAGTGTGGAACAGAGGCATCCTAATGGCCAGGCTAAACTTCTGCCTCACATCTGGAAGTATTTTAATTGTGACCCAGGACAAAAACCATCACTTTTTAGCAGAAGATAACAAAGTTTCACCTACAATACTCAGCACATAACAGTCATGATTCAAGACACAAAGCAGGAAAAATTGTCCAATAATAGATAAAACAGTCAATAAAAAGAGGCCCCAAATGATCCAGAGTTGGTAGGAAAAGGGTTTCATAGAACTTGATAATATGGGGATTAAAAGAAAAAAAATCTAAAATGGAATATTTCACTGAAGAATTGTGATCTCTAAAAAGAATCAAGTGAATGTTCTAAAATATAACAAAATAGAGTATTTGAAATAAGGAGTCATGGAATGGGTACTGCATTATGGGTATAACAGAAGAGAAGATTAATAATCCTGAAGAGGTGCCAGCGCTGTGGCGCAGGGGGTTAATGCCCTGGCCTGAAGTGCCGGCATCCCATGTGGGCGTCAGTTCTAGTCCTGGCTGCTCCTCTTCTGATCCAGCTCTCTGCTATAGCCTGGGAAAGCAGTAGAAGATGGCCCAAGCCCTTGGGCCCCTGCACCTGCATGGGAGACCAGAAGAAGCTCCTGGCTCCTGGCTTCGGATTTCTGGCCGTTGCAGCCAACTGGAGAGTGAACCATTGGATGGAAGACCTTTCTCTCTCTCTCTGCCTCTCTTCTCTACGTGTAACTCTGACTCTCAAGTAAAAAAAGTAAATAAAATCTCTTAAAAAAAAAAGAATCCTGAAGAAAATTTTGAGTACAGGTCTTTGCACTTGAAGCATGAAGAACAGACCAAGCCACAGAATGAGCAGGAAAATGTGGCTCATTGTCCACAGTTACAATGTACAGAGTCTTCAAAAATTAATGGAAAACATGAATTATGGAAAGCTTGCATGGATTTCAAAAACTTTTGTACCAAAACAAACTTTCAATTTAGGGTTTTTTTTTTTTTGAAGACTTTTTAAAGTACCCTCATGTTTGTAATTCGAAAACTAGGGAAATCGGAAAAAATATATATAAAAGAATGATGCTTGAAGAACTAAGAGCCAAATCTGATGACAGTTGGCACTGCTAAAAGCAGGAACCTCAATTATCACCAAGGCAACCAACTGCAACAGATACCACACCCAGGTAAACTATATAAGAAACATTCAACTCAGGTTAGAGATAACTGTAGTTTTAACAGATGCAAAGGAATAATTTTTTTAAAAATTTATTTATTCATTTGAAAGGCAGAATGAACCAGAGAGGAGAGAGAGACAGACAGACAGAGATCCTCCATCTGCTGGTTCACTTCCCTAAACAGCCAGGGCTGGGTCAAGTCAAAGCCAAGAGCTCAAACCAGGCCTCCCACATGGGTGGCGGGAACCCAAGTACTGGAGCCAGCACTGGCTGCCTTCCAGGGTGCACATTAGCAGGAAGGTAGATTGGAAGCAGAGCAGCCAGGACTTGAACCTGGCCCTCTGATATTGGATGTAGGCATCCCAAGTGATGGTTGAACCTACTGCACCATAACACCTATTTAAACTGCCCAAGAGAAAAAGCAATATTCCTTTCAAGGCAGCAAAAATAAGAAGCAAAGTCTAAGTTCCTTACAAATGTGGAAACATTAGAATATTTAAAGGGCCACAAGGAAGGAAAATCCTACAAACAGAATGGTATTTCAGAAAAAAATTTTTAAAAATCAAATAGCAACATTTTCAGTCACAGAAAATGAGAATTTATTACCAGATTTGCTGGATCTATGAAAACTATTAGAACAAGCTCCTCAGGCTAAAGAAAAGAACCCCAGATTTTACCAGCTTTTTCTACAGGCTTTGAAGAAGGAATAAGGAAATGTAGAACAACAAATACACAACATTGTGAGGTTTATAACAAAAGTAAGAGTAAAATTTATGATAAAAATAACAATGGTGACAAAAAGCCATGCAGAAAAACAGAAATAAATGTCTGAGAGCTTCAAGCAATATTTAGGATATGGTAGAAGTAAGAATTTAAGATCTGCTTTAATACATGAAGTGTTAAATGTATTGCAATGTCAAGGGTAACCACACACATGAATCAAAGTCACAGGGAAAACATAGTCATAAAATTAAGTGAAAAGTACAAAGGAACACACAATGAGGTCAAAAGACAGGAGGATAGAGGAAGTCAAAGGAACAAAGAGGAGGTTCCCTACGCGCTCTGTTCTCATGAGATTCTTAGTGGTATTCTTACTACAATATCACATACCAACTATTTCAGAGTGTGCCAGAACTATTTGATGCTGCATTCAGATTTTCTTTTTAAAACCATTTTTTAAAACTTGTGATTCAGTTTGGGTAATTTATTTTCAATTTTGCTAACTAGTTCTTAACTGTGTTCAGTCCTCCGATGAGCTCATCAAAGACTCTTTATCTCTGGCTACTTTCCCTATAGCATAGGCATTCAATTCTTTCATATGGTTTTCTTCTCTCTGGCGAAATTGTTAATCTGTTCTTGCCTATTTTCTACCTTTTCCACTATGAATTTTAATCAAGTGTGTGTGTGTGTGTGTGTGTTTGGATGGTTTATTTTTAGGAGCAAAGGACTACGTCTCCAAATTAAGTTTCTAAAACTATGTTTATTGTTTGATTTGTCAAATTTTATACTTTTTCAGATTAAGTTTGGGAGCCCTCTAAGTTCTCTAGGGAACTTCATTATCTGCGGTGCATGTACAACAGAAGGAATCTTCCAAAGACCCTAACAGACACATTTGCATTCATTATAAACTGCCCTAAACCACAATTCAACACTGGCTGAACCATGACAACTTATCTTCCTGGGGAAGTGCACTTATTGTAAGGTTTGCCTGGAGGTCTGAACTTGGAATAATTACTCAAAAAAAGGAGGGGGGAGTATTTACCAAGAGGAGGAAGGCTCTGTTCTGCCGCACTGTGAGGAATCTCAGCTGCTTATGCAACAGCCACTGCCCTATTTTTCTTTGTAAAAGCATGAGTTTGCCCAGGCACACAATTTCCTTCTTGAGGTCAGGTTTTTAAGCCACTCTTAGTCATCCCATTCTTCCTACCAGGGCTGATCCAGGAACAGACATGGGGAAACCGATAATCATGGCGGTGTGTCTGTGTGTGTGTGTCTGTGTGTGTGTTTGGGTACCTGTGGGGCACAGCCTACTGGACAGTCTGCAAGTTACTTCTTTATTCTTTAAAGATACTGTGAAAATATCATCTCCTGTCTCACTGCATTTTGTTGGTTTTTATACACTGAGGTTGCACCTGCCGATCTATCTTCTTGCAGAGCAGCAAGAGAAAAAGAATTCAGCTCCTTGATGATGTTGTTCAGACACCAAGGTACAAATAACTAAACGATGTAAATCGCTAAATAATTAAATGACAATACAGATAACGTAAATTATAGGCCATAATCTAATAAGGTATTTAACAAGTTTCTTATTTCCTCAAATAGCAAAATGAAAACATATTCTTAGTGGAAAAACACACATTCAACACACAAATAGGTCTACTTCAACAGTAGGTCCCCTTATATCTTAATCCCAGTCTCCCTCTCCTGTAGTCTCACTGGTCTCCTTGTAGGTAATCACTGGTCATTCCTTCACCTTGTATTTATTTATTTATTTTTTTGACAGGCAGAGTGGATAGTGAGAGAGACAGAGAGAAAGGTCTTCCTTTTTGCCGTTGGTTCACCCTCCAATGGCCGCTGCGGCCAGTGCATCGTGCTGATCCGAAGCCAGGAGCCAGGTGCTTCTCCTGGTCTCCCTTGCGGGTGCAGGGCCCAAGGACTTGGGCCATCCTCCACTGCCTTCCCGGGCCATAGCAGAGAGCTGGCCTGGAAGAGGGGCAACCGGGATAGAATCCGGTGCCCCAACTGGGACTAGAACCCGGTGTGCCGGCGCCGCAAGGCGGAGGATTAGCCTGTTAAGCCATGGCGCCGGCCTCACCTTGTATTTAAGTTCTAACTTATATTGATATTCTGGTTTTGTTGTTGTTGTAGGTTTTTTGTTTTGTTTTTTGGCTTTTTGTTTTTACAGAATGAGACTGAAATATATGTCTTTGTATTCAAAGCGTTTTTTCTTTCGTTTTTAATGTCTGGCTGGTATTTCCAGGTAAAGACATAGAGTGCACATTTGAGTACCTGTATATGTGATTGAGTCAGACTCACTCCTGGAAGGGGATTTGCTGCATCTCTGGCTACACCTGATTAAACTGTGACTGATCCGCTGGAGGGCTCCCTAAATCAGCCTGACCAAGTGTGCAGTCAGCAGAAGTGTATGACAGAGAGGGGAGCATTTAGTGTAGTGGGAAGATTATGGAGAAAACTGTTTGATTCCCAACGCTGGATCCCAAGTCCAGCTTCCTGTCAATGCAGACTCTGCGAGGTAGCAGGTGATGGTGCAACTACTTGGGTTCCTGCCACTCCTGTGGGGGACCTGAACCAAATTCCTGGCTTCTGGCTCTGGTCCCAGTCAGGGGCTGCTGCAGGCATTAGAAGAGCAAATCAGTGGACTGGATCCTTCTCTTTCTCTCTGCTTCTTGAATAAATGAAAAATAAAGCTCAAAAGAGATTTTGTATTTTCTAGAAACTATTTTTGGAGGCAAGAACCAAGCTAGTAAGTAGTTTTGCGATAAGTATCAGCTTTTACATGTGTATACCCTTTGACACGGCAATTCTACTTTTGGAAATTAATCCTATAGATGTCTACAGATGGACAAAGATATAAGGATGGCAGATACAGCACTACTTACAGTCTTGAAGAATTGGATGCCACTAAATGTTTGGCAAAAGGGAAAATGAATTATGATACAGACAAACTTGGTGCTTGAGAAGAGTTATTTAATATGTCAAATAACCACTGAGTACAGCAAATGCATGTTCAAATATCATAAACCCTAAAATCTATGATCTTAGTTCTGGGAGCTTCTGAGTGTCTACAAACACATTGACCCCAGTGGTAAGGGGTTCAAAAGAAGCAATGGAAGATAAGATTTCAAAGTTACAGTCTCAAATGTTCTGTAATAATTTTCAAAAAAAAAAAAGCGGCAAAAATACATAAATCATTTGACTTCAGGACTTGAAAAATCAGTGTCAAAATGAGTCCATGTAAATAAGGATGAAAAAGCAACTCAGTTGAAGGCTGAAAACTATGAAAATTTAAATATCCACGAAAGCAGAACTATTTGATAAGATACAGGAAACTGTAGTAGAAACAGCCAGCTCCACACACTGTACATTTTCCTCCTCTCATTAGTAATCTAGTTTTCTCATTAGTAATACAATGCTGACTTTTTTAAATATGCAAAGCTACTCAAGCTGTGCTCTCTGCTCCCCTGGCCTCGAATTCTGGCTCCAGGACCAAGTTCAGGAACATGACACAAGCCAAGCACGGTCTAGAATCTCTGGGTAGAATAACAAAGCGGGAGGAATTACTGGAGAAGTGATCTGTTGATGTTTCTCTCTCTCTCTCTCTCTTTTTTTTTGACAGGCAGAGTTTGACAGAGACAGAGAGAAAGGTCTTCCTGTTCCTTTGGTTCACTCCCCAAATGGCTGCTACGGCCAGCACACCGCGCTGATCCGAAGCCAGGAGCCAGGTGCTTCCTCCTGGTCTCCCATGCGGGTGCAGGGCCCAAGCACTTGGGCCATCCTCCACTGCCTTCCTGGGCCACAGCAGAGAGCTGGACTGGAAGAGGAGCAACCGGGACTAGAACCAGCGTCCCAACAGGGACTAGAACCCGGAATGCTGGAGCCACAGGCCGAGGATTAGCTGCCCAACTTCTGCCCAGGAACCCAACCAGACAGTGTGAGCTCTAAGGGTCACTGTGGATGTGAAGGGCAGAAGGAGAGACCCGAGGCACAGGGGTCAGAGCATGAAGACTGAGCCGGGTCAGGAGACGCCAGGGGCTGACACACCGGTCTCAGAAGGCACTCCCAGGGATTCCTCTTATGTGAGGAACAAACTTCTCCATCTTATTCAAGACATCACCATCACTTAACTTTCTGTGATGCACTACATGGTCTATGTTGTATAAATCAAAACGCATTTATTTTTCTTTAAGAAGAACAATAGGCCAGCGCCCCGGCTCAATAGGCTAATCCTCCACCTGCGGCGCCGGCACACTGGGTTCTAGTCCCGGTTGGGGCGCTGGATTCTGTCCCGGTTGCTCCTCTTCCAGTCCAGCTCTCTGCTGTGGCCCAGGAAGGCAGTGGAGGATGGTCCAAGTCCTTGGGCCCTGCACCCCATGGGAGACCAGGAGAAGCACCTGGCTCCTGCCTTCGGATCAGCGTGGTGCGCCGGCCGCGGCACGCTGGCCATGGCGGCCACTGGAGGGTGAACCAACGGCAAAAGGCTGACCTTTCTGTCTGTCTCTCTCTCACTATCCACTCTGCCTGTCAAAAAGAAAAAGAGAAAAAAAAGAACAATAAAATGAAATAAAATAGGAAATCTGGCAAATGAGGGAGGAAGGGAGAGGGAGAGAGAGGGCAAAGATAAACAGTGTTAATCATGAAATATAATCTTCAACTGCAGAAAAGCTTAAAGATTTACATTAAAGCATTTTACATAAGCCAATATTAATAAATTTTGAAAAACCTTGGAGAAATAGATAACTAGTTGTCAAAACATAAAATACTCCATTTGACCCAAAATGAGGGAAAAGCTGAACAGACCAATAACCATAGCCAAATTTAGTGGCAGGCTCAGAAGGTTTTACTGCTGAATTTAATCTAAATTCAAACATCATGTAATTCTTATGTTATTTAAATACTTCTAGTCCACAGAAAAAGATGAAAGATCCTTAATTCATTGCAGAAAGGATCATGAAGACAGCACACAAGAGGAAATTAGATGAATTCCAATTACAAATAAAGGAGCAAATATTTCAAATAAACTATTAGATGGCTGGATACAGATACCCTTTCATAAAATTATATGATATTGGGGCAGTGCTGTGGAATAGCTGGTTAGGCTGTGGCCTGCAGCACTGGCACCCCGTATGGATGCCAGTTCATGTCCTGGCTGCTCCACTTCTGGTCCAGTTCCCTGGTAATGTGTCTGGGAAGGCAATGGAGGACTGGACCCTTGCATCCATGTGGGAAACCTGGAGGAGGCTCCTGGCTCCTGGCTTTGTCTTTGTCTTAGCCCCACGGCCATTTGAGGAGTGAACCAGCAGATGAAAGACCTCCCCTCTCTGTCTCTGTAACTGCTTTTCAAATAAATAAAATAAATCTGGGGGCCGGCACTGTGGCGCAGTGGGTTAAAGCAACAGCCTGCTGTGCTGGCATCCCATATAGGCTCCAGTTCGAGTCCTGGCTGCTTCATTTCCTATCCAGCTCTCTGTTATGGCCTGGGAAAGCAGTAGATGACCCAAGTCCTTGAGCCCCTGCACCCATGTGGGAGACCTGGAAGAAGCTCCTGGTTTCTGGCTTCAGATTGGCTCAGCACCAGCCGTTGCGACCATTTGGGGAGTGAACCAGCGGATAGAAGATCTCTTTCTCTCTCTGTTTCTCCCTCTCTCTGTAACTTTTCAATAAAATAAAATAAATCTTTAAAATAAAAAAAATAAATCTTAAAAAATTATACAATATGAAAAAATGGAATTAATTCCAGTAATGCAAAGACTTCACAAAGAGGAATATCAACATATTTTATCAAATCAGCAAGATAAAGGATATCAGTAGATGTTGAAAAGCTACAAAATCAAGTGTAGAGCTACCGTGAATAACTACAAAGAGAAATAGCAGAAGGAAGTTATGGAAACAAAGGCTAGGACTAAAAATAGCAAATAATAATTTTAAAAGGTAAAATGTTACGGTCATTCTCATTAAAAACTAAAGTCAGATTTAATCATTACTCTGTTTTGATCTTTGGAGCAGCAGCTAATGCAATTTGAACAAAAAATGAAACATTTCCAATAAACATTGGAGAAGAGACATATTGATGACATGACTGTAAAGTGAAAAAACCCACAAAACTCTACTATCAGCAATGAAAATTAGGAAGATGATTTGGTAGGGTAGTGAACAAAAGACACAAAATTCATTTTCTTTGTAGTAGCAATACTAAATTAAAAGAGCAATTGGAAAATAAATCCCATTCAGAATATCAACAGAGGTATAAATTCCTGGGAATTCACATAACCAGAAAGTCTATGCACAGAAAACCATAAAATCTTCATAGAAGAATTTACAAGAGCACCAGAATGAAAACAAATACAGATCAAGATCCTATATGGAAGAACATAATCAAGCAGAAATAATTCATGTCAAGTTGAGAATGTAAACTATCAGTTTTCTCAGCATCCTAATAGATTTTTAAAAATCAAGCATGTTCATCTAACAAAGATAGACAGTTCCTATTGAACAAGGTAAATTCAATGCTAAGTGAAAAATTAGTTTGATCGGTTGTTGATACTGTTATCATATGAATTTACTTTCTTTAAGTGCTAAGGAAGGGGACATTTCCCTCCACAAGGGGAAATTGCTTCACAGTTATAACTAATCCATCTGTGGCTGCCTCATCCATGCATCCCTTTGTTAGAAGACATGCTCCAGCTGAGCCTGGAAGGCATCTTTGGTCCTCACGTCCATCACGTCACCTTGTTGAAAGTCCTTGGGACCTGGCAGAGGTAACTGAAGGTACCCCAAGGTTCTAAGAGTGTGCAACAACCCACCCAAGGAAAGCATGTTACAGAGTGAGCACAGAGGAGGCAGTGTGGGAAGGTGGGGTGATGCTGAGGAGGGGACTATTCTTGGGGACCACCCAGGCGTTTTCCAGTGAGCAAGATGTGAAGGGCATGCCAGGCAGGGCTCGTCACAATAGCAAGGGCAGGGATGCAAGAAACACAGAGGCTTGGGTCAAGTCCTCTAAGTTAACTGGTGTAGCTTGAGTGTAAGAGCCTGGAAATGGAGAATGGAAAGGCAGGGCAGGATGACAGTGGCCAGAGGCAGAAAATGACAGAACACCCATTTGACTACTTGAGTTGAGGTTTGGTGCTGGCCGTTTGATGGAATCGAGAACATGGCTTCAGCTTGGAAGAACGAGGTCAAGAACCCGGAAGGAGTACAATGGCACAACAGTTACTGTGTGTTTAATTGCCAAGAAGTCAGTGAAGTAGCTTGTCTGGAGTGTGGGCTCTCAAACAGTTAATAGGTGGCAGAGGATGGAGCAGGGATTTGAATTCAGGGTAGTTTGATGCAGGGGATGGCTCTTTTTTACTCATTTACAGCTGTTTTCACGTTCTATCTCCAGCTAAGTTCCATTGAAACAGATGGAATATTCTTTCTGGAAGCTTCCTGGGCAATATAGCCTGGGCAATATACTCCTAGAGTAATCTAAATTTTCAGCTTTTAAGGTTGCAGCCTGAACTGCCTACCGTGTCCGACAGCACCCTACCCTGTCCTTTCCCTAGCGAATCCTATGTCATATCCTACTCTATCCCACATTCACCTATCCATTTCTGCACTCACATACACCACACTATACTCTAACAATCGACTTACTGATTTATTTTTGGTATACCCGGGTAGATTACAAACTCCCTGATGGATGGCGTTCTGCCCTTTCAGGCCTTACATCTTCAGTTCCAAGAATAATGTTTGGAACATAGTAATAGTTGGTCAGAGGGTATTTTGATGTACTGACAGATTGATTGATGACTGAAAGAATGGAAAATGGAAGGCTGTACATCAGCTGGTACATGAATTGGCATGAGAAAGGATTGTTGATTTCAGAATGATTGGAGGTGACAGGGAAAACAATTATTTTAATATTATCAAAGATGTTCCCAAGATGTGAATTTACTTTTATTATACTGTTTTTTTTTTCCTAATGAGCTTTTAATTTTACATCTGTAGAAACTATACACTGTTTTGATAAATGAATGCCAGAGTTAGGAAAAGATATTATTTTAGATTATTTTGGCTGCTGACTAATTATCACATGTTCAACACGCAACAATGTGGGGCAGTAGTAGAAGCTCCACGTCAAAGAACCCAAGTCCAAAATCACCCAGACAAGATGAGTGTGAGGTTCCTGGTCAGATACATAAGAGGTGAATCCTGGCACTGAGTGGCCATGGCTAGGAAAAGTCTTTTTTGATGCTTTTCAGTGATAGGAATTTTGTTAGTCAATCCACACAGTAGTTGTCAATAGGAATGGGATAAGCAGGGGTAGAGTGCTTGTACTAAGTAGCTCCTCAACAGTTCTGAGTCCTGCCACACCCTCACTTCCAAACCCCAAGGAGACCATGGATCTCGACTGTCATGTTGGTGACAGTGCCTTATGCAGTGCTAAGAGCCAGGGTGTGCAGCCTGAGAAGCCTGGACTTGAATCTTGGCTCCACAACTCTTCTGCCAAGTCAGTTCTGCCTTGTGCCTGCTCTCCACCTCCCAGACGCCAGCGCTACCAAGGATCCCTAGCTTGTAATATGAGGGTACTTCAGAAAGCTCATGGAAAGTGGAATTAAAGGATCAGCTTATTTGGGCACGTACATTTTTGAAATTCATGCATGTATTTTTTCATAATAAGCATTTTCTATGAAATTTTTGCAGATCCCTTTACACATGGATTTCAAAATACTTTAGACCCAAATATAAACCTTATCTTTCAATTCCCACTTGGATGAACTTTTAAAGGGATATTCACAGTGTTCCTGGCATTCTTCTATGCTATCCCACTCACTGGCAGTGAGGGAATAGGGGCCTGTTACTACTTGGTCTGAGGCAAATCAAGTGATCATTCCAGGTCTACTTTATAATAAAAAAGTCAATGAGGGCCCAGTCTTTGGGTTCAGACCACTAACTCCACTGTCTCCCATGGTCCCTCCCCACATCCCTGAAACCAGAAGCTCAGGCTTCTTCTCAACACACCTGTGCAGCACAGGAGAGGTGGCCCACTGACTCCCCAGAGCTCGGGCCAGGAACTTCATGCATGTGTCACACCCACGTAAGTGCAGGGACACCTGTAGGCTGCAGTCAGTGGCCGGCTTCACACTCCACCCACTCTTCCAAATCCATCTCCATTCTGTAGCCACTAGCTTTGGTCAGTCACTAAGTTCTGGACTTGGCTTTCAATTTGGCTTTTGTCTGCTTTGCTAACCACAGATTTGGCTTGATAGGGCAAGGAGAAAGCATTACAAATTATTGTCTGGGGCAGGGGACAGCATTGGAGAGGAAGCCAGGACAACTGTGGTGAGCCACTGAAGGGACTAAGCAGAGGACTGACATCAGACTTACACATCAAATTCCTGCCTGCAGCCTTCTAGAGGCCAATTGAATAGGCATATGTAGAGGCAAGGACTTGAGAGTTGGATGCCAGGTGGACAGTGGAGAAGGACATTCTAGAGCCCACTTACTAGAGACAGCACTGCAGCCAGAGGAAGGCTTAGAGGTGGGAAGGTGCTCAGGGTAGGAAATACTGCTAGGGAGGAAGGCAGAGTCCAGGTCCCAGGAGGTCCCAGGAGACTAGGAATTTATTCTAATGGGTTCCCAGCGGTGGACAATGAGATAACAGAATGACTAGGTAGGAGGTTATGTGGGGATGACCCTGAGTGGCGAGGGCACAGAACAAGGTCCAGTGGGTGTCCAGATACTCGGGTATCTGTGGCCTAGATACTCAAGTGAGAGATGAAGCCAGCTCCTGGGATTGGAGGCCCAGTTACTCCCATGAATTGGTTAGTTATTGCTTATCTGTCAGATGGATAGTGTGGGCTGGTTTGTACATTATAATATCAAAATTTGAGGCTGACACTGTGGCATAGAAGGTAAAGTCCCAGCTGTTCCACTTCCGATCCAGCTCTCTGCTACGGTCTGGGAAAGCAGTAGAAGATGGCCCATGTCCTTGGGTCCCTGAACCTCTGCGTGAGACCTGGAAAAAACTCCTGGCTTTGGATTGGCTCAGCTCCAGCTGTCACAGCCATCTGGGGAATGAACCAGTGGATGGAAGACCTTTTAACTATTTAAAAAATTTGTATCTATGGTTCTTATAACATTTCTAAGAAGTCTGAAATACAAAACCTAGTAATTCATTTTATAAACTAGAAAGGTCCTTTGCAGAATCTCTGCAAATTAATTCACCCTCACCAAACTTGGGGCTTTGTGTTTACTTGAGCAGAGGTGCCCCAATCTGTTTGGAAAGTCTTACAGTGTTTAGCTTCCCTTGGTTGATTTTTCCAACTTTAAAGACAGCGTATTAGCCAAAGAGTAAGAGGTCAAGAAGGGGTTCAAAGCAAGGGTGGTCATTTGTTTTCTATCTTTAGCATTTTCCTAAGAAAACTTAATAAAGACAGATACCCTTTTTACAAACATAAATTTAATAAACATCAACTTAGCACATAACATTCCATATTGACCCTTGTCATGGGAATCTATGAGGCCAGCATCATCTCAATTCCAAAATTGGAAAAAGATACAAAAAAAGAAAGAGAACTATAGAACAATATCCCTGAGGAACATAGATGCAACCATCTTCTACAAAATGCTGGCAAATCAAATCCAACACATCAGAAACGTCATTCACCTGGACCAAGCAAGATTTATCCCTGGTATGTAGAGATGGTTCAATATATGCAAATCAATAAATGTGATATATCACATAAACAAAATGAAGAACATAAATCATATCATTATCTCCATAGATGCAGAGGAAGCATATGATAAAATCATCACTTTATGATAAAAACTTTAAGCAAATTGAGTATAGAAGGAACATTCCTCAAGAAAGTTGAGGCAATATATGACAAGCCCACAGCCAGCATCATATTGAATGGGGAAAAGTTGGAAGCATTTCATTAAGATCCAGAAACAGACAAGGATGCCTACTTTTACCATTGTTGTCCAGTGTGGTTCTAGAAGTTTTAGCCAGAACCATTAGGCAACAAAAATAAATCAAAGGGATACAAGTGGGAAAGGAGGAAATAAAATTATCCATGTTTGCAGATTATATGACCCTATCTTTATGAGAACCAAAAGACTTCACCAGGATTACTGGAACTCATAAGAGAGTTGCTAAAGTTGCAAGATATGAAACCAAGTCACAAAAATCAATAATCTTTTATACACAAACAATGCCATATCTGAGAAAGTATTTGTAAGATCAGTACTATTCAAAATAGGTACAAAAATGTAAATAACTTAGAATAAATGTTATCAAGGATGTAAAAGACCTCTAAAATTAAAGTCACAAAACATTAAAGAAATAGAAGACAAAAGTTGGAAAAATCTCCCATGTTTTTGAATTAATATCATGAAAATGTTCATACTACCCCAAGAAATTGACAGGTTCAATGCAGCCCCAATCAAAATACCAAAGATATTCTTCTCAGATTTAGAAAAAATGATGTTAAAATTCATATGTAAACATAAGAGACCCTGAATAGCTAAAGCAATCTTAAACACAAATGAAGCTGGAGGCATCACAATGTCAGACTTCAAGACATACTATAGGGCAGTTGTAACAAAAACAGTTTGGTTTAGGCGCAAAAATAGACATATAGACCAATGGAACAGAATAGAAACCCCAGAAATGCATCCATGCATCTGCAACCAACTAACCATTGACAAACAAGCTAAAATCAATCCCTGGAATAAGGACAATCTGTTCAACAAGTGATGCTGGCAAAATTGGATCTCCACATACGGAAGTATGAAACAAGACCCATACCTCATGCCTTATAAAAAAATCAACGTCAAAGGGATCAAGGATCTAAATCTATGACCTGATACCATCAAATTACTAGAGAAAAACATTGGGGAAATTCTGCAATTCATTGGCACCGGCAAAGGTTACCTGGAAAATATCCCAGAAGCACAGGCAATCAAAGCAAAAATAGACAAATGAGACTATCTGTCAAGCTAAGAAGTTTCTGCACTACAAAGGAAATAGTTAACAAAGTGAAGAGGCTACCCACAGAATGGGAGAAAATATTTGCAAACTACGCAACTGAGAAAGCACTAATATCTGGAATCTATAAAAAGCTCAAGAAACTCAACAAAAACAAAACAAACAATCCAGTTAAGAAATGGGCAAAGGACATGAGTAGGCATTTTTTTTATTAAAAACTTTTATTTAATGAATATAAATTTCCAATGTACAGCTTATGAATTACATTGGCTTCCCCCTTCCTATAACTTCCCTCCCACCCACAACCCTCCCCTTTCCCGCTCCCTCTTCCCTTCCATTCACATCAAGATTCATTTTCAATTCTCTTTATATACAGAAGATCAGTTCAGTATATATTAAGTAAAGATTTCAACAGTTTGCCCCCACATAGCAACACAAAGTGAAAAAATACTGTTGGAATACTATTTATAGCATTAAATAACAGTGTGCAGCACATTAAAGACAGAGATCCTACATGATAGCATTTTCAAAGGATGAAATTCAAATGGCCAACCAACACATGAAAAAATGTTCATGATCATTAGCCATCAGGGAAACGCAAATAAAAATTGCAGTGAGGGTTTATCTCACACCAGTTAGAATGGCTAAGGTTAAAAAATTTAAAAAAAAAAACAATAAATATTCACAAGGATGTGTGGAAAAAGTTACCCTAATACACTGATGGTAGAACTGTAAACAAATACAACCATTACAGAAGATTCCTCAGATATCTAAAAATAGGTCTACCATGTGACCCAGCCATCCCACTACTAAGAATTTACCTAAATGTAATGAAATCAGCATATGAAAGAGTTATCTATACCCCTATGTTTATTGTAGCTCAATTCACAATAGCTAAGATATGGAATCAACCCAGATGTCCATCAACTGATGACTGAATAAATAAAATGTAATATATGTGCATTATGGAATATTACTCAGCCATAAAAAGAATGCAATTCTGTCTTTTGCAACAAAATAGATGCAACTAGAAACCATTATGCATAGTGAAATAAGCCAGTCCCAAAAAGACAAATATCATATGTTTTCTCAGATATGTGGCAGTTAATACAGAACACAAAAATGTATAAAAATGAAACAGATATGCTATGATTGTTGTTTTTAGCCCTTGTTTATACTCCTGTGAAACTGTGATTTTCCTACTTTTTACTTGTTGATACTATGGTTAGTGGTAGATTAAGCCTGTGATTATACAGTATATTGAAATTATGTATTTAAAAAAATAAAGAAAAGAAAGGACAGAAAGAGGGAAATTGAGGGAGGGAGAGGGAAAGGGAGGGGAGTATGGCTATTTTCTTAGATCTGCACTCATGAAATGCATGAAATATGTTCTCTTTATATTAATAAAAATTAAACAGACAACTGAATGCCTATTATGTTCCAGAATTTTCCAAGAATTTCCTCTAATCCTAATAATAGACTACAGAGATTGACTATATTCATTTCATAATTGAAAAAAACTCATGTGCTCTGATTTGGATATTAAAGTATATTCATCTACTGAAACATCATCTGGTACCCCATAATATGTACCTTTTAACGTTTCAGTTAAAAATAAAAATAAAATTTAAAAAATTAGAAAACTCGGGTGTTTCTAAAGTTGTTCCCCATAGTAAGGAACACAGGTGAGATCTGAAGCAGGCGGCTCAGGATCCAGAGGCGCAGTCCGCGGCTGCGTCACCACACAGCAGTCAGAGTTCAAGTGGATGTTCATTAGCCACTTCCTCGGGCCTGGACCCCTGGACCTTTTTATAGTATTGCTGGAAGTTGTGATGATGGTGAATACCACGATGTGACAAAATCATAATAAATACCATAAAATTTTAATGCCATCAATTACCTGCTATTCAACAAAGGCAAGGCTTAGTGACCTCGAGCCAACTGCTTAAAGGTACTTCATTTTCCTTGGGGCTCTAATGGATTTAATAGAGCTTGCCTGTTTGTGCAGCGTATGATAAATACACCAGTTGTGGCTCAGAAATCTGGTTTTTAAAAGATGACAAAACTATCAATAAATGTGCATCAGGGCTCTTATAAATTTGCTGGATTAGCTAGGCAAGTCAGTTGCCCTTAGAGAGCATAGGAGGTGGTGGCAAGTGAGAACCAGGTGAGCAAGACACTATCCGCAAGCTCTAAGTGTTCCTTGTGTGATAATCTCTAAGAAGATAACAAAGGAAGCCCTAGTGCTGGAGAATGTGTGTGATGAGCAGTTAAAGGAGGCATTTTGGTGGAAATGACATTTTTGCAAGACCTCCAATGGTTAGACCTGTGTTGTCCCGAGACGGAGGAGGCAGGTCCACAGCCACATCTTGAGGTTGTCCTGTCGGTGGTACTTTGGTTCAGAGAGGAGGAGGTGACAAATTTTGAAGATTTCAAGGACATATATACACTTTAAGGAAAAGGTCAACACTTCTGGTTAGCTGGAGTCAGAAAAAGGAGTTAACGGTGGCCAGTCCCCAACAGAGGAGCATCTTCCCTGCCTCCTGCCCTCTGATAGATCCTGGCGTGTAGGTTGATAGTGAACCAGTCCTGGAGGTGATAAAGGTTCCTTCCAAGCATCAGATTTATCCTCTAGTCCAGGAAGGCTTGGGGTGTGCTGGATACATTGTTCAACTGCAAGGGAAATGAAAAATTCCCAGAGCCAAAGACTACAGGGACAAATCTTTAATCCAATAAAGCAGTATTGACTTAACTGCAATCATGGAGGAAATGTTAGGTGAACTGCGAAGCGTCTGTGGGTAGCAAGGGACAGAGAGGGTTTTTTATGAGGTTTGTTCCACGCTAAATGATTCTCAGGAAGGTTGCTGGAATCAGAAATGTGCTTGGAATTGCTTGCTGTCTTGTAGGAGAGGCGCGAGTTGTGGTGTTGAGCTGGGAACACCTCTGGTGGGAAATCAGTAGCCCTCAGAGAAGAGGGTCATTATGATACCCTGCAGCTGCTGCTTGACCTTTGGAGAAATATTCTTCATGGTAAACTTTGCAGTTGGCTTTATCTGTGTCTGTTATCACAATCTGGGAAATGGCAGGCCTGATATTTAGTACCTCAGAGAAACAGTGTAAAATGTCCCTGACATTTTTAGGGAATCAGGGCTGTAATCAATAGTGTGTTGAGCCCCATCGTGCTTAAGGTGCAGAATGAACCCAGGGCATAGCTGCAGGCTGACTTATGGTAGACTGACTTTGTTCTATCCAAGTCAATCTGGCCCTGGTGAGGACTACTGCCTGAATTGAATTGGCTTTTTTTTTTTTTTTGAACTAAACTGTAGTTAAATTCTTATTTTTTGATTGAACCAAGAAAAACTTGCCAAATATTACTCAAAGTGAAAAAGCCCAACAACCCAGTTCAAGTGAACATTTAACCAATGTACTTTTCACAACAGAGCAAATAAATGCTCTATACTTGACCAAGAATCTTTAGCATGGATTTGGGAGGAAAGCTGCGTGGTTAGGAATGTCTCCTAAAGACTTAAAGAAAGTGCACTAATGTGGGTCCAGAGTTTATTCAGCAGGAGCATGGTGCTTGGCTCCTTCTCTTCTTCATTCTTCTCTCCACAAATGTAATTGATGTAGGTAAGGATCAGGCATCAGAAATACCGCCAGAAAAAATATGTCACTACATCCTCCCTTAGGGTTGTCTCTGAAATCCCTCCAATGCCAGCAACCTGAAATTTCTATGATAATAAAACTGCCATCCACAACTGGTACAGACAAAATTACCCAAATGTGGAAGCTACTGTGTCCCCATGACAACCTATAATCCATTATAATATCATTATAATAAATTACCATATCTGATACTCTTATTCTCATGATGCATCTGTTGCCATTCTTTCTTGCACTGGAAACAAGAATCTTGACCCATACATTGCAAACATCATGGAAAAATGCTTTCAGATGTCATGGCAAGTGCTGGGGAAGCAAAGAAAAATGGTACTGCCCATGCTTCTCATTGTATAGAATTATAAACCAAGGTCAGAACACTTAAATAAGGAAACAAACAAACAAAAAAAACATACTTGGTAGTCGCCCAAGGTTGGGATGTCAGTTTACGCTTATCTGAACACAATTCCTACAAAGAAAACCTTTACTGGAAAGAAATCAAGATTTCGCATGGCTCTAGGTTTTTAGGTCTCTCCCTGGGATCCTCCCTTTCCAATCCGATTTAAAACACTTTCTCACCTCTATGTCTGTACCCATTGTCCTTCCATCATTCATGTCCCCTTAGAAGCCCAACTTGTGTTTGTGTGAAGGAATGACGTTCTTCCCTTTATTCCAAGCAAGAGTCATTCTTGACTTCCTCTGGGCTCAAAGGGACAAATTAGGCTTCAGTGGAGATCTAGAAACTGACTGCGTGGATGTATGATTTCTAGAAGAGAGACCTATATATTTTCCTGACTGTCTGGGATACCTTTCTTCTACTTATAAAAAGAGGGTTAGTGGAACTCACCTCCCAGTGAGAACTTCTACCCTCGAGATTGATAAAAACCCAGTGGAGGCGGCACAGATATTTCAGAGAGCAGCACTCCTGAGCAACCCTGCAGTTTTCAATTAGGTTCCTGGGAATGTGGCTATCAATGTAGACAAAGCGACATCTTCAGATGTCCAAGCCAGGGTTGAGGCGGCTGGTCAGGGAGACTGGGGCACACGGGGTTGTTATCACAGAAAGACACTGCCTCTTCCTAATAAGAGGTTTGCGTGGCTGCATGAAATGAGAACTGGACTCCAAGCACTGCTTTTGAAGACCTCCAGCCACGAAAAGGACAACCCTGTATCTGCATCCACGCTGGAGGACACAGCAAGACAGCACGGGCAGGAAGAGTTCTTCCTGGTTAATTTGTGTTTTGTTTTGATTCTGAGATAAAAACTAAGCAGCAAATGAAGTACAGGGGAGGGACAAAGTATTTGAGTGATATTTTTCTTTGGGTTATTCCTCCTTCCTTCCTGTCCATCCTGTAAGCATCTGCTGAGTGAGTGAGCGAGCAAGTGAGAGAGAAACAAACACAGAGAAGAGGGAGGGAGAGGGAGGAAGACACACACACACACACACACACCCTACTGAAATATAACAACAGATGCCTGCTTTTCTATGCAGCTCTTCAGCTGATAAAGTTATAACAAACCCAAGGAATAAACAGTGCTTTCCTCCTACTAATCTAGACCCGAGGTTGTTCATAACTTTAAAGGAAAAGTTGTTTTCTATAGACAGGGATGAGATTGTAACAGGCAGCTGATGAAGATTATTTTAAATTTTTCTGACTAAATGGACTAGATCCTATCTGGGACACATGCATAGAATCTTAACCGTGGGCATTCTTGCATCTCTTGGGGCATTCAGTATTTCTACATTTAAACTAATTAATACATGCAACCAGCTGTTATGCCATACTCTGTGCTGGAGAAAAATAATTTATCAAAATATTTCCACATTCTGAAGAAATGTTGACTACCTATTTTTCTCAATATTTTAACAGAGATTTTAATTTTCAGCAAAGGTTTGTTTGCTTTGGCTGAATTGGAAAGTAATTACAAGACCTATAGACCTAGAATTTTAGCTTCTGCATAAAACCCCTTACTTAAACATGAAGCAACATGTAGACTGTGTTTTCAAATTAAAACAGTTTCAGTTCACCTTTACATTAAGATTACATTCTGAGAAATGTATAGAGTTCCTACCATTTCATTTCCTAACACCACTTTTGTGCTCTTATCCATCTCTATCATTGTGTCAGTGCACTTTTATCATGCAGGTATAAAAGCACAGAAGTAGGCGTTTTGCACACCTTAGTTAATCCAACAAGCACCACACAAAGTTAAGCTAATCAAGAGTTTAAGGAGGGACGGTGTCTCATGGTGGTTCTGATCTGCATTTTTCTGAAAGCTCACAGAGTTGAGCTCCTTACTCCAGTTACAATGGTTGTATCCAAAAAAGACCGAAGCAACAAACACTGGAGAGGATACAGAGAAAAGGGAATTTGTACATACTGTTGTAGAATTACAAATTAGACAGAGATTGGTCCTCAAAACAATAGTCAAAACACTACCAGTAGAGTCAACATATGATCCAATTATCTCCCTTCTGGGTGTATACCCCATGAAAACGGACTTGGCATACCAAAGAGACACCTGCGTGCTCATGGTTACTGCAGCAGTATTCACAATAGCTAAGATACACAATCAATCTAGTTGATCATCAACTGATGAACGGATAGTGAAAATGTGGTATATGTAGACAATGGAATATTATTCAGCCATAGCAAAGAATGATAACCTATCAATTAAGGCAAAAATGGGTTGTACTTGATGGCATCATATTAAGTGAAATAAGTTGGACACAGACAAACACTGCATTTCTCTCTCATGTGTGCAAGCTACACAAGTCCATCTGACTAGTAGTGATTACAAGAGTTTGCGAAGAAGGAGAAAGGAGTTAGAGGGAGCTTGGATAATGGATTGTAAAACAATGGTTTGATTAAAGGAATGCAGTCTATAGCTCCACGGCACAGTGGGGTGGCTACAGTCAATGATAACCTGATACATCCCTTATGAACAAGCAGAAGAGAAGAGCTGGGGGGCTATAGACAAGAAGTGATGAAACAAAGAGGGGAGTATTAATCACCCTGGTTAATCAGTGATGTTGTATACACTTATTAAAATTTCACCCTGTACTCTACAAGTTCACACAATTATTACCATTAGAAAAAAACTGAGGTGGAAACACTAACCTGATTTGATCCGCACACATTGCATGCATGTAGTGAATTATCACAATGTACCTCATACATACATACAACTAAAATAATACAAATAATTTAGGATAAATTTGAGAAGTAGTCCACTGTTTGTCCTCACAATGATTATCCTGAAAGTAGAAGGCACTTCTCAGGACACAGGAACAACTCTCTTTTTCTAAACTTTTATTTAATAAATATAAATTTCCAAAGTACAACTTTTGAATTATAGCGGCTTTTCCCCCCCATAACCTCCCTCCCACCTGCAACCATCCCATTTCCCACTCCCTCTCCAATCCCACCCTTCATCAAGATTCATTTTTTTAAAAGAGATTTATTTATTTTTTACTTGAAAGAGTTACAGAGAGAGAGAGAGAGAGAGAGAGAGAGAGAGAGAGAGAGAGAGGTCTTCCATCTGATGGTTCACTCCCTCGTTGGCCGCAATGGCCAGAACTGCGTCAATTCGAAGCCAGGAGCCAAGAGCTTCTTCCGGGTCTCCTATGCAGGTGCAGGGGCCCAAGAACTTGGGCCATCTTCTACTGCTTTCCCAGACCATAGCAGAGAGCTGGATGGAAAGTGGAGCAGCCAGGACTCGAACCGGCGCTCATGTGGGATGCCGGCACTTCAGGCTAGGGCATTAACCCGCTGTGCCACAGCGCCGGCCCCAAGATTCATTTTAAATTTTCTTTATATACAGAAGATTAATTTAGTATATATTAAGTAAAGTTTTCAACAGTTTGCACTCACACAGAAACACAAAGTATAAAGTACTGTTTGAGAACTGTTTGAGTTATACCGTTATATCACATAGTGCAAAACATTAAGGACAAAGATCCTACATGGGGAGTAAGTGCACAGTGACTCCTATTGTTGATTTAACAAATTGACACTCTTATTCATGATGTCAGTAATCCCCTGAGGCTCTTGTCATGAGTTGCCAAGGCTCTGGAAGCCTCTTGAGTTTGCCAACTCTGATCTTATTTAGACAAGGCCATAGTTGAAGTGGAAGTTCTCTCCTCCTTTCAGAGAAAGGTACCTCCTTCTTTGATGGCCCGTTCTTTCTGCTGGGATCTTGCTCAGGACACAGGGGAAACTCTCTTTTAACATAATTTTGCTATCAAAATAAGTGGTATTCTGGGTGCAAGACTTTCACCTTCTTTGGTTAAGTTTTTTCCTAAGTATTTTATGCTTGTTGGTGCTATTATCAGTAGTCGTCTTCTCTTAATTTCTTTCATAGATAGTTAATTGTCATTATATAGAAATGTAACTGATTTTTCATGTTGATTTTGTAACCTACAACTACTGAATTCAGTTATTAGTTGTTTCTTGTGTGTGTGTGTGTGGGGGGGAGGTATGTAGGAGAGAGAGAAAGAGAGAGGGAGAGGGAGAGAGATAGAATAATCTTTACAGTTTTATACATGTACAATTGTGTCATCTGTGGACAGAGATAATTTCACTTTTTTTTAAAGATTTCATTTATTTATTTGAGAGGCAGAGTTACAGACAGAGAGAGGAAGAGACAGACAGAAAGGTCTTCCATCTGCTGGCTCACTCCCCAGATGGCTGCAATGGCCAGAGCTGAGCTGACCCAAAGCCAGCAGCCAGGCACTTCCTCCAGATCTCTTAGGTGGGTGCAGGGGCCCAAGAACTTGGACCATCTTCTGCTGCCAGGCCATAACAGATAACTAGATAGGAAGAGGAGCAGCTGGGCAGGAACCGGCACCTTTGTGCGATGCTGGTGCAGCAGACAGGCTTAGCCTGCTATGCCACAGAACCAGCCCTGCTTCTTCATCTCTGATTTGAATGTTTTTTCCTTTCTTTTTCTATTGCCTAATTGCTCTGCTAAGGTCTTCCATTACTCTGCCGATTGGAAACGGTGAGAGTGGGCATCCTTGTCTGATGCCTGATCCTTGTCTGGTTCCTGATCTTAGAGGAAAAGGTTTTAGTTTTTCGCCATTTAGTCTGACATTAGCTGTGGTCTTTTCATATGTGGCCTTTATTATGTTCAAGTAATTTCTTTCTAATCCTAATTTGTTGATTTTACTTCTTGGAATCTATCCAAGAAAGAAAGAACAGAGAGCTGCACAAAGTCTTACACATAAATTATAGCAGCACTGGGGCCGGCACTGTGGCACAGCGGATAAAGCCGCTCCTGTAAGGCTGGCGTCCCCTATGGATGTCCGTTCTACTCCCAGCTGCTCCACTTCCAGTCTAGCTTTCTGCTTTGGCCTGGGAAAGCAGGCCCATGTTCTTGGGCCCTTGCACCTGCATAGGAGACCTTGAAGAAGCTCCTGATCCTGGCTTCGGATGGGTGCTGCCCTGGCCATTGTGGTCAACTGGGGAGTGAACCAGCGGACAGAAGACCTCTCTCTCTCTCTCTCTCTCTCTCTCTCTCTCTCTCTCCCTCTGCTCTGTAACTCTCCTTTCAAATAAATAAATAAATCTTAAAAGATTATAGCAGCATTATTCATAATCACAAAGACCTGTAAACCACCCAAACATCTCACTGGTTGTTGAATGGATGGTAAAAAAATGTGGTATATCCAAACAATGAAATACTACTAAGCAACCCAAAATACTAATACATGTAATAGCAAGGACAGACTTCAAAATTATACTCTGGGTCTGGGCCAGTGTTGTGGTGCAGCAGGTTAAGCCACCACCTACAACGTGGCATCCCAAATTGGAGTGCTGGTTTGAGAGCCGGCTTCTCTGATTCCAAATGTGCTTCCTTATAATGTGTCTTGGAAAGCAATGGAAGATGGCTTAAGTATTTGGGAGACCAGGATGGAGCTCTACGTTCCTGGCTTTGGCCTGCTTCAGCCCTGGGTATTGCAGACATTTGGGGAGTGAACCAGCTGGTTATGAAATCTCTGTCTCTTCGACCGACTCCCTCCACCCTGGCACTTTGCCATTCAATTAAGTAAAAACATAAATATTTTAAAGAACAAGGAGTCAGACATGTAAGGCTACATATTTCCTGGAGGCTTTTATGTGAAATTTTAGGCAAAACCACACAGAGACAAAACAGAATAGTTGTTAGCTGAGCCTAGTTTAGATGGCAGAGTTGAATAAATATGGACATGGGGGACTTGTGGTGACAGAAGCATTCTGTAATTACAGAGATTTCCTAAAACTCACCCAACTACATACTGGAGGTGGATGAACAGTGTGGCATGGAAACTGTAACTCAGTAGCGCTTGGCCAGCCCTGGCTAACCCATGCAGTGACGTCACAGACCGGCAGAAGCAAGCAGCCATGGCAGGTGTATCTATAGGCTTTCCTCCAGAAAGCACACGTTCCTACAAAGCTGAAACGTCTTTCCCCGGTGGTACTCTTCACACGTGCACTGCTATTACTAAACGAGCGTTAGTCACTATCCCTAATTCAAACTCTGAAGAATGTGTGGCTCTAATGTTGAGAGTGAAGGTCTGGCTCTTCAGCCTACACGTTTCCTGGCTGCGGGACTGAGGACGCTGTCCTGATGGTGAGATGCTCCTCATTCTGCAGCTGGCTGCTCCTGGGCAGAGGATGCCCTGCAGGGGAAGCAGCACGAGAGGATGTGCGGACACCGCGTGTGCTACGTTTCCCCATTGAACCGCGACTCGGCGCTTTATCACAGCTTCTAGGTCAGGGCCGATGTGCCTTGGCGTTCCTGGCTACAGAGGGAATGGGAGCACTGCACCTTCTCTCTGGGAGAGTCACTTCCCTCCTCCTGCCTGGGCACGCTGTTCAAAGCTAGGATTTTTGGCATGGAGGCTCCTGGGTTCCTTCTCAAAGGAGAGAGCTGTGAGTGGGGCTTTTGGGAGCTTTCTGGAGCCGCTGGAAGACCACCAGGCTCCGTCAGAGAGAATCTCACCACCTTCAAAACCAAACTCACCTCCAGAGGAGCTGCAATGAAGAGCGTGGTGACCTGTTTCAGGATGTCACTTCCTTGTTCAGCCCCAGCACTGAGCGGAGCCAGAGCAGTGGCTCTTACGCCGGCAGTCACCTGGAGTCTTGCTGAAAGGCATATCATTTTTAGGAGTTCTGGGGTGGGGCTTCGAGGCTACCCTCCGTGTAGCGAGTGTTTTGCAGTTTGCAACAATAATGTACAATTTGTTTGAAGAACAGATCAGGAAGAAATCATTTCCTTTTTCAAGAATGCTCCTTTCAGAGTAATTCTTGGAGAACTCAAGGCACTGATTAATAATTTGATTATTGTTTCTGAGGACTTTAGAAAGAAACAGCTGCTTCCACTTAGCCAATGGGCTAACCGAGGCGTCACGTGACACTTGAGGTGATTGCACTGAGTCACTCAGCCCTGGCACTTCAGTGAATGCCTCGCATTCAGGAAGCAGCAATCTGTAAGAGGGCAACACTGCTAACGCTGATTTACTGCTTTGAACCCTATTTGTGTTGTTGCAATTAAAGAGGAAAGCACTCGTTCTTAATTCACTGGCGACTAGTCCTAAAAGTTATAATTTAAAATTCCATGGCTTCAAGTTGGAAACTTTTCTAAGTCGGAAGCTGCTTCTGTGTGAATGCATTTAACGCACACACTCCTATGATGCAGGCACAGTGTTATTTTTATTTTACAGAAGAAGAGAATGACACCTGGGTCACATGTGTTTGGCTGCCTTCCTCTGTAATGCTTTCTCCAGGCACTAGACTTCACCAGAGGGAATATGATGAGGAATCAGGAAAGTGACTCATTTAAACAGTCCTGCCATCCGGGATGCTCCTCTGCTTCTTCTGGGGTTGATCAATGCCAATTCAATTTCAACTGTCTCATTGCCCATGGCACAGGGACTTGAACTTGCCCCAAGAACCTTTCTGTCTCCGATGCACTTCTCTTCTTTGGTTCCCATCCTGCTGTAGAGCATCCTTTATCAACCAGGAGGTACCCAAAGCCCACAGAAAATCTCTTCCCTTTCCTTTGTGTAGTATGCAGCCTGTGGACATAGTATAGGGACCTCAAAAAATGTCTGTGGAATAATGGGAGAACTTAGGATGCACACACACACTAGCTTCAATACTAGTACTCACTAGCTTCAATAGGAAGTGTTTTTCTAGACACAAGTATATAGAGGAATGCAGTGCACTGAATTATGGAGTGGTGCCTACGGGGATCCCTAATCTTGTTCTTTGAGCAACTAGATAAGTAGACTTTGTGATTAAGGGTATATTAAAAGGTTGATATCAGAAACCAGACCTTGTCATTTCATATTTCTGGTTGCTGGACAGTAAAATGTTCTCTGGAAATTGGAATAAAACTTGCACATGGAAGGGAGGTGAAAACCAACAGAAAACGCAGATGATCAGCAACCTGAAGAAATCACGTACCCAGGACACAGGCTAGAATGGACCTTAATGAGGACTACCCAGGATCTCTCCCAAGGCCTGGTATTTCTGTCTGTTTGGGTTGGTATAACAACCACCACCAACTGGGTGTCTTTTGAACAATAGAATTTTATTTCTCATGGTAGTGGAGGGTTGGAAGTCCAACAGATCTTGTGTGGCGTGAAGCCCACTTGGTGGTTCAGAAATGGTGCCCACACATTATGTAAGCAGAGAACTCTGCCCTCTTTAGGGTCTTACTCAGAAGGCCTCTACCCTAATAACCCAGTCACCTCCTAAAGTCCCCATCTGCTAGCATTGTCACCACAGGGACAGGATTTCAGTGTATGACTTGGGGGACAGAAGCACCCAGTTCCCAGTACCTAGAGGAATGGTTCTTAGTGTGGTTCCCAGATCAGCAACAATGGGACCACCAAGAACCTGTTAGAAATGCAAATTCTTGGCCACATCCAAGAACTACTGAATCGAAAATCCTGCAGAAGAAGTCCAGCAACTACATTCTAATACACTCAAAGAAGAATACCATCAACTCTCTTTTCGTACTCAACCCCCTTACTCTCTTTCTCTAGCTCCTCCCTAGGCTTACCCTAGACCCCTTTCCTGTATCACAGGTGCTGCCTGACCTACATGATCGATCATAAGACACATCTTGATTTCAGCAGCATGCAGGTGCGAAAGGCCTGTCTTCACATCATTGAAATATGGTGAATCACAGAGTAAGTCTGTATCTCAAGACATTTCTAAAGGAATTCTAGATGGAAAAAGTGGGACTACAACACATTGATGTCACCCTAGTTGACGCATTCCACTTCTTTTGTTGGTGGTGCTCATGGGTGAACGAGGTGGGGCAGAGGGACCTAGAGTCACTCAGGCCCCTTGTTCTGACCCTGGGACACACTGATGCTTGCTCACTGGGATGCAGAATCAGGACTTGTCCCAGAATGTCCCTAGCTACTTCCTGGTGTGTCCCCCTTGAGCAACCAAAACATTCTACCTAGGGATCTAAACTTATGCAACAAAATCAGCTCTTACGTGTTCTCCACCACACGGACACACACATGGTAGCCATATGAGGTGACGGATATATTAGCACAATTGTTGATTATTTCACAATGTATACTGATATCAAAACATCAACATATACAAGGACAAATTAAATGCACACAATTGCTATAATTGTTATTTGTAAATCACATCTCAACAAAGCTGAGAAAAATAGAAACATACCTCAAGACAGTCCTGTAGATGCCCAAAAGCACTTGTTTCTGGGGGCTGGAAAAGAGAGACGGATTTCATTCTCAGTGCTACTGAAAAAAAGAGACTTGTGTTTTTATTTTCTGATTTTTTTCCATGGAAAATAATGAAGGCAAAAATAGATTTGGCAAGTACATGTTCTGATGTAGGATGCTATTCAAGATATATTATGCAAAACACAGTTTAACAATGAGTATACACCATATCCTGTTGTTAATTATGCAGCATGCAGGCATATGGAAGGCAATCTGCGAGGACACTAGCAGCACATCAACAGTGGCTGGTGCTACATAAAGGGGACTGGGCATCAAAGAAACGTTAGTACCCTGGGGAAAGTTTCCTCAGTTAATCCTGCTGATTTTCCTGGGGTTTAAGAAGAAACCTGCCAGACGTTACTGACAACTCAGAACGGAGTTCTCAAGAAGAAGATGGAAAAAAATCCCAAATAAACCTCCTTCCTCTCTTTCTCACAAGACAGACTGTGACCTCATCACTTTTGCAAGCCAGAGTAGCCTTTCTGGATTTGGAGTTTATAGCCGAGCACAACAAAACCTTGCATTGCAGGCCATGTGATACCTAAAGCAAGGGTTGACTGTGCATTATTACCGGATGACATCATGGACTCTGACTACTTTTAAACACACACTTCTGTGTATTAGGGCTGTTAGGCCATTATTGTTTAAAGATGTACTCATTTGAAAGGAAGAGTGACAGAGAGGAGAGAGGAGAGAGGAGTGAGGTGAGAGGAGAGAGGAGAGAGGGAGAGAGAATGGATCTTCCATCTGCTTGTTCACTCCCCACACCCAACATGGCAAAAGCTAGGCCAGGCTGAAGCCAGGGTCCTCGAACTCCACCCAGGTCTCCCATGTGGGTGGCAGGGGCACTCGATGTTATTTATATGCTCACTTTTACACTTAAACCCATTTATATGTTGACTTTGACATTTAATATGATCGTTTGAACAGTTAAGATGGCATTTAAACCACTGATTTTTATGGGTTTGGAGTCCCACAACAAGTTTTTAGGCTGTACCCTTAGAAGTAAGTCTGAACACCATTGTAAAAAGAAATCTATTCGTGTATAGCGACTGCTGTATCATTTGTATATTTTGGTTGGTGTTGAATAGCTAATTGCCCCAAAGTCCATAATTATCAAGAAAAATATACATTTAATTTAAAGGGATAGTCACATATGAAGATCAATCGATTCTAGCTCTGCTTAAAATATCCTGTTGGTTGGAGTGGGCATTTGGCAAAGTAGTTGAGATGCCCTCATCCTGTATCAGAGTATCTAAGTGCGAGTCCTGGTTCCATTTCTGATCCCTCTTGCTGATAATGCAGATCCTGGGAGGCAGCAGGTGAGGGCTCAAGTACTTGGGTCTTTGGCATCCACATGGGAGACCCAGAACAAGGACCAGGCTCCTGACTTTGGCTTGGCCTAGCTACAGCTGTAGTGGGCATTTGTGAAGTTAACCAGCACATGGGGGATCTTTTTCTTCTCTCTCTGCCTTTCAAATTAATCAATCAAGAATAAAAATTTAAAACGTCCTCCTTGCTCCTAAATCTAGATGGCTTCTTCTTATCCTTGGGATACTGACCCTAGGGCAGTTGCCATCCAATGCTCGTGGTTCGAGATTCTCCTGTATTACTAAATCAAAGATTTCCAGCAAGCTGAGCCTGAACCTCTTGCATGTGAAGGCATACTTGGATCCTGGGATGAATGCCCACTGACAAGATATGGGGAATGTCAGGAGTCTCCAGGATTCTTCTTCTTCAGCCTGGCCCATGACAGCAGGGGTGGGAGGACCCTCGGCGATGCTGACCAAAGCCTGCTCCCTGAGGATCGTTCTCAGCAAGCAGGGATCATGTCAGAGCCTCAGAATAACTCCCTTCCTCAAGGTTCACCTGGAATGATTTTCAATCTGACAGTATTTACAGTGAAAAATTCCTCATCTAAAAATGATAGATTTGGGGTGTCAGCATTGTGGCATAGTGCGTTAAGCTGCTGCACGTGATGCCAGCGTCCATACAAGAGCAGGTTTGAGTCCCAGCTGCTCCACTTCCAATCCAGCTCCCTGCTAATGCACCTGGGACAGCAATGGATTGGGCCCAAGGACAATATACGGGCCAACTTCACTCAGATAGGCGACCCTGATGAAGTTCCTGGGCTCCTGGCTGCAACCTGGCCCAGCCCTGGACTTTGCAGACTTTTGGGAATGAGCAAGGAGATGGAAGAACTCCATTGTGCATGTTCTCTCTCTGTAACACTGTCTTTCAAATATATTTAAAAAGTATAGATTTTTGAAGCAGTATTATTCATAACAGCTAAAAGTCAAAACAATTCAAATGTCTGTTGATGGATGTATGGATGAACAAAATATGGTATGTACATTCAGTGGGTTGTTACTTTAGGAGGAAATGAAGTTCTGACATATGCTACAACATAGATGAGCTCTGAAGATTATGCTAAGTGAAATCAGACAACAGGCAAGATGATATGGTTTCAATCACAGGCAGTACCTGGAAGTCACACTTAGAGGAACAGAAAGAATCATGGTTTCCAGGACCATGGGGAAAGAGGAATGGAAGTTATGTTTTCCTAAGTACAGTTTTCATTTGAGAAGATGAAAAAATTCTGGAGATGGATGGTGATGATATTTGCTCATCAATGTGAATGTGCTTTGTGCCACAGAACCATCCTCTTAAAAATGATAAAAATGGTAAATGCTATTTATATGTATTTATCACAATAAAATAGAAATTAAAAAAGAAACCTTTTCCCCTACCATGATAAATTGCATCAAAAGCCAAATTTCCCCACAAAAGTATAGAATTAGTTACAGAGAGATACTTGGTTTTATCAGCATTGTGGACACAGGTGGATAATCTACCAGTGGTTTTAAAAATAAAAAGTGGCTAAATGATTTTCAAGGATTTAGAAAAGTGGTTTTCAGTGTGGTGCTGGAATAAACAAGGAAACATTGTAGAGAGGAGGCAAAAACGCTTATGTGCTTTAAATACTAAATCATGCAACTATGTGAGTCTTGGCTGTGCATTCTTTCTCTTGCTCACCAACATGGGCTGTCAAGGTTTGCTTAGCCCCAACATGGGTCTGAATATGGTTGAGCACCATTAAGAAGTGCTTGGTGGGGGCCGTGCTGTGGCACAGTAGGTTAAGCCTCTGTCTGCAGCACCAGTTCAGGTCTGACTGCTCCTCTTCCAATCCAGCTCTCTGCTATGGCCTGGGAAAGCAGAAGATGGCCCAAGTGCTTGGGCCCCTGCACTCATGTGGGAGACCCGGATGAAGTTCCTGGCTCCAGCTTCAAATTGGCCAAGCTCTGGCCGTCCAAACAATTTGGGGAGTGAACCAGTGGATGGAAGTCTCTCTCTCTCTCTCTCTCTCTCTGTAACTCTGCCTCTCAAATAATAAAGAAATCTTTTTTTTTTTTTAAAAAAGTGGTTGATAGAGCACATAGTAGGTGCTTTCCTCCATCCATTTACATTCCAGGAAAGGACAGCGAACCAAAAAAAGTGTTTGTGAAACAAGGAGTTACTCAGAAGACTAAGTCTAGCTTGAATCAGATGTTTCTAGTGGAAAGAACACGGACTTGGGGACCATGAACTGAGCCCCCTAGTGTGGTAACCTTGATCCTGCCAGCTTCGGTTTTCACATTATCAACTGGGAAAATGGTGCTGATGGCGCTGAGTTTCTTTTTGGTGTCACTGAGATCAGGAAAGCACCAAACACCAGAGACAGCAAACATTCCCTAAATCCTGGCTCGTCTTCCTCCTTCCCCCTTCTCCTCTTCGCAGTTCATCCAGACATCAGCAGATACGAGGTGGGAAGGTGTGGCATGGAGGGCGGGTAGGAATGGGAGCACTAATGAATACCAGTTGTTGGGAATGAAATCCCAGCTCAGCAATCTGCCAGCTGTGTAACCTCGGGCATGTTTATCTAATTTTTTTTTCCACAGGAATAAAATGCAGCATATGAAATTATAAATACCCTGTATAATTTTTAGAGAAACACTGAGAACTAGGACCTAGAACCTATCAGAATGGATATGTTTGTAGGGCACACTTCTGTAGGAGTATCAAAAGCAGAAAGTACATCTAACTCTACCGTTTGGGGCAAGTCTGATTGAGCATGTCCCAAATTGTACATCTCCTCCCTCTCTTATTCCTACTCTTATATTTAACAGGAATCACTTTTAAGTTAAATTTAAACACCTAAGAATAATTGTGTGTTAATTAAAGAGTTCAACCAATAGTACTAAGTAGATAAAAAATACTAAAAGGCATAAAGTATTAAGTTGTTCATCAACATTCAGGCCAAGAGCTGATCAAGTTGCTGTTTCTCATAATGTCCATTTCACTTCAACAGGTTTCCTTTTTGGTGCTCGGTTAGTTGTCATTGATCAGGGAAACATATGATTCTAATTCAATCCCATCAAGGTGGCATGTACCAATGCCATCTCACTAGTCAAACTGATCAGTTTCAGTTCACAATTGATCATAATGATAGGATTAAGAGTCAAAGGGATCACATAAACAAGACTAGTGTCTGCTAATACTAACTGATAGAATTAAAAAGGAGAGAACGATCCAACATGGGAAGCGGGATACACAGTAGACTCATAGAATGGCAGATGTCCTAAACAGCACTCTGGCCTCAGAATCAGCCCTTAAGGCATTTGGATCTGGCTGAAGAGCCCATGAGAGTATTTCAGGCGTGGAAAGCTAAGACACTGTAGCAAAAAAAAAAAAAAGACCTAAATGAAAGATCTCTGTGATTGAGATCCCAGTGGAAAGAACAGGTCATCAAAGAAGGAGGTACCTTTCTCTGAAGGGAGGAGAGAACTTCCACTTTGACTATGGCCTTGTCTAAATAAGATCAGAGTTGGCGAACTCAAAAGGCTTCCCTAGCCTTGGCAACTCATGACAAGAGCCTAGGGAGATTATTGATGCCATAAACAAGAGTGTCAAATTGTTAAGTCAACAACAGGAGTCACTGTGCACTTACTCCCCATGTAGGATCTCTGTCCTTAATGTGTTGTCCAATGTGAATTAATGCTGTAACTAGTACTCAAACAATACTTTACATTTTGTGTTTCTGTGTGGGTGCAAACTGTTGAAATCTTTACCTAGTATATACTAAATTGATCTTCTGTATATAAAGATAATTGAAAATGAATCTTGATGTGAATGGAATGGGAGAGGGAGCGGGAGATGGGAGGGTTGTGGATGGGAGGGAAGTTATGGGGGGGACAAAGCCACTGTAATCCAAAAGCTGTACTTTGGAAATTTATATTTACTAAATAAAAGTTTAAAAAAAAAAGTGCATCTAGAGGTGAACTTGCCTGTTCTATGAACACCAACTATCAAAACTCCAAAGAATTCAATCAACCACCTTAGAGAAAAGACAGAATTATCATTGTGCTCTTTCTAGGGAAAAGAAGCAATGAATGCACAGGTTAAAAGTAGTAAAACACACACACATTTTCTGGAGGTGTGTTAGGCATCTTTAATAAAACTGGATCTTATGATCATGGTGGTATTTTTATGCCTACTTTTGTGATCTCTCCATTCTACATAAATGCACATTTGTACATAATTCAGTATGTGTCAAATTCTCATGTTTTTCTTGAACTAACCACCACGTTTGGTTGTTCCAATTGCCTTTTACCAGATCAAAGGTGTTAATTAGGGAATGCAGGCTACAGTAGGTGCTCAGGGATGTGAGAGGCAAGAATTTCACCTGGGGAATCACATGCTCTCTGCAGAATTATCTGAAAAAAACTCGGGTGATAAAAAGAAACAGAAGGAAAAATAATATCTATAACCGCCTTCTGGAGACCTGTGAGAACATAGCTTGACACTTGTTTTGTCAATCATGACCACTTCATGTGCATTATCTCACTTAATAATCACAACTCTTTGGGGGGAAACTGTTTTCTCCATTAGGTGAGGAAAGTGAGGCTTGGAAAGGCAAAATCCCTGCACACATCACCAGGGTAGAAATTGCATTTTCAGGACTCTGGAAAGTGTGGCAAGAACTCTTGAGAAATCAGGAGGATGGTGGCTGTGATGCTGGAAAGCAAGGGTGGCCCACTAGGTGGCGCTGCTTTAGGTGGGTGGAGACAGAGACTTTGTAAGCCTAAATTGTCCAACTTGCTGAATGGGGAACAGAATTATTTTATTAGCTTCCATTTACCCCAAAAAGAAAGGCTGGTGGGGAAGGGGTCAGGTTTTGCAAATCATGCATGGTTATAAAAATGAAAAAATGTTTCTCAAAGCAAAATTTTGTTCCACCAGAATTACAATGATCATTCCGGCTCATTTTGTTTTTTCGAAAGTTCTGGATGTGGGGGCTCAATATAGTTGACATTAAATTACCATAATCTATAAATAAATAAGTGAATTAATAATACGAATCGCAGTAATATTACCATTATCTGACCCAGACTAAGACTGAGACCAGTGCACTTAAATGGTGCAAAATTAAGAGGAGGAGGGCTTTTTTTTTTAATTTATTTTTTGAGAGTGAAAAATGATGTCGCAAGTTAGGTACTTTATTTTCTGAATTTTATATCACTTAATCATTGCATAATTTTTTTATAAAAGAAATATCATATGAGTTACAGTCAACAGAAATTTTTGTGTAAGCTAAACGGTTTATATTAAAATGAAAGTAGCTAAGAGTAAAATAATTTTATTGTATAGTTTGGAAAAGAGTTAAAAAATACAATTTGGAGTGATGTTGAGCTCAAATCTTTCTGATAATTATAAAGTTTCAAAAGTGGCATAAAATAGTCTTAAACTCTCCATGGCTCCTTTTTAGAACCAGTTATTACAGGAAATTTCAAATATCACATAAAGTAGGGATTGTATTAAAAATCTCCATATAATAGTAATTATCCATGTTCAGCAAAATCAACATTTTTTCCTGTTATTAAATATAACTACCTATTTTTTTGCTGGAGTTATAGGTTAAGTTCCACATGCCATGTCATTTCACTCATTACAAGTGCATTTGATGACAGAGAAGGCAAGTTTCAGCACGCGGTCTCTGATGGTGGCATTCACAGTCTGGTGGAGGACTTAGCAGTGGGTACCAGAGACCACGCAAGCATGGGTGGCAGACGTTGGAGTCCATTCAATTTTTCTCAATGCTTGGTCTTTGATTCTTCGAGAAAATGAGAGAAAAATAACCCCTGATCTTTGTAGATGGGAGAATTTGAAGAGGATGAACAGGGAAATGTGTGTTCATGTGGCAGTGGTGGAGTTGCAGCAGCCCTGGGTGAATGGCAGGAGGTTAGAGGAGAGGAGAGTGGATGGAAGAGGGATTTGGAAGAAGGTCACTGCACGATACTTAGGGAAGAACACTCTATGTAGGATGAGACAGAGCATATATATGATCATGGAGAAATCTGGGTACTGATGTGGTACTGTAGTACAGGTATGAGATTATGAAAGACTGGCTTAGAGTGGCAATACTGGGAATTAACAGAAGTGATGAAATCTTTAGATATGTCAATAAATACATTTTGGGGGGCTACAAAATAAAGAGTTCAGTAAATTGTAATTGTAGTTAATTTTGAAAGTGCAGAAGAGCATGCAAAAGAAAAACTAGCCATGTTTTCATTGACCAGAGATGATGGCCACCAGTTTTTGTCTTCTAGTCTTTTATTTGCATTTATGTATTTTATGCAATTTTATACAACTGAGGTTACATTATACGGAGTTTTCATCTGTCCTCTTCACTTTTTAGTATGTTACACAGTCTTCAGAATGCAATTTTTGAAAGATGGATTGTATTCTCCTTTTAAATAAATCTTCTGAGAGGAGAAAACAAGCTTAGTTTCTCCCGCCATAGTCTCACAACAGGCTTCTGACACCAGATGTGGGAGAAATTTCTCTCACACATCAAGCAAAAATCAATTTTGCCATGGGCACTAGCTGAGCTTCTCTAATTCCATTCCATTCTGACAACATCTATTGGAAGACAGCATCAGATCCCACAGGTTGAGGGCTCGGTCCGACAAGACTGCCCCCCACTTACGATGCCAACCGCAAGCCCCATGTTGTTCTGTCTGTGTTTCTGGCTGACCTACCCGCTCCTCAATATCCTTGGGTTCTATTGACTTGCCAGAGTGGCTTACACAACCCTGTCAACACTTACTTAGATTTACAGGTTTACTACAAAGAATTCTGATGGGCACTAGATGGAAGGAATGTATGAGGCAAGGCATGTGGGAAGGGGCAGAAAGCTTCCATGTCCTCTCTCTGCCTGCCCCTGCCGGAGCCGCCACATGGTTAGCAGTTTGGAAGCTCTTTGCCTCCTGTGCATTTCAGTTTTTGTGTAGCCTCAATTACATAGGCGTGATTGGTGTAAACAGTGGTCATTGGTGTTCAACTTAGCATTCAACCCTTCTGCACTCCCAAGAGGCTCCAACCTTGAAATCCTACCTTAGTCTTTCCTCCAACCATTCCCTAAGGTAAAGCTACCTAGGAACTCTCAGAGTCAGCTCATTAGCAAATGAACACGCAAGGAACCATGTGTTACTTCAGTGATTCCAAGGATTTTAGGAGTTGTATGGCAGGAAGCAAGGAGGAAGATCAAATATACATATATGTGTATTTCACAACAGCATAAACCTACTCAAATTTTTATCAGGCATTTTGATAATTTCTGTTTCTGTTATAATAAATAATGGAAATTTCTGCTTCACAGTAAGTCTATATCCAATCAGTAATTGATTTCTAGCTGAGCAGCCACTGGTGGTCACACATGACAAAGCAGAATGTACAGAATTAGCCAGGAATGCATTTACGCAAACAACAATATTAACAAACACTAAGGAAGCGAAGGATCTTACTTCTAAAGCTGACACATTGTATTATAAAGAATGCGTGGCTTTCAACCAAAAAATTATGAGACATGTGAAGAAACATGAAAGTATGAGCTACAGGAAAAATATTTCTGAGGAAGCCCTGCTGTTGCAAGTACTCCACAAATATTTTAAATAATTATAAACATGTCCATAGAACTAAAGCAGACCATGTGTAAGTAGTGAAAGGAAAATATAAAAGTAATGCCTTACTAAGGATAGAATTTAAAGAGATAAGAATCCTAGAACAGAGCCAAATACAAACTATGGAGTTGAAAAATACAATAACCAAAATGAAAAATTCATTAGAGTGGCTCAACAGCTGATTTAAGCAGGCAGAAGAATCAGTGAGCATAAAGATAGGTCAATCAAGATGATGTAGCCTGAGAAACAGAAGGGAAAAAGGGTGAGGATGGAAACAGGTTCAAAGGCCCACAGGGCATCATCAAAAGCATCGACATATGCATAATGCGAGCTCTAGAAACAGAGCAGATAAAGAAAGAAGCAAGGAGATGATACCAAGGCCACATGCTGGATGGAAAATACAAGACTGCATATCCAAGGAGTTTAATCAACTTCAAGTAAGGTGACCTCAGAGGTCCTCACTGAGCTACCTCAGTCATTTTGCAGAAAGTCAAAGAAAAAAGTCATGAAGGCAGCAAGAAACTTAAGGTATTTTCTTTTACTTGTAGACAGAAAAATATATGCGCTGGGATTACCCCATCATCTCAAGACTCGCTGTGAAATGAAGAAATATCAATATTAACACATTGCATAAAAAAACCTATCTTAAATTGCTGAGAGATAAATCAACAGGACAGTTTATTGAGATTTTTAGTATGTAATAGACTGTAAGTTACAGGAATCCAGAGAGCCATGGCTTACGACATAAAAATGTAAGATAGGTGGTCAATATGAACAGGATTCTTTAGCTTAATGGCACCATCAAGCCTTACCATTTCCTTGCTTGTTGTTTTATAGCTACAAGATGGCTACAAAGCTACTCACACAGCCACATTCCAACAGGAAGGGACCTGCCTTTCAAACTCTTTCCCAATTACATCTCCGGGCCAGAAGAGGATCACATGACTACCCTTAGCTGCAGAGGAATCTGGACATGTGTGTAGCCCACAAAGTCCAAGGCAGCACAGAGCAGTCATGATCTACCTGCTGTAGTCTGGCCCATTGCTACCCTGACCGAAAGTCATGTTCTGTTGACAACAAAGAAACGGGCAAGGGTGAGGACCAACTGGACAACTAACACAGCCCATGGCATCGGGAGATCATCCTTTTGGATATTTACTTGAGAGTAAGAACTATCATTTTACACCTTTCAACCTCCTAGCTCTGCAGTGTGCCACAGAATGCTTGTCAAATGGCACCTGCTTTTTAGTTACAGGTTGGATATATAAATGAGTGAAGCACTCGACCTTTGAAGACTTGTAATTTGGCTGCAAATCATTCGGTTCACCGATAGAAAATCAGGAAGCTCGGTGTCAGAAGCCTGAAATTTTGGGCCCACAGAAAATTTTCAGTAGTAACTGCAGACAATATAAAGGATCATATTAACTGATTTTCTAGCTTTCATGTAAGTAGCAAAACGCTGATGGCGTCAAAGGTGTGGTGTCCCTTAGCAGTGCTGAGGACTTGGAGAAAGAAAGAAAAAAAAAAAAAGACACACTCTTCACTATCCTCCAACTTCAACAGGATGCACTGAGCAGGCACCTTCCAAAACCTGTCTCGTGGAAGTGCTGCGGTGCTAACAGGACAAGAGCTCCCAGAGTAAAAAGGCTCATCAGAGAGTTATTTGCAACATTCTTGGTGGCGCTGTGTCCTAGACCAAAGCTTTCCCATAATGGTTTCCTGGTGCACACAGGGGCAGTATCCAGATGTGTGATTCTCCTCTTCAGGTGTGAGTTTGAGGCTTGGGACATTACCACTGATTCTGCACGACACATCTAGATAATGTGCAATAAATTTTCTGATAGATAAAATTTGGGCTCTTAACGGACAAGAACTTGAAATTAAATTCTTCAGAAGCTGTAGGGGAATACATTTTCTCTATCAATACACGATTTAAGTAATAAATGTCAGTGTAAAATCTTCATAATCTTATAATCAAGATACTTGCTGGCAACATTTTGGTAAATCTCCTTATTACATCTTATTTAACATCATTTAAAAGTATAAAATTAATGTATGTTCCTTTAAGAAATGAACGGTACGGAAGGTAGGAATCAATTTGCCTCCTCCACTTCTAAGGATTTCTCTCTGAAGTTAACTCCTGCTAATAGTCTGATGCCTCTCCTTCCAGGCATTTTAGCATGCTTATTTTTAAAGCCCAGGAAGCATTCGCCACCACCCGTCATCTTATTTCTTGAAAAAAAGAGTTCAATTTTGCTTAGTATAAAGAGACTATTTTGAGGGTCTTGATAGATAATAAATTCAACCTGGACATGAAAATCTTTTATTTCCAGCTCAGCCTGTGACCCACTTCTGAAAGCCACTTAAGTCCTTTGTGCTATTTCTCCATTTACAAAGTGACGGATGTGTAATTCAGTCGGTTCAGAAATACTCACAGCACGACAGTGTGGTTGGTGTACCACTGGGTACTTGGAGGGCTATGGAAACCGTCTAGGATTGAGTCGAGTGTATGTGCTCGATGCAAAAGAGCAAGTATGAGCTTTGTGACACTAATTTTTCTGGTTACCTATTCTCACCTAACAGATACCCCAACAAATGACTTGAGCTCGCAACAAGAGCCAACTCACAGATCTGCCATTTGGGCGGGGTTTAGCACGTTAGGTTGGTCTGTGCTCCCCACAGCATCATCTGGGCCAGCTTGAGAGGGGACTAGAGGAGGTATTCACAGTCTACGTACACTAAGGTGACTGGCCATTTGGTGAAAGCTCCTGGTAGGAAGCTCAGACGGGAAGAAGGGCTTTGGACCTTGTTTCTTCTCGGTCTCGGTCTTACATGGGCTTCCCCACACACTTCCCTGCAGTGCTGTAGCTGGTTTCCAAGAATAGGCTCAAAAGACAGGATAGCTGGCAATTCATTATTTTTGATTGGAAACTGAACAGCAGTACTCCCCCGTCAGTCTATTGGCCAAACAGGCATAGAATCAGATTCAAGTATCGGGGACTTAGACTCAAATCTCAATGGGAAGCATGTTAAAACAAAACAAAACAAAACAAAACAAAAAAACAACAACAACAACTGAGGGGCTGATGTTGTGAGGCACTGGGTAAAACATCTGCCTGTATCCCATATGAGCACCAGTTCATGTCCCAGCTGTTCCACTCCCATCCAGCTCCCTGGGAAAGCAGTGGAAGATGGCCCAAGTACTTGGGCACTGCCAACCATTTGGGAGACCTTCAAGAAGTTCCTGGCTTCAGCCTGGCCCAGCCCTGTATGTTGTGGCCATCAGGGGAATGAAACAGTAGATGGGAGCTCTCTGTTTCTCCCTCTCTGTAACTCTTTTAAATAAAGACATAAGCCTTAAAAAAAATGAAGCAGACTTGCATATTGAGTTATCTAATGTGGCAATGCCACCCCTTTTCCTGAAAACATTTCCCATTTTCCCATGGGGAACTTCTTCACCCCAACACCTACTCCAAAGAATGCTGGTGGGGTTTACAGTAAGTTTTCTATTCACTGACCACAAGGTGGGTGTGTAATTAATACCTGGCTAACAGTAATGCCATACACACATGGCCACAATGATGGACGATTCATTCTGGGTGGGCATATCCTCCATCAGTCCAATCATATTTCTTTCTTTTTTTTTTTTTAGCATGTTTTTTTTTTGTTTTTTTTTTGACAGGCAGAGTGGATAGTGAGAGAGAGAGAGAGAGAGACGGAGAGAAAGGTCTTCCTTTTTGCCGTTGGTTCACCCTCCAATGGCCGCTGTGGACGGCGCATCACGCTGATCTGAAGCCAGGAGCCAGGTGCCTCTCCTGGTCTCCCATGTGGGTGCAGGGCCCAAGGACTTGGGCCATCCTCCACTGCCTTCCTGGGCCATAGCAGAGAGCTGGCCTGGAAGAGGGGCAACCGGGATAGAATCCGGCGCCCCAACCGGGACTAGAACCCCGGTGTGCTGGCGCCTCAAGGCGGAGGATTAGCCTGTTAAGCCACGGCGCCGGCCTCCAATCATATTTCTTCCCTGGAACCATTACAAACGAATCCAAGAGCACTCCTCATTCATTCTTCTGGTGTGCTTGTGATGAAGGTGAAAGCCTATGGCCATGATTTCACTCCTTGACATCCAAAATTATGTTTGCTGCAGATTTGGATTCCATATGCTGTATAAATACTGGCGCATGTTAGGTAACTTCTCTCTGAGTCCATTTACCCCCTTACTAATGTCTGCCTTGCGAGACCATCATAAGGACAAAATGGGACATGGTCAATACTCACTAAATCTAAAATAGGATTATAGCATTATTGGTCAATATAGGTATCCATGGGTGAAAAACTTCAAGCTTTATAGAACAGAAGTTCTCAAGTGTTTGAAGTTAGATAGCTCTTATCTTTTGGAAGGTATTAAAGCTTGATCAAAGGAAGAGATGTGAAGGTTTAGGTTAACAAAAGTGAGCCTACATGGAAAAAGTCATGCTAGATTTCCTCTGGGAGCCCACATTATGACACCTCAAATAGTGACAGTGATTAGAATAGTCAGACATTAGCGATCTAATTATAATATCTCATTATCCATTTCTTTTTCCTTATCTAAAACACGAAGCAAGTAAGCTCATGAGCATACACACGTGACCACAATGGTCTACTCTCTGCAGGGGGCGTCCCTTCCATTCCACTGAGAGGCGTGCCCTCCTGTCACTGGGATGAAGCAGAAAGTACCATTAAAGAGCTTAGCAACGCAGGCATTTCACCAAAATCAGAACGTTTATATAATTGCAGATATATCCATAATCAACTTATAATTATGTTATGCCTTTGATTTCTAAATTTTATGAGTAAAATATAGTTTTAACAACAAAATGAACATGTAGCTCATCTGTGAAAACTATTTTCAGTTTTGAATCCACCTGTAACTTAATTGTGCCTTATCTTTCCCCAAATTTTAAAGTATATGCACGTGAAGTAAGTCGTCCCCAGACTAAATACTGGTCACTTCCTCATACTGCCTTTACATCCATGTACAATGCCTAAAGCATGGAGTTAGGAAATGGATAATGCCATTCTTTTAATTGAGTTATTTACTTACTGGAAGTTATAGACACATATGCCTACAATAGTTCACGAAATATGTCTGCAGGAAGAATGGAAAGTTGAAGCACAGAGAAAGGGAAAAACATATGGTATGTACTCCCCAGAAAATTAATGTAGCAGTGAAAAGCGCCATGGTCCATTGAATGTGTTCATTACATTTTCTATCAGTGAATTCCCACGCAGGAAAGCCAGATCTCTAGATATAGGAGACGCAGAGGCATCCCGAGTATATGGAGGGATGGAAGCAGACATCCATCTGGTCTCTGAGCTGCTCTGCCTCCCAGGAATGACCTGCTCTGCGGCACATAGGGCTGGAGCCACAGGACGCCTTCCTTGACGGGAAGCAGACTGAAAGCCTGCTGGAGAGAAATCTAAACGGTGCTCCATGGAAACCAGCTGCTATGGCTTTTCATTCTTCGCCTTCATTAGGGCTTTCATCTTGTTGCTCTCTCCAGTGTGTCTATTAGGTAAAGACTCAACCTCCAAAGCATTTTTACAAAAGAAAGCATACATTATAAAGGTGGTTTGCTTTTTTTTTTTTTAAAGCTCCTTAGCCAGAAATGATGGGTGGTAGGGGGAATCCGTGAAACTTGCAATGCAAGGTAACTGCGGAAATAGCTCTGTTTGCTTTCAAGACTCCTGGAGCTTCTGACTTACACCCCAAGGAGCCGAGAGTCACTTTCAGTAAACTAGCTGAATCCAGGAGAGAAAGTACATCCAAGAAAGGAATCAGAACTGGGAAACAGAGCTCAGGGTTTGGTCAGTTCTTACCCTAAACCAGTTGTTATGGTTTGAATGTATTCCCAGATTCCAAGTATTGGAAATTTAATCTCCCATGGAACAGCCTTGGGAAGTAAGGCCAAGGAGAGGTGACTGGGTCTTGAGAGCTCTGCCCTCATGGATAGATTAACACTATTATTGTGGGAGTGGATCAGTTATTACTGGATTTGTTACAGAAGTGGGTTTGGACCTACCCTATTCTCAGCCTCTCTTGCCCTTCTACCTTCAGCCATGAGACGATGTAGTAGGAAGGCCCTCACAGACACTGGCACCGTGCTCTTGAACTTCCTGGGCTCCAACACCAGAGCCAAATGCCTCTGTTCTGTACAGATTCCCGAATCTCAGGTGTTGTTACAACAGCACAAAATGGGCTAACTGTAATCATATTCCTGTGCTTTGCAGCTGCACAAATCTTAAGCAATGGCTCGTTTCGGCAATTATCAACATGCTGTCGCTTTCAAATTCCAAGATACTTGACGTAGAATAGGGACAAGTAAAGGTTTAGGGACAACTGAGAAATGGCTGGTTTTTAAATGTTTAGAAAATGCATGATAATCCTCAAGATCAAGCCTGGCTAAGATTATTTCATTTTTTTATTAGAGCATCAACAAAGAGTTTTCCATTTTGAGACTATATTCAGTGCTTATTTTGGGTGAAAATGATGTTGCTCATTTTGCTACATTAACACTCTCTTTAGCAGCATTCCATTTTTGTTCCTGCTATTCTTCCTAGTATATATAATACATTTTGCCTTGTGTTCATTAATATCAATGTCACAGTGAAAAAGGCACCAATCTGGCAATGTCTGCTAGTGACAAATAGCAAAACCTACTAATTATATTCGCATAAAGAAGAAGTTTTATTAGAACATACGATGCTATTGTCAGGCCAACCATGTCACGTGCATTTCCTCTGTCGGTTTATACTCCCTACATTATCCACTGCAACACAGTACCTTGGAATAGTACTTGAAACCCTTCAAAGCAGTGATAAATAATCTGCTTCCATCACTGCATCAGAAGCTCTTTTAAAAAATCACATTATTAAACATGAAAGCATAAAAACTGGAAGATTTCTCTTTCCACTGGGCTCTGTGCCTTTTCATCCATTTTGTTTTCTGCACACCGTGCGGGCAAAACCTGTACAATCTGGGTGCTGGAGCAGTTGGAGCTGGCTTGGCATTGAACATACTGGCACAGGTCATCTTTCTAGTTATCATCCAGCTTCCTCCCAACAGTAAGGCTGATCCAACTGTGCTCCCAAGCAAATATATCTTAACCACAATTTAGAGGGTTTTAAAGGAAACCATCTTTCTCACAGGTGTAAGTCATTCTTGCTTAATCTCCACCTTCCACAGAGTGAGTTTTCAGAAGTTTCTGTTGCTCACAGCACCGCTGGAGGAGTTAGACGCTACAAGGAAAGGATTATTAAACACCTGCTGCACGGAACACCACATCATTCCCACACCTGCCAAAACAGCTGGCTCCCTGCGTGGGGACAAAGGCACAAAGAGCCCACTTTAATGAGTTATCTCTTTTGATTTCAGTCTGAAGGAAATTTGGTATATTGGGGAAAAAAAAGTCCTACAAAGGTCTCCAACGGAACTGTCTCATCTGAAGATGGAACACAGCTTGGAAAGTATTAACAGAGGCTGCCTTTGGATAATGAAATGATGATTATTTTAAGGTCCTTCCTATGATCGTGGATTTTTCATATTTTCCACAATAAGTAGTAATATGTTTTGTGATCACAAAATAATTGTAACATGTTTATGTTTTATCCAAGCATTTTAAATTGAAAAGTGTTACAGCATGGCAACTTAGATATTTCAGGATTGAACTACTGTGTGATGCTTTTTTTGTTTCCTTGAGTCTTTTGGAGACAGAAGAAGCTAAACCTAAGCACCTCCAGGTCTTTTTCAGTCCAGGAAACCATTCTTCCTGCCAGGTAAGGAAGGGATGGGTGCCGTGGACACCTTCTCCTTGCAGTCTGAGATTTGTCCCAGTTGCATGGTACTGTTGCAGGCTCATTCCAAAAGCAACACAATTTTCAGAGCTCTATGGAGAAACGGGTGACCTCCTGGTACCCAGGTCTAATGGAAGGAATCGCAATGTCTGCTAAGAGCAGATAACAAACCACTCAAAATGTGAAAACTGACCTCACCAGGCCAAAAAGCCACTGCTTATGTTGATCTCTCCCACAGCAGCTTAATTTACTTTGAGGGGGCAGTTCTGGCTCTGTGGGTATCAGAACCAAAAATAGTCTTGGCAGGTAAATCCTTTCTAAAGGTTAGGTGAGGGAAGGGCGCTGTGGTGTAGCAACTAAAGCCATTGCCTGCAGTGCTGGCGTCCTGTTTGGGCGCTGGTTCAAGTCCTGGCTGCTCCACTTCCAATGCAGCTCCCTGCTTAATGGTCTGGAAAGGGAGCAGAACATGACCCAAGTGCTTAGGGCCCTGCATCCATCTGGAATACCTGGAAGAAGTTCCTGGCTCCTGGTTTCAGATCAGCCCAGCTCCGGCCATTGTGGCTATTTGGGGAGTGAACCTGAGGATGGAAGATCTAACTCCCTCTCCCTCTCTCCCTTCCTCCCTCCCTCCCTTCCTTTTCCTGCCCCTCTGTAATTCTGCATTAAAAAATAAAAAGGTTAGGTGAAGAGCAGGTTGCTACGTGCCCAGATTTCTAGAAAGTCATACAAGATCCAGTGATAGTTCCTACCTCCAGCGAGACTGAGGGTTTTAGATCGGGGTGGAGGGTGACCTACATTTTTTTGTATACTGTTCATAACAGTCACTGCACCATGGATTGCACTGCTTTTCCAACCAAGCAGCAACTAATGATCATACACAATTCACACTTATTTTCTAACTTTTCCTGACATGATTTTTCTATGTTCTACCAGGGATGACATTAATGAAAATAAGTGAAATTTCTTTCCCCTGACAAGAATATAAACTGGTTCCAAAAATAAATATTCATGAAGTAAGTATTTTTTATATATTAGGCCCCAACCTTCTTCCTCTCATGTAAAAGCATTGAAGCTAAAGTCTCATATACGTGTTCTTGCTTCTAGTCTGGTCTCCTTCCCCTTTGTCCTTCTTCCTTCTCTTGGATGCCAGGGGATTGATTCAAAATACATGAACAAGGGTGCTTGAAAATGCCTGAGGGAAAATGGAACTGAAGGGTAAATTTACCTGGGTGCAAACCTCTATAATCCATGCACAGTTCTGTCACAAGAGGCATTTTCATGAACTTTTTGAAGACCCCACATCGGCACAGATGGCAAAAACTTTTGCACCAAAATAAACTCATCTTTTTTTTTTATTTTAAGATTCATTTATTTGCAAGTCAGTTACAGAGAGAGGGAGAGACAGAGAGAAAGGTCTTGTATCACTCCCCAGATGGCTCCAACAGCTAGGACAGGGCCAGGTGGAAGCCAGGAGCTTTTTCCCGATCTCCCACATGGGCAGCAGAGCCCCAGACACTTGGACCATCCTCTGCTGCTTTTCCCTAGCCATTAGCAGGGAGCTGGACTGAAAGTGAAATAGCCAGGACTTGAACCAGTATCCATATAGCATGCCGGCATTGCAGGTGTTGGCTTTACCTGCTACACCACAATTCTAACCCTGAACTCATCTTTTAATTCCATTTTCCATGAACATTTTGAAGTATGTTTGGATAATCCTGCTGCTTTCTCATTACAAATCCCTTAATGCCATGTAGTTTTCCGGATATCACAAAGTTTTTTCTGACCTAGGGTGCATAGCACATTCCAGCTCTCTCCTTGGAACTCTTCTATACTACTGCCACGCCTGATCTCGCCACAGTTTGTGGGCATGCTCTTCCATCCGTACCTCTGCACACCCTGCTCTGTTGGCCCAGAATGCCTCACCTTCCTCGCTACCTTCTGAGTTTTCTTCATCACATGATTCTGGGCTGACCTTCCCTGGGGAGACTCATACATTTCTCCCATTGATTCTCACTAGGCCTGTACACTTATTTTACTCTTCAACTTTTTCTGAAATCATTATATGTATTGATTTCCTTACTGCTTTCTGTATTACATTGTAAATTCCAATTTGTAATTTTGGAGAGGAAGGCAAGAATTTTTCAAGGAGCAAGAAAGGAATATATACTTATTCTGATTATAGGGATTCTAACATCATTTTTATATTTTACCAGTGACAGCTTTTAATTCCCATCATTCTTCCTCCTCCTTCTACTCCACAATCTGGGAGGGTGATGAGAAAGCCCAATTTTGTTTCTATTTGCAGCATCCTGAAGTTCAAACAATATAAGTCCTGGCCCATGAGAAGAAATTCTCAACCCAGCCCTTCCCCATAACCAACATGAACCCCAAACCAGTCTCTTAATTGTTCAAGCAAGAAAGTCTTCCACTAGCTTGGGAACCAATCTAGCTCTCCATGGAGAGCTTCATTAGGCGAGTAGTAGACCTGCCCACACTTAGTGAGTGTGTGACATCAGTCTTGTTGCCGAGTCAAACTTTGGTTGACAACGTTCATTTGCCTCTCATGGGCAAACACAACATACTCAAAAGCATGAGCCTCCAGACATAGTTAATACTTTATTTCACCCATATGCTATTCATATAATATTTATTGCATGCAGAGATATCATGATTCATATAATATTTACTGTATGCAGAGACATCACGAGGATAAATTCAAAATCACCCCCCACACATAGGCTATTCTCTTCAGACAGATGAGCTTGACTTGATTTTTTAGGTGCAACATGAGAGAAAGTGAAGCAGGGAATGTAAACATTTAAAAGTGACCAAGGAAACAAATAAATATGAACCATAGTACATTACCCCCCACGCCCGTACCTCTCATAGAATGTGTTGTGGATGTCTCCAATGGGTGTTTGCCTATCTCCTAGAATATGAATCTCATCCGGGGTATTCTTGTCACTACTAAATATCATTTAATCAGTAGGTTATTTTCTATTAAAGTGATTCTAATAAGAACACAGCATTTCCCAAAGAGTTTGGTTTCTGGCATCTGCCAAGTTCCCTAAGACAAGTGAACAAGACAAGTGACAAGACAAGAACAGTTTAATAAGCTCACTCCCGAACCACACAGAGTCAAGTCATTGCATCATGGTTAAGTCCTGTGTCTTGTACAAGAATAAGCCTGGGGGCTAATGATGTGTGTGAGATCCCTGGTTTAATGGCGATGCCACTGAAACCTATGTCCTTCTCTTTGTGTATTTTCAAGGTCATGGTGGCCCAGCCTTTAAAAAAAATCCACCACAGTGATGAAGTCTCCATTTCAGGCCGCATAAAATTTTTGTTAGTGACTAAAAGAACAAGACGACTCTTACTAAGTCACTAATCCCATTTCAAGCACTTTGAAAATAACTATAATGAAAATCACACCAGGAGAAGGACATCAGACGTCTGTTAGCAAAACAAAGCATAATGAAACCCTTTACTTTTCTCAATTACAAGTACCCAAATCACAGACTACTGAAGAGACTTTATGGAACACCATTGCTTTCTTTCTGCCTTTCGTTTTTTAAAATGTCATTGATGTAACATAACAAAGGAAATGTCAAAAATAGAAAAATGTGTCCTGTAATCCAATCTTTTTCAATATAAATCATTACTGTTCAAGCCTTGTTCCAATGATTATATATTTTTAAGTAGGTATAAATCTTTTATGTTCCATTTCATTTTAATGGATCATATATTTTTTCATCTTGGAAGCACCATTTTCAAAATGGTAATTTTAAAATAACTGCATGACAATACACAAAATTAATGAATCACCTTTTCCAAAAGTATACCCCTTTGATTAGACATTTAAAAGTTTCCCAATGGTTTCTATTACAATTTCATATAACAAGGCTTTTTTTTTTTTTTTTAAGTGTTGAACCTATTTCAGTGTTGGCTCTTTCATAGAGATGGTGAGCATCTCTTAATTAGGTCTTTTTTAATCAGTCTCGTTTTAAACAGGAGCAGGAGTAGGAAAACGCTAGCAGTTCTCCTAAACAGAGCTATTAATACAGTTGAAATCTTTTTAGATCAAATGGTGAAGTTGGACTTAGTTATATGATGTATCTAACTTTGAGCAAGTATGCCAGAACTCTTATGCACTCTTTGGTGTCTGAGCACCATGAGGCTCAACCAAATAAAATTAGGTTATTAAGACCTAATAAGAATTTATTTCCAAGATAGAGACATATGTGGTGAAGAAATATCCTAAGCTGCTGCAGTTCACAAATAGTATATTTAATGGAAACAAAGAATATGTAAAGATCCCTTTCCTTCATCTAAATCTTATCAAACAAAATAAAATAATGAAGAATTAGTATTTGAAACAAAGAGAAGTTTGGTTTCTTTCCCTGGGAAGCTGACATTTTAATGGTGGTGATAGACACCTAATGATGCAATTAAAATATAATGAGCCGCTAGCCCAATCCTAGTGAGACCTGCCTCTTTTGTGGTCAAGAATAATCTCTGAAGTTATTGGGATCATGGGAGGGAGGCTGACAGTAAAAAAAATGTGGAAGACTTTGAAATGAGCCAAAATAATCCATGGATGTCGTCTGTAGCACACCCTTCCAGATTAGCTGCACTTTTGCTGGCTTTCAGTGGTTTTACAACTCTGTAATTTGGAGGAAACTGACAGTAAAGGAAATGATTACTGTCCATAAAAACGTAAATAAATTTTGCTTCGTGCCAGACAATTAATTGTAACATTGTGGATATTCATGAATTTTGCTCCCATTTGTAAATTCATTTCAATATTCCTGATTACTTGTGCCATTGCAAAAAAACTCTTCATATTTTAACTTCTCATTGGTTTCTTCATTACTTGATAAATTAAGTACATTTTTTCCCATATGTACGATTCTCATCTGTATAACAGTCATGATTTCAGACTTTTTTTTTTGAAGAAGTATCTTTTAACACCAGGGTACAATTGTTCCTTAGTAAGTCTCTCATCCAACCTTTAGTAAAGGCCACATTTGGCATTTTACAGGCTTTCTAACAAGACTGACTTTCAGTGACATCATTTTACAATTATCCAGTCTAATTTAAGTCCATAAAGATTTATTGAGCCCTTGTTTCATGCACACAGATCAGAGATCAATAAGATCCACCTGGGTCCCCTTTAGTCCACCTGGGTACAATTGCAACTCCAAGCTTGACTATGCTATGTGCTATGTTGTGTGTAATAATAGAATCCCATGCACAATGTCTTGGGAGACTGAAGACGGAGCCATGAATTCCACTGAGACAGTGTGCTGTGCTTCCCAAACGCAGCAGTGTTTGGGCTGAGTCTTACCTTGTAAGGATTTAACTGAGGGAAAGAAGCAGCAAAGGCAAATATTTTGCAAAGACAGTGGGCCATGGAAGCACATTTTGGCTGAAGAATCATCTCTAAGGTGCGTGGATGTGACTATGTGTTGAGGGGTGGGACATCCTGAGGGGTCAATGGGGAGATGTGAAATTTGAAACAGGACCAAATTCTGAAAGCTTTGAGTACTGAGCATTCAAATCAGGCCTCCGCTCCAGAGCAGGCAAAACCCTGGCACGGGATTTTAAGCAGAGAGTGATGTCATTACGTCTCAGTGGAAGGGAGAGAGTTAGACATCCTAGCTGCTGAACTACCACAATTTTGGGGACAGCATCACTACATCTGGGTTACTTTCACATTGGTAACCTGGAACGGTGCACGAACAGATTAGCCTGTTGTCTTTGCTCGTTTTAAAAGTCTTTCCCTGATATTCCTGACAGTCTTCCCCATTGTCATCTTATACTCTCAAGATTATTCTCATTCATGTACATACAAAACGCTTGCTCTTTCCAAGTGTCACGTTTCTCTTTTGGTCAGGGAATGTCATGGGCATCTTGGGGAAATCAGTTAAAGGGAAATGGATTCATAAAGTCACCTGGTTAGGCTTAATATCTTATTATATGGTTCACAATTGCATCCATGGATAAATTATTGCTAGCTATATCTCTATAGAAATGTCTTCCAGAAATATTCTTGCCACCCACTGCACTGATTCACTTTGCTTATGACGTGAAAGTATAGACCAGAAGTCTATGGTGCTAGAACCACATCCCATGGCTCTGGGCACCATAAGTAATGGGAGATATGAGATACAAAAAGCCCAGAGCCAGATGTTAGCACATGGACAATTAATTTTGACATGTGTCAGGCAATTAGCAGAATGCTATTTTTCTAATATTTTCTGATTTTTACATGTGTGATTTCTTACTCTGCTAACTTTATATTAATGGCTTTCTGTTCTTTTCCTTAAAGATAGATCAAATTATTTAAATTTGGGTTCCATTAAGTCTGGACGTGCCCTTGGCTGTGTCCAAATAGATGTATTGCAACAAGGCTATGCAGCAAGAAGGCTTAGAGATGATCTCCCATCCCTCGTTGTCTTATGAATTTCAACCCTACCATCACCAAGTTATTCCACTTAGTAGATAGTTTCCTTATTCAATTAAAATGACTCTGAAGGTATTCATCAACATTTGAGGAATGCAAAAATAATTTAAATGATTAAAAGTGTAGGTTTTGCTTCGTCACCTACTACTCCAATCTACCTCTTCTCAACAGATAGTCACCATTAATAATTCCAAGGGTTCTTCCACACCCCATGTTCACGCATTTGTATGTGTATCTATGTGTTTAAATGTCCATATATTTGAGGGTACATCTGAAGGTTCACAGAAAAATGGAATTAAAAAGTTTATTCTGGTGCCCAAAAGTTTTGAAATCCATGAATAGTTTGCTACAGAATACACATTTCTCTATGTATTAAGAAAAATGCACTAAAATACTCATATCTGACTTGTAATTTTCAGTGAACTTTTAGAAGCACTCTGTATATCTATGTGTATAATTTTGTACTTGTGATTCTATATTGACAATATCTTACTTACATATATTATCCTGCAAGCTGCTTTCATTTAAGAATACTCATTTTCCTTGTGGACACAAACAGAAGCATTTCCTTTTGTAAATATTATAAATATTGAATATGATGGCAATACCATGGATTTACTAGTCATTGTCTTATTGACAATTAGATGCTTTCTAATATTTGCTAGCGCCAACAATACTGCTTGTGAGCCTTCTTAAAAATTCAAAGTTGCACCAAAGTGGATTCCTATGGGATAAACTCAGACGTAGAGCTCTTCTTGAGATTGGAGAATAACAGACATGTGTGTCCATAACATAGGTGGGAGAATAAAAATCAGTGAGACATTAAGAGACCAGAGTTGGGACTAGTGTTGGGCATAGCAGCTAAAGTCACCGTCTGTGACAATGGTGTCCCATATGGAAGCCGTTTTGTGTCCTGACTGCTCTACTTCTGATCCAGCCGTGCTAATGTCCTAGGAGACATAGCAGAAGATGGCCCAAGTGCTTGGACCCCTACCACCTACATGGGAGACACAGTATAAGCTCTAGCTTCCTGGCTTTCTCCTGGCACAGCCCTGGCCATTGTGGCCACCTGGGGAGTTAAGAAGCGGATGGAAGATTAATCTCTGTCTCTCCTTCTCTCACTGTAATTCTGACTTTCAAATAAATAACTAAAACTTAAAAAAAAAATAGAAGAAAAGAAGCAAGAGTTAGCCAGGGATTTGTTAAAATGGGGAGGAAATGTCCAATGGAACACAGGCTCTGTGCTCCAATAGGTCTGTAGGGTAATGAGAGAAGTGGAAGGGGTCATGTGATTTAAATTCCGGCCTGGCTCATGGGCTCAATGACTTTTCAAAGATCTCAGTGTGGCACTGTGCACCAGGGCTTGGGAACTATGCTAGCAATCTCTGACATGGTAATGGGACCATGAGATGTTAGCACAAGGCACATGGCAGTGTGACTTTACCAGGGAAAATTTACTTATGATGGGAGGCTTCTCCAAGGCTATAGAGCATTGGCTCAAGAATGACACAATCAGAACCAGAGAAGGCAAAACATCAGACGCTGTTTTGTAGCTGGGGGTGACCATGAGTCACTCCATGAAGCTTTACAGAAAACATACTTGAGAAAAAAGCTGCAGGAAAACTTGTTACCCGAATCAGCGAGATTTAAGGAGAGATGTGCTGTTTTCAAACTGGGGCTGTTTATTAGAATGACTTGGACACCTTTTAAAGTATCAGTATATTCTTAGGATTGTATCTATGAACTACTTGAAATCTGCTCTCCTTATATTCAGAAGAAAATCATTTAAAAAGTCATGATTCCCAGTCCATGGTCCTGATGAACTAAAAAGCAATCCTCCAGGGTGGAATAGTGTCGGTACACTGGCCCCCTGTTATTGTGGCTTGCTTTCCGTGTTATCAGTTACATGGTCTGAAAATACGAGACAAGGGATTCCAGCAAGAAGTTTTACAGTATGTGCCATTCTGAGTATCGGGAGGAACTCTGAGTCTATCCTGCACTGACCCACCCAGGACGTGGGTCGTCCACTGGTCCAGAGTATCCACTCTGTACACCCTAACCACCTACTACGCACTGAGCAGTCACCTGGGTTATCTGGGGTGTTCTTGCAGTGTTGTGTTCAGGCAACCCTTGTTTTACAGAACATTAGCCCCAAAGCTCAAGAACCATGATGCTGGCCATTCAGAAGTGCCAAAGAGATGTGGTAAAGTGCTTTCTTAAGTGTCACCTTGTATTGTCACAAGAAGCTTGAATACAGGACAGGGAGGTATTTTGAGATAGAGGAACAACCCCATTTGTGTAACTCATTATACTGCACTGTCATAACTGCTCTGTTTGTATCAGTTATAGCTAATCTCTCACTGTCCTAATTTGTGAAGTCAGCTACCAGGGGTATGCAAGTCTAAGAGAAAACACAGTAAACCCGAGTGAGCATAAGGTTTCAGGCACTAAGTAGAGGTCTTGTGTGCTTCCTCTATGGCTAACAGGGGTTCTACTGTACTTTGAAATCTCTCTAGGCAATTTTGAATAGTCTTAAAGGCTAATACAACCAGAAATTACTAATAGGGTCTGGCGCTGTGGCATAGCGGGTTAAGCCACTATGTGCAGAGCCAGAATCCCACATGGGCAGTGGTTAGAGTCCTGGCTGCTCCACGGATGATCCAGCTCCTTGCTAAACTGCCTGGGAAAGCAGCAGAGGACACAGCAAGTTCTTGGGCTCCTGCACCCACGTGGGAGACCCAGGAGAAGCTGGTGGATGTGTTCCCTACCCTGCTCCATTGCAGGTTGTTCACTTTGTGATCCTAGAGAATTTTACAAAGGGGCTCCACAAATTTCACGGAGGGGCTGGCCCTGTGGCATGGTAGGTTAAGCTGCTGCCTGCGGAGCCAGCATTCCATCCCATGTGGGCACTGGTTTGTGTCCTAGCTGCTCCACTCCCAATCCAGCTCTCACTAGGGAAAGCAGTAGAAGATGGCCCAAATGCCTGTGCCCCTGCACCCACTTGAGACCCGGAAGAAGCTCCTGGCTCCTGGCTTCAGATCAAATAAGCCCAGCTCCGGCCTTTGCTGCCATTTAGGGAGGGAATCAGCAGATGGACGATCTCTCTGCCTCGCCCTCTCTCTATAACTCTGCCTCTCAAATAAATCTTTAAAAAAAAAAAAAAACTCATGGAAGCATCATATTGTTTTATTTTCAATTTCCATGCACTTCTTGAAGCTCCTTTGAACTTAATTTCAGCAACTAAGTACTAAACCTATGGTTAACATTCACCAATAAAGTGTTCATTGCAAACGCCAAATGGAATAACCCAGCTCCAGTTAGCAGGCACTGGTCTAGCGTGTTCTCACTTGAGCTTAATTTTTTGGACTTGACATTTCGTTGTGATATCACAGAGATGAAAGCATTAGTATTTCACATAAGGTATCCTTGTCTCAGGATAATTTATCATCTGAGGTGGGGGAGTACCTCATATTCTCCTGTAATTATTTCTTGTAATTAGAGCTACCCCTACATGTAACATTCTCCCCATGAGATCCCACGGAATACATTTCAGGGCAAGGATTATTTAATTCTTGCCTGGTGAACGGATTCATCATTCTGCTGTTTGTATCTGTATTGAGAACTGCTATGCTACATGGAGTCAGTCTCCAGACCAGTAGATGCTGTTGTGTCATTTTACCGTGAAAAATTCCTGTAACAATTTTTCTTCAGTTTAAGAAGGATGGCCTTAGCAGCAGTTAAGGAACGAGCAAACATCAACAAGTTATTTTTTTTTTCAAAACCAATTTTATAAAGTATTACACGTAACGGCTCTTTAACTGCAATTAATTGTTAGACTACTTGTATATTGTATATTTTCCCCCTTTCCACATCAAAGCATCTTATATTTTCTAAAGTTTTTCACATCATTGGTTTCTTCAATAGTCATAAAATCTTTTCCTAAAGATGTACAATTTGGGACATGCTCAATCGGACTTGCCGCAAATGGTGGAGTTAGAAATGTGCCAGGGGATTCCAATACAATCCCATCAAGGTGGCATGTACCAATGCCATCTCACTAGTCCAAGTGATCAATTTCAGCTCACAATTGATGGCTCTGATAGGTCTAAGAGTCAAAGGGATCACACAAACAAGACAAGTGTCTGCTAATACTAACTGATAGAATAAAAAAGAGAGAGAAAGATCCAACATGGGAAGCGGGATACACAGCAGACTCATAGAATGGCAGATATCCTAAACAACACTCTGGCCTCAGAATCAGCCCTTAAGGCATTCGGATCTGGCTGAAGAGCCCATGAGAGTATTGTAGGCATGGAAAGCCAAGATACCATGGGGGAAAAAAAAAAAAAAACTAAATGAAAGATCTCTGTGAGTGAGATCCCAGTGGAAAGAACGGGGCCATCAAAGAAGGAGGTACCTTTCTCTGAAGGGAGGAGAGAACTTCCACTTTGACTATGACCCTGTCAGAATAAGATCAAAGTCAGCAAACTCTAAAGGCTTCCATAGCCCTGGCAACTCATGACTAGAGCCTAGGGAGATTACTGACGCCATGAACAGGAGTGTCAAATTGTTAAGTCAGCAACAGGAGTCACTGTGTATTTACACCCCATGTGGGATCTGTCCTTAATGTGTTGTCTAATGTGAAGTGATGCTATAACTAGTACTGAAACAGTATTTTTATACTTTGTGTTTCTGTGTGGGTACAAACTGATGAGGTCTTTACTAATTATATACTGAATTGATCTTCTGTATATAAAGATAATTGGAAATGAAAAAAAAACCTGGTGTTAAATTGGAAATGGCATAGAAAAATTTAAAAAAATATTATGTAGGATCTCTGTCTTTAATGTGCTGTACACTGTTATTTAATGCTATAACTAGTACTCCAATGGTAGTTTTTTCACTTTGTGTTGCTATATGGGGCAAACTGTTGAAATCTTTACCTAATATATACTAACCTGATCTTCTGTATATAAAGAGAATTGAAAATGAATCTTGATGTGAATGGAAGGGGAGAGGGAGCGGGAAAGGGGAGGGTTGCGGGTGGGAGGGAAGTTATGGGAGGGGGGAAGCCATTGTAACCCATAAGCTGTACTTTGGAAATTTATATTAAATGTTTAATAAATGAAAAAAAATTAAAAAAATAAAATAAAATAAAAAGAAAAAAAATCTTTTCCTAAAACTGAAAAAGTATTGTTTGTAAATAAAAATTAAAAAAAACTTTGGTGTTCACAATGCTAAACTTTTGTTTCTCTCTCTGTCCTCCTTTAACCTTTTGTTTGTCCTCAGTTTCCCAAAAGTCAAAACTGCACTTGTTTTGAAATGCAGAATTCCTAAGCCACCTTTGGAGCCACTGTTCTTCTCAGGATCCGGAAACCACCTTTCCAAAACCCCATGCTGGTGGTATCCACACCTGTTGTTCTTTCATCCCTGACCCCAAAGGTAGAAATGGCAGAGTTCTTCAACTTGTTTTGAAAAGCGAGAGGAGATAGTGAGGAGGAGCAAATTCAGACAGAACAAGAAGGGGAGAGGTAAGTTAGAGAGCCTATTACCACCTGCAATTGTCTCTCGGGGCACCCTTTCCCTGGCTGGTAATGAGACTGAACTGCTTTTCTGTCTGCCTTATGATGTCTCTAATGCTCAGTAAGAAAACCTCCTGGGCACAATTTGTCATAATGTTCTCTTTCCCCCCAACCTAACCTCCATCTGAGGATCCAAGTTTAGCTAGCTCCCTCTAAGTCAATTTTCTTTATGTTTCCCAAGATGCGTGTAGAAGAACTTTCCAAGCAGTCACTTTTCAAACAATGCCTAAATGCTCCATTCCCCCAACTCAACCTCAATTATGGTTTCGCTTAATTCATTTCTCTGCAGATTGCTTTGTCTGCTGTCTGTCCAGAACCAAGAGCTGTTGGGTATTGGTTAAGTGTTACTGGCTCATTTATTTAGTTTTCAGTGTTAGTGGTACATTTTAGGTATTTGGTGCCAAGACCTTGAGGTTGACCACAAGTATGGAGAAGGGAAACACTTACTTTTAGTTTCTACTGGTTATTAAGACCATGCCAGAATAAGGCTGCTAGTTGTTGTGTGGTTGGTGTAGAGTTTCAGTCCTGTTGATGTGCTCAGAAATTCTAGACACAAAAGGCCATTTCTTCTTATTTAATGTGTGATTCCTGTAAGACCTCCTGTCTTTCGCAGAGTTTCAGGCTTTGTCTGAATTTCGTGAACCATGAAGATAACCGTTTATGCTGCAGTTGATGAGGACCTTGCTTATTCACACAGACAGGTTGTCCCACTGGGTCATAATGAGGCAGCAGAGACTGGAATCACAACATGGCTGCTTCAAGGCCAATGTCCTTGTGCCTCCCACACCTTCTTCCTTGTGAATTCACCCTTACAGGGGTGTCCAAGCATGTGTGTGTGTAGATAGAAATAAATGAAAACCTCTAGTAGATATGAATTTTCACATTCTTTGCTGCATTCTGAGGTTTTCTGTTCTATGTATTTAAAACTGCTGGTTAACATTTACCCAGCTGATTTGATGGCTGCTGACATCACACGTTAGAATTTGAAGCAATACATACACTTCAGTAAATGTGTGTTAATGTGATTTTGTGCTTTCTTTCCCCAGTGCAATTCCTTGCATTGTGAAGATGTTAATTTAAGGTCATAAGCATTCCTTGAAATAAAAAACACAACCAACCACCTGCACATTTATGCAGAAGTTCAAACAATTACTCCAACTCAATTCACTGGCTAAATGTTGATTCATTACAATTGTATCATGGGAAAACAAAGTCTGGGCCTGGCTCTAACCCCCCACCCCCCTTTACTCTGAGCTCCCTCCAATCCCTGTCTGTATATCGTATTTTAGTCTTAACTGAAACATGCCATGTTCCAACCATCTCTCACCATTCTGACTTTGGAGAATTTGTCCCCATTGTCAGATGGGCAATAATTAATCATCTATGAAGGTTTAGCTCAAAAGATGAGCAGTCATTAATAATTATCCAAGAAGATGGTTGAATGGATAACTGGATCCTTGGATGCTTCAAAACTTTAAATTTTTGGCCAGTCCTGACAGGAAAACCTGGGGGGCAACCTATTTCCTTTCAGACACTCTACTTGTACGTTTGTAAAATAAGAACCACAAGACCACAACGTTGCCATGAGGATGAACTGAAACACTAAGTGAAGAACTTGACCTTAACAATTCCTGAATTTGGCAGGGGTTATCTGTCTACCATAGGTTAGAGATGGTGACATTCTGGAACTGGTTCAGTTTTGATAAAGAACAGTTAAATTATCAGGAGTTTCGTGAGGTTATTGATAAGCCACCAGCAGTATGACATCAGCCATGGCAGGAGCATTTATAGCACAGAAATCAACAAAGGCTATGGATCAGGGCTGTCTTGTTCCAGAACGGTTTGTCAACCTGCAGCAGCACACCGCTGGCTAGAGTGTTCAGCAGGAAACAGACAGAGCTGGTCCTAGACTGAGCTCTTAGGGAAGCAGTACTCAGAGTTTAGTAAACAGGGTGCTTACTAAGGAGCGACTTTCAACTCCTGCACTCATCAGCCATGAGATGTAGATCATCCCAGGAAAGGGCATGACCTTGGCCGAGGCAGCGGCAGCTGAGGCGATCCCTAAAGGTTGACAGCACTCCCAGCAACTGAGGCAATGAATCTTCCCTCCCAGGGCGATCTGGGCAGCAAATCACAGGGTCCATCACAAAGGTGAAAGAAATCTCTTCCTAGATTTACAAAATCCATGGGTTGGTGAGCTAGAGAGGAAAATTACTGTCCCTTCAAGTGAACTTCATGAGTCAGTGCTAGGGCTAAGCAGCAGATGGACCGCTGAGGATGAATGATGCATGAGTGTGTGCACAGGCAGGAAAGATGAGAGAGGAAGCAGGCGGAGGGTCAGGCCAAGCAGTGCTTTTCAGCAGGCAAAGTTGCCCGGACAAAGTCACGGAGCCATTTGATGACTCAGGGAAAAGTTGTAACGGGAAAGAGAGCAGCATCTTGGAACACATATCTGGTGTTCACCAAGTACAGTGACTGGTCAACCTGGAGCTGTTAGAACGAGGTACAAGCCAAATCATTCCTTTAGAAAACACCAGCTTCTGTAACACACCGAACTGTGATCAGGCATAAAGGAATAAATACCCAAGCCCAAACTCCCCTTCCTTCCTCTCGGCAACATCGATCTCAGCACAGCTGCCATGGAGAATTTGCAGCCCAGTGGCCACGTCTGTCAATAGAAAAGCCGGAGTCATTTTCCTGCTGACACATGTCCCACTTTCCCCTTCCTTCAGCTGGGAGGAGGGCTGCACGAGGAAACTGGCCATGGAGCAGCTGCTGATTTATTCTTCTTTTCTGGACCAGGGAATTCATATTGATTAGTTGGATGAATGAGTCTGTCCCTTTGTTTCAAATGATTACAGTGAGTGTCTGCCCTTGGAATATATCATGGCTCCACTGTGACATAACCAACAGGACCCACTGTGTTTTTTGTAACTCTCAATGCCTTTGCCATGCTTAAGAAATACACCTGTCAATGATACTTAACCTAGTTAAGGAAGAACAGGTCTTCATAGTAGTCTAGAGAATGTGTGTGCCAGCAGAGACATCAAATCGTGCCATCAGGTTTGTTTTTTGAGTTCTTTCACATTGCATAATGGATCTGTGCAGAATCTGTCATCTAAGACATTATTTGGTGCTCCTATAAATTTCATTTTCCTTTTAGTATTCCATTGTGGGATTCCATAATTGATCAATGCTTAGACAAACAACTTTCAGCTGAGTTTCTCTTCGCTAAGACTCCCTTGATTATCGTGAGGGAGGAAGAAGGAAAGAGGACAGTTGAGGAACACCACAGAGTACACTTCTGTATTTTAATGGGATATTTGTATTTAACATTTATTATTGGCATGTTTGTAAAGGTATGCTCAACATTTTATGTTTTTAAGAAATCACATGGGTATATTTAGAGGATCAACTTTTTAAATTTTTCTCTTATTTGTTGATTTTGGAGACAAGCACAGATTTTATAATTTTTTTTCCAATCTTAAATTAGTAGAAATAATTTCTTGGGGCTCCAGTATGCATCCTTGGCATATTCCATTTTTTCTAAATGGAATACCTCAAAATAGTTAATTTCCCAAACTTGGCAATTCTTCAAATACTGAAGACAATTCTAATGTTTCCCACCTATTTCCTTTAGCCTGCACAGTATCTATTTTCTTCATTCATAAATAAATACAAAAACTGATTGCTTGGTACCTAAGTCCACCTACTGATGACCCTCTGGGCGGCATAGGCCCGGGAGACAGTGCCCAGAGCCCTCCCGCCTCTGCCCAGTGGAGTTTGGCTCTTCCTCAGCTGTGCTCCAGTGGAAGTACGCACTTTCCTGCAGCATTGATCTTGCTGTTCATGTGTTGATTTGTGATGATCTTGACTCCCTTTCTAACAGTACCCCAAGACCCCTTTGTTTTCCAAGTGACCTGGAGACACAGCTAATCAATGTGGCATCCTTGTCTCATTAAATTCATACACAGACAGGAGAGAGACCAACGAAGGTGGTGAAGGAGTCAGGAGTACAGAAATAAATTGTGGAAAGGGATTTTTTTTTTTTTTTTGCAGTGTTCTCTGAGAATCAGCATTCCTCATACAGAGTTGCTTCTGAGTGAAAAAATATATACTCTAGATATGATGGCTTCTAGCAGCAAATATACTCCCAGTAATACTTTTCTTCCAACTCCCAAGACTTGGGGGTTTAAGCTACGTTCTTGGCCACTCCCTTGAGGCATCGGGACTATCCCTCAATCTCCAAAAAACTCCCAATGTAGCTGTCAATCACTCTGATGCTTCATCATGTTAACAATCCAGGGGTTTTTATAAAATTTGGAAATTCAACTCAGAGCCCCATGCCACGGCTCACCTTGCTTCCATTTAGACAGTGGATGCTGAGTCTTCCCACCTGCACCTCAAGACCAGGGCAATGTTTACAGATCTGTGCTCTTCATCCCCGCTAGGCGAGTCCATCTTCGACTTGCTTTTCTGTGTCCATAGTATCTTTAACTTCTGATTCAGTGAAAGGTTCATGCTATAAAGTATGTATTTTTGACTTTTAAATCTGGGAGTTTTTGAGATTTAGTATTCTCTTCGGGAATCCGGAGCTGTAAATCTATAGATCTCTCCAAATGCCATCAGCTGAATTTCTCAAAAGGTGTGAATCCCAGGCTCCTGTTCGTGGCTGCTCTTGGCATCTTTGTCCTCTAAGGTCTCTGCCACATCGTCCTCATTTTCAGTCAACAGATGGCCACTGTGGTTAGTGTGAAGCAAACACTAGGGCCTCTTATTCAAAAGCAAAGCCTAAGCAGGAATGCAGCAGACGAAGGGCTGAGTGAAGACTAGAGGACTGCAACTCGGGGAGCACAATTCAAAGAGGTGAGAGCCTAGCAAGTCGGAAGCTGTGGAGCTACCTGTTCCCCCAACCAAGGCCCTGCAGACCTTCTGCAACACGGAGTCTGGCCCAGGGTCAATCTTGCTGACAATGCCCATGAGCCTCCAGTGGGCTTCCCAGATGTCCGGATTCTCAAAGTCTCCCTCTGCTTCACTCACAACAACTGACTCTCTCTGCATACTCAGGCCTCTCCCTGCCCCCAGTCTATTTGTATTCTTGCAACCTAAGACACCCCCATGGCCTTCCCTAGAAGATACGAGTTCTCACTACTTCTTTCACAGAGTTCCTAGAGTATACCAGCTACCTGCCAAGGCTTCCATGCTCAGCATTACATTTTGCTACGATTTATTTGACTTTAATGCCTTTTGCTCTGGGTTATGCAGTTCTAATTTTTAGTCTGTGCAATGCGGATTCCAAAGTGGCTCTAGGGAGGCTGCTTTATGGCAGAAACAACTGTAGGGTTAGGGCAACTTGGGTTTCCTTGCTTTTAGCCTGAGCCTTTCAGTCCACTCAGAAGTGAGAGGTCTTAGGCACAGCATGTGTGAGCCTCAGTACTTGGAGAGAAAACCACAAGGAACTCTGGTTTTACATCACGACCACCACTAAAGTGCACTGGTAAAACGAATCCCAACAGAAACTGAAGTCTAAGTGTAGAGAGAGCTCTCGAGGTGCCAGACACGGCTGGGCGGGGGAGGGGGGGAGGGGTTATGTGAGTCATGATCCTTGGCCATCACCATGCTTTTAACCTAGACAGGGAGATAAGCCATGAGTGAGAAAAGCAATAGTAATACATCAAAATGGAAGCAACAGGAAGATACTAAGGAGGGAGAGATATGTGGAAGAGTTATGAGCCATCTTGCCCAGCCCTATTGAGCCCTGATTTATGAAAAACTGGTTATCTGGAGGAGTGAACTTTTGCAATCCGGCTGATAAGTGACTGGGCTTTGTGGTGTTACAAATGTGAACTCTCGATATAGGATCATTAATAGATTGCTTTAATGTGAACCACATTTTACCCATAGAAACAGAGGCTAAAAAAGTGGGCTAAGCCTCTGAAACAAATTTAATTCAAAATATAACTGAAATATGAGGAGACTTCAAAAAGTTCATGGGAAAATGGAATTACAGGAGAAGGCTATTTGGAGTCAGATTGTTTTGAATTCCATGCATTCTTAATACCCACTTTCCTTGGCTTTTTGAAGACCACTCATGGTGATGATGTGTGAGAGTTTCCCAGCCAGTTTAAGAAATGCATATTCCACACACGGAATCTCCGGACCACAGTTGCATTTCTTATTTGCTAAGAGCACACCTGTGCTCTGCATGTCCCCACACTTGGGATTTGCCGTCTTTGCTTTCTAACCACAAGGTAGAATTCTTTCCTTCCCTTTTTGTTCCTACACTTAGGCCCCACGAGGTTATCTTCCTTCTCCTGCCTTTTTCCTATGGCCCTGTAATGCAAATGCAATCTTCCCCATACAGCAAAACACACTTCATTGCTGTGTGTAGGGATTAAACATGGTGTTGGTAGGAACCCTGGAAGAAGCTCTCTTTGTTATAAAAGAGCTGGAAAGGGTGTTTCAGAGGGAAGTTTGGGGCAATAGGATGACATGAATTTCAACAGTAAGACAGAATAGGATAGACTGAGAGTTAATGGTGAGGCTGCGTAGGATAGACCAGTGTCTCAGTGCTACATAGTCCTACACTGTGGCTGCCTGTATTTTACCACATCTCATTTATCTACGTTTTCCCACTTTTTAAGAGAGGTGGCTTTGATAAGCATTGCACTATCTTTCACAGTTTTGTGGGTAGGTTGGACTTGGCAGGGCAGCTTTGGGATGGCCCGTGTAGCTGTGGTCACTGGCAGTGAGACTGGATTCACTGCAACACTGAACAAGCGGCCAAGACAACGAGGCTCTCACCACTCCGCAGCAGCTCAGCTCTTCCTCTCCAGGCACCTTCTCCTCATGCTTTTTCCATGTGATCTCCCCCGAAGGTCATCTTCACTTCTTACAAGATGTCTCTCGATTCCCAAAAAGCACTCAACGGGAAGTTTTAAGGCTTTGGATAGTCTCTGTTGCTCTGGTTCAAGTTTCTTGATCTTGTCTCCCTGAATTGTTTAATCTGCTGTTGAACCCACTGAGTGACCCACGCGTTTCAGATCTTGTGTTTCTCATGGCTAAAAGCTCCACTTGTATCTGTTTTATATATATATATATATATATATATATAAATTATTTTTATTTTCTTTAAATCCTCTATTCTATTGAAAGATTTGAAAGATGTTTTAATGCACTTATGAAAATATTATACCTCCTTGGTTATTTCTAGTGCTTTTATCAATGGATTTTTTTCCCACATATGGATCCCATTTTTTTTAAAAAATTTTTTTTATTTGACAGAGTTAGTGAGAGAGAGAGAGAGAGAGAGAAAGGTCTTCCTTCTGTTGATTCACCCCCAAATGGCTGCTTCGGCCAGCTTGCTGCGCCGATCCGAAGCCAGGAGCCAGGTGCTTCCTCCTGGTCTCCCATGCGGGTGCAGGGCCCAAGGACCTGGGCCACAGCAGAGAGCTGGACTGGAAGAGGAGCAACCGGAACTAGAACCAGGCACCCATATGAGGTGCCAGCATCACAGGAGAAGGCTTAATCAAGTGAGCCACAGTGCCTGCCCCCCATTTTATTTCTTTCATGTGTTGTATTACTGACTGGTCACTGTGGTACATTTTTCAGTGCTTAACTTTCCTTTTCCTACCATGTTGGGGTGAGTAGTTGAGCTGTTCAGTGTTTAGCTTGTCTTTTCGAGCTTGCTCTACTATCTGCACTTTTTCTCTGGGACTTCAGGTTTTCCCGAGATGCAGGGCTTGCAGGCCTCAAATCCAGAAAGTTCTGGGCAAACCTAGACATGTTGGTTACCTATGAACTCTACAGGAGATGCTAATGTACTTGGGAGAAAGGTACTAGGAAAGTAAAATATGTGAGACCATATAAACTAAAAAATGTCCTTACTCTACCTCTAAAATTGACATTATGCTGGTTTTGTAAAACTAAGCTGGTATTCAATTTTCTTGGCAGTTTCAAAGGTGTTCTTTCAATGCTTTTAGCTTCTAATATTGTTATTAATATGTTTAAAAATGATTTATTTATGTGAAAGGCTGAAGGAGGGAGGGAGGGGGAGGAAGAGTGAGAGAGCGAGAGAGCAGTCTTCCATCTGCTGGTTCACTCCCCAAAATTGTTATAATGGCCAGGGGTAGGCCAGGAGCTTAGAATTCCATCTGGGTTTCTCGCATGGGTGTCAGGGGCCCAAGTACTTGGACCATTTTTGGTTGTTTTCCAAGACACATTAGCATGGAGCTGGATTGGAAGTGGAGCAGCCAGGACACAGAATCTGGCACTCGTATGGGATGCCAGGGTCGCAGATGTCACCTTCACCCACTGTGCCACAACACCGGCCCCTGCTATTAACGTGTTTGAAGCCGCTGAAATTCTTGACTCTTTCTATGTACCCAGGGATATTTCATTGTTGTCGCTTTTCCTTTCCTGCGCCTATGAGTTCCACCTCAATATTCTGAAATGTTGAAATAATAGGCCTTGGTTTCAGTCTGTGTTTTCATTTTATATATATTTATATATATATATATATAAATTTTTTGACAAGCAGAGTTAGACAGTGTGAGAGAGAGAGAGAGAGAGAGAGAGAGGTCTTCCTTTTTCTGTTGGTTCACCCTCCAATGGCCGCCACGGCCGGCGCGCTGTGCTGATCCAAAGCCAGGAGCCAGGGGCTTCTCCTGGTCTCCCATGGGGTGCAGGGCTCAAGCACTTGGGCCATCCTCCATTGCACTCCTGGGCCACAGCAGAGAGCTGGACTGGAAGAGGGGCAACCAGGACAGAACCGACACCCCAACTGGGACTAGAACCTGGGGTGCCGGCGCCACAGGCGGAGGATTAGCTTAGTGAGCCGCGGCGCCAGCCTCAGTCTTTTTACTGTCACACATTCTCAATCTGACAACATAAGTTCTAGGAGATTTTCTTGTCTTGATGTACAAACAAGTTCTTTAATCTGTTTCTCTCCTTTTCTCCTTCCTCTATCTAGTGCCCATTTACCTGTAAGCCTCTTGAACTTCTAATTATTGTCTCATTACTTATTGGATTATTCTATTGAATTATTATTCTATTTTATGAAAGTTGTCCTCAACAACATCTCTAAATTTCCTGTTCAATTTTTCACTTCTAACTAGGCTAGTTTTACTTTCCATTTTTCTGGAGAGGGGCTCCCTGTGTGTGTTTCCTCTTTCATTCCTCCATGTTTTCTGGCTTATTTGTTTGCTTTAGATTCTCTCAGGATAATCGGAGTTGTTCACGATGTGTTTATTTGAAAGGCGGAGTGACACAGGAGGAAGGGAGATCCTTCATCCACTGATTCACTACCCAAATGGCCACAACATCCAGGCCTGCGTGAGGCCAAAACCAGGCGTTCCATCTGGTCTCCTACATGGGTAGTAGGGCTCTAAGAGCTTGGGCCATCCCCTGCTGTGTTCTCAGGCACCTTGTCAGGAAGCTGGATCAGAGGTGGAGTAGCCAGGACTCAAACCAGCACTCCAGTATGGAATGCAAGTACGGAAGTGATGGCATCACCTGCTGTGCTACAGAGCCAGACGCCAAAGTTGTTCTGGTTTGAAATTTTGTCTCCCTATACAGCCCCTCAGTCTTTTTAGAGAACAGGAAGTGTGTCAGCCTTCTTTTCAACGTGGGGCAAAGATCTGGGCGTCACTCACCTTCTTCAACAGTTTCCAACCACGTTCCTGCTTTCACCTTCAGGTTCACAGCCTGGCAACTTAGGGCTTCCTGGAGCAGATTCCTGTGTCTCCATTTACCCCAGTGCGGCCTTGACATTCAGCTTGCTGAGGTCTCCCAAGTCCATGAACACTTGTTCTATTTCCCAGCTTCCAAATCTGATGGCTCTTGTTCTATTCTTTTCATTCTTGCGTTTCAATGGCTAAAAATATAGTTAGTCTCATTTCAGTGGAATGTGGGAAGCGATTCAAGTCTTTGTGTTCAACCCATCATTTTTATCCTTTGTTTTAGTTTAACATAGTAATTTCCTCTTCCAAAATATTATAATATTTAATATATACATTTTATACATTTTATCTAAGCTTGGACTCGCCCTGGCCTCAAAACAAAATGTCTGTGTGTCAAACATATACTTTCAAAGTTCCTATAGAATCCTAAAATTAATGATTTTTAACTTGTCTAAGTTCAGTATTTTAATTACAATTATTTAAAATCATGAATCGATGTATTTACTTGGAAATCATTACTGAGATACATGATGATTACAGCTGCAAAATGAATATGAGGATATCTCTAAAGTTTGTGGAAAATGGAATTTAAAGATGAGCTCCTTTTAATTTTAGTGCAGAACAATTTTAGAGCACAGGCAGTTATCTTGTAACATGCATTTTCCATGAAGATCCCCCATAAATATGAAGTATCACTCTTTTTTTTTTTTTTGACAGGCAGAGTTAGACAGTGAGAGAGAGAGAGAGAGAGAGAAAGGTCTTTCTTTTCTGTTGGTTCACTCCCCAGTGGCCGCTATGGCCGGCGCTGCGCTGATCCAAAGCCAGGAGCCAGGTGCCTCCTCCTGGTCTCCCATGGGGTGCAGGGCCCAAGCACTTGGGCCATCCTCCACTCACCTCCTGGGCCACAGCACAGAGCTGGACTGGACTGGAAGAGGGGCAACCGGGACAGAAACTGGCACCTCAACCAGGACTAGAACCCAGGGTGCCGGTACTGCAGGCAGAGGATTAGCCTAGCGAGCCATGGCGCCGGCCCTGAAGTATCATTCTTAATCCTAACTAGTTAAGGAACTGTTAGAATCGTGTTTGTTAATTAGAGCCAAAACTCACTACATATTTTTAAGTATTCAATTCTTGGATAAAGTTAAGCAGTTTCAGTTGTGCGAATTAAATTAATCACCCAATTGGAAGAACACACAGAAGTTTAAACGTCTTTTCTAATGTTTTTCTTTCTTCTTTCCCCAACATTTTCATTTGAATAGAAGCGTTGCAATGTTATTTCTTAGAAATGAAAATCAAAGATGCAGGAGAGAGCCGAGAGCTGAGGAAGATGCATCTCGAGATGGCCAGGCCGCTGAGTGAAACAGCTCATTGCTTTTTAAATTGCCTTCTGTATTTTCCAAATTCTTAAACGGGCCCTAGAAAACAATTCATCCGATGTCTTTCAAAACTCAGTACTTTCAGAAATGCTGAGTTCGTTTTTTAGTAAAAGTTGCACCAGTTGGGGATGATGGTCTAAGGTTTCGGTGTGAGCTCCCAGACAGCAGGCCTCTCCAGTTCAGCATGGTGCTAAGAAGCACTGAACAGGTGCAAGAAAGTAACACAGAGCTCATCGCTCTTTTGACTTTCTCGGTTCACTTCATTCGGCTTTTTTTCTAGCTGTTTCTCCACGTTTTCTAGTGTCCTCATCTGATGGAGTTAAATGTTCAGGGTGTCAGACTGACTTCCACGTCCCTTCAGACAAAACCTGATGCGAGTTCACATCATGTGGGTATCAAGTGCTGTTACTTTAACTTGATTTTTCCTGTCCTAGCAGAATAAACACAGCACCTGTTTCCACCTTCCGCACTAATCCCCCTACCTGAGCTGGGACTCCCAGTCTCCCCAGCTGAAAATGTGCTTTATTTTACTTATGGACCCTGCCCGGGCACCTATGTTCAGTTCCCACCACTCACTGGATCCTTCCTAAGTGCTTCTAAGTTTTTAATATGAACTAAGCACACAAACAAATATTCTCCCTCAACTTCCCATCTTGCCTGCGCTTCATCCTGGTTAATGCATTTATTTTGAGTAAGCAGTCTCAATTTGATGCTTTTGCTGTCTCTCTCGACCCACTTAATCTTTTCCACCTCTTTTTTGTTGTTGAAAGGCACAGTTATAGAAACAAAGGGTAGAGAAAGCAGAAGAGACCTTTCATCTACTGGTTCACTCCCAAAATGGCTACAACAGCTGGAGCTGGGCCGGGCTGAAGCCAGGAGCCTAGAACGCCATCCTGGTCTCCCAGGGGGATGGCAGGAGTCCAAGCATTTGGGACATCCTCCGCTGCCATCCCGGGGAGCATTAGTAGGGAGGGGAACAGGAAACAGAGCAGATGGGAATTGAACCTGGTGTTCATATGGGGTGCTGGCATCACATGAGATGATTTAACCTGCTGAGCCACACTGACAGATCCATACCCCAACTTCCATGCCTATGACCCCACATAAGTACCCCAACCAAGGCCACCAACATCATCACTGCAGAGTCCAGCAGACCCCTTTCCTATCTCCATACATTCCTCCTTGATGGACACATTTGCACATGTAGCTCTGATTATAAATTGCACACATGAAATACTCGTCGCCCGGGGAAAGTCAATCATCTGTCCATAGGGAAAATTTGACTTCCCCGGTCAAGGTACATCACTCTTGCCACAGATTCTCCTCAAAGTCCTGTCCCTCTACACGGCTGCAGTTTTAGGGTCCAAGGAGTCTTGTTCAGCACCTCCTTCTCCCATATCCTCACATCCAGCTACTGAGCACTGAGCTTTAATTTTAAGTTAACTCTTAAACGCAACACCCCTTTCCACATCCTCTGCCACATGGGTCCCCACCTTGCTCCTCCAGGACCACCTTGTTTGAACAAACCTCATCTCTTTTGCCTGGATAACCACAATTGTCTCCTGCGTGTTTGTCCAACCTCTCACTCAGTACCTATCTACAAGTCAGAATACTCTTTCAAAACACCAACCTTATCCTTAAAAGAGTTCCACATTTCACTGATGTTCTTTGAAGAAACATGGCATCCTTACCTCCGCCTGAAGGCTCCGCGTACTCTGGTCTCGGTCCACAAAGAGCTTTCTGCTTCTGCTGCTCAAATCCTGCAAACACGCCCTGCCAATCATTCCATAAATCATCTGCATATGTTGTTTCTTCTTCCACGCAATCTCACTGCTCCTCTTATATGGTTAAACTCCTTTCAGTTAGCGTTTCTTGAGGAACACCTTCCCTTAATTTCTTTGGCAGAGTTTCCCTATTTCTGGGCTCATGGACAGGTGATGCTGTGGTGCACACCCAAGGTGATCCCTTCACCAAAAGACAGCTCATTACTCCCAGGAACATTGGCTGCTGATGGCTTCCAGCTGGGTCCCTCCTCAAGCTTTGCACTCAACTGAAAGGTATTGCACTACCCAAGATGACACCTTCTCCCTGTAGACAGCCCACATCCATGGGCGAGTCAACAGAGGAGGGGACATTCCTTCCTTCCCCTAAGACGTCTGCAGTCATCAAGCTGCTCCAGTGCTGCCCATCCCAGGGGCTCCGCAGTGCCTACCTGCTCAGCGTCTCCATCTTCTCTGCTGTGCTTCACTGGCCCCTACGTGCTGACCCAGGATCATTCTCCAATAAACCCACGTGCACGTCTCCACACGGCGTTCCTGAAACCCAGCTGCAGACCCACAGGCTGCTCCTTTCCTACATGCACATTTACATACCTGATGTCAGACTGCCTGCCTCTGAATATTGAATTTACCACTGAACCATTCCGCGACCTTGGACAAGGCACCTCAGGGTTCTTAGCTACTTCATTGTGAAAATTACACTGCTTAGAACAGGTCTTAACGTCCACAGCTGCCGTAATAAATTACCACGGCCTGGGTGGTTTAAAAAGCAAATATTTGTTTTTCATGGTTCTGGAAGCTAGAACCCCGAGATCAGGGTGCCTGTAGGGTTGAACTCTTGGTTACGGGCCCTTTACATTCTGCATTCATGGGATGGGCTGAAATGACAGGGAAGGAGAGAGGGAGAGAGCGACACACTCCTCATCACCCCCTGTTTATAAGAGCACTCACCCCATCACAAGGGTCCTGACTTCATGACTTCCCCTAACCCCATTTACCTCTCGGAGGCCCCATCTATGAATGTCGTCATATTGAAGGCTAGTGTTTCAGCATACACACTTGTGGAGTTTGGAGGAACAGACATTTAGCTCATAGCAAGCAGCACCTGGCATAGAGTAGATCCTCAATGATCACCTAGTCGTCGTCATCACCCTCAAGGAGTTGGAAGCTATAACCTAGAAACTACCTGAAGTATACATATCCTTCAGGGGTAACCCAAAGTCTCACAAGTGTGTTACTGCAAATACAAAGATCCTATGAGATAATACACAAAAGAAGTACTTGAGTGAAGTAAGTGTGAGTAAAGCTCACGAATCATGTTGGGGGGGGCCGAGAGCCTGAACTCCAGGTGCATTCTCACGCATCACCTCTTCCACCATTTTTACCCAGTGGTCCGGACCTTCAATCTGTGGAGGCCTCTCCTCAAGGCGCACCTACCATCCTTCCAGACTCCTCAGCAGGGGGTGGTTTCATAAAGCGTGAGGCAGGTTGACTGTGCTTGTAGGGCACGAAGGGACAAGAGAACTGGCAGGGGCGAGTTTTGCTTCCTTCATCTGTTCTGCCCTCATGTGGTCTTGCAGGTGCCCTTGTGACCCACCCACATGGCACATTGGCCCAGGCCACCACCAGGGACACTTGCATTCCGGACTGTTATCTCACAGGCAGAGTCTGCAAAATCACCAGATGAATATCCGATCTTCTAAAGTCACCAATTTCCTAGGCTCTCCTTTTCTCCGTGTAAGCAGCAGCATCCAGCAGAGGGGCTTCTTAGTCCTGCTGCGGGGAGCAGGGCACAGGGACTGCTCCTGGGTTGTTAGCCCAGTGCCTGACGACAGTGACGGAGGAGGTGCTCCAGGCATTCCCACACCCAGCTGAGAAGCTCTTGACTAAACAATCACTTTTAATAAACTTAAAAGTGATTAAAACTTAAAAACAGACACAAGCTGTAAGATAAGCAATCTCCTTTCCTACTAAGAGAAAGGTACAAATGGTAATGTTTTCTATGTATGGGTAATAGAGATGAAAAAAATACAGGAGAAGGAAAAATGAATTCAAAAAAGTACGAAAATATGACAAATGAGTGGGTTACTGTGTAGCCCCATAGCCTTGGTTCTCCATATATATCTATACACGGAGATATATACACATACAAGGCACGTGTGTGTGTGTGTGTGTAGTGACCCAATTCAAATGTTGAAACTCTAATTCCAATTTAATGGCATTGAGAGGAGGGGGCTTAGCACATAAGATTGCTGATCTTATAGAGAGACCACAGAGCTAGCTAGGGCTCCACCACGTGAGTACATGAAGGTGACAGCCGCCGGGGAACCAAAACGCAAGTCCCTACCAGACCCTGGTCTTGGTGGCACTTCGATCTTGGACATCCCAGCTTCCAGAACTGTGAGATATTTGTTGTCTGAGCCGCCCAATGGATGGCAGTTTGTTACAACAGTCTCAACTGATTAAGACAAAAAGCACGGTGTGTGGTGTGTGTGTGTGTCTGTGTGTGTTTTTTCTCACTGATGCTGGGTACTCCATTATTTTACAGTTGGTTCAATACAGCTCACACTCAGTTCTCTTGCTTCCCATAGAAGCATCTTTCTGGGTGGGCATGGAATTTTTTCCATACCTTTCTAGAACCCGTTCACTCAGACCTACACAGAAACCACTGCATCTCAGGGAGAATTGTTGGATCTTCCCCAGTCACTCGGCCATTCACTGACATTATTCTCTAGGACACTGACCCCCTTTGGTATTGATGGCGTTTGTATCAGAATTCTCTAGGGTCCTGCAGCTCTAAATTTCCAGCGTATTAACTTTCAAGTACTTCTTAAAAACCCTTGTATTCTCCTTACAGCACGTCTCCCTAACAGCTTCATAACCACCTTCTCTTCCTTCTGAGTAAAAAAATGATAATCTAACGGGCAGTAGAGGTCAAAGAACTTTTAGAAGATGAGGTTTCTTCTCTGATATCAGGGAAAATGTAAGCAAATCAATATTGTTCTTAATGAAAGGAAAAGTTTAGCACAGACTGGTGCTATACATGGGTGTGACCAAAGATTCCAATTATTCCTGTGCTGTTTGGGGTTGAAACCCTCATGCAGAAGTGTGCTTTCCAGGTTAGTTTACAAGGTGGGCTCTTCCCATGTCAGTCAACCCTATTCCATTCGTCTGTTCACCCAACTGTTCATCTGTCCATCCATCCATGCATCCATCGCCCATCCACCTACTCATTCATTCATTCCTTCATGCCAACCTGAGTTCAAAGCAAATAAAAATAAACTTTACTTACTTACCATGGTCATAAGTGAAAAAATTTAAAAAAATGATCTTCCATATTTTCCCTATTAAGTGCTGGATTAACAGGAACTCATCACTGATGAAGCATTGAAACAACAACCAACTCGCAGGAAAAGGAAACATCTGGGAATACTTTTTAGAAAATATTTGTCTTGCAATAACTTATTCCCCACTCACAGACCTCAGGAGGTAGCTCAAAGTTTTCACATAAAAGAATGGAAGCGCAAATATTATCTTGGGAAACGCCAAGTATTGCTAAACGGTAATTCAGACATAGAGTTATTGCACTACTTGATGCTTGAGAGACAGGTAGAAATTTAAGATGGCACAAAATACAGTAAAAGACATGTCATCCTGGAAAATTTTCCATCTTTCTCTGTTCATCACCAATGTATTTCTAAATATCAGCAGAAATAATTGACCTTTCCAAGACTTATTGGCACTTCCAGGTGCTCATATAATAACACCGAGAACCTACAAGTTTCTTGCTGTATGAAAGTTAGCCTGCAGTTCCGTGAGAATTCAGACAAGTGTCTATCCTCTCCAATATGTATTGGTTTCTCTGAGAACAGTCCTTAAAGAGTGGACTCAACTGTCTTGTTAAATATATATGTACAAAGACACACACATTTTCTTCTTCATTTTTTACTAAATCAACTCCAGATAGCTTCCTTTATGTTAGATTAAAGGCCAGCTGAAACAAGCCTTTTGGAAAACTTTCCATTTTGAGACTATATTCTTGCCTCTTATATCTTGTTAATTATGAACAAAACCACAGTAGAATGAACATAGTCAAGCAAAGGGAAATAAACCATAAAAGATTAAAAGGAGAAGAAAAAGAAGCCAGATAGAGGACAGTTTTGAAAGCAATGTTATTTTTTATTATTTGGTGCAGAATACTGTGAAGCACATAAAGCAATCTATAGGAAGTGGGAAAGATTTCTTCTCATTACTGGCCTTGAGGCAATTTTTTAAGCTGCCATAAACTGACAAACAGACGTGATGGATATCATTATAAAATACACTGGGTTGGAAAATGGAGCACAGAATGAAATGGTCCACATCAAAATGAAAAAAAAAAAAAAAATCCCAGACTTCTCCATAGGGTGAATAGCTTGTAGACCATTAAAGGGTTGGATCACAAAGTGAGCCCCAACCTTGCATCATTTTCTTCGGGAAGATCGTATGATCTTTTCTTATGACTTGGGACATGTGATTCCGAAGCTCATATCAAGACCTACCGAGTAACGTGAAGGCTAGCGACTCTAATATTTTACTGTAATAGATGTTATAATGAATGCACTTCATATTTAAATAAAACATTTCAGGGCAAAAGACCTCCAGGCAGAAATTCCTAGTGGTCATGCTCATTTGGGGTGGGAGTGGGGTATGTGTTTCTTAACTCTACCAGGCACCACTAGGCTTGTGAACGCAAAATGGTTCCAGGAGAGTAAACAGTGACTGCTCCACACCTCTATGCACCCTTCTCCTGTGAGGTCGGCCCCCACCCCCGTCCTCCTCCTCCCCCCCTTCCTGGTCACTCAACGGCCGACTCTTTAGGAGATGCTCCTTGGCTGCTGTGCAGAGCCAGTGGGATCACATTGGATGGCACAGAAATGTGCAGCTATAGCCAAACTGTGCTGTGTCGTGGAGACAAATCGGCCTCCAAACCTCGGCTCTGCCCAGGGCTGAACTAAGTGGCCTCTGGCCAAGTTACGTAAAGTACTGGCACTCACATCTGCTCAGTTTTCTGATGGATGTAATATAGCCTACAGCATAAGATAATTGCAAGATGGAGTTAAAGTAAGCTCTGCATCAGGGACATAATTCATTATTACATTATTTGTATCTATTGACTGTTTTAATATGATCTCCCTGGTAAGAGGTTACCTATAATAAGTATGGAGGTACTTCAACAAGTTCAAAGAAAATAAGATGAAAAGCTAAGTTTATTTTGGTGAAAAAAAAAAAACATTGAAATCCATACATCTGAGGGGTATTTGCAAAGTTCATAAAAATTGCACAGTATGAAAAAAATTGTGCATGGGTTTTGAGATTTCTTTGCCCCAAAATAAACTTACCCTTTAATTTCTTTTTCCGTGAACTTTTTGAAGTACGCTTGTTGTCCCAGAATCTTTGAATTTATGAGGTCTGACTTCCTGCAAAAGACCAAGCAAGCCAGGCTGGAGCGCAGACTTCCTGGGTGTGACAAGTCCACTCGCTTCTGAGATTTCTTATCCAGCCAGACCAAGAGCAGCTAGAGGAGGAGGAAGGACCTGGAAGGGTGCTCTCCATGGCTCATACCTGATCCTGCGGCACTGGGACTTCTGATTGTCCATGACCTTGAAACTATTACTGAAGCTCGATAATGACAGGACCCCCAGGTCTCAGATACTGTCAATTTAATTTCCTTTTAAAGCATCCAAGGGGCAGAGAGACACATATAGACAGCTCGCATCTGCTGGTTCACTCTGCTGAAGCCATAGCAGCTGTGGCTGGGCCCAGGGCCAGAGTCAGAGCTAGGAAGTCAACCCAGCTCTCCTGGGTGGGCCATCACCCGCTGCTTCCCAGGGACTGCACTGGCAGGAAACTGGAATCAGAAGAAGAGCTGAGAATGAAACCTGGGCACGCTTATGTGGGATGTGTGCATCTTAACTGGGAGGACACATGACTCCACCCGTTTCCACTACATTAAATGGAGCTAAGACTGCTTATCTCTTAGTTCTCTTGTAGTGGACACAGTATTACAGGTGAAGGTCGTTTGATAAGTTGCAAATTTCAGCTATTCAGTTTTATTAAAAGCAAAAAGTATATAGTACAAATACTGAGTTTTAAGGAAATGGGTCACCATGGAGATGCTGCATCTCAGCATTACCCCCACCACCCCACCCTGACCCTTGCAGTTGATTTAACCACAAGGGAATATTAAAAAGTTCATGAAGAATACATATAATAAAAAAAAAACCCCTAAGCTCCCTTATATGTGGGAGATATAATAAAAGAACAAAAACTAACACACATTGCAAAATTGTTGTGCACCACAATAAATTTATCTTTTAATTCTATTTTATCCAAGAACTTGTGAAAGGAGCGTCACAGTCCATAATAATTTAAAGTTTTATTTTCACTCTTTACCGCTGGCCTCGTATTATGATGAGACCAGGAAACAGTCCTTTTGTATCCTTCATCTTTCCAGAGTCTACAAAAATGCTGCTCTCATAGTAGGGTGCCAAAAATGCTTTGCCAATTGGCTATTTCAACTGGAATGCTGCCTACGGAAATGTTAAATAGCTGCTCCCACGTCCCAGAAAGCCTCCCGTCAAAGACCTCATGTTAGGGAGATTTTATTAAGTGTCAAAATAGCACTCTGGAGTCATGGAGTTTTGATGCTGAAAAGCACTTGACTACCATGAATTCCACAGGATCATTTCTTTACTGATTAATGAAACACCGAATGAAAAGGAGTGACGCACTCAGAATTATCAAATAAAAGCAATAGAACCAAGACTGGCCAGGAGCCGTTCCCACTGTCACTGGGACCCCTTTCCTTATTATTCCATAAGCATTGAGAGATTTGACAGAAGAAAACATGAGATATTGCCCGTGGATTCTAAAACAGTGTATCCATAGTGAAAACAAAGCAACAATTGGGGAACCTAGTACAAAAGACAGTTTATTTTTGGAAAATATTAAGCATTTATAATATTAAAATTATAAATTAAAAATTTATAAATATTAAAAATGTTTCCTTAACCAGTTTTTTTTTAACTTAAAATGTAGAATAGAATGCTGCTACAGTTTATGTTCGATTTTAAGCCAAGAGAAGTTGGTTAGAAAATTTTACAAATAAGTATAATTTGAATCACCAAAAATTTGTAGGCTAATCTGCCTCAGTGTGTCACAATGTCATGGCTCTATTTCCTTGGCTTTGAAAGATGACCTAGTGGGCAGAAGTGAGTATTGGTTAGGATTCAGGTGAAGATGACATAGTTATTCCATAATTTAAAATGATTTTTGCAAACTTCCTCCATCTTTGATGCAGCTGGAACTCATCCTGTTGCATTAGTTGAGGTATGGTTGCAGTTTAATTTGTTTCTGTGAAGGCTCACCATGTTTCTGAAAGCCATTTATTTCCTAACCCGTAATTTCTGCACAGATTTCACATGCCAGCTCTCCCATATAGTACAACCGCTGGATTTTAATCAAGAGGAGGGCATGATCTAGCCTTTTATGCATTTATGTCTGAGGTAGAGCTTTTTGTTTTTATTATCATTCTACCACAGAAAATTTACTATTCTCGTTCCAAGTCTGCAAAATGTCCATCCATATTATTGGGAGGTTGTACAAGGCCAGGCTGACTTGCATTCTGAACTATCTTATATAGGCGGTAAACATTTACCATGGAAATCAAATGCTTCCCCCCGGGAAACAAACACACACAGTTAATAGAGCTTCAGATTTAAACTAGAAATATTGCATCCCGTGTTTGAAGCGTTTCTAATATTCATCTTGCACCTTCCTGATTTAGTCACCAGGGATATAGAGGGTAATTGCATGTTTATTTGAGTTGCAGTATAGCACAGCAGTTAGGGGCACACCGTCTGCACCACATATTCTGAGCTTGAATCCTTGAAGTGTTGAGAAAGTTACTAAATCTCTCGGTGCCTCAGTTTCTATCACACTAAAGTGGAGGTGATCGCGGTGCCTCTAACATGGTTGCTGTATAGAATAAATGGGTTTTATACTCAAAGCTGAGGACCTAGTACATGGGCTCAAGACTTACTTCCTATGCGATCTTGGGTCTGATGTTGTCCCAAGGCATGCGTATTTTACCATCCAACAGGACGATGGGGATTTTATCTCATCCTGTCAGCATCACAAAGATCAGAATCTAAAGTTGAGCTCCTCCTTTAAGAGATTGGACTCATGTGAGTCTCCTTCCTAATGTGAAAAATGGGTATAGTAATCATGCCAACCTCGAGGGAGCGATGTAGGGATATCAGACGACTTAGGTATAGAGTCCAGCCTCACACCTGGCTCACAGCAGTTTCCTGCAACTGTGCGTTCTCCTCCTTTCCTCCACCCAACCCTGGCTTGAGAAGCTGTTGACTTCACAGCAACTTCCTGATCTGCCACTCTCACGGGGAGGACTGCCTTGCATTCTAGCAACTTAGCTACAAAGAAATGTAAGCCTTCTAGTTGTTTAGGCTCAATGCAAATTCTGGGAAGATCTGACCCAACGCCATCTTGACTAATGTCCCACAGTTGTGGTTATAAAATGGAGTGAGAGGGCCCCCACCTTGGATCAGCATAGGCCTGAAGAACAGCTTCCATTTGCACAGATTTTCCCTTTTCTCTTGGTGGCAGGGGGTAGGGGGATGCACCCACCTCCTACCATGTTCTTTCTGTTCCTTCCCTTCCTGCCTCAGTCTCCATCTCTCTGTCTCTCCCCCCCCTCCCCAGTATACGGAAGAGAAGTGCAATGACTTTGAGAAAGGTCAACAAGACCAACTTTATCCAGGACCATCCCCAAGGGTGTAGGGATCCCTACAGTGGGGTCTTGTCATGGGGAGAGACACTGGGCTCAGCTCTGAGGACAGCACAGGTGAAGTGGAAATTATAGTAAAGAAACAGGGAGGGGTCAGTAGATGGAATATGACTAAGAGGGAATAGCAGGGGTCATGGAGTTCCAGCTAAACCCACCCAAGAGGATTCATGCTTGTGATAGGCAGGGTGGTGAGACAGCACCTTGGAATGATGGAGGGTGAATCTGATGAGGAACCTAAGATACTGAGGACAGTTCAGTATAAATGGTGAGAGTTTCCTGCTAAGCATGGTTCATTGCCAGAATGATCTTGTAAGGACCTAGCAAGGGTTCAGGAACCTGACTAGTTTGGTTGAGAGGACAGCATTTGTTGGAAGCCATGGTTTGCTTCCTCTTCTGCTCTCTAGAGCAGGTAGGTATATGTGGCTTTTTCCAGCTCTGCTTGGGGCGATTCACCAAACACACTTTGTTTCTTCCTATCATGGTGCCCTGAGACACCTCCCTACCACCCCAGGCTCTTGTCACCACATCTCCCTGCTGTGCACTCTGGATCCTGGAAGTGCTGGCCTTGAGATGGCAGCTTCTTCTTTTGGAGGCCTGAGGTTTGCTTGCAGCCAAGTTTGCTTCTCTCGGAAATCACGAAGCATTTGCCACGTTAAGTTATTGCCACAGTGCAAGTGAGAGGTCTCTGCAAACCAAGATCATACTATTTACTGGCACCAAGATGGTGAACAGTATGTCCAATGGATACCCTACTACTGAGAACTGATCCTTAATTAATAATACTGATGATGAATGCATCCCTAGCAGGGGAACAACTGATGACGCAGTGAGAAGACAGCCCAGCCGGGGAAGGCTCAGCCTTTTGGGTCTGATAAGGCCTTCACCTGTTTGGTTGAGCAATGCTCATGTTAGGAAGGGCAAAGTGCCCTACCAAGTCTGTAGATCAAAAGGTAAACACCATCCACAATCATTCTCCCAGACACACCCACATATCTGGGCACCCCATGGCCCAGTCAAATAGATACATAATATTAACCATCACAAATCTCAAGAGGATGCTTTTGTTATTCACATTTTTAGAAGCAAAGTCACAAAGATGAAGGGAAAATGGGTGTTTTGTCCAAGATTCACACAGTGCTCATCTAATGAATGTGAAATTCTGGTTGTGACGTAAGACAAGTCCCTAACGGATGGATTTACCCAGTCAAGAGGCTAGAAAAAAAAGTCTCTGGAAGGGAAGAGATGAACAGCACTCCAAAGGGTGGGAAGTTAGCCAAGGAAGAGAGCAAAGTGTGTGAGGGTCCCAGGGAGAGAAGAGCAGGGAGGTGACTGACACCAGGATAGGGCAAAGGAGAGTGGAGCCGGACAGCAAGGTGGGGCCTGGGAGAGACGGGACTGGAGAGGCAGCGAGCAGACAGATGTGCAGGCATTGAGACAGTGGTGCCTTCGTGTCTTTATTCTAAGCTTCAGGACGCTGTCGAAGGCTGTGATTCCATCCACGCTTTGAGTGAGTGGTTATCATATTGGAGGGACACCCCAGCCTGCAGGGAGAGGAGCTGTAATGACGTGCTGTGGTCCATCCGAGAGATGCTGGCGGCTTGAACTTGAGTGACAGCTGTGACACGGACAGCAGTGAAGGACGTCACTATGCTCTGACTCAGAGAGGGCGTGTGCAAAGAGATAGAGGAACTCGTGGCCGCTGTATTGTAAAGCAAAAGGCTCTGTACACCGGCATCTTGTGGACCCAGGAGAGGCAAAGGCAGAGGCCTTAAGAATTTTGCAATAGACATTTAAAAGTCAGGCAGGCATCCAGGTTTTCCCTGTAGCAATGTGCTTTGGAAGAGGCACCCAGCCTAGGTCTACCCATGGGGGCTGTTGTCTGGTAGGTGCAGATTGCGAGTGGGGAGGAGAACAGATCGACAAAGCCGATATCCACCATTGACAACACAAGACAGAGAGAGGTAGGAACAACCCGCTGTGAGACCATGGGGAAAGCAATGATTAATTCTGACATGAATCTTACACACAAAAAGGAAACAACAGGAATAAACCATGAACGGAATCGCAAACGAACCCTCAGCTGTAAATAATGCACCTTCATGCACCTTGGATGTCTGAGTGATGTCATCACAGAGAGTCAATGTTTGGAGCTGGAGGAATAAGCCTGGTGCTCATTTTCCTGAGAATTCATTTCTGTGGGTGCCCAGTGACCTAATTTTCTTACTTCTTGGTGTTCAGCCAGATTCTCTACTCTCCGAAGCTTAAGAGTTAAAGTATTTATCTTTTTGTAGTCAGGCATGAGTGTATATGGCAACAATAGCTCACTTCCTCCTGTTTATAAAACGGCAACAAGAAAGCAAAGCCCCCACAGCCTGCTGGAGAGATTGATGAGGACACTGGGGGCTGGCAGTGACACAGAGAGCTGAGAGTCCTTAATCTTCCAGCAGAGCCACGGGCTCCTTGGGTTTGCCGCATCCAGCGCACAGAATGTTCTAGCAGCAGCAGCCCTGTTAACCTCTCCGGAGAGGCATTTGAATAAATGCTTTTGAACTCATGTAGTATATTTTATCTGTAAGGATGGAAGTACATAGTTCACCCTGACATCCTGTGTATTTCAAATTACTATCGATAAGCAGTAGGCTGACATTTTTTTTTGGAGGATAATTTTCTAGTAGCTTAAAATAACATTTTAGATTCTCTTTGTAATAGTTATGTGAAATTGGCCCAGGCATTATCCTTTTCTTTGTCGGATATGGAAGTGGTGGTCCTCAAGGAAAATGCCTTGGAGGAGAGGTCCTCATGGCTGCTTCATATGCGTTTATAACACGCTCTCATGCCAGAATGCATGTTTGCATTTCCAAACCCACTTAATAACAGCTAAGGTACCCACCTTAGAGAAAGCAGCAGACTGATTATTACTGTGCTCTTACAGAGTTGGAAATGGGGGAGCTCCAGCACGGGAAAGCCAGGACAGAATATGTATCTTGTATCTCCCCACTCGGCCAAGCGACAGATGGAAGGCGAATGGGCAATTGAGCCAGACACACACCCTGTCTTCCTCTAGCTCCAATGAGGCAGCTTCTGGAAAGGCTAGCCCTGCTGGAGAATGCTTCCTGCAAGCCTCATGGCCAGAAGAAACCTGTGCAAAGGCCTCTGGAAGCTACTGCGAAAGGAGGTATAACCATGGAATCCTGCTCAGGCACCAACACCACTCAACACAGAAGGAAGCTTGACTCCTACTGGTTAAGCACTAGAACGGCAGGAGTCACACCTGGTGTGACAGAAGCAGACTAGGGATGACTTAGTTTTATTTTGAATGGAGCCAGGTGCCTTTGACTTATTCCACTGGTGTTTGCTTTCTGTACATCTACCACTAGAGAGAACAAATTTAATATTATTTTGAAATAACTGCAGAATTACATTGTCCTTAGGAGAAATGTTGTATACTTAAGAGGTAATTCAAACCCATTATAGAAAACTTGAAAAATAAAGCAGTCAAAACCATCACATTTACTTCCTAGAAGAGCAGAAAGCTTTTCATGTCTGGATCACAAAGGCACTGCATAAATATTCTCTGAATGAATGAAACAAACCCACAAGCCCATCCAGAGATAACCTCTTCCTATTTGGTATAGAGCATAAAATAAAAACATTTTTCTGGGTTGTTTAAAATCCATTAATAATACATATATATTTTGATCTCTGTAGGTGTGTATCTCTTACTTCTATTATATGTGGTATTACTTTATATACACACATGTACACATACACATGTGTGTACATCTTATGTAGACTCAGAGTATAGCCACACTCATTAAACAGTGGCTGTTGACTCCAGAGCACTTTTTACCTTTTGCTCACAACAGTAACTTAGAGAGATGTGAAAGGAGGCTCAGAGGGTTTAAATGAATGGACCTCGGTTGTATTGGTAACTCAGGAATAACCAAGGGTTCACCCCACCTCTATTTGACATGAAAATTGGAGCTCTTAATTACTGTCCCAAATATACTGAATCACTGTTAGTACTACAACAGTGCAATCATTTAATCCTTTTTTTTTTCTGTCAAATATCACTTTAGGATGGCTTGATAATTTTCCATTGTGCTGATGGACTGAGTCTTGTTTAAAGAGTCCACCATCTGGGGACGCTGGTTTTCTGTCTGTCTCTCAGCAAGGACCTCTGCCCTGAGAGAGAGCTCCTGCCGTTGTTTCTGTATCTGGACCCTTGTTATAAATTCACAGACTTGGATATTTTGAACACAGCAGAGCAGCTGGCTGTGTTCATGCTACTGACATTCTCCCAAGTCAAAGACACGAATGGCAGAAGAAGACTATGCTATAAGAGGCAAAACCTACCAAAGTGATTAATCCCTTGATGTCTGATAATGCCAATGGGGAAGTACTTCTCTCTGGCTCCCACACCCATTCATACCCAATATTTAATGTCACCTTCCATATAAATTCTGAATCTGACCAGTGTCTTTCCCCCTGATCATATAACAGGAGATACATACTGGTTTATTCAATTGTGGGGATGGGACACTGAAGTTGGCGATACGTAGGGTAGGTCATTAAGAAAAACTGAACCTGCTGTCTGCATCCCTGTTTTCCTCCAGACGACTCATCTCCATTCCTAAGTTCATCAACTGCTTAAACCAAGGCATCCCAATCAGCCAGGATAACTGGCATCACTTCAAGTCAACAGTTTACAAACTTTAAACACATCTACAGGAAAACCTTCGGAGCAACACAGAGATTCATGTTTGGGTAGCGGCTGTGTAGCCTAGCCAATGTGCTATGTCATGAAGACCAGTGCAATCATCAGTCCTTTATCCCCAGCCAGAATCACCGGCCATCTGAATGGTGCCATGCAAGTTGATCTTTCTCTTTCCACACTTAGACATCTACTGTCCTCCATTTTCAATGCAGCACCGTGTGTTAATGACTGGGCTTTAGTTCCCTTTCAGTTTCCTGTTTTCTAACTCAGTTTCAGCCACTTGGGGCAGTTTGGATGCTTCTTAAATATGCCAAGTATACCCCCTAGTGTATGCTTCCTATGGAGGGTCGGCTGACTGACGGTCTTGGTGAACTCACAGTCAGGTAAGAGTATCACCATGATGATTAGAAACATGGCTTCAGGCCACATAGCCTGAATTTGAAATAGTGATGCTACTTTTCAGTTATGTGCCCTTGGATAAGTAGCTAAACTTACACATCTACCTCAGAAAATTGTTGTGAACATTAAATTATTATAATTGCATTATTAAATTAAATTATACTCTTTATCAGGGTATTAATTACCAGAGAAGATTGTTAATAATGTTAGTTATTAAAGTGTATACACAGTTGACCCTCAGTATCCACAGGGGATTGGCTCCAGTACACTCTTGGGTACTGAGATCCATGGGTACTCAAGCTGCCTACGTGAGAAATATATTTGTAGATAACACATGCACATCGTCCCTTGAACTTGAAATCATTTCTAGATTTCCTGCAACATCTAGAAAATATAAATAGTACCTATACTGTATTGTTTAGGGAATACTGACAGGCAAAAAATCTGTACATGTGTGGGACAGACACAGTCATTTCTCCAATAATTTTAGGGCAAGAGTGGTGAAACCATGGGTGCAGAACCTATAGAGACAGAGGGATGACTGTAAAACATACAATGTAAGCGTTAGCTTTCCTTCCTGGCCCTCTTATCTAAAGCTGCAGTCCACTGCTCGAATGCCCATGCCTTGCTTTGCTTGTCTTCACTGGACTTCCACAGTGCACTGTGATCTAGGACTCAGGTCAGTTACTGTTGGTTCTCTCTGCAGTTCTCTGTAAGGAAGGGACTCTGTCTCGCTTATTCTCTTGCTGCACAGAGAGATTCCCAGTACATGGTACCTATCCTATAAATGTTTGTTCTCCTCACTGTGCAGAGTGATTCCCGGTACCTGGTACCCATCCTATAAATGTTTGTTGAATGCATACAAGAATAAATGACTGCCAAATACAACTTGTAGAGCAAATTATATTTATGTACAGGAAATTGTATTATATGTTTTCTGTTTAAGAGGTTGTATACTTGCCTTTTCTCTAGCATTTCTAATCTAACCTTTTGAATCTAGGATTTTATGTAGCAAACCCAAACTCTCTATTTCCTAGCTAGCTAGGACCTAGCTTGGTCCCTGGGCCCTCAGCAACTCGAGTAAAGGCTCTGACTTACGCACCTACACAGCGACCCACCCTTCCCCCAGGCTGCAGCCCAGATCGCCTCCTTGTGCATGACGTGACTGGCTTCCTCCCGCTGTGCTCAGTCAGCACTGTGCTCTTCTCTGTTACCTATTCCTTGGATTGCAATTTCATATTTGGACCTCTTAAGGAGCCTGTGTTATTTTTCCTCCCCTTTTCATACACTAACGAGACAAAGCACACTGGGAACATCTGTGTTTCTTGTGCATGGTGCGCTGTCCTGTAGGTTGCAGAACTGGGGAACATCCAGCCCGGGGGCTGGGTAAGGCCCGTGAAATCATCTGCAGGCAACTGCAGACGACACTCAAAATTCAACAAATCTATAGCAGCCTAATTATTTAGTTGATAACTTTGTATGGCCTGCCCATGATGTTACAAATATCCAGATGGCCCTTGGCAGAAACAAAGCTTCCGCACCCTTGTAAGTTACTGCTCCCTGAACACTTGGCTCAAGTCCTGACCTCGCATGTCCAAGATCCATGACTTCAAGCAGGCCACACGAATAAACAATATTGTCTGCCTTATGTTTACCTTTTAGGGCTCTTATCTTCATAACTTATCATCAGGTTTTAAGGATATCAATTTTAAAGGTAAAATAGTTAAAAAAACAATATAGCCTGATAAATCAGGGTCATTTTATGGATGGATTTGCAGTATCTGTAATTTTACTCCAAAACAATCTCATTTAACAATTTCTATAAAAACTAAAAATACTATATTAATATTACACTGTTTAATTCATGAATATTAAAGAAAAAACCTCCTTGTATTGGTTATTTTAACATTAAAAAAGGTATCAATCCATTCATATTCAGGGATTTTTGTTTCTTAGTTTATATTTAACAATGTGGTTTTGGTGTTTCCTAAATTTTTACTCTAAAACTTAGTTTAATTTTTTAAAATAAACGTGCCTGCATTCTTCAAGATTGCATTTAAGGGTTAGCACATGTGACTAGTACAAATGACTCTTTTTCTGTAAGTCATAATATTTCTAAATTTGAGGTAAAGGCTGGAAGTGCCTTGTTACCAGGTAAAACTGGAGCAAATCCTGCTACATGAAGAAGGTTCTTTTGTTTATTTGACAAAGAAGCACATACAAGTATCAGCCAAGTATTTTTACTAGCACTCACTTTCTTCTGTCATTTGAAGTACTTTTTTGGGGAGTCAAATATGTTTAAAAGCAAAATTGGTCAACAAATTATTTCTATTTATTATTATTTTCAATGTTTCATCAAATTGACATAGTTCACAAATGAAAGGCTTTCTCAGTATAATTCCAGCATGGATTATACCATTTATCCAGTTATAAATGAGAACTTTTAATATAGAACATTCTAAAACATAATTATAGAGGGACAAAATTAAATTTCATACACCATTTAGCTCTCATCTCTCAGTCTGGGTCTCCTCTTTATCTTGTAAGAACAAATATCACGTTGTCTTTGGAAATTGTGTATCAATAATTACAAGTTCCTAAAAGTTTCTGAAGCTTCTCATGCTGCAGCTGGTTAGGTTGCCAATTTTGAATACGCAGCCCTTGAGCAAGGTCAAGTGTACGTCTCATCTATAGGTTTTTTAAATTATTAAAAATCATGGCTTTTACCAACATGCTGTGCTCCACCAATAGTTCTAAATGTATAATTGCTGCAAAATCAATGTTTTCTTCAAAACAGAATTTTACTGAATTGAGATGCATTAACAAATCAGTTTCATTAAAAATATGTGGTTGACCCTGATATAAAATGGCATATTTAATTTTTAAGGAGGTGTTACTACCACCACCACTGGCACTACCATGATTATCATTGTTTCATGTAACATGAACAGTAACCACTTTTTATAAGTGCACAAAACATATGGGATTAAAACTTTAGCAAAATTAACCTGGTAGGCGGTCACTCTACATAAAGGAAAAGTCTTCCACTTTTTGCAACCTGGTGAGCTGTGGGGGATTTTGGCACTGTCTTCTCAAGATAGCAACCAACTTTGAAACAGATGTTGATGGGTCTTAGCAAGTTTGTGTCTTCTGGAGTTTCTGTGGTTGGTGATATTTAGGCATGGAGTACATGCAACACCAAATCCCTTGAAAGAGTTAAATGTGCATTTTATGCTTATTGCGTCAAAGGTGCATTTCACAATGAAACAAAAAAGTATGAAAATATCTAAGTGAAATAAAAGAAATGCACACACAAATGGTAAAACTCCAAGGCTACGCAGCCTATTGCGTCTTCACACTGCCTTCACCTCCTGAGCTTGTGATTGCCTGACCTGTCACACCCCCGTTCCCCCTGCTCCTGTGTCTGGTAGCAGAGCAGGTCTGTGCTCCTCTCAAGCCATTGCACAGGCCACAGAACAGTCATTAGGCACAGCCAGTGAGCACCAGAGGCTGAGCCCGGGGCTCTCCTCCCACAACTGCCCGAGACCTGATGGGATCCCGGTCCCCTGCTGCTCCTGTCGCTGAACAGTTAATTTTATCAGCAAGCACTCAGCCTGCTGTCCTTGACAGGGAGGTGTTAATTCCCTGGTATCTGTGAAGAGCTTGGAAAAGAGCAGGCACAGGAGTCCTCTTGTGGATTTTATTTTTTAAGGGAAAAGGTGTATCGTAGGGTGGAAGGCACGGACAGGTGGCCTCCCTGTGCATGAGAGAACAGCAGCCTGTACTGGGAGAACAGGTTTCACATAGCTTTGCAGGGGTAAGGAAGTGGGAGCAGTGAATCCCTTTAGAGTGGGGGCGGAGCTGAGGCTTGTGGTTGGGCCATTTGGTCACCTGACTTCTAGTTAGCCAGGCTGGGCTTAGAATGAAGCCTATATACAAAATGGCAGCAGGGCCAGAGCCCAAGATGGCGGCTCAGACAAGACTATACCATTTTACTTACACTCCCCCCTTGTGCATTCAAGCACGAGTTTCTGCAAGGCTCTGTTTTCCTGCATCTGTGACTCCGATATTTCCTCGGCAGCCTCTGGAAGACGCCGAAAGACATTACACAACTCCATCCAATTCCCCTTCGCTTATGTGAGTGCAGGTATGGAAATAATACTCTATTAAAATATGTGAATCTGGCAAAAATACCAAACCAGACAGGGCTACACAGTGTTCTGAGACAGGAAGGATAAACCCAGACTTAGGGCTACGCTATTTATGAAGATAAAAATACACATAAGAAAATTCCACGTTGAGCCACAAACTAATTGCCTATGAACAATGATCGCTATTTTTGTCTTGGCTGCACTGAACGCTCTCGTTTGGAGAGTCCTTTATTCCTCCAGACGTCATCATTATTTTCAGTAAAAGGCCGGGTACTTTTTACTATTTTCTACCTTTTGTTACTTATTTATTTATTTCACATACTTATTTAGTATTTTCTTTTGTAAAATCACCGGGGTGTCTAAAGAAGCAAATAAAGTAAAAAAAAAAAAAAAAAAAAAAAAAAAAAAAAGCTCCTATCTTCAAGACTATTGTTTTTGGTTTTGTTTTGTTCAGTATTCTAAAGGGTCTGATGCTGGCACTGAGAAGGAATAAAATTTATGAGTAAACACATGCCATGTCCTCCTCCCCCATCTCCAAAATACGCCCCTGCACAGACGCTTCTCCCACAACTGCAAGGTGGCGCGGGTGCAGAAGACTCAGGCTGGCGAAGATCCCATTTGTTGGGATCTAAAGTTCTCCACCCATGTGAAAACACATTTCCTGAAGCGCGTATGTGGAAATAGCTCTAAAAGGGAAGAAATGCTTCCCTGTTGTATTTTCAAAACCGAGATATTCTTCCTTATTTTATTTTCATTCAAGAGCTCGCTGTGAAAACTGAAGCGAGAATCCTTCAGAGTACCGTTAGAGGAACACATGGCGTGACGCTACCTGGATCGGTCGGTTGGTTGGTTGGAGGGTGACATCTGCTGGGTGTTTCCATGTGAAGATGCTGGTGACTAGTGGCTTCTTTCCTGCCCTGTGTTATTCAACAGGCAGTGAGTTACCAGGTCCAACTCAAAGTCCAAGGAACGAGTGTCACTGTACCTACACTGGGGAAAAGCATCACATAATTAGTGGACTTATATTGAAACTGCCTTGCTAGTAAATATTTTGGGGAGACAGATTGTGACTGTGCATGTACCCTGTTTTCCCTAACAGTTTCAGCCTCTAACATTCTTCTACTGCCTCGAACAGTGATCACTGGGATGTTATAAAAGGACAGCTCTCCATTCACCTTGTATATTTTACATTTAATACCTGAACTCCTGGGAGGGAGGTATGTCCCTTCTCTTTAACTTGCTTACTCAATTGTCTGTTTATGTCAGTATATAGTAATGCATATTTATTGTATTGTGTGGATTATAATCCAATAACATCAACATTGATTTTGTTTCTCAAGTTGTTTTGGCCATTGAGGGCTCCTCTGGGTTGTTCTTTACAATATGCACTATTCTTTTTGGCTTTTGTTCTTTGCTTTGTTTTCAGCACGTCCTTACTGGCTGACACTACAGGATGTCCCAGGCACATTCTGTGGACTTCCTTCCCCAGAGGACAGTCATCCATTGTTTTCTGATCTCTGGCTCCTTTCCTTGGAAAACGGGTATTTAGACACCAAGATTTGGTTGCGGGGTGTGCTTGTTGCTACAGGGGTGTCTTTGACTGTAGAACCACTCTGGGAATAAGTAGCATTAGGGGACCAATGGTTACATACTAACTCCTACATACATCCCCAAACACATTTATTTCCACATTTATGATTTTCTACCTAGAAACATGAGAGTATATTTACATCTATGACTCTAATCGGGAATCCCAGGAACCCTCTTCTGTATTTTTGTAACTTTCTGCAATCGTAAGAAGCCTATTCTCATTACCTACAAATAATTTACTTACTTGTTTAATCCTAGCACAAACTGCTTTCACAATTTCTGGCCTGTATCCCTGTGAGAAACAAAATTAACACTTAGAGTACAATACACATGGATAGTTTTTAAAATTTATTTATTTATTAAGTTTTTATTTTTATTTTACTATTTTTTTAGTTTTCACTATATAGTGAGAACTCTGTTTTCCAAAGTTACCTAGGTCAGGTCCTTTTCTCTCCTTTCTTTATAATTTATTTTATTTGAAAAGCAGAGTTAGAAAGAGGGAGAGAAACAGAGAGATCTTCCATCCATTGGTTCACTCCCCTAATGGCCACAATTGCTGGACCTGGGCTAGACTGAAACCAGGAGCCAGGAGCTTCTTCTGGGTCTCCCATGTGGGTGCAGGAGCCCAAGCACTTCGGCTCTTTTCCACTACTTTCCCAGGTGCATTAGCAGGGAGCTGGATTGGAAATGGAGCAGCTGGGAATCAAACTTGCCGGTGGTACAGACAGTGGGTTACCCCACTATGCCACATCACCAGCCATGGTCAGATCCTTTTCCTTTGGGATTCTGCTTAGGACACATCCTTACATTCAGTCATCACCACTGGTATTCCACCCTGGATCACTGATACACAGGTTGATTTCTAAAAATCTGGAAAGTGTTGGGTATGCCTGTTATGTTGATGGTGGTGATGGTATCATGGGCATTTGTACACATCCAAACTCATCAAATTGTATACAGAAAATATGCACAGTTCTTTCTACATCAACTTAACCACAATAAAGCTATTAAAAATACAAGTTTGCATGTGGTTAAATTCATTCCTTGTGGTAGTCAAACCAACAAAGTTGTGTATCCATCATCTAAGTGCCACATAGCTCTATTACCATAAAATTTCTCTTGAGAGGCCACTTTGTAGAAAACCCCTTGTCCCACAGTTAGCCCTTGTCCCATAGTTCCTGCTCTGTTTACTTCCTCTGTAGTTAAACTTTTCCAGGATGCTACGTGAAAGGCATCATATAGCACATAGCCTCTCGGGGTTGGTTTTTTTCATTTAGCAAATTGCAGGTAAGAATCACCCACTGTGTCGCATGAAACAAGAGCCCCCTCCTTCTCTGTGGCTGCACAGCATCTATTCCATGTCTGTACCAGAACCAGCATTTAACTACAATGCTAGATGAATATTAAAAAGCCTGAAAAATGGCAGGATTCATTGTATAACCCTGTGTGTGGACAAAGGTATTGAACTTTGTCCTGGAATTAAAGTTTTATAGATAGCTTTGTATGGTTAATGGGGATATGTGTGTGTGTGTGTGTGTGTGTATGTGTGATTGACTTCCATATTGACTCCCATGAGACATGATTATCTAGTTGGACTCAAAGGGAATTTCAACTGGCTGGAAAATAAGAAACTGGTTTTAAAATCTTACCTATTTACAGTTTTCTACAATCACCCTCATTTATTTATTAAAGGTCAGTCATGATTCACGACTTGCTTGTTTGTAGAGGTTCACTAAAATTCCAAATATTTCCTGAATGTTTCTCAAGCAGAGAAAGAACATTTTGTAATCTTTGGAAGAAACATTCAAAAATATCAGCTGAATTAAATATTAATTATCAATTCCTCTAGGACAAAAATATTTATAAAAGAAGTAATTATAGGGGGGCCGGCGCCGTGGCTCACTTGGTTAATCTTCCACCTGCGGCGCCGTCATCCCATATGGACGCCGGTTCTAATCCCAGTTGCCCCTTTTCCAGTCCAGCTCTCTGCTGTGGCCCAGGTAGGTAGTGGAGGATGGCCCAAGTGCTTGGGCCCCTGTACCTGCATGGGAGACCAGGGAGAGGCACCTGGCTCCTGCCTTCAGATTGGTGCAGCGCACTGGCTGTAGTGGCCATTTGGGGAGTGAACCAACGGAAGAAAGACCTTTTTCTCTGTCTCTCTCACTGCCTATAACTCTACCTGTCAAATGAAAAAAAAATAAGCAATATAGGGCAGACATTTGGGCTAGTGGTTAAGATTCCAGTTGGAACACCCACATCAAGTATCAGAGTTATGGGGTTTGACTTCCTGCTTTGCTCCAGACTCCAGCCTCCTGCTGATGCATGACCTGGGAGGTAGTAAGTGATGGCTTAAGTAGTTGGGAGACCTGGACTGAGTTCCTGGCTTCTGGCTTTGGCTTGGCCCATAACCAGCTGTTGCTGGAATTTGGGTTGGGGGTCTGTGTGAATGAACCAGTTTATGGGAGCTATCTCTCTCTCTCTGAAATAAAAATATGTTTCAATATAATAATTAAATCCTTAAATGCTATTTTCCTGTAATTTTATAAATGCACTTCAAATTCTAATAATTTACAGGATATTTACCATGAAAAACACCGAAAAATGGAGTAAATTTGTATTTACTGGTACTGCACACTTTATGTATAATTTAGTAAGATAAAATTATTTTGACACTTGGAGATAAAATCTTATCTTTGTCTTTGCTTATGAGTATTTCTCTCAAATTGACTGTTAAATCAAACTTGTTATTTGAATATGATTCTTTCAGGGATACTATATGTACTTTGAAAATATGTACGTATATATACTATGAAAAGAAAAAAATGATAAAGCCATAAGCATAATGGAATGCTACCTTAGTGGGAGTATCTTACAGATTTGAACTTAGCACCATTCACTGTGATAACTTAAAACATTTGAATGAAGTATAGGGTGAAAACGCATTTAATAAAATAACTTTTTAGAACAGGATGTAGATACAAATTTTGAAACAATATTCATGATTGAGGGCAAAATAATTTTTAGGAAAGAAAAATATTCCCTCTTCTAAGAAGCTTATTACTATAATCATACTACAGTTGCTAGAAAAACAGGCATAAAAGTCCATTTAGACGAAGTAATTTTTATGATGTATTTAGGGAATATCAAAATTTGCATCAGCTTTTTTTTCTTTTCTTAGTTAATTTCACTTTGTTTTACTGGAATTACTTTATTTTTGGGAGTAGGGAGGCTGGATTGTCTTCCAACATACCCACATACACATACAAAAAATGCATATATGGAAAATAATGCTTCATGGGGCTAAACAGCCACAAATGGTACCACACAGCTAGTAAGTCCCCAATTCTCAATTGGATGTGGAATGATTCACTCTACAGACAGAGGCAAAAAAGACTGAGAATGCAGCACTCACTCTACAGCTCACTCATTCAGAGAAGAGAAAACCAGCAAAAACACAACCAACCCAAAGCTCTGCCATCTTAAATGGGAACAATTGAATTCTTTTCCCTCTGTTCAAAGGACTTGTTCTTCCTGCTGGCTCACGACAGAGGACTACCTCTCACATGCATGTGTTTCATTTTACAATCAAGAACTTTTCTCTTAGGCTAGAGTCCTTCTCTTTCATTACAGGCAGACCATTTGTTCTGGATGTGATCACACGGAAAAATTTTGACAGACAAAGGTGCATGAAGCAGGGACGGAGGCAGAACCTGTAGAAGTCTCTTTATGAGCTGACCTTCACTTTCTGGGGAGCCATTTTTGTCCAGGGGCTGGTCACATAAATGCGTACCTGTCAGCATGGTGTGAGCTTCTGTGACACTCACCTATGAGGGACACTATTTAGAAGTCGCAGACAACTGGAGTCCAAGTGAAAACATGAAAACTGCAAAGGCAGCTGAGACCAGGTGTTGCAAGAGAGCACCTGTCAGAAACACAGGTGTTGGTGTAAAGAAGGAGCAGATAGAGTGTGATACGGTGCCTAGGAGGACAGCGAGGGTGTGAGACAGAACCTAGGAGGAGAGAGAGTGTGTGAGACCGTGGCCAGGAGGACAGCGACTGCAGGGGACAGACTATAACAAACTGCTGGGCTCACTACAGAGTTTCTGCCTCAGGAGGTCTGGATGGACAACAGGTGCTCTCATCAGGTGAAGTCATTCTGAGATCCACTGGCTTGGGGAACTCTAGGGTATGCCTGTTCTTTCAGGCCATCATTTTAAGAACTGAAGCAGAAAGTTACCTGGACAGAGGAACATAGAAACAACAGGCATAGGCTAAAGCATGGACCACTAGAGCAATACAGTGATAACAGTGCAATAAAAAGGTACTTAGACTTGATAAATAAGCCAGGGTGAGTTATTTGATTAAACTGTGATTAAAACAAACATCTCTAGCATTCAGGTTCATTTTATCATTTTTTTTCCCATTCATGTGTCTTCTGTTTTTTGATTCTCTAGTCACCTTACTGCCTCAGGTAGAAAAGATATCTATCTATCTATCTAATATATATATAAACACACACATATCTATCTATACATATATAGATAGATAGATGTATCTAGATATGTAGATATATACTTCTATATATGTCTACAGATATCTACAGATAGCTAGATATGTCAACATAGACTTTGTATGATTATGATTATGTTTGAATATGTATGTGAGGTTTATAATTAAACATATGGAAAAACCAAGTTCAAGATAAAATTAATGGTACTCAATTGTGATATTATCAGGTGGTTCAAAAACCTCCCATTTGAGTGTCAAGTCGTATCTTCTGAATGAAAAATTTAGCAGCTTAAGTCAGTTATGGAGGTATAATATAAATTACAAGAGGAGGAATTATAGTCTACCACCTTTGCTGGGTGTTGGACCTTAGCAGCATGCATAATTCATAGAGAAGTACTGTGTAAAGGAATATGAAGTAACCTTCAAAAATAAATCAAGGAAAACCAGTTACTAATCTGCAGAGTGGTTTACCTGGAGGAAGGTAATGTGAAGGAAAACAGTCCATCATTTCATATAGCTTAGTGCCATCAATGAGGAAAGTTACCCAGGGCTACATATTACACATGGAATAGAAAATATTTACGCCCAAATATCTGCCACTTGGAAGGAAATCAGCCAAACATTGATAAATGAATTGAGCAAAGCAGATATTAAGTAGATAAATTTCCCTGGGTGAAGTTCAGCCAGAAGGGAAAGAGTGTGAAGTCATAGCTGGAAGCATCCAGGGCTGCTGCTGAAGACACAGCAATGAACAGTCAGGCAGTGGGGCTGGAGCTGCCCACGTGTCCATTCCAGGGGCGGACAGCTGCAGGACAGCCTCGATCTCCTGACAAACGGTCAATCTGGAGGGAGGGAGAGGGAACAATCCTAAAACATGGGCTGTTCTCAGGAACACTTCGGGTTAGGGAGACTTCCACTTTCATGTCAAGTTCTCCTGAAGTTTATCGATTTGAAACGTTTGCTTTACATAAATTTCTTGATTTATGCAAATGTGAAATAGCAGCTCATGGAAGTTTTCAAACCTCCAATTCACCCATGTACAAAGGAGTCTCCGGAAGTTGGTAAATGGGAAAATTCCAGGAGGAATGATTAAAGGCTTAAACCGCAAGTTGATAATGTGTCTCACAGGAAAGGGCAGAGAGCAATTCCTCAGAGACAATCGGACATATGTGACATGTACAGCAGGGACGAGTGCCATAGAGCTATGAGCCCATACAGCACCCGCTATACAAACATTTTGCTGTGTTAACTTGGTCATTATTTACACTCCTTTGAGGGTTGACTTGAGCAGTAGAAATAAGGGGAGGTGCAACTCAGTCCACATGGCCCTGTAACAGCGAGGAAGGAGACCACAAAAGGCACTGTTGGCCCCTAAGGGAAGATTTCAGGGTCAAAGTTGGATTTTAGGAGTCCTTTCATACACTCATCCTAAAGACTGGGCTTATCGTCAACGTATCTAAACTCTGAAGAGTGTGCAGCAATTAGAATTCCACAGGGATAAAGTGATAGCCACGAAAGCCTTCATGGATATTTCAGAAGAGGCTCATTATAGAAATTAGAGGTGGGGACTGGCCAAGTGATTTGTTCATTTTAATTGCATTGATTCCACTCTTGATAATGGAGTAGACTTCCTGAAAATAACCCTCTTAAAAAGAACTTAAAGGAACTTGGATGTAGATGGTTTCACACACTTTATGAGTCGGGCTCTCTCTGGATACCCATCAATTAGAGGTGAAGGTGATAAAAGAAAAAATTTGCCCCATCTGGTTCTACATAAAAATCCCCAAGAGCCATGACAAAAAGGATTCACTGCAAGAAGAGGCCTGCTCTCTGGGGAGGTATTTGTTTTTCAGGCTCTTGGAAATGCTTTTTCTTTTTAGGGGTGTTATTTCAGTAGAGCCAGATGAGATGCACTTGCTATTTTTATAAGATTTTAAAGGCTTAAGCAGGGCAAATATGTCTCTTCAACCTGCCTTCTGCAATAAGCCGGATGCTAAGGCAGCTTTATGTCCCATAAAGAGTAACATTAGCCTCATGGAGCTACAGGCGAGTTCTGATAATCTTGGGGATGAGTCCTTAGAATCAGATTAGTTGGGGGAAGGCTCCTATTATTTTCCAATTCTTTAAAACTACCAGTAAAAATATATTATAATTCGACCATACTTTTTCTTTATTTGACCAACATAAACTCTGACATTCTATATTTTTACTGGGTATAATAGTTTCAGCTTTTGAAGTTAATTTTTATGTTCAATATATGGCAGTCACTCTTACATATTTCTGTGGTCCTGATCATAAGTGTTACGATGAGCTATCCCTACCCGGGAGATGTACTGTCATCTAAAATAAAATATATTAAAGGTAGAGTTTATTTTCTTCTTCCAAAACCCAAATGTTTACCACCAATATTTTATTTGACTTTATGAACGTGTGTTCTTAGATTTTTAAAAAACACATTTCTTCATCCTTGAATACTGAATAAAATCCCCAGAATTTACTCATTTATTCTGCCACCAAAGTCCTGATAGTATTCTTGTTTCCCTTCTGAGTCCCCATCATAGATCTACTTGACAGCAACAGCCCTATTTCTGGCTTTGCGCTCCTCTAGAGCTTCACCTTTAATCTGCCCTACTTTCAGAAGCCAGATTTGTCAACAAAATAAATTCTGACCAGGTAAAAACTTCTTCTTTTTGGTAATTTCTAAATGGCTTCAGATCCTTTCTTGAACTTCAGGAACACAGTTCTCCATAAATTGTTCAAAGTGCACTTTTCTTATTATCCTAATTTTCTAATGGTTCTCCTACCCTCTGAGCTGTTCCTATTTGTATAATAAATCCAACATGGACACTTCTACCCTGCAGCACACTGGAGATAGTATTTACATACAGATATGTCTATATCTACTACCTCTCTCTCTCTCTCTCTCTCACACACACACACACACACACACACGTCTCTGTATCTGCTATAGATCTGACCCTGCATGGAATGGAGTCTCAGAGCCCCTGGCTTCTAATGTCAGCTCTGTCCCTAATTTACTGTGCAATTTAGGAAAGCCCTGACCTCAGTGTGCCCCGTTTTCACTCCCAACAGAAGGAAGGAGACAAACGAGATGCTTTCTGAGCCAGCTTCCATACTGAACCTCTGATGGCTTGCATTACAATAAGAGAGTTTGAATGGATTAACCACATCTGGCTATCAGCACTCCCACCATTCACACCATCCCCGCTGTTTATGTGCAGTTAAGGTATGTCTTTGTCACACAGTCCCATTATTAAAATGCAAGCTCCTGGAATTTGCTTAGTTCACTCATACAAACACTATTTAAGAAGCGTGCAAATCATTAGTCCAAGTAAAAACTTTCCCTGTACAGTTGGATTGTGTTCCTAATAGAGTTCTATGTACCGAGAAATACTTGAATGAATGATTATTATGCCCAGTAAGGACTGGTTGGAAAAGTGTGACTTACATTTTTCAAATGCGCTGTTTTTTTACCTTTTCAAAACAAATGCCAGATTTAAATTCCAACAACATTCCTCCTGAATTGGAACCCTTTACCCACTTCTCCTAAGTTTATGTTCCCCAGTGAGCTGAATGATAATATCTTGGGAGCTAAATTTTCTTCTACTTCTCTGCCATATTTTACTTAAAAAAATTCCCCATCATACAGCAGCGCCCAATGTGATCATTAAATAAAACTGTAATTAAGGTGACATCGGCAGTTTCAGTAATTAGAGTCTTGCTGTAACTGTATGAGCAAAAATAACATTCCCTGGCGCTGAGATGGGGCAGCTGTGGGCTCGTGCTGATAATGTACCTTGGCAATTTAACATGACTAATTGTGTGAGCGCTTCTTCACAGGGGATTGTGTGTTAATCTTGAAAAGTTCCTCTGTCTCCATAGTTCCTCCCTTGCTTTGTGATGGCCCACATTCCCAGACACACTCGTTCCTAGAGCTGTCTCCGGAGGCTGCTAATTCTGACTTTCTAATTGTGAAAGGACTGAGCCGTGGGCAGGCATCAACGTTCAGGGTGCTTGTTGGGTGGGGCCCATGAGAGATTCTTGGTCAAAGCTTTCCTTCTCAGTATGCTCTTCCAAGCCCTAGGATTTGTAAGTGGGCTGCTCAAAATAGTCCAGTTACAGAGTTCCGGGTGGTTTCCAGCTCAGCCCTCTGCCAAAGACAGGCGATTTCTGTTCTTTATGTTGAACCTGTCCAGTGACCATTCTCTTCAGCTCTTACGCATCCCCCTCACTTCCACATGTGCAGTCCTTAGGTCTTCAAGACCCACGGGGAACACTGGCAGCCTTGTGCAAGAGCCTCTTGGGGGATGAGATTCCATTATTGCAGGTGGCCGTTCAGACCTTGGGTGAACTCTTCATCTTCCTGTCTTGATTCCCTCCTTAGCCCTCAACACTCCACCTTTGATCTCCCGAGCAATCTGCTCTTCTATTTTTACTGCTACCACCACGGATAAAGCTGTCCGAACATTTTTCTCTCTTTGGCCTCTTGCCTTGCTCTTTCCAGCTGACTCTCTAGGCTGATACGAAGTCAATCACTGTAACATACCCATCTGAAATCATGGCCCTCTTGTGGCCCACAATGTATTTTAGCTACACGTTGCTTTGAGGTGGGAGCCTGAGTTCAAACCAGGACATACAAGGCTCTCCATGATGAGGCCCTTGCTTCCCTCTCGCACAATTCCACATCCCTATTGCTGAGTTTTCAGTGATCCTACACTGTTTGTAGTTCAGGGTCAGCTCTTGATGACTCAGAGTGTGCTGCTATAAAGTGTGCACCATCAGCACCTCCCTCTCCTCACCCAAGTCTTGGCCTTGCATTGCAGCCAAAAGTCTGTTCACAATGATTGGCACTGCCCCAGCCCACCGTAAAGCTTAGCTACAGGATACTGATGGGACTTGAAAGTAGGGAAAACACAGCCTCAAATTCCGGATGTTATAACCATGCAAATTAATATAACTTTGTAAAAGGAAATAAACTAAGTATTTGGTGGCAGAAAAATATGCTGCGATTGCCATAGAAGGTAGTTCTTTGGGAGTTTGAGGTAGAGAAAGCAGAAAAATGGTTTGAATCACCATGCAAGACACTCTTACAGAACAGTGGGTCAGAATAAAGGTGAAAATACGGCTTTCAGATAATAGAAGCACCATGAAGACAGACAGAGAGAAAGCTGTGCAAAATATGTGGTCGGGACAGAGAGCTTAGCAGGTATATGATTGATAGACAGATGATACAAAGATAACTGACAGAAAAACAGATGACAGATGATTGGTAGATGATAGCTCATTGATAGATGATAGGAAGATATATGATATATGGATAGATAGAAAAATAGATAGATGGATTACTTCAATCAGGAAAGACTAGAATATTCCCTGCAGGAAACAGATCTTGGAGGCATAATAGAAACTAGATTTATCTCTTGTGTTACTTGGGAAGTCATGCCTTATTCCCTACGGGCATTTCTCCTAGGCCAGGTGGTACCAATAGGGCAACATGGGTGCTCCATACATTCAGGACCAATGGCCAGGCCAGTACATTTGGCAAAGGGCCCTGGAAAAAACAGAAGCTGCATGGTCTGGGGAATCAACAGCAGCTCTGAAAAGTAGAATACTGCACCATCTGAGTCTTACATAAATCTTAAAATTATAATGTGTCATGGCATTATATTTCTCTCAGACAGTGCTACCGTAGCACATAGCAGAGTGAACAGACTTTTAAAAAATTTTTAAATCTCTTTCTCTTCCACTAGACTTCCAGTTTGTTGAGAGCAGGAACTGTATGCCCCTCATCTTTAAACCAAGTCTTGCACATACCAAATATTTTACAAATCGGGGGGCAGAATTAGCCAAACATGCATCTAAAATTTTAAAATTTCTAATAGCAACATTAATGTCTTAAAAAAGAAATGAATTAATTTTTGTTCAATCACTAAATACAATTATCATTTCAATAGTTATTCAATGAGTTATTTTATATTATTTTACACTGATTTTTCAAAATCTAGTGTCTATTTCATAATTATGGCATGTCTTAATGTGCACACTAAATTTTTACTGGAAATATCTGGTCTATATTAAGAGTTCATGAAATTTGCACTTGAAAAGTAGATTTACTTATTCAAGTTGTTCCAATTATGCTCCAAATACTTCCAGTAACTGAAAATGGTATTTATTAAAAAATTTATTTATTTGAAAGGCAGAGTTACAAAGAAAGAGGGAGAGACAGAGAGAGGAGAGATTTTCTATCCATTGGTTCACTCCCCAAAAAGGCTGCAATGGCTGGGGTTGCGCCAAACTGTAGCCATCTGGGTCTTCCTTGTGAGTGGTAGGGGCACAAGCACTTGGGTGTTCTTCCACTGCTTTCCCAGGAGCACTGGCGGGGAGCTGGATTGGAAGTGGAACAGCCACAATTCCATCTGGTGCTCATATGGGATGCCCACTTCATGGCATTAGCTTAACCCTCTGTGCCACAGCTGGCTCTGAGTATTACTTTTGAATTTAAAGTAAAACATCATAAGAAGTCATAGTTCTTAGTCCTTAGTCCTTAGTTGACTACTAGGCATGCAGTTGAGATCATGGGCAATACAAGTCTACAGATCTTTCTGAAGTGCAGCAGTAGAGGACGGGTGGAGACAATCGAGTTGGTAGAAAAAGCTCCATGCTCGGTTGTTTCCCTTGTCATTTAGATTTTATGTTTGCTGTGGCCAGGGACTATCTTCTTCCCGGCAGCATCTGTAATGCCTGGCATGAAGTAATCTTTTTGAAATTACGGCCTGTGACTATTATAATGTCTCTATGGAAATATAGCTATCTTTATACAGGAGATCTTCAAAAGTTCATAGAAACATGCTATCAAAAATTATATACAGGTTTCAAATTGGTTATGCACCAGATAAGCTTATCTTTAAATTCCATTTTCCCATAAATGGTTCAAAGGACCCTTTTATGTATATATAAAACATATAACATGTTTTTAGTCAAAATTCAACAAAGAGCATGGAATATTGCTGTCTTCTGTACATGTTAACCCACAGTTGCTCATTATGTATTGTGTTCCTATAATTCATTCATTAAGGAATCCAGACTGTTGGTCTTGAGAAATTTTCCACATGTGAGCCTGAGTCATTGCAACCTCATGGTTTTATGCAGCATGTTCCTTTGTCCTCTAAGATCTAGAGACTGAAAGAAACTTAGGGCTGACTTTTCAGCAAGAACACCCCAAAGTGGCATCAGGCGCCTCCCACTGATGGTAAGGAACATGAGTGGATTCAGGTGAGGTTACCTTGATTTTTCCAATAAACTTTTCAGTCACTTTTTAGGTAGCATCACATTCTTGCCAAACATGAACTAGAACTGATATTGCTTATGAAGGGTCCAGAAGCCTAGTTAATTTTTAAATTATTCTGTATTAATAATTAGAATTTTTTTTAAAGATTTATTTATTTGAAAGTCAGAGTTACACAGAGAGAGGAGAAGCACAGAGAGAGAGAGAGAGAGAGAGAGAGATGTCTTCCATCTGATGGTTCACTCCCCAATTGGCCACAACGGCCGGAACTGCGCTGATCCAAAGCCAGGAGCCTCTTCCAGGTCTCCCATGTGGGTGCAGGGGCCCAAGGACTTGGGCTATCTTCTACTGCTTCCCCAGGCCACAGCAGAGAGCTGGATCGGAAGTGGAGCAGCCGGATCTGGAACTGGCGCCCATTCGGGATGCTGGCACTTTAGGCCAGGGCGTCAACCTGCTGGGCCACAGCGCCGGGCCCAATAATTAGAATTTTTAATAAGTATGTATATTTATCTCATCAGCTATTTGATTTCTTTGAGGAAATCAGGAAAATATGTGATAAATTTTCATCTTCTTTCCCTTTATTACATTCCAGAATACTATTTCTCTGGCATCTTCCAAAAGTAACAACTGGGTTTTGCTATTATTATCTTAAACTTTCAGATTCAACATTATACGTGTTTTCATTCACTGCAGTTTGCTGCTAATTGTCCCATCTTTGAGAGCATGTCAACTGCTGATACAAAATGTTCTACACCTAGAAACAGCCATTTATTCTACTGTCATTGTTCAAGGGGGAAATGTCATTTGGATAAAAAATATGGCTGCTAGGGGCTCACTGCTTCTGATATAGGAAATTATATCAAACCTTCTTCCATGGATATAGCAAGCAATGTGTTTTTATTTTTGTTGTTTTCAGAGAAAACAATACATATCTTCATTGTGGTATTTCTAATTTAAATTTAGAATTGTAGATTTTAACTCCTTTAACATTTACTTATTTTTTACAATAAAATTTTGGTTAATATCATCTCTCCTTTCCTTTATTCTACCGCATGTTATGACTCTACAAGTAGTGTTTATGTGTATATTTAATAATTCTAGAGGAGCCTTCAATATTATTCAAAACCATTTAAAGTTTCTTATCTTTGCTTTTATCCTGAAAATATATTCTACTAGTCAAATTGCTGTGTTTTAAATTCACTTGAAGTATATACTTTCTGGACTGTCAAGAAATTTACTCTGGTAGTTAAATTTATCTGTTTCACTTTGCTTTTGACTTTCAGGGATTAAGTTACTGGGAAACAGTTTAATCCCTTCAGATTTGCTTTTAAGCTTTGTTAGGCGGGACCACAGCACTTAGTATAAAGCTAATTTTATCCTACCACTGAGGTCAAACTTCTAAATCAGATGTTCATGAAATTATGTTATACAATAGTACTTCAAACAATTGCTGGAAAAGTGGAATTAAAAGATGAGTTTATTTTTGTGTGAACAAATTTTGAAAGCCAGGTACAGCCTTTTTCTAACACACATCTCCCATGGCCTTCTGGATATGCATGGATTTTGAATTTTTTCCACCAAAATAAGTACCTTTTAATTCAATTTTCCACAAACGTTTTGAATTCCCCTTGTACACTGCTAAATTATCAACTATAGTTGGTTACCACTTTTTGTGGCTGAATTTTTTCATTTTATCATCACTTTCAATTCCATCAATAGTTTTCTTAACATTTTAATTTTTATCAACATTCTTCAAATCTTGTCAACCTTGTCTCTACCAAATAGATAACAGTTGATGAATAGTACTGTAGCATAAAATTTTAATTTCTCTTATTCTGAGTGATACTGAAAATCTTTATGTTAAAATTCCATTTGCATTGGTTTTCTGGAAAATTCTCTGTGCATAGCTCTAAGCCATTCTTACAGAGAGAGAATGAGAATGATTTTTTTAACAGCACAGAAAGTATCTGACTCCAGTGAAGTTAAAACACAGCAATTTGACTAGTGGACTATATTTTCAGGGTAAAAACAAAAATGTGTGAGAGAAAGAGAGTGAGAGCAGCATGAATCTTCAACTGCTGATTCACTCCCCAGCTCGTGACAGTCGCCAGGGCTGGCGCAGCCTGAAGCCAGGGTCCCAGCACTCAGCCGGGTCTCTTTTGTGGGTGCCCGGAGCCTAACCACTTGAGGCTTCATCTGCTGCCTCCCAGGATGCTTTGGCAGGTGCAAGGTCAGAAGCAGCGGAGCTGCACTGGCACTCCAATAGGATGTGGGCAGCCCGACCACACGCCTGACCTGCTGTGCCACAGCACCCACTTCCCGGCTAGATTTTTTGACTCATCGTTAAGAAAAGTTCTTTTCAGTTCTCAGTTACAGAAGAACTTATCCTTGTTTTCTTTGACTATTAGTACGCTTTCATTTTGTCCTTTTCCATACCAGTAAGCAATTATCTTAACACCATTTTTAGAAAAGAATTAATCTGTTCTCCCCTGCTTTGACACAAAGTCTTTGTCAGACACGAAATTTCCCTAATGGTGAGTAACTTTTGCAGTATTATTTTATGAGTTTACAACATCAAAATGGAACTTAGAAGTCTAAAAAGAAGCATTAAAATATTTGTGTAATCCGTCATCATTAATCTAGTGATATTGCTACAATTAAGCTTAGTTGATTATATTGATGAATACTGGTTTCTAAAAAATTTCATATGCTATAATGAAAGCATTTCAGAAAAATTAAGCTGATAACCAAATGTGAAGTGATGTCAATCGATACCATGGTTACAAAACAGTCTGGCGTGATGGTAGATGTCTTTGTAGAAACAAGCACACTTAACTTAGAATACTATCGATATATACTTCTTCAGCCTCAAACAAATCTTTAGAAAATTCTGGTGTATAAAAGTGCTGTTTTTGAAATTTAGCTTGAAACAGAATTCTTTCACTTTTTAGGGAAAGCTCATTATTGGACCCACTTTGCTTATCTTCAGTAGATAGCTTAAGCCAGGAGACTCGTGTAAGAGCCTGGATCTGAAAAGCACATTCTCAGTTCTCCCGCTCGGCCCTCTCCATGGGGGTGTCATCTGCTTGCCATGTGACTGCTGCCTCCGTTCTTCTTGAGATTCTCCTAAGGCAATGTCATCAGCAAAGCCAGAGTGAGATCACATTGTCACGTATCAGCTTAAAGTTTTAGAAAATACTTATTTATTTACGATTGCATCGGAAGAAATAGACATTCTTAATTTGATTCTGGGAACAAAAATGTCTACAAGCTTCCTGAAGGAAATCGTGGGAAGACCTACATTTGCCAATGCTCTCGTTCCTGCTCATTCTCACCCCTCAGTGCAAGACTTCCCTCCTCCCCCAGTAGCTCTGTGGCTGCCATTCACTTCACAAGCAAAGCACCCTGGCTGACTCCTGTTAAAGCAGCAGTCTCACTTTCTTGAACCACACTCCTTCGGCGCCTTGGCCCCAGTTCCCTGTCTACTGAAAGATATGCCTCTTTATCTCATGCTCCACTTGTAGCGGCTGGTGCAGTTGAGACATGGAATAACCTGGTTTTTTACTTGTGATTTTTTTTGGAGGGGATATATAGGCCAATGTCCAAAAGCCGCATTATTGATAAGTGGCCATTTCATTATTTGGGCGTGTCTTCCGGCATTTGCAACACCTAAGCAATTACTTCATTTCTGTTACCGCTTGCCTCTTTTCCTCTAAGGCAGGGAATATTAGGGCATTTTACACCCACTCCACCAAGAAAAACATTACTTAGTGATCAAGACTTGTTTGTTATATAATAAACCTGAGTGATATCCTAATCAGAATTGCTGTTGCTGAGATCTGTTATCCAGATACAACAATTAACGTACTATGAATATTTCAGAATAGTCACCGACAATGCATATTGCACAGTGAATAATTACACAGCAAGATATAATCAATCTTTGCATGATTGAGAGCCTGACAGAAGCTTGAAGGGCAAAGCAAGGGATGCATGCCCGGGATGAAAGGCGTAAGTCAAAAACCTGTAAACCGATTTAAAAATGTTCCACGGAAATAAGAAGGTACGGCGCAACGAATAATAACAATAATGACAACAAATCACCGAAACTTAGGAAAGGGCTGGGGCTCAGGCAGTGCCTACCTTTTCAAAATATACTGAGGTATATTCATTGATTAGTATGAAATGCCAGATACGATTATCGGGATTGATTCCATTTTAGTCTATAGCGCTTCTCTAAGAAGCTTTCTGAAACCCGTGTTGACAGCTCTGCTTCCTGCTGCATCTGTACATTTTCAGTGCTCACTGGGCTTTTTCTGGATGAAATCCTCCCAGCAGCGCTGGGGGTTTTGTTTCAGAGTCCGGGTTTAGAAGGAGCAGCTGTTCATTTAGCTTTTGAGAGCCCGGGTTCCATCCCTCGCAACTGCCTCCCTGTAGGACATGGTTCAAGCCTCTTAATAGATTGTGTTTAAGGCCTATTGGGTTAGTCACTAAAATGAAAAACAGAGTGTCTCCTAACAACTTTCAGGAGTTTTTACAAGTCACTCAAGCAATAGAACATGAGAAAGCGCTTGCGGCCACCCATGTAGCCTGGAGCCCATGGATGGTGGCGTGATGGTTAGTCACCAGCACAACGTTCCCAGTCAGGCTACTGTAACCCAGAGTGGAGGATTTAGGTAAGCGATGGGTACAGGAACAGGGCACAGAACTTGAAGCTCTGACTTTCATATGCTTCTCTTCCAGAGGATGTTCCAGGAACATAACACCCAGAGACAGCCAGGCCACCAGGCAACCAAAGAAAGCTGCATGAAACCAGTCTGAGTCAGTTTTAAAGTATAATGTGTGCAGATGTGTGTTGCTTGAACAAAAAGGACCCTACTGCTCACCCTTTTCTGCATCCTGGACACTCCCATAACTTGAGCTCTAAAAGCCCCAGCGAAGCACTGCTCCGGCAGGCAGCTTCCTTGGGGAGCCACATCTTGCCACCATCTCATTGAGACATCATAAGTCAATGAAGCTTCCCTTTGGGCAACTCTCGCCTGAGGCTGATCGCTTGGTGATACTCCAAGTGGATGGGCCACTTGTGTCCACTGATACTACCAGTAGCGCCGTCAGTTTTTCTCCCCGTTTCATTTTTCCTTAAAATATGCAATGTATTGAAAAAGCTAATGGATCAGAAAAACAATTCCAACCCCTCCTCTCTTCCAATGCGAACACCCAGAAGAAACTGCTGGTAGCAATCTGGTATGTCTACTCTGTGATGTTCCCCAGGGATGGTACAAGTTGTCTATATATTCTACATCCGTGTGTGTGTGTGTGTGTTTGTCTGTGCTCACATGGGCACCCACGCTTGTGTTTGCAAGAGGGAAATCATGAGATACCGGTTTCATGGTGGACATTAATGTAACATTGTATGTGACAATTGAAATAAGCCATGCAATCCTTGGCTGATATATCACAGAAATGCTTTTTTTTTTTCTCAGTCTGGTCTGTCTTCACCCTTTATGTTCTGTTATTGGAATTGTTGACTACAAAATGGAATGCAGAAGGCATGGGTTTGCATTTTGTTAACTGGGAGAAAGGGGCTCAAGACAAATTGGAAGAAAAAGTTTTTTCTCCAAATTCTTGTGAGGATTTGTTAATTTTTTTGTTGTTTTGTTTTGTTTTGTTTTTTCGATAGTAGCCACTCTTAAAAAGGGGTGAGATGATAGCTCTTTGTGGTTTTTTTGTCTTGCATTTTTCTGAAGGCTAGTGATGCTGCGCATCTTTTCACCCACCTGTTGGCCATTTGTGTTCATTCTTTTGAGAAAAGTCTGTATCATTTGCTGATGAAACAAAAAGGATTTACTTATTTGAAAGGCAGAATGACAGAGAGAGACAGAGACTGAGAGATGTTTTATCCCATCCACTAGTCCGCTTCCCAAAGTCCACAATGGCCAGGTGTCGGCCATGTCAAAGTCAAGGGCCTGGAACTCTGAGTTTCTTACATGGGTGTGGCAGGAACCCAAATATTAAGACTCCATCTTCTGCCTCCCAGGTGCATCAGCAAGAAGTTGAGTCAGACATGTGGAGCAGCTGAGGATTCAAAGTGGCCTATTGAAGTGGGATGTGAATACCCCACAGAGGTGTTAAACACACTGTGGCACAATACCTGACCCTATTTTTAAACTAGATATTTTTTGCTAAGGTTTTATTTTTAGCTTTTCATATATTCTAGTATTAATCCTTTGTTAAATGAATAGTTTGCACATACTTCTTGCCATTCTGTAGGTTGATGGTTTCCTTTGCTACAGTTTGGCTCCTTTACAATTCTGGTGGGAATGTAAATTAGTACAGCCATTGTGGAGGACAGTAGGGGGTTCCTCAAAAATCGAAATGTAGAATACCCATGATCCAGCTTCTGGGTATATATTCATTTCCAAAGGAAACGAAGCCAGCATGAAGAAGAGCTATCTGCCCTTTCACAGTGATCACAGCACAGTTCACCAGTCAACATATGGAACCCACCTGGGTGTCCACTGACAGATGACTGCATACAGAAGATGTGGCTGATATGCACAGTGGAGTAGCATTCAGCCTTGAAAAGGAATGAACTTCTGTCCTCTGAGCCAAAATGAATGCAACTAGAGGACAGTAAGTTAAATTAGCAAGACACAAAGGGACAATACTGAGTGCTCTCTCTCACATGCGGAAGTTAAAGATGTTGATCCCAAGGTAGAAGGGAACAGAAGAGTCCATTCCTGCACACTAGAAGGGTAGTAGAGATGGGGGGTAAATATAACTTGAATAATGGGTACCCAAACAACGCCAGACACAGGGAGTAAGTCCTCGTGTTCCACACACAGTGAGGTGACTACAGTTCCAAATCATCTATATACTTCATGAAAAACTAGAGGAGAGGGGCTTGAAGGCTCAAATCCTTTCAGAAAAGGAGACAGAAATGCTAATTAACTTATTTGATCAGTACTCACTATGAAATACACACTGTGCCAAATATGCATACAATTGTTACATGTCAATAAAAAGAAAAAATTAAAAAGCAGGGGATGTCAGTTCTCCACATTTTTTGGAGGCACATATTAACTGTTGCAGATTTTGCTCATTTAGCTGTATATATTTTAAGTCGGCAAATGGGGGAAAAAAACCAGCTGAAGTCATCCATAGCATTCCAATCCGACTGAAATGAAAACAATAAACTGATGACAACATTAAGGAGCCAGATATTTCCACCAGTTAAATCTGCTCCATATATACAATCTGTAAGATGGTATTTCTGTTTTTTCAAAATGTGCAATAGCAAATTTGTTCACTGGTACCCATGCCTGTCTTCCTTTGTTTTTTGGCAAATGGTACAAATTTCTCTGTGGAAGTCATTTATTCCCAGGAATTTTCCTATTACACATTCAAATAACAAGAACAGCTGGTCACAACTACAGGGAGACTTTAGGGAGAAAGGAGCAACCTGTGAAGACGAATGGCATTTATAAGCTGAACTAGCTGCAATGGTGATTTTAATTTCGTAGTAGGTGAGGAACATTTGTATTTGGGAGACACATTCATTTATATGTTTTTCTATTATCACACAGATTCAAGGGTAATTCTAGGCCTTATTTTGGAAAGTAATGAACATTCTTATTCAGAAAATAGGGAAGAATAATGCCATCTAAACCAAAATCGCTCATTTTTTCAAAATGTGCAAACAACGCATACTCAGTTACAAATTCTAACTCTGTTTAATGAATGTCACTGCTGCACATTACACAAGGAGAGGACCTGAAAGTCAGTGGAAAACAGGATTAAAAGATAAGGGTTTTTTCTTGGTGGGGGGACACACTTTGAAATCCACACATGTTTTCTGTAACAGGTATTTTCCATGAACTTTCTGAAGATCCCTTATGTGCATGGATTTCAAGATGTTTCTGTACCACAGTAAGTTATCTTTTATTTCCATTACTCCAGGAACTTACTGAAGAACCTGTTTAGGTGACTGGAATCATGGCTTATCACCTTAAAATGACTCAAATATAGATTGGAGGATTCCTGGAACAACATGATATTTTTATTTTTCAATCAAATTTCACATATGAGAGAATTAAACACTAGCATATTTCCATCCTTCTACATATACACAAGCATAGAACCACGAGGCTGAATTTTTAACATGCAAATTGCAGCTGTTTCCACTCAATCATATAAGTTTAGGGTAGCACTACCACTCACTGTGGTTTTTAACAACTGTTCATTTGAGAGACAGCCAGGGCTCTCCTATACCTTGGTTCACTATCCAGATGCCTACAATGGCTGGGGCGAGGCCAAATCCAGGATCTAGAAATTCAACCCAGGTCTCCCACCCTGGTGGCAGGAACCCAATCACTTCCTCCATCACAACTGCCTCTTAGCGTCTGTATCAGCAGTGAGCTGGAATGAGAGCCAGAGGCAGGTGCTGAACCAAGGCACTAAAATACGGCAGACTTGTAGTTTTCCTTTTTAAACGTCATGTTTAATCTATTTTAATGGCAGGGAGAGAGGGAGAGAGGGAAGGAGAGAGGGAGGGAGGGAGGGAGGGAGGGAGGGAGGGAGAGGGGGAGGGAGGGAGAGACAGACAGAGAGAGGTATTTCATCACCAATTCATCCCCAAATGCAACCAGGGCTAGAACAGGCTAAGGCAGGTGGGCCAGTTCATCGGCAAGGTCCCATGCCTGTCCCTTTCATAATAAATTTTGATACTATGACTTCCTTTGTTTCAGGGTCACAAGAAATTACCAAGGTCTTGGGCTATCCTGAGCTTGGAGCACCTAGAAGAAATACGGGCCCATTATTATTTTTTTTTTTTCTGACAGGCAGAGTGGACAGTGAAAGAGAGAGAGACAGAGAGAAAGGTCTTCCTTTGTCGTTGGTTTACCCCTCAATGGCCGCTGCGGCCGGCGCATCTCGCTGATCCGAAGCCAGGAGCCAGGTGCTTCTCCTGGTCTCCCATGCGGGCGCAGGGCTCAAGCACTTGGGCCATCCTCCACTGCCTTCCCGGGCCACAGCAGAGAGCTGGACTGGAAGAGGCGCCCCGACCGGAACTAGAACCCAGTGTGTCGGCGCCACAGGTGGAGGATTAGCCTATTGTGCCGCAGTGCCGGCGGGCCCATTAGTTGTAATAAAATAAAGTAGCTTTCTTAGAAGTATTATGAGAATATTAGAAATATTTTAAACTGCTCATTGGCCCAATGAGGCTGCATTATAACTTTGTATGAGATAGGTATCGTTTACTTTAGCTATGACAAGGGCCGCCTGTCCAGTGGCTGCCGTTTTGAAAGAGAATATGCCTATTTTATTTAAGATCATTGGTTCTTTGAGAGAACAAATAAAAGTTAATGCACTTGCATTTCCGTATGAACGGATTGGCAGATGAAAGAAACAGACTTATGAGTTTGTCCTTGTTCGTGTGAAGCCACGGTTTCATACGATTGTCTCATAAAACCTGGCAACTATAAAGTTAGTAATTATATATATCAGTTATTTCAGTAAAATCGATTTTTAAAGCTTCTCTGATGGTATTTGCATGTTCATAGACATTTTAATAGAAATAGGCCACTGTCCTTCAAACTGCAGAAACACAATCTTCCATTAACATAATATGAAGACTGAAGTATGTGCTTGGCTGATTTTATAAAGACAGAGAATACTGAGGGCTCAGTCATAGGAAAGACAAAATAGTAATTGGCAAGATAACGACAGCTGTGTGTTTTTCAGAAATTTTATCATCCTCTACAACGTCAGGTATACGCTTACATATATATGTACTCACACACACAAGTGTACTTCAAAATGTTTATGGAAAATGAAATTAAAAGGTAAGTTTATTATTTTGGTGTAAAAATTTTGAAATCTATGCATATGAGGGACCTTCTAAAAGTTCATGAAAAATGTGCATTGTGAAAACAAGTGCATGAATTTCAATTTTTGGCACCAAAATAAACTTATATTTCCTTTTATTATTATTAACAGAGAAGCACAGAGACAGACAAGACAGAGTTCCCATCTGCTGGTTCACTCCCCAATCTCTTCAATGGCTGGGGCAAGGCCAAGCCAAAGCTAAGAGCCAGAGACTCAATTCAAGCATCCAACATAGGTGGCAGGAACCCAAATACTTGAGCCACCACTGCTGCTCTCCAGGGAGCACATTCACAGGAAGCTGGAACACGGAGCTAGAACCAGCACTGGGATTCAGCAACTTTGATGAAGCAATTTCTTTTTTTGGCCTTAAACATTTAAAACGTGTATTTGTACTTATTTTAAAGGCAAAGAGGCAGAGGAAGACAGAGAAAGAGAGAGATCTTCACTTGCTGGTTTACTCCCAAATGCCAGCAACAACTGAGGACGGACCATGCTAAAGCTGGGAGCTGAGAGCTCCATTGGGGTCTCCCACACAGACAACAGGAACACAGTTACTCGAGCTGTCACTGTTGCCTCCATACGGGAAGCTGGAATGGAAGTGGAGCTGGGATTGAACCTAAGGACTTGCATCTGGGCACCCCAAATGGTGACTTAATCACCGTGCCAAATATGAGTATCTTAAGCACCAGGCCCAAAGCCCAAATGTGTCTTTCAATTCCAGTTTTTCCATGGAATCTTTGATGTGCCTTCCTATACACGGCGATGTTCACCAAATGGAGCTGGTCCAGAGCAGAAGAGCCAGGTGTGAGGTGCCCATGGGGGAGCCTGTTCAAAGCGGTGGTGGGAGGCAGGAGGGTGTCTTCCCAAGCTAGCAGAGTGGCCCTAGACCACAGCTTCCTTCTACTGGCTTACTCTCCACAAAGGCCAGGCCTGGGCCAGGAGTCGGGAACTCCATCCTGGGCTCCCGCATGGGTGGCAGGGCCCCAAGCACTTAGGTCGTGTTCTGTTGCCTTCTCAGATATATGAGAAGGCACATGGATCAGAAGCACAGTAGCTGGGGCTTGAATGGGCCTGCGGACACTGGATGCTGGTGTCACAAGCAGTGGTCTGATCTGCTGCACCGCAACACTAGCCCTTGAGGGAATCATTTACTTTATGTGCACATAGACGTTCAAACAAAGAACAATGACCAGAGATCTGGACTCATGCTCACACAGGCAAGTATTCCCAAAGATCATTCTCATTGTCCAACAATGGAAAGCACTGTTGAGAGAACAAACGAGGCTTTCCCTGTGTATCTAACGCTGCGGCCCCAGGAGAGCTCATGTTCATGCAGTGAATTCCTGGCTTTAGTTCTTTGGTCACTGGTGAATTATTATAAGCAAGGGAGGTGGATTTCCATGGACAGAAGAGTGGTAGAGCTCAAATGAAGTCTGATTTTCTACTGTCTGAAAATGCTTTGTAGTAACATGTCAGGAGATACAGGAATTCAAATGAGCTTAGGGGGTAAAAAAGGTAAGACAGACAAGACCTGTTGAAGTCCCCCAGTGCATACCAGATGGCATCAAACTGAAATTGATGTTGATAATCAATGTCAAAATATCTTAGGGTACTATTGACAGAAGGTATGGGGATGAAAGTTAATCCAAGAAGCTTAATGAAAAATGCAGAACCAAGAGAATTGGCAGAGGGAATGCAGAAACGGACCTGGAGCAGATTTTAAAACATAACTTGAGCAACATTTGACTTACTTCAAGGCTCTCTCAAATGTATTTCCTAAGCACAAAACAGAGAAATCGATAGCAAACAGATCCTGTTTATCTGCGTGTGTGTGTGTGTGTGTGTCTGTGTTCTAACTTTATCTAAATAAAGGACAACTAAACACACTGTTGGGTGGACTAGATAGGAACATAATGTCCCCATACTAATATTTGACTTTGTCTTATAGATTCAATAAGCTGGTATCTCAATGGCCCTTTGTGTTGTATACATTATCTCTCCACCACAGAAATGTGTTTTTCGACATCACCAAGGGAATTATCACCCGGTTCTTGATATGTTGATTTCAGCCTTGGTACAGTGCTGTATGCTCAGATTAATGGTCCCATAACATTTATGATAGGAGTCATGAATCTCCTATAATTAGATTCTGGCAGAGATCCTTTTTCTTAGAAAGAGTTATTAATACCAAAGTTGAAGAGAAGCCTTCATTTGATCCCCCTACTGCCTGGAGTAGACCCAACAATTTGTCCCCACGGTCACTGGAGATTTGTCCTCTATGACAATCACCCATGGCAGACAACCCAAGACTCATGGAGACCTCACAGGAGACCTTAGCCACTTATCTGGTGTAGTGGCAGTGATGCAGGTGCCAACGAGCTTTATTCTACCCCATGACATAATTGTGTCTTTATTCATGTGTTTGCTGTAATTTCAAATGTAAGAGAAGTTGCAAGAAAACACCAAAAAGTCTCTTACACTCTACCCAGATTCATCAATGTTGATTGCTAATTTTGTTCCATTGTCTTCTTTCTCTCTCTCTCTCTCTCCCTGTTTCTCTCTTGCAGTATTCCAGTTTTCTGTTGCTGTCTAACGTATTTACAAAAACACCACCACTCAAAGGCAGGTGGATATTTTACCTCCTTGTTTCAGGCGACAAGCCTGGCTGAACTGGCATGTCTGCCTCCTCTCATAAGCATGCAATTAAGGCACCAGCAGGGCTGCCCTCCTTCCTGGAGGCCCTGAGAAAGGGTCCATTAGTCTGCTGCTCTGGTCTGAGTGTGGCTTCTCCAAAATTCAATGGTTGCCAACGTGGTCACATTATGTGGCAGAGCCTGTGAGGAGCGATTGCACCACAAGGGGTACCTGACAGAGGGGCCTGATGGAGGGAGATGGCTCTCTCCTGACCTCCTGCCTTCCTTCATGTGAGGAAACAGCAAGACCCACCCAGGAAACCAGGGCCTTCCTCTTGGCCTTTCCAATACCTGTAACCGGGAGAAATAAATGTGTGTGTGTGTGTGTTTTAATGATGCAGAACACAGCAATCTGGTGGAGCAGCACAGCTGGACTAAGGCGCATGCTTGCTCAGACTGTTGGCAGAATCCAGGTCCACGCAGGTGTGTAGCTGAGGCACATTTCCTCTCTCAAAGCCTGCTGGCTCCCAGGTCCTTCAGACCCACCTGCCTACCTTCTCACGGGCCCCCTGTCTTCCAGTCAGCAGCGGCACGCTGCACTTTATCTTTTAAATATGTATTTATGTATTTGAAATTAAAAGAAGTTTCTTTTGGTGCATTTTTGTTTTTATTTATTAATGTAAAGAGAACAGATTTCATTTATTTCATAGATATGATTCTAAGAGTATAAGGAGACTCTCCTCCTTCCTTCCATCCTTTCTCTCCAAGGCATAGTGACAGAGAGAAAGGGAGAGAGAGAGAAGAGGGGAAGGGAGGGAGGGAGGGAGAGGAGAGGAGTGATTTTCCATTCAATGGCTCACTCTAAAAATACCACGATGGCCAGGACTGGGCCAGGCTGAAGCCAGGAGCCAGGAGCTCCATCCTATTGTCTCACATGGATTACAAGGGCCCATGTACATGAACCCACATTCACTGCTTCTCCTGGCGCATTACCAAGAAGCTGGTTTGGAAGCAGAGCAGCCGGGACTGGAAACAGCACTCCGCTATGGAGTGAAAGCGTCTTAACCACAGGCCGTAATGCTGGCCGCCCCCTTCTGGCTCTCTGACTTCCCTGCTTATAACATCTGGGACCCATATGGTACCCTCACGGAGTCAGCTGTACCCAGTGACACAGCACTCACTGCTGTGCTGCGATATCTCATCGTTCACCAATGCCATGGATTAGGATGGGGAACCTTGGGTACCATTTTTTATTATTGATATAAAGAGAACAGATTTCATCTATTTCAAAGATATAAATCTAAGAACATAATGATATTTCCTTCTCTTTAATTTTTGCCATAACACATTTTAAATTTACTTTATAAACACAGGCTTAAGACCACACTAAGTATAGTGTTCAACAAATAGAAAGCAGAAAGACCACTGCTCCCCAGGAATGTAGCCAAGCGCTATAAACAATAATCAAATCACAAGATGTCAATTTCACTCTTACACATTTTTTTGTACTCTATTTTCTGGCTACCACAAATCAGAGAGAACATATGATATTTGTCTTTTTTGGTCTGGCTTATTTCACTAAGTGTAATGGGCTCTATTTGGTGCTATTTTAAAAAAGTTTTCTCAGCCACTGGAAGAAATGAAGAAAGTTGGGGCTTGGTAGCTTGGGGCTTGCCTTGGGGATCCGGCTGTGTGCCAGCGGGGTGGGGGTTTCTGAAATGCGCGTTTGGAGGGGAGATGCTGAGCATTTGATACAGAGCAGAACGACCTACTGAAGTTGCAGGAGAGAAAGGAATTTTTCAGCATCACCCCACTTGATCACAACAGCACCTCGAGACAGGCATCAGACGTATTTCAAAACTAAGAGCACCAAAGCTGGCAAGAACTGTTAGGAGTTCCTAATTCAGTACAACTATGCATAGGTAGCAAAGCCAGGTGTTGAATCAGGTCTTCCTAACCCTGAGGATGCTGTCCGCCAGTCTCCCCTGGGACCTGAGCTGTCTTGCTCTTTTGGTAATGGCGTACTCCAGCCTCTGCCTGAACCTCTCACCAAGAAACTGTATCTATACCCGTCTGTCTGGTGTCTCCTTTGTCCAGGTTGCATGCTTGCTACACCAACCATTAACTCACAAAGCTAATGCTTTAAAGTAGCATCTTTGAGATATTATGTATCCAAGAGATGAATGACACAGTCAAGTCTTTTCTTTTTTTAAAGATTTTTTATTTATTTATTTGACAGGTAGAGTTACAGAAGGTGAGAGGGGGAGAGAGAAAGGTCTTCCCTCCGTTGGTTTACCCCCCAAATGGCTGCTACGGCCGGCGCTGAGCCGATCCGAAGCCAGGAGCCAGGTGCCTCCTCCTGGTCTCCCTTGCGGGTGCAGGTGCCCAAGCACTAGGGCCATCCTCCACTGCCCTCCTGGGCCACAGCAGAGAGCTGGACTGGAAGAGGAGCAACCGGAACTAGAACCCGGTGCCCACATGGGATGCTGGCGCCGCAGGCGGAGGATTAGCTAAGTGAGCCACGGTGCCGGGCCCGATACAATCAACTCTTAGGATGGTCCTCATGCTCTGGGACTGGCTGGTGAGGGTGAAAGGACTTTGGATACACTCAACCCTCCGTGGGTAGGAATGGCCTCACTTTATTAATGCTTATATAGTACTTAGTGGGCTTAGTGGGTTTACTGCTTCTTTAAATGAACAAATATCAATAGAAAACATTCTGTGCTGGCTTTCTGCATTTAGAGCCAGGCTTACCAAGAGCAAATTGGGAACTTGTCCTTTTTTTTTTTTTTTTTTTTTTTCCTGTTGCAAAGATTCGGTGGAGGCCTTGTGCTTTCTATTTAGGGAAAATGGACACACAATGGAGTCAAAACGCCCACAAGAGATCACAGGAAAAAAAAAAAGAAATTCTGCCCAAAATAGGTAGTGGCTTGTCTCTCAGGCGGGGACTTCGTTGGAGGGGAAGCTCACCTTTGTGAACAGGAAGGCACCCAAGAGCTGGTTTCCTCAGTGTAGCAGCAGGAAGAATTGTCGCTGGGGCAACCCAGCCCACGCTGATGGGGAAAGAAGCCACTGTTAGCTGGTGCTCCGGACCCTGAGGGATCCCTGAGCAATTTCAGTGCTGGCCCGGAGTGAGGGCCGTCTTGGCAATGTAGATACACAGAGACTATTCTGCTGAATTAGCTTGTACTTAGTTTTATCAGAGACTGTGTTCGCCACAGAGGGACAGACATTTAAGTGGGGGCACAGTATCTGACCTGAGTGAGTAGATGTTACATTTACAATAAAAACATAATTAATGTGTATCTAGAAGATAAAATTTGACATAGGTATCGAATTTCATTATACATATACTTTATATATAATTCATTTGTTTGCATAATGAGTAATCCAATAATTCTGTAGATATGCATGTACCATATGTGCATAAGGACTTATGTATGTATATATAGGATGTGTGTGTGGATTGGGTGTGCATGGCTATGTGTATGTGTACATATAAATCACACTGACTGTATTTTTGCCAAAAAAATTCCATGTAGCAGGGACTTCCTAGTACACACCCACACTGAAACCTGGTTAGAAAGACACTAATGTAAGCTGGGAAATCCTACTCTCTGAGAACCTAAGTTGTGTGATGTTCACATTCTTCAGTTAAAAATCAACATTGTTCTCTCAGTTTTAAAGCTAAAATAAGGTGCCCTGATGATATCTGTTCTTTTAGATTTGACAATTCCTTTAGATTTGACATTTCATTCTGTGAGGTCAAGATAGTTCACATGTTACATAATGTTCCTAGATGATTTGTTTTAACAAAAGCTGCTAAACGCGATAATATCTTTAGTTTAACTCAGTTTGCGTACATTTGAGCATTCTCTAATCTATCCTTGTGTGTTCTGTTTTGGGCTTCATAAAGTCATTTGATTTTTAAAATCTTTCTTAAGAGGAAGTTCAGCTGAGCCACTGTGAAAAAAAACATTTTGGTGTGGCAAGTTGGGTATGGAGATTTATGGGCTGTGAGTTGATGCATACACACTACAGTCTGATGGACCTCACCCAGACTCTCTCTCCACTGTTCACAAACTAGGAATCTGGGCCCGCTGCCAACCTCACGCACCTCAAAAACAAAATGGAGGCAGTCATAGAAACTACCTTCCTGGATGTTTGGAAGGATTTGGTGATTAGCCCATGCAAAGGAAGTCGCGATATTCCCAACATTCTGCTTGGGAAAGAAAAATAGAAAAACCAAGAAACAAAAAGCAAGCTCTAACTTGTTTAAAGGGTCTGGGGGACTTATTCACATATATGTAATACATACACACACACACACACACACACATATATATATATATATATAACTATTACTAAGCAATGAAGTTCAGGTGTGGTTTGATCAGCAATCTGCACCCATTTTTTTCCTGGGACCCGTAGTTTTGATTTCTTCAATGAACCAAGGAGGTGTTAGACTTTGCTTCCATATGAGTTTTCTCATGTTCAGAAGACAGCACTGAGAAGGCACAGAGGCACCTTAACTGCTCGTCTGTGTCTAAGAGCAAGGGGATAGAGCTTCACTTTTCCAAAAGATCACACAAAATCTGAATGGACCATCTCCGCACAAGTCCTGTAGCCAAAGGAATGTCACACGTTGATTAGCTTCTCTGGGCATTGCTGAGCATGGCTGAACCCCTGTGCGAGATGGATGGGACTTGCCTGGTTGGCATTACACAGTCCCCTAGATAGAGCTGAGGTCGTGGGCACCCAAATCACAGGGCTGCAAGACAATGAGAGAGCACACAGTGGTTTCTGGAAGACAGCCAGCTTGTTTTCTATCCTATTTCATTATTACTACCTATAATCACTAATATGTCATGATTATACACAATCCAACTGTCACAGCAATAAATGGTATTATGTCTGCTCAAAGAGCAGGTTCTTAGCTTTAGATTTGGACCTGCATGCCTGAGGACACTAAGACACTGTTTTAGTCCATGTCTCTACCCGACTTCTAGGTTGCCTGTGTATTCAGATATGTCTGTACTTGTATTCCATGGCAGGTCCCTGGGGGAGGGAGGCGGTTTTTAGCTGCAGTATAGCGCTGTGCTAGAGGAAGTTGCCTCTGCCACTCCTATGGCAGAGAGTTTTTGAGGTATCACAAACCGCAGGATCACTGGAATGGCGACCTGTCAGTCCATCCTTGGAAACTTCTCCCATTCTTCTGGGATCTGCTCCATTTGCAGAGAATTGAGTCCATAAATTACCTGGCCTGGGTTCCCCTGCCAACTGGCTGCCAAATAAGGACAGCCAAAGCAAAAAGCCAGGTGTATCTCTCTCTCTCCTTCCTGCCACTTCACAAGGGGTCTAAGATGAGGTTGTGTCTCCTATAGGATTCTTGCTCTTTCCTGGCACTTCTGGCTTCCTCCCTGGTCTCCCCAATCCTTGTGTGCATAGGGCAAGCTCCACTGCTGTTGCTAATCTCTGACTTGCCTTTGTTCCCTGTCTCCCTGTTCAAATCTTGCAACACTTGTGTCTGGTGCCCCATATTAATTTCCTTCCACTGAATGACCTGGTTTGGCATGAGTGTCCTCCCTTGACCCCTACTGATAAAAAGCAATCAACTTCAAAATCTTGAAATTCTAACCTTTGGAACGGACTCTTTCCAGAAATAAATCCTATTGCCTATAATGCTAATATGATTTATTTTTTGCAAAAAAATATAGATTTCTTGGTTTAAAAATGATTGGGGCTTTGTTTGAGATCTATAATACCTACAATGATTTAAATTCTCAACTTCAAAAAGTTGTGTACTGAGCTATATTAAAACCAATGTTATTTGAAAAATGCTGTATTTCAATTTATTTTGATCAAATTCCATTATTGGGTCATATTTGAAATAAAATTACAGACATCTGTTTTATGAAAAGCTGGTTACTGAGGTGGGAAACCATATTGTTCTAATTAAAGCTTGGATAGTTTATTGAAACGCACTTGTATTGAACAAAAAGCACTTTGGTAAACCACACGAAATACACAACTTGACAGGCATCCGGAACCGGTGGAAGATCGATCCTTTTTGATAGCTGGATTGTTTTTCAGATGACTGAGAATTTGCCCATTTGTCTTAGTGATGAATGGTTTGGTCACCAGGACGAGAAATTCACTGCAACTGGGGTAGGCTAAAATAAATAAATAAATGGCATGGCTGCACGGACGGACACTAGGGACCTCCAAGACTGACAGTGCTCCCGGGTTCTCAAAGGGGAGTCAGACTCAGGAGCTCAACCCTGCTGGGACTCAGGCCTGGGTTTCCCATCGTGGCTTCTCAGGAGGGACTCTGTCTTCCTGTCAGGCCCACAATCTGGCCCTGGAGGTCTCACCAATATGGCAATGTCTGCCCATGTAAAAAATTATTTTATATAAACGATGGACACACACACACTGACAGAGAGAGAGAGAGCGAGCGAGCGCCCATCCACAGTTCACTGCCTAAATGCTGCTAACGGTACTGGGAGAGCAAAGCCAGGAGCCAGGATTCATTCCAAGTCTCCAAATGGTGGCAACTCCTTGAGTCATAGCTTGCTGCCTTCCAGGATGCACGTGAGAAATCTGGAACCTGGAGCAGAGCTGCAACTTGAGCCCAGGCCCTCTGGTAAGAGGTGAAGGCATTCAAAGCGGAGTCTTAGCCGCTACAACGTCCACCCCAACAAATGACAACCAACTGCTATTTGTGTTTGTGTGTATCAAATATCTGTGTTATGATTTTCTTATTTCTTTTTTGTTGCCAGATGCTACTTGTCACTGTGGGTTGGTATTCGCCAGTTTTAATTTGTTACTGCCGGGTCAGTTTGCCTTAGAAACCAAGTAACATTCACTATAATCATATATAAATGAAAGTTAATTAAATTTTAGTGAGAAGGTCTTTCCATTGAGAATCTCCTAAACCTAGGGGCATACACTTTCTTATGCTTCAGGCCATGTGTGAGAGGGGAAATCAGTTGCTTAAAAAGATGCACTTAATGGAGTGGAGTCACTGCGTGGGGCTCCAGGATCACTGCATTTTAGCTTCCGTTGCTTTAATTCCTTTGCCGTGGTGTCTCTTTCATCAAGCACGCTATGACTGTGGTAGGCAGAAGTGAGGCTCCCGGGGTGCTCCAATCCCAGCGCCCAGAATACGTCACCTTACCTGGCAAAAACACATCTTTTCAGATGTGATTCTACTTTCACATCTTGAGACAGGGAGACAACAGGATTTTCTTTCAAGACGGGATAACTGAATCTCATGAACCCTTCAAAGTTTAACCTTTTCCCCATCAAGGTCCTCTCAGAGAGATGGAAAGGGAAAAAGACAGGAGAGGTGAAGGGTGAGGGTGCAGGCAACTCATCACCCCTGTTTTGAAGGATCGGGGAGGGGAGCTATGAACCAGGATGTTTGGGTGGCTTCTAGAACCTGGGAATGCACTTCACCTGGCAGGGAGCACTGGACTGGGAACTGGGCTCCCCCAATTGACAGGGAACTGATTTATGACAAAAGTCTGAAGGAGTGAGGTAGGTGTTGTGTCCTGGGGTGAACTAGCACTTGGGATTCCCACATCCCCAAACAGAGATCCAGTTCTAGTCCCGGCTCCTCTGCTTGCCATTCAGCTTCTTGCTAGTGTGCCTGGGAAGGCAGCAGATGATGGCCCCAACACTTGACTCCCTGCCCACCACTGAACAGAGCTTTGGAATCCTGGCTTGGGCCTGACCCAGTCCTGGCTGATGTGGGAATTTCAGGAATGAACGAGGGGATGGAAGATATGTCTCTCCCTCAAGCTCTGCCCGCTGCCTTTCAAATAAGTAAATCTTTATTTTAAAAACTCTGCGTAAGTAAGGGCCCACATTTTCCTGTAGAGCTTACAGAAAAAACCAAGAGCTCAGACAGCACCTTGATTTTAGCCCAGTGTGACAGAAGCCTGACTCGTGAACTATAGAACTTCTAACACATTTTTGTTGTTTTAAGCCACTGTGTTGTGGCACCAAAAGAAAGTCAATCTATTGTCCGTCTTTATTTTCTACCAATACTTGAAATTCTTTATTAATGTCTTTTCATTCCAACCATTTTCTAAACGTGGTTGCTGCCGTATTTCCTAGATGGCATACCTTTATCAATAGGGGACCCTCTGGTCTCCTGCAGTTGGGTGGACTTTGTGATTACCATGAAAGGATTGTGGGCTGGTGCCGCGGCTCAGTAGGCTAATCCTCCGCCATGGCGCCAACACACTGGGTTCTAGTCCCGGCTGCCCCTCTTCCAGGCCAGCTCTCTGCTGTGGCCAGGGAGTGCAGTGGAGGATGGCCTAAGTCCTTGGGCCCTGCACCTGCATGGGAGACCAGGAGAAGCACCTGGCTCCTGCCTTCGGATCAGTGTGGTGAGCTGGCCGCGGCGGCCATTGGAGGGTGAACCAACGGCAAAGGAAGACCTTTCTCTCTGTCTCTCTCTCTCTCACTGTCCACTCTGCCTGTCAAAAAAGAAAGGAAGGAAGGAAGGAAGGAAGGAAGGAAGGAAGGAAGGAAGGGGTTGTGGCAGAAATAACACCACTTGACTTTCAAGGTTACATAAGGACAGGTGATGCTGCCTCTAACAGAGATGCCCACTCCAGGGTGATCTGGCCAGGGTTGGAAATGTCTGGCCACTCTGAGGCTGTGGTGTGCAGAGACCACTTGGAGTGCCCACGCAGATACCTACAGAGCCGCAGACATTGCAGCCCCCAGCTACTAAAGGTTTCCTTCCAGATACGGGAGTGAAGCTGTCCTCAATATGACCCAAGACCCAACAACCATCTATCTGCCTATGGCCAAGGAGAGAATCTGATGATTGTTTATGATCCTAGTCAACATGAGATTTATGAGTAAGATAAAGTATTATTATCACTTTAAGCCATCTTGTTGGGGGTGACTTATTAGACAATAATAAATAACCAGAAAACATATGAGTGTGACATTGATGAATTTATGCAAAGCTGTGTGATTTTAATACTAGACGTACAGAATCCACATGCCCTACATCCAGTGAGTAATTGCATTGGATTTAAGACAGCAGTTCTTGTGCCAATTACAGCCAGTTTTGTTTTTAGCCACCCCATATTTTTGGCTTCCCATCTTCTTGCAACAATGGAGAACATTGCTGATTTTTCTCCTGTGCGTCCTGCACCCAGGGATGGGAGGTCTCTGAGGACCGTATGTCCTAAGAGTCGGACGCGCCTTCGGTTTTTATAATGAGTCACAGTTTTATTATGTGCTTCAGCTTCACTGACAGAAGATCATTCATGCCTTATTTTTTGCTCAATGCCTGGAAGACCTGAAATTGCCCTTCCAAATCCATTACCAGGTTCTTGAAGTGAATTAGATGAATCTGTTTTCAATTTATATTGATTAAGGAGAAACAATGGAGCAATATTTAAAACTTAACCCAAACTAAAACTTGTGTTCCTATTCCTTGATGTAGCTTATCATGTGTGGTGTATAATGTATTCCTGCAGTTTTTGAAAATTTCTTGAGGTATGTAGCATTCAATCATTAATAACAATTGAAAACTTATATTTCTCCTGTCTTGTCTGAGGATATATTATATGGTATGGTGAGAACATTAATAACCCCTACTTTAGTTGCAGGTTATTTTGAGAATTCTGCTATATTCTTCTTTTTTTCAATCTGCCCGCTTATAAATCAAATATAAGAAGACTTCAGGGATATAGAATATTTTAATATCACTGTGAAACAGAATAATAAAAATTAGAGAACTGAAAGAGATGCAAGGCACGCCAGACTATCTAGTCTAATCTTAACATTTCCAGATGTGGCATCATTAATCCAAAGAAGCCAAATTAGCTGGTGGCAGAGCCAGAATTAGAAAATTAATTCATCTGAGAGTGTCCAAGACATTCTCCTGCGAGGCATGTTGGGACCCCGGCGTGTGCTGACGGCTCTGCTGCCTTATTAGGCTGTGGAACCCAACAAGCAGAATTCTCTTCAAGGTAATTTGTTTATGGGTACTGAGGAGAAGCCACGGCATACCTGGCTGTCTAGAAAAAAATGAATGCGTGAAGGGAATGATCTCTGCACGCACACTGCTCACGCGGTGCAGGCTCTTTTCGCAAGGTGGTTTCACCTTTGCAGTTGGTTCCCTGTCACTTTTTTCTTTGCTGGCATCTGCGCAGCCTTCCTGTTCAGTTAGCATTTAGGACACCACTGTCTCATGGAAAGGAAGAAGCAGAAAGCAGCAAACAGGGGGCTTTTTTGTGTTTTCTTCACTTTCCGATTCCCAACCCAAAGACTTCCAGATTTGGGATCTGTCATGATTACGATTTTTCAAATCCAGTGTCTTCTTTTGAGTAAACAAGAATATTCTTATGTAAGGACAAATTTTTTTAAAATCAGGAAAGCATCAGCCTCAGGTCCCACTTGCCTCTGCAGAATTAAAGCCAGAGAACTCACCATCCATGCATTTTGCAAACATACTAGCATCCTCCCCTAGGGACTGACACGTGAAGGGGTTTGGGCTTTCTATGCTCCATGGCTGTCTCGCAGAGCATTCTTGTGTGAGAATTGCTCTTCCATTAGGACCATCCTTGAGTTTACCTCGTATATTGCACATTTTATATTAATGTCTAGGCTATTTTACTCCTGATAAAATGGTTATTCTTGGTTGTGCTGCATTATCCTCTTTTTCTTTTTAAGTGCTTTCAACACTTTGAACTTTTCCAACACACTTCACGTTTTTTTGTCTGACAGTTCTGCAGAAATGAACGTCACCAACAGTGAGTTAGTGGATTACTATTTGGAGTGCTGGTTGTGTTGACGGTCTTTTTGATTATTCTTTTTTATTTTTTTAACTTCAGAGGCAGAGGGGTGGGGGAGAGGCAGAGAGACAGAGAGTGACGTCCATTCTCTGGTTCACTTCCCAGATGCCTGCGACAAAGCTGGAAGCTGGGAACTCAACCAGGCTCTCCTGCAGGCGCATCAAGGAATCCATTATTTGTGCCATCACTGCTGCTTCCCTGGGTCTTATTAGCAGGAAGATGAATTAGGAGCTGGGGCCATATAGCAAACCCCGAGGACTCTAACGAGGAGCATGGTCATTTTGTAGGCCAAGTGCCCACCTCTTGTTTTGCTCAATGTTAAATATCTTCATGAGGCTTAGGAACCCCTGGGTGGAGACATAACACAGATTTCTTTTTCGCTTTGTTTTGTTTTGGTTTTCCTCTCTCTCATTCCCTCTCTTCTGTGCTGCTTCCCCTGTCTGTGGATTCAAAGCTGGCATTTCTGGACCCTCCCAGACTGTTTCTAAACCTAAATATTCTGATGGCCGTGTGCAGTCATTTTTTAAGAAGCAGTGGAGAATACGGAAAATTCATCCTCAGAGCCAAGGATCGATGACTCAGGCTGTGCAAGGGGCTTCAAAAAGTTCATGGGGAAATGAAATTCAAAGATGAATTCAGGGGGCCGGCGCTGTCGCATAGCAGGTAAGGTCACCGCCAACAGTGCTGGCATCCCAGATGGGCACCAGTTCAAGTCCTGGCTTCTCCACTTCCGATCCAGCTCTCTGCCATGGCCTGGGAAAGCAGAAGATGGCCCAAGTCCCTGGGCCCCTGCACCCACATGGGAGACCTGGAGGAAGCTCCTGGCTCCAGATCTGCACTGCTCTGGCCGTTGTGGCCATTTGGGGGAATGAACCAACGAACTGAAGACCATCTCTGCATCTGTCTCTCTGTAACTCTGCTTTTCAAATAGATACAACTTTTTTTAAAAATGAACTTAATTTGCTACAAAAAATTCAGAAATCCATGCATTTTTTCATAATCCACATTTTCCATGTATTTTTCAGTCTATCTTGTATGCATTTCAAAGCTTTTTTTTTTAATCAAAATAGTTATCTTTTAGTTCCATTTTCCATCACATTTCTGAAGTCTACTCGCACCTGCGTCCGCTCCTTGTCTTGCAGGAGATGTTCAGCTGCAGGTGTGTCTAGCTACCCTCCCCTGGCCCTGGAAGTATCTGATTCCAGTGCTATTTTTTTTTTTTTTTGATAGGCAGAGTTGGACAGTGAGAGAGACAGAGAAAAAAGTCTTCCTTCCGTTGGTTCACCCTCCAAATGGCTACCACGGCTGGCTTGCTACGCTGATCCAAAGCCAGGAGCCAGGTGCTTCTCCTGGTCTCCCATGCAGGGCCCGAGCACTTGGGCCATCCTCCACTGCCTTCCTGGGCCATAGCAGAGGGCTGGCCTGGAAGAGGAGCAACCAGGACAGAATCCAGCACCCCAATCGGGACTAGAACCTGGGGTGCCAGAGCTGCAGGCAGAGGATTAGCCTAGTGAGCTGCCGCGCTGGCCTCCAGTGCTACGGCAACAAGCACCGCAACAGTGTGGCTCAAATACCACAAAGCTGCTGCCTTACATTCTGTAGACCAGAAGAAGGGGGTCGGACCACCTGCAGCCATTCAGGACTTTTCCCCATATATCTGATCCAAGGAGCTATTTGTGTCGTTTTGGGGGCCATATGTGTCTTTCAAAATGTTCTATTTGGGAGAGAGGGGCGGTGTTGTGGTGCAGTGGGTTAATGCCCTGGACTAAAGTGTTGGTATCCCATATGGGTGCCAGTTTGAGACCCGGCTGCTCCACTTCCTATCCAGCTCTCTGCTGTGGCCTGGGAAAGCAGAAGATGGTCCAAGTCCTTGGGCCCCTGCACCAGCGTGGGAGACCCAGAGGAAGCTCCTGGCTCCTGGCTTCGGATTGGTGCAGCTCTAGCCACTGCAGCCAACTGGGGAGTGAACCATCGGATGGAAGCCCTCTCTCTCTCTCTGTGCCTCTCCTTATCTCTCTGTGTAACTCTGACTTTCAAATAAATAAATAAATATTTTTAAAATGTTCTATTTTTTATGCCTAATCGTCCTTTGCTGGGAGTCTGGGGCAGGGAGGGCTAGGAAGTATGAGTCTGTGTCACCCTCTTGGTGCAGAAACCTTGCAAATTTTAACAGTGACTCAGCCTGGCACATTTGGGGGCAGCCCCCGAGAAACTAAAAATTCTTAGCAAGTTGTGAAATAGAAACAAGGAAACTCCAAATAATTCACGAAAGCCAAACTGAAAGATCAGCTTATTCTGATGCAAATTTTTTTTGAAATCCATACCTTTGGAATGTTCATGGAAGATATGTTTTAGGAAGATATTTTATATGGATCTCATAAATTTTTGGCACCAAAACAAACATCTTTTAATCATTTTTTTGGCAACAACTTTTTCTAGTAGCCTCATACTAGTTTCCTAGGATAACCAACACAGGCAAAACTGAGTGGCTTAGAACAGCAGGAGCCGTTGTCGGCACAGACACCCTCTCCCTGGACTGTGCAGAAGGATCCTCTCTGCCTTTTCCAGCATCTGGTGGCTCCTGGCAGTCCTTGGCTTGTGGCAGCATCACTTCTCCCTACACCTCTGTTCTCACATCTTCCTTGTCTAGTGTTGTACATTAGTCCACTTCCCACCATGTTAACTAGAATACCTGAGGGGATTTTACTGGAAAACTTGGGTTCACTTGAGCTTACAACTTGGAGGTTACAGATGAGATCAGCCAGGCCCATAGAACAGTGTCTGTGAAGGCTGGGTATGGTGTAGAGGAACATAGCGAGCCCGGAAGCAGCAAGAGAGAACAAGGATTACATCATACTGAGAAGCATCTCTACTGCACAACTAACACTCAGGGAAGTGAAGAGGCAACCAAAAGAATGGGACAAATTATTTGCAAACTATTCAACTGAAAAAGGATTAATAACCAGAATATATAAAGAGATCAAGAAACTCAACAACAACAAACCAAACAACCCACTTAGGAAATGGGCAAAGGACTTAAACAGACATTTTACAAAAGAGGAAAGCCAAATGGCCAGCAGATATGAAAAAATACTCAGGATCACTAGCTGTCAGGGAAATGCAATGCAAAACCACAATGAGGTTAGAATGGCTTTCATACAGAAATAAACAAACAACAAATGCTGGCAAGGATGTGGGGAAAATGTATCCGAATCCACCATTTGTGGAAATGTAAACTGGAAAAGCCACTAGGGAAGACAGTATGGAGAAGCCTCAGAAATCTGAATATAGACCTACCATATGACCCAGCCATCCCACTCCTGGGAATTTGCCCAAGGGAAATGAAATCAGCATATGAAAGAGTTAGCTGCACACCCACATCTATCACAGCTCAATTCACAATAGCTCAGACATGGAATCAACCCAAATGCCCATCAACTGAAGGCTGAAGGCTAGCCTTGGCAACTCATGACGACAGCCTAGGGTGGTTACTGGCGCCATAAACTAGAGTGTCAATTTGTTGGGTCAACAACAGGAGTCACTGTGCACTTGCTCCTCATGTGGGATCTCTGTCCTTAATGTGCTGTACATTTTGATTTAATGCTATAACTAGTACTCAAACGGTATGTTTCACTTTGTGTTTCTATGTGGGTGCAAACTGTTGAAATCTTTACTTAATATATACTAAATTGATCTTCTGAATATAAAGAGAATTGAAAATGAATCTTGATGTGAATGGAAGGGGAGAGGGAGCGGGAGAGGGGAGGGTTGCAGGTGGGAGGGAAGTTATGGGAAGGGGAAGTCATTGTAATCCATAAGCTGTACTTTGGAAATTTATATTCATTAAATAAAAGTTAAAAAATAAAAAATATAAAAAAAAGAAATTATGGGATATGTACACTGTGGAATACTACACAGTGAGAGAAAAACTGAAATCTGGTCATTTACTACAAAATGGATGAATCTAAAAAACATCTTACTTAGCCAGTCCCAAAGGGGCAAGTAACTCATGTTCTCCCTGACCTGTGATAACTAATAGAGCACCTCAAAGACAATCTGTAGAAGTGAAATTGACACTTGAACAGTCCTTGTCTTGACTGTTCAGGAACCATTTTTTTAAAACATACTATTTGTTGAACTCTTTACTTAGCATAGAGTTAATCATATGTGCATAAAGTCAATTGAAAATAGATGTCAGTATTAAACAGAAGTGGGAATAAGAGAGGAAGAAGGAAGAGGAAGGGGGGGAGCATGGGTGGGAAGGTGGGCATAGTGGGAAGAATTCCCATGTTCCTCAAGTTGTAATTATGAAGTATATGATGTTTGTAACTGTAAAGCTGTATGGTTCTGCATACTTACCTATGGACCTACTTCTAAAGGTACAGTTTAAAAACCTGCCATGAGATCCCAAATCCCCTTAAGCTCCATGATAAAAACACCTTCTTAAGTATTAAAGTGATCATATAGATAGGATTAAGTGTTAAGTTGATCCTATGGATAGGGTAAGTGTCTGATAATAGTAATAGAATTAAAAAGGAGTGAATGCTCCAACATGGGAAGCAGTCCACACAGTAGATTCATAGAATGACAATTGCTTTAAGTAGCACTCTGACTTCAGTATCAGCCCTTAAAGCATTCTGATCTGGATAAAAAGCCCACAAGAACATTTCAGGCATGGTAAGCCAAGACACTGTGGCAAAAAATGTCCTATATGAAGAACCTCGGTGGGTGAGACCCCAGTGGAAAGAAGCGGTCATCAAGGAAGGAGGTACTTTTCTCTGAAGGGAGGAAGAATATACTTCGCTTATGGTCTTGTCTAAATACTGAAGGAGTTTGTGGATTCAAAAGACTTCCATAGCCTAGGCAGCTCATGTCAAGAGCCTCAGGTGATCACTGACATCATATGTAAGAGTGTAAATTATTAAACAGGAGTCATTGCGTACTAACTTTCCATGTAGGACCTCTGTCCTCAAAGAATTGTGTTATAATTATGTCTAAGTGCTCACAAAAGATGTATCATTCTTAGGTGCTTCTTTAAAGTTAATGAAGTTTCTTAAAAAAAAAAAAAGTGAAATTAACTACAAGATGCAATGACTTTGAACAGCCCTTATCTCAACTGTTGAGCAATGGTTTTGTGTGTGTGCAAACTGTTGAACTCTTTATTTAGTATGGAGTTGGTCTTCTGTGTATAAAGTTAATCGAAAATGGATCTTAGTGGAGAATGGGACTGGGAAGGGGAGAGGGAGGAGGAAAGAGGATGAGAGTGTAGGTGGGACCATGAGTATAGTGGGAAGAATATATTCCTAAAGTTGTACTTATGAAATTTGTATTCCTTAACTAAAAGGTTTCCTTGAGGAAAAAAATAAAAATAGAAATAAATCAATAAAAAAAGAAAAAAATGAGAGAATATAGGCCGAACTTGAAGTCAAAACAACACCCCTTTTGCGGGAGAATTACTCTCTGAGGGCACGCTCTGATGGCCTAAACACCTCTGACCAGCCCACGTCTCCAACGTCATAACTAGATGAAGATGCTTCCCTTAATCCATCAACCGTTAAAATTAAGAGCTTAAACACCTGCGTGAGTTTTGGGAAAACAAATCCTACTCACCTCAGGACACTTGGTGTCCATATCTCCCTCTGCTTTCTCTCATAAAGACACTAGTCACTGGATTTAGAATCCACTAGAATCCAGTATCACCTTCTCTTAATTTGATTACATCTACAAGTACCCTATTTCAAAGAAGCACACAGTCATAGGTAGCAGAGGTTTAGATCTGAATATATATTTGGGAGGGGGATCCAATTCAACACACAACAGAAGCATTTTAAAAAGTAAATTATTTCAGGTATATTTGTTCTATTTTCCCACCTACCTTTTGTATCTGCAACAGAGACTCAGTCAATTATCCTGTCCTTGGCTCCTTTTCCCCTGTCTCAGTGTTTTTAAGAGAGTAGCTGGGTCATAAACACCTGCTGATTGACAGAGCAACTGTCTGTTGGCCTTGACACACTGACCCTTCCAAGACCCGCTAAAACCAGAGGGAGATGTGCAGTTAGCAATATTCTCTAAAGCAGCTGTGTTTCTAGACTCATACTGCATTGAAATACTGTCTCAAAGAGAGCCTTTGTGGACTTCACCGTGAAATAAAGGAAAGAAGACAGGACTAGAAAACACCCTGAAATTAAAGAGCAGGAAAGACCTTTCCAAGCATGCTATTAAAGGTGAAAGCAATGAAGGAACATCTCATTAGATCTCACTGTGTTTTTATACTTCATTGTGTCCAAGATCATTACCAAGTTTAAAGTAAAGGACAAGTCAGGGAAACAAAAGCAGTCAGCTTAGCTCTGAGTGACACAGTGATAAAATGAACTTGGAAATTGGTGGTCCTGATAGATCCTGCCATTGTGTGTGGGATGCTTCTTTTTGGTTTAATAGGACATGATGCTTCAATCCGATTTGGTAAAAAATAAACTGATTTCTTTATGACTGCAAATTATATCTTTTAAAACCATGACTGTTGTAGAATGAAGACTGTATTTCAAAAATTATATACCTCTCTGTTTCGATGTATATAGAACCACATTTCATAGAATTTTTATTAAGCTATGATAAAATAATAAACAAGTATTTTATGGTAGTAGACAAATAAATCACTTTTACAAAGTTATTTAAGCTGATACTACCTAAACACATTTCACCGTATCAATGCAGTCTCTCCTTTAGAACAATACTGCGTTTTTCTAGCTTACTTTACCAGGTACCTCATTTTTGCTGTAAGTATGCCCTTATATGCAAGTAAACAGCACTCCTTTGGAGAAGTTCTCAGTCCCTCTGTCTCCCTTCTCTACCACGATCTCGCATGTGTTTCCTTCTTTTACCAGCTCTTTCTCAAGGGCATTGTTGCTATGCAGTACTCCAACCAGTTCATAGCAAACACAACTGGGATGTTTCAGTGTAAGGGCAAGTGTTTGCCTAGTGTCTCCAACACCTGCATCCCACAGCGCAGTGCCTGACTTTGATATCTGGCTCTGGCTCCTAACTCCAGCTTCCTGGAAATGCAGGATCTAGGATGCAGTGTGGATGGCTCAACTAGTTGAGCTCCTGCCACCCACATGAGATACCTAGATTGAGTTCTCAGCTACTGACTTCAGGCTGTAGCAGGCATTTGGAGAGACAACCAGCAGATGGGAACTCTGTCTATCTTCCTCTCAAATAAAAAAATGTATAAATTAGCTCATTTAAATGGTGCAAAAAATTTTGAAGTCCATGCATGTGAAGTATCTTCAAAAAGTCTGTAAAAATATGTATTTTAAAAAATGGTGCATAGGTTTCAAATTTTTGCTTCAACATAGGCATCTTTTAATTCCATCTTTCCACAAAGGTTCTGAAAAACCCTTATATTTGTAAAGCAGAGTAGCAAGGGGCTCACTCTGAGGTCTCCTGCAGCCAGAATGGGTATTTTAGGACCCTCTGTTGACTTTCCCATCTCATCCATCATTTTTTTTAAGCTCTCAGCTTCAGTACCCAAGAAGGGGAGAAGAGTGTAATGAACCCACGAACGTCTTCTTCCTCTCTCCCATGCCAGCAGCCTCTCTGTTCATTGGCAGGTGGTGTTAGTTCCTTGATGTTGATGGACTAGGGCAGGTCTTGATCTGTGATCAGGATCATGATTGATGAGCCAGGGCGATGGTTCAAGTCCCTGCTATTCCACTTCTGATCCAGCTCTCTACTAGGGCCTATGAACTCAGTAGCAGATGGCTCAAATCCTTGGGCCCCTGCATCCCTGTGGGAGACCCAGAAGCTGTTCTCGGCTCCTGCCTTTGGATCAGCTCAACTCCGGCCTCTGTGACCATTTGGCGAGTGAACCAGCAGATGGGAGATCTCTCTCTCTCTCTCTCTGCCTCTGTGTAACTCTGCCTTTCAAATAAATAAATCTTTAAAACAAACAAACAGACAAACAAAAAGATGTACTGTGGCTGTAACATCCCCTAGTGCCAGGCTTATTATTATTTTTTTAAACCCCTAACTTGTAGGCTAACTGCTTGCCTCAGGCTGTTTTTCTTAACATTAAATTTAATCATGTAGCTTTAGCTGCTGAGTTTGGAGGCATCTTGTGTAGGAATTCATTTTGTTGTTGTTTTGTTTTGCTTTTCCTCTCTCTTTACCTCTCTTCTGTGCTGCTTAACCTGTCTGGATTTTGAAGTTAACTTTTCTGGGCCCTCCAAGGTCAGAACTCCACAACCTTGAGGTTCAAGGACAAATTGTGGGATGCCTGGGGGCTCAGGAGATGAGAGTGGCCATTTGCATTTTGAACCATGGCAGGAGAAACTTCCAGGGATAGTCTAATTTCCCACGACATCCTGCCCCTCCACCAAACATCACAGCGTGGAGTTTGCAGTGGATTTCAGACTTCCTTGAGCATAGAAATTACCAGTGGGTGCGCTGACCATCTATGTTCCTCGCGTTTAGCACTTACGACTTTGGCTCAAGAAATCTGGAGAGCACTGAGAAATCTGCATTTTTAAAAGAACAATGCCTCTTCCTTATCCAGAAAATTCTGACGCTGGTGGTTGGGCCAGAAAGATAAATTCCTGTGGGGCTGAGCTATCCACCCCACCAAAGGTTGTACTTCCCTCTACACAATCCTTTATTTATTCTTTGTTCCCTGGGGAGTACATCTCCCTCAGTCTTCCTAGCTTCCTCTCATTTTCCCAGCTCCTCATTGTCTTTTCTTCCCTGTCACACTCATATACTTGTGCATCTGGATAATAATATTTAAGCTAATTAACACAGTAACAATTTGTTGAATTCTTACTGTACACCACTCATTGTGCAGAGCGGTTTTCACATATGGCTTAGTTGAATTCAGGGAATCATCTCATGAATGAGTGGTGATCTCTGCTTCTCAGGAAAGTGAGGCTTAGGCAAATTTATTAGTTTTCCTAAAGTCGCCCAAATGGCTGAGAGAAGTCGGATTTCCCCCCAGATCTGATGCCAAACTCTGTGCTATTAACCAGCTGAGGATCTCTGGGGGCGGACACCCAGGTTCTCTGTTACGAGAAAATATGGCAAAATAAAGGACTATTTTGGCTGACCTTAGCTTATGCTTGCAGGTTTCACTCCTGCCTGGCCATGAGCTTGGAGGGGATGGGAGACTGAGGTGTTGTGTGGTCGGCACCCAGGAGAGGAAACAGAGCTCCTGTCAGGGACCATGCAGTAGGTGGCCTTACCTCTTGGTAATAGAAAAACCTGGCGTGTCAGATAAAATGTACTATAAGCCATGCGCCTGTAACCGCCCTGCCCCCCTCCCTAATCTTGTAGAAGCCATGCGCCTGTAACCGCCCTACCCCCCTTCCCTAATCTTGTAGCTTCCCGTAACAGGGCCCCTTCCCGTAATAGGGCCCCGCGGGTTTTTCTTGATTGCGTCAGCACTGCAGTAGCGAAGACAAGCCCTTCCTCTTTCCCATGCCTCAATGATATATAGTGAGCAGTTCAAAAAATAAAGTTGCAGCTTGATCAGCACTTGTCTTGCTGCCATCCTTGTGTCTCCTGCCCCTCTCATTTCTCCTTCTAGGTACTCGACCCCAGTTGCTGTCCCGCGGGTCGGGACAAGCTCCCATGTCTAGGAACACAGCAGAGTCAGAAGGAACCATGTTGATGGTGAAAACAGCCATGTACGGACTCAATCATAGTATTTGGATGACCGGGGAGGGTCTCAGGGCTGCTCTGGCAAAATGTCGCAGCCTGGGCACTCGAGGAACAGGGTTGATTGCTCACAGTTTGAAGGCTGTGAATCCAAGATCAAGGTGGAGCAGATTCCACGACCACTGAGGACAAGGTGGTGTTTCCTTGCTGCGTTCTCACACACCAGAAGTGGCAAATAAACACACTGATCCCATTCTTTTTTTTTTTTTTTTTTAACAGTCAGAGTTAGATGGTGAGAGAGAGAGAGAGACAGAGAGAAAGGTCTTCCTTCTGTTGGTTCATCCCCCAAATGGCCAATACAGCCAGCACTGAGCTGATCTGAAGCCAGGAGCCAGGTGCTTCCTCCTGGTCTCCCATGCAGGTGCAGAGCCCAAGCACTTGGGCCATCCTCCACTGCCTTCCTGGGCCACAGCAGAGAGCTGGACTGGAAGAGGAGCAACCAGGACTAGAACCCAGTGCCCATATGGGATGCCGGCACCACAGGCGGAGGATTAACCAAGTGAGCCACGGCGCCGGCCCCCACACTGATGCCATTCTAAAAGTGTTACCTCTCTGTGCTATTGTACTAGGAATTAAGTCCCAATATGCATTTGGGCAGGACATAGAGCATAGCAGTGGGTCTACACAGTTCCTAAACAGCAGAAACGGACTTGTAGTTCAGCTATGGGGTCCATGCAGCCTCCACTATGACACACTTAACCTGAACTTCCAAGCCCAGGTCTTATTTACGGTAACTTTTCCTTGTGAAACTTGTGGGTTTTGGTTTACAGGCTTCCATGCTTTGCCAGTGGTCTTTCTGGCAGACATCACACCCTGGACCTGGTCTTCCTCATAAGAAGTCGTAGAAGTCAGCCCTCAGCCCTCATGTTTGAAAGCCACTGTTGCTGGAAACTACTTTACAGTTTGGCTGAGTTAATTTGACTGATGTGTCTCTGACTCTACAAGAGGTAGAGTAGAGTGCAAAGGTTTCAGGGTTGAACCATCCCATGCTTCTGATTTCCTCTTGGTCATGCAGCTCACAACCAGGCCAACAACGTGAGACTGATCTGGCCTGGTGGGAGCAAGGATTCTTGACATTCACAAAAATTGTAATCAATCATTTTCCTGAATATGAAGCTTTAAGGTATTGTACTTCTGAAGAAATCATTTCTAATAGGAGTTAGATACTGTTCTGGGCTTCCTGGTAGTAAAGTTTGGGGAAGAATAGGGAACTTTCCAGGGCGCAGAAAAAAATGGCCACAGATAAGAGATTAGTTTTGCTAGCACAAGGGCGAGATCTGGGAGACTCCTAGCATGCGACAACAATAAGGAAGACGAGTGAACCGGAGTTTTTAGGGATGTACAAGCTTGTGGGCTCCCAGCCTGATATGGATGAGAATGGATGGGCCGGACACAAAATCGACCTGTGAGCGTGAGGGTGTGAGAGCACAGTCCCCACCTGGATAGACAGCCCTGGGCTCACCGAAGAGGCTCCATGTTGCCCTACTTACATGAAATCCACGGACGCAACTATGCTAAATGTGCAAGTACCACAAAAACATGCAGTAATTAACTTTCTCAAGGAGATCCACATGCGGGCCTGGGGGACGTCCCATCTGGCACCATACAAATTGTCCCAGAGCAACCAGAGGCTGAGGCCACCACCTGCGGGCTGCCTTCGGAACTGCTGGTGTTTTATGAGGCTGTGCGCTCCCTTTTCAAAGGCGATACCCTGCTCCCTTGTGATCAAACAATATGAGGACATGGAAGTGAATCAGAGTATTTATTGAGAGTTTTAAATCTTTATCTTTTAAGTTTAATTGGGACTGAAGCTAAAGAATTGAAAAACCAATTAGATTTTTACAAAATCACCCTTAAACATCAATAGCTGTGTTCTGCAGCTTTTTCCATATATAGTGTTAGAGGAAAAACAGTTTAATTTCATCAAGAGGTAGTTATAGAAAAATGGTGATTTGGGTACTTAGAACAAATTAAGCTGATTTATTTATATGGGTAGCGAATCTAATTTGCCCCTTTAATTCATTAACAAATATTACCCACAGGCATGGTTAATAATCTCTGGATGTGATGTAAGCATGGATGTGGTGGTTTTGAAAATATAAATATTCTATTACATAGAAAATGATTTGCTAAGGGTAGGAATTGTGGTATAGAGGGTTAAGTCCCTGTGTGGGGGCCAAAATCCCCTACCAGAGGCCTACTTCAACAACCAGCTCCTCCACTTCTGATCCAACTTCCTGTTCATGTTCCTGGGAAGGCAGCAAATGATGACCCAAATATTAATGTTCTTGCCACCCACGTGGTAGACCTGGGAAGAGTTTCTGGGTTTTGGCTTTGGTCTGGCCAAGTCTTGACTGTTGCAGACATTTAGGGAGTGAACTGGTAGATAGAAAATCTCTCTCTCTCTCTCTCTCTCTCTCTGTCTGTCTTTCAAAATAAATAAATATAAAAGAATAATGGGGAGGTAGGAGATCATGAGACAGCCAGCACTTACTTGGAATCAAAGGTTTGTGTTCATGTCCATTTCTGCCATGGCTGCTAACTTCAAGCATTTCATGCTTCCTTTTTTTTTTTTAATCTATGAAATGGAAATGATAACTCAGCTCGTTCATGTCATGCTGGGCCCCAAGGATCCAATGCTGAGGAAGACCAAACTCCGTCCTTGTCAGCGCACAGCTGATGACATCACGGATGGAGGGAGAAATCTAGTAACCAAATCGTGTAAGGTGTGAGGATCAACTCACAGGTGTGCTGCCACCTGCAATGAGGAAAGGGCAGGTGGGCAGACATCGGACGGATGCGAGGCAGGACCCTTGAGATGGGATCTACGGATAAGGCTGCGAGTGAGCCAAGGGAACTGAGAGGTTTTACAACCGAAAGAGAGACCTGTTCCAAGCAGCAAGTGTACACGGTCCTCACAGGCACTAATGTGACATGAGAGAGGTGCCGGAAGCACACAGGCTGAGTGTGGCCAGGGCCAGCCCCATGCATTCTGTCTGTTTTTCCAGATCATGAAGACGATTCCACCTTTGTTCCAAGACAAGCAGGGGCACGGAATGGTCAGGTTACCATTCTGGAACAAGGGCTTTGGGATGGGGGGCGGGGGAGTCGTGCAAAGGAGGAAAGCGCAGGTGAGTGCATAATATTTTGGATCAGGAAAGATTTGATAACCATGAAGAAAACCAAATGGACTCAAGAGGTATTTTGGGTGCAGCGAGCATAGGGTTTGGAGGGGTCCATATGCAAAGAGTGCTCCCCTGTTTCGGGCTGGCATGATTGGATGTGTGGCAATGCCACCCCTGACATGGGGGCATCCTCCATGAGAGAGGACAGGAGTTCGGTCGGAGGTGTCTTCTGTCCGGGGTGTTATAAGACATAGATGTACACAGTGGGGTTTCTATTAAGTCTGACTCTGCAAAGAGGTCAAGCCTGAACTTAGAATGGTGAATCACTGGCCATGTTAAGTCAGGGTTCTCCCAATAAATAGAACCAAAATGTTGTATCAATACACATATTGATATATAACATATCGATATATGTTATATATACACACATAGTATATTGTACATGAAATTATACATGTTATATAATGCCAGCTATTCCTCGATTTAGGTAGGGTTTACAGCCTGGTAAACATGCATTGTAAATTGAAAATGGCATACGCTGAAAAGCATTTACTACACTGATCTCTTGGCACAGCATCACAGGACGCCGTCAAGTCCTCAATTTCCAGTTAAAGGATCACGGGGCTCACTGTACTGCCCAGCACTGCAAAAAATGCCACGCCACATAGCACCAGCTACGGCAAGTATCTCAAAATTTAAAATTCAAGTATGGTTCCTTCTGGAGGCATACTGCTTTCACACCCTGGTGAACTGGAAAAATTGTAATTCAAATCACTAGAAATTAGTGCCAATCTGTATATTACAAATACATACACATATTTCCTATAGGATATATACTTGTGTTATTATATAACAAGATGTAGGAAATGTACATAACGTATTTTACTTCGTCATGTATCACATATGGAGAGAGAAATGGATTGAGATTTTAGGAAGTGGATCATGTGACCAGAGAACTCTGCACCATTACCAATCGATTAAGCCAGCCAAAGTCAAGCGTGGTGACATCCCTCAAATGTGTGGAGTGTCGATCAGTAGACCCTAGAGGTGAATGCAGAATCCCATGGGGCATGCCCCCAGTCTTCCTAGAGCTCAGGTGAGGAGACAGAGAAACCCCCAGAGGCAGTGCAGGTCGAGGGTTGGAGCCCTCGGGTGCTAAGTGAGCTGAGAGGTGGAGAGTCTAAACCAGAGAGGCAGGTGAGGGAAGCCAGAGAGGAGGCAAGCATCTGCACATTGCTTCTGGGTCATGGAGAAAAAGAGAGAGTCTAGAAAATGGTAATTAGCAAGTTCATTAGGGAGATGAGACACATTTACTGAGGCCTTGCCATAGTGAAGAGATTCAACTTACTGTCAGAGAAAAAGACAGCAACCCAGACACAGGTACTAACAACATTTTAATATTCTAATAGTTCTTAGATTAATTATTTTAATAACTTATAATCACCATTTGTATTTGTAATTCTGAAAATCAGGAAATTAAAAGTCACTTTGAACTTGTCTTTGGAGTTCAGAATTATTTCTCTCCAGTCACGGTTTATTAACGGGGGCCTCCTGGGAATACGCTCAACACTGATAGGAGCGTTAGCAGTTTAAAACCAGTCAGTCAGTCTGGCCTTTACTGTGGGTTTTTCCTTCTGCTCCACGTTAGGCCCACAAATTAGAAGGCGAGAGACATTTTTTATTCAAGACACTGTGTCTTGCACTCAGATAACAATCCTCAGAGCAGGCCCCACCACTTCCTATTGCGTGAACTTTAAAGTAAAAAGGCACAGCGGTAGACAAAGCAAGCAGGTGGAGATTGGGCCGGGCTGCTGGCATTTGAGGACTGCTCTTTGATGGCTCTTATCAGGCTCCGTCCACAGAGCTGGCCTGGCTCCTCTGTGCTGGTGTTGAACGCTCTCGGGAGATAACACCTCAGGGCAGGAAACAGGACCAAGGCTGGTCCCGCCACTGAGTTCTTTTTCCAAGCGAGCAAAATGTTGAACAGAGGTGTTGAAAGCATGCAGACCAAAAGAACATAAAATGAAGGTCTGTTTGTTTTTGATGATTCACTTAGCCTATTTTCCGGAGATGTTATGTCCAATTGGTTTATCAGGCATAGTTTCCCCTTTATTATGTGACTAGTCATTTTCCTTTTATTCAGGGGACTGTTCGCCTTTCGTCACGATCATCACCAAGATACTAAAACATGTTGGATTTGTGTCTTGATTAGGACTGTATGACAATGGTTATCTCGCACCCGCTCTGCTCTAGCGATTAGCAGCGTTCTGTACCCGGGCACACCGCCATGCCTGGAAGCGCCCAGCCACGTGCCCTTCCCTGCTGCCTCTCTTGCAGGTGGGACAGAGGCGTCAACCAAAACTTGACTACATCTATTCCTGTGGCAGCCAGCAAATAACTCTCCTCCCACACTTTATAAAGGGCTCATTCCATTTCTTGCAAACACACACAGATGACGAACCTGGCCACATTACTGATTTTCAGAGCATGGAAATAAACAGTTTTTGAAACGTGGTTGCAAGCAAGAAAATTCTAAGGAGCACTCTTATCTGAAAGAAACCAACTGCAAAATCGTGGCAAGCCACATTTGCAGGAGAACAAGTTCGGACACTGCCGAATGAAGTTCTGTAGGCATTCTAAGACACATCAAGGACTCCGCTCAGTTTTTCCTGGCCTCCGTTTTTAAATTCTCTATAGTTTATTTCAGGACCTGCTTTTTAGCAACCACAAGGCCACATGTTTTATTTGTCTTTGTTTAAACTCTCTGTGTTGTAAAAAAAAAAAATAAAGTAGACGGGTCATATGCTAGGGTGGTAATATAAGTGGCTCATCTTCAGAAGTCTTCATGTTCTTTATTTAAAGTCTAAATATTCTTTATATTCTTTATTTATTCTTTATATTCTTTCTTCATTATATTCTTTATTTAAAGAGACACGAGAATGTCTTAGTATTTTGTAGGAAATCTCATTGCCTAGTCAGAGGGAGATAATTTTATTTTTCAGCGAAGATCTTGTTATCACAGTAATTTTTATCTCACATTCACTACCCGTGGCACCTTATTAGGTCAGAAGCTTCCTAGATACATGCATAGAATCTGAGAGGAGTCAGCATGGATCTCTGTAGAATCAGGACATGGAAAGCTCCAGAGTTTTCTATGACAAAGAAACCCTGGCATGGATTTTCAGATCATACCACAGGGATATATTCAAGGTGAGACTTTTTTCTCATTCCTTTTCCTAGCCTACTTTCCTTATTTTTGAATAAAGAAAAGCAAGAGAAAGAACATTTTGCCTTTGTCTCTGCTTTGTTACTTTTCATACAATGACTAAGTTCTAGCATTTATTGATGCTTATTATTATTAAAATATCTTCTAAGCAACTAAATCTACAGATAAAATGTGGCTGTACTGAAAGATTCAACAATAAAGCTTATAGAAGGAAGCACAGGAAAAAATTTCATGACCTTGGGTAGACAAAAGTTTTCTATAATTGGACAGAAAAAACACTAAATTTAAAGGAAAGAGCTGATAAATTGAACTACATTAAGAATTCGTGTTCGTTAGAAAACATCACTGAGAAAGTGAAAAGGCTACAGAATGGGAAAAGACATTTGCAAAGCAGTTATCTGCCAGAGGACCTGTATTCAAACTATATAAAGAATTCCTATGAGACAATAAAGGAGAATCCTTAAAAACGAACAAGAAACTCAGGAAGGCACTTTATAAAGGTGGCTTTCTAAACAAGTATTAAACATCTGAAAAAGTGTTCAGGAATCTTCAAATGGTGAGAAGACAATAAATAAACCATAACATAGGAGCATTGCCCGCTCACCAGGATGGCTAACACACACACACACGAAAAAAAAAAAAAAAAAAAAAAAAAAAAACAACACTAAAAATCCAAAAGTTCAGAAGTTGCTGAGGACATGGAGCAGCTGGAATTTTTAACCACTGCTGCAGGGAAGGTCAGTGGGTACAATCTCTGGTAACTACCCGGAAATAGCTATTGGTGTTTAATAGTCATTCACGCTGCAGTACTCTGACTCCAGAAGTGTGTACACATCTCCATCCAAAGACACGAACAAGCATGCCAGAGGAGCATTATTTGGGTCAGTCCCAAACTGGAAACCACCCAAAGCCTCCCAGCACTATCACGGAAAAACTGTAGTATATTTATTCAAGGAACGCTGTACAACCACGAAGCAGGTACTAACCATTTCTACAACAAAACAAGAATCGGTTTTGCAAACATAGTGATAGGTGAGAGAAATCGGACTGAAAAAAAAAAAAAAAAACAGTATTACATGCCTAGCTTCTTTCTGGGATGTCCCCAGATAGGCAACACTTAACCCGCTATGTTAGAAGTCAAGTTGGTGGGCACCCTTGGCGGAGAAATCATTGAAGAGTTCCAGTTGTTGATTCTTGTGGAGTTAAGGGAAGAGGAAAATAAATGCCAAAGATAAAAAGTCAGGACATTTTTTTTTTTTTTGAAACCTGTATAAATATCCTATGGGAAAAAATATCAACTACCGTTTACATTTTTAAAAAGCTAATTAACTCAAGATCTTTATGATGAGAACAGAAGGCACACTTGGGTAGAAGAGAAGCCTTTCCTGATACATTTGCCTGAAGTTTCCCTGGAAATTATCGAGTGGTGAGCCAAGGTCAACAACACTGCACATCTCTCTCGGATTCTGCACTCCCTGGTCCAGCCCCTTTGCTCTTTCCATCTGTTGCTCTCCAGAGTTGACACTTGTCAGAAGTACTTCTAATGCTTCCCAACTCTCTCTGTGTGCTGTGAGAAAGAACTCTGTACCGAGAACAGTTGTCCTGGTATCCAGTGAGACAAATCTCACGCATTGTTGCAAAGACATGGTAGGGACATCATGACTGATGTCTATGGCGGGACAGAGGGAAGAGACTAATCTGACTCTGATTCCTAGGTTAGTTACTGAGGTATCATGAACCAATATGGAACACAGGAGTAGGAGGAGGGATAAAAGGGGAGCCTGAGTGAAAGGCTTTGACATACCGCGTCTGTATCCTAGGTGCCCCTCCGGGTGCCTGAGGTTTGGAAGGTGAAGAGCGATTTTGGTTTATGCTGAAGGAGGAGGAGGAACCAGTAAGTTGGTTAGTATTGGTACCGCTAATTTGATGAGATAATTTATAGTGATATCTCTCAGTTTTCTTTTTCAAATTATTTCTGTGTTAGTGGCTAAACTATAAGTTAGAAGATTTGGTGTCCTAACCTGGCCTCCAAGCTTCATCAAAATTCACATGAAGACTTTTGAGTTTCACTCACTGGGATAACAGGTTATTTGTCTTAGAAGTGTCTTAAACAATATCTCTTTGTTTTATATAAAAAACAATAGGAATCATTTATGCTCATAAATAATAATTTCAAATAATTTCCTGTCATTGAATAACAACAACAGAAAGGAGAATTTATAGGCAGCTTCATTATAAAGAATGAAACAAATGATTATATTTGCTATTTTTTTATTAACAGACCTTTGAGTGATCAACAATAAGTGAGAATTGGAAAGAAAAACAAACTATGCCATTTTCAATGTATAGAAATGGGTGGTGGCTAGAATATACCCTAGGTACTGGAGTAAATTTAGAAGATATTTTAAATTTACTAATAAGAAAATAAAAATGAAAATTAGAATCAGGAACTCAAAGAAGCAGCCAATATGCATGGAATTTATTAATGCAAACCTGAACATTGAATTTAACAGTAACTCGGTGATTCCAACAGATCCACCACAAATTGGGTTTCTGTTAATAGTTACTGTGGTGGAGCCCTGCGAGTCGACCTTGCTCCTCTTTGGCTAACCTTGCCTGGTGTTCAGGAATCCTGCATCCCAGTGGACTCTCTATACTGGTGTATTAGATAGCAGGTCATTCTTCTGCTGTTTTGGCTTAGACAAATACTTACAGAAAACACTTTTTTTTAAAGGTTGAAATCAAGATAGTGAGCTATAGAATCTGCAGCAGTAAACACCAAAAATTTCAAGAAACTCAAACTTCTTAGGAGCTGCTATTTCATAGGTCCCTCAACCAACAAACATGGACAATATTTTTATCGATTTATATTGCAGTTAAATGTTAGGCCTTCATTTCTATTGCAAGGGGACGCAGAATATTTTGGTCATGATGTTGAAGAAATTTGTGCTTCCTGCGAGGGCTCATTTTCTCAGATGTCTCTCCTGTAGGTTGTATGCTAACAATTCATATGAAAATCGTTACTGAACTCCTGTTTTATAATTCCAGAGCCCTAGAATATTTTTGTATTCCAGATAAAATAATAGCAATTATAATGAGAAAGAAACTCTTGATCTGCAATCAGAAAGATGGTTAATTTCCTTCCTAAGTGACCAATCGATTTGAACCAGCAATTCAAAATGCAGATCTTGGAAAAAATTTGCAAAACGGCGTTGAGTCTTTAAAAAGAAAACTATTTTAAAGAGAACAAACTATGATTGATTGCACATTGATATAAAAATGCACATGGGGCTAGTTCTGCAGTCCAGAGATGGAAAAATTCCTGTTGGAATCACAGCAAAATAGATGCATTTAAAAGGGAGCCTAAGGCAGTAGAAGCAAGAGAATTGAGGGCTGGGGAAACAGCATGAATTGCATTATTTGAATGTTATTAGAAGTGTGTGTGCCTCCAATGCCGTTTTGAAGAGTTCATTTTAAAGCAAGGTAGCCTGTAGAATTCAAGACAAAATCAGCAGAAGCTGAGGGCATGGCTTTGGCCCCAACCTCTCAGAGTGGACTGGGGAAATACTCAGACACTCTCGGGTTTTCTAGAAACAGATGTTTTGAGTCGGGAAGAGCATAGGCCCGAGTTGAGAGACTGAGACTCCAGTTCCACGTCGCCAATGACCTGGCTATACCTGGGCAGCTCCCTTCACCTCTCTGGATCTTATTTCTTTCAGCTTAAAAATCATCTTCCAATTCGGACACCCTGAGACTAGTTGTGGGCTGACATTTATCAGTAAAGAAGGGCTTTGTCAGACAAGGTGTTTACATAAGGGAAGACCGTAATCACTTTTCAACCAACACCCAAGGCCTTTTGCAATTCCTTATTCACCAGCCAGCACACGTTTATGGGGCGGTGAGCCTGGCCCAACTGCGTGCCAGTCCCCAGAGCTTGCAGGATGAAGGAGGCCTCTTTTCTGTGCACAGGTGAGGCTTCCAACAGGTGGCCAGGCAGCTCAAGGGCAGTCTTGTTCAAACAGGTAAGTTCAAGATGCTCTCAGCTTTGGGGGGGGGGGCATCTAAGTTGAGAGTGAAAGAGAGTGTGTCCCAAGTGACCATGGCCATGAGAGTGACAAGTGTGTAGACAAAGGGGGCAGCTATGTATAGGAGAGACCCCAAGATGAGGCCCTGGCACGTGAAGAACTTTGGTTTAGGCAAAGGTAGGGTGTGAAATGAGGTCCCAAGGTCAGCAGAGGGAGACCACATATGGTCTGGGTATTTCTCTCTTCCTCAGCGGTGGTGAGAGCCCCAACCTCATGTTTGCATCTCACTCCTGCCCCCATGGGCACCTCTTGATCCTTGTCACTGCTGTCTCCTACTGAGGAAGGGGATCCTATCTGTCCCTAGAGAGGTTGGGGGAGTGGGTGAAGCCTGATAGAAAGGGCAGGGTCCAGCCACATGGTGCACCCTCTGTGGCCTGGGCAGAAGCCTCTATTACGTGCAGCCCCCTCGGTAAAACTTCCAATCTTAATTCCACCTGAAATTAAGTCCAGACTTTGGTCTCAAGAAGGGGGAATCCAAGGAGACTCCTACCATGTTGATTTTATTTTCATGCACCTAGAAAGATGCTGGGGTTTGTGTAAGAGATGATGTACTAAGGGAAAGCCAGAAAGAGAACTTGGGGGCTGTTAGGTACTGAATTTTGAGCTCCCACTTCCATATGTTGAAGTGCTAACCCCTAGCACCTCAGGGTGTGACTTTGCTTGGAAATGAGAGTCATTTCAGATAGAATCAGCTAAGACGTGATGATGTTGGAGTAGGGTGGCACCTAATCCAATACCACTGGTGTTCCCAGGCAGAGGGGAAGTTTGGACACTGTAGTAGTCAGATTTCCTTTACTGCAACAATATACCCGGGACAAGCTACTTGGGAAGAAAAGAGGTTTATCTGGGCTCTGGTTCTGAGATTCACACTCTAGAACCAGCAGGCCCCACTGGATTGGCCTCTGATGAGGGCAGTAGATAATAATGGTGGAGACCTTGTAGGGGACCACATGGTCCTGGAAGCACAGAGAGGGAGCCCAGCCCCAGCCAGACCTTAGAACCAATCCTGCTGGGAGAACTGCCTTCTGGGCACATCTGCCCCAGACTTAAGGACCTCCCACTGGACCCAACTCCCACACACCACATTTGGATGAGGTTTTCCCCTCTTAGAGCCATCAACTTGTGGCCTTGGGATTTAAACATCTATATGAGTTGAGCAACCAAATCGTGTTCAAGCCAAGACAGACAGAGACACACATAGCACGTAAATGAAGTCAAAGATAGGGGTGATGCTTTTACGACATAAGAACTGCCAAAGATCATAAGAAAATTGCCAGAAAACTCAGGAAGAAGCATGAAACAAATTCTTCCCACAGCCCTGCAAAAGAACCAATCCACCAGCACCTTGTTCTTGAAATTCCAGCCTTCATAATTGTCCGAAAATGAATTTGCGCTATTTAAGCCACTTTGCAGCATTTTGCCATAGTAGACCCAGTAAATGAACATAGGGGAAATTCAAATAATTTCACACCTGTGGTACTTTGTGGCCTACTTCTTGTCAGGCTACTTAGCTGTACAAGAAAATAGAACTAGATGCCTCTGATGAGGGCATGGAACCTTCATGCCTATTTAGCTATTAATCAGAAGATGGGATGTTAATTTAAATTCGGGTTTGGGACCAATACCTGTACTGACAGGACCAGTCTACACCAATATGTTAAATGGGAAATGAATGGCAGTGCATTTTGTTAAAGAATTATTTTACTCATTTGAAACGCAGAATGAGAGAGAGAGAGAGAGAGAGAGAGAGAGAATATCTTCCATCTATTGGTTCACCTCCCAAATGGTTGTAATGGCATGCTCCGGGGCTGGACCAAACCAAAGCCAGGAGCCAGAAGCTTCTTCTGGGCCTCCCATGTGGATGTAGGGCCCCAAGTGCTTGGGCCATCTTCTGCTGCTTTCCCACGTGCATTAGGAGGGAGCCAGATCAGAAGTGGAGAAGCTGGGACTCAAACCACTACCTCTTTGGGATGTCAGTGTTGAAGCAGAGGCTTTACCCACTGTGCCACAATGGTAGTCTCTGTGCAACACAGTTTTCGAGTTTGAAAATAGTGACATCAGGGTTATCCCTTTTGCACAACTTAGAATTATTAAGTAGATATAGAAGGTCTGTTTATCCCCAGAGGAAACTACTTAGAAGCATTGAAGATATATTATTACCTAACAGTGACTTTATTTATGTTTCATTATCCAGTGTTTGGGATTTAGGTATAATGGTGGGAAAATCAGCCTAATGAAAATTAAATTCCTGACTTTACATCTGACTCATTAACGACCTAGGGGCACCATTACATTAACATGCTGTATTCAGTTTCTCCAGATGCACGCTGAAGATGAAAAAGTACCTGCTACTTTATTCCCTTTTGATTTCACAGAGAAGATTAAGGATAAGTCACTTTTCTCTTGAATACAAAAAGTTATCATTTTGAATTCAAAATTCAAAGACAACACACAGCCATGTGCCGACAGATGCCCGGAGGAGCAAAACTCACCTGTGTGACTATGTCTAATACTGCGGCTGCTCATACCTTGGAAAAGCATGGTAATTATGCACTAGAGTTCGGTATTTTACAATTTAAGCTGCTGTGAATGTGCTGGTTTCACAGTTAAGGTGCTGGTTAGGCTGCCTCGGTCCCATTGCAGGGTGCCTGGGTTCAACACCTGACGCTAACTCCTCTTTCTACTTTCCCAATTATGCACATGCTCCAAGGCACTGGTGATGGCTCAAGCTGTTGCCTCCCCGCCACACACCTGGGAGAGCTGGATGGAGTTCTCAGGCACTGGATATTGCTTGAAAACAAGCAGTCTGGATTAAATTGAAGGAATCAGTAATATGTGACGACTGGTGATGACACATGGAAATGCATGATTCTGTCACTGAACAGTCCCCAGTTCCCACCTCTGTCCAGAGCAGAGCTGGCCCTGAGTATCTCGGAATATGAATTACCATCACTGATCAACTTTGCTAAAAATATGCAACAAAAGGTGAACACAACTTCAGCACAGTGAAAAAATACTGATATGTTTACAGCGCCAACATTTATACAATAACTCCAGAAAGATCACAGTTTGCTGGCAATAAATGGAGGTAGGCACACTTGTGGCAGGGGGTGAGAAAGGTATGTGTATGTGTTGAGTGAATATTTTCTTTTTGCTTTGTATTTTTCTATCTCTGTTTTTGTACAGTGTGGCCCCAGAATAAAGGATATCTATATGTCAATGGGAGGTGAATTTCTTAGTGGTTACCGAGGGACAGATGTGCAGAAGTTAATGGGGCTGTGATGTCACGAAGTAATTCTGCATGTAGTTGGCTCTTTCAAGAGAGAATGTGGCTTCTCCCCAAAACACAGCTGGTTTTCATAGCCAGTGCTTTTTTCCACATAAGACTCAAGAGATTTAGTGTAACATAGAGAATGATTTTTTCATTACAAACCACCATTGACCACTCAACAGGAAGTCTTGTGATAGAATGTGAGGGTGCACAGAGAGCAGTTGTGAGGAAGTGTGTCATTCACTCCATTTAATTGTGCTATGGACATCCTAACGGCTCCTCCCAAGAAGGCCACACATGAATTCCTGGGACCTCTGACTATGGTAGGCTACTGGGCAAAAAGGATTTCCCAGATATGAATAAAGTGAAGCTCTTGAGATGGGGAGATTCTCCTGGGTTCCCCCATGTGGTCAGAAGGGCACTTTCAGTCCTTCCTGGCTATGATCAAAGTAGATGGAAACAGGGAAGAAGGGCCCAGAGACCATGCAGCATTGCTTCATTTGGAAGTGAAGGAGGCCAGGGCCAGCACTGTGGCATAGTAGGCTAAGCCTCCACCTGTAGCATGAACATCCCACATGTGTGATGGTTCATGTCTCAGTTGCTCCTCTTCCAATCTAGCTCTTTGCTTGTGGCCTGGGAAAGCAGTGGAAGATGGCCCAAGTGCTTAGGCCCCTGGGCCCATGGGCTCCTGGCTTCAGGCTGGCCCAGCTCCAGTTGTTGCGGCCATTTGGGAAGTAAAGTAGCAGATGGAAGAAGAAAATGAAGGTACTTCCCAGAATGTGGGAAAGTCAGGAATAGGATTCTCTCCAGAGCCTGGAGGAAGGCAGTCCTGCTATGGAGATGACTTCTGTCAGTGAGAACTCTGCTGGCCTGAGACCCATGGAACATGACGGCAGCACACTTATGTCCTGGTAAAGCGCAAAGTATGTGCTAATTTGTTACCATAGCAACAGGAAACTAACACTGTGCACCTTAGTGCAGGGAATGGAACAACAACAAATGAGCACTGGCTGTTAGAGCTTGGGGATGGTTTGTCAAAGAGAGGGGTGATAACAGATGATAATGGACACACACACAAACACACACACATTAAATGAAATTTCAAGTTGCTAAGATTGAAAAATTTCTGATGACTTGCTACCTCAGTAGAGGGAATCCATACAAGAAACAATATAAAAGGGATAAAACTGGGGTAACTGCCTCACCTCTGAACAGCAACTACTGAAAAATTGGTCTTGTTGAATATTTATCAACATCTTATTAGTTATACATGCCATCCACCTGGCTATTATAAGTGCCTTTGAAGGATTGAGCCTTTCTAAATGCTATTGATTCTGATTCAGAAAATATGAGTTTCTCTTTCCCTTTCAGAAATGACAATAAAATGCACAACTATAACGTGTTAATTTCATTAAGGTAAATGAAGTTACAATGCTGTGTTAAAGCAGAAAATCTCAAACTTTTGGTTTGAGACCCTAATTGTAGTCTTAAAATTCAGGGTAGCTCTCCCCTACCCAAGAGCCTGCTAATGTGGGCTATCCACAGTGATGTTGACTGTGCTAGAAATTTAAGCTGCTGAATGTTTTAAGATACACAGTTAATATTTATTTATTTGAGAGGAACGAACACACACACACAATTGCTCAGCCACTCATTCACTCTCCAAGTGTCTGCATGGCCAGCACAGAGTTGAGCCAAAGCTGAGAGCTGCAAACTCAGTGTAGGTCTCCCACGTGGGCAGCAGGGATGCGGCCTCTGTGGTCATCACTGCTACCTCCCAGGATCTGCTGTAGCAGGAGGCTGGAGCCAGGGCTTGGAGTCAGGTGTCACACTGCGGTACTCCAGGGCAGAATGTAGGAATACCTCGACAAAATGCCCATCTGTCTTCTTTAATATTGTACCAAATCTTGACAAGTAATACTTTCTTAAAGATTGGCTACAATACAGAATCTAAAATCATAGCAATTAACTTTTCATGCATGGCTTCATTAAAGGACTTTTTTTAAAAAAAAGATTTATTTATTTAATTAAAAGACAGTTACAGAGAAAAGCACACACACATACACACACAGAATCTTCCTTCTATTGGTCCATTCCTCAAATGGCTGCAACAGCTGGAGCTGGGCCAGGCTGAAGCCGGGAACTAGGATCTACAGTTCAATCATTCCACTTATCTGTTGCTCCTGCATGATTTTGTAATTCCTTGCACTCCTCCAATGTTTGTGCTATTTCATACAACATCAAAAAATCATCATGTTTGTTAAGACTATGAATGTTCTCATCAGAAAAGTCATCAAGTTTTGGCAGACTGTCAGAAAGGTGGCAGATACTTTTCCAAATTCCGTTGTTTTGCCAGACAGCATAAATGGATCACCAGTAACAGATACTGATAGCTGTTTTCCTTAAAGTGATTGATTGCTCACTTCATTAAGTTTCAGGGAAATTCTACTGAAACTTTTTATTTAATTTATTTATTTTTAGATTTATTTATTTATTTCAAAGTCAGAGTTACACAGAGGAGAGGCAGAGAGAGAGAGGTCTTCCATCTAAGGGTTCACTCCCAAGATGTCCACAATGGCCAGAGCTGTGCCGATCTGAATCCAGGAGCCAGGAGCCTCTTCTGGGTCTCCCATGTGGGTGCAGGGGCCCAAGGACTTGGGCCATCCTCCACTGCTTTCCCGGGCCACAGCAGAGAGCCAGATCAGAAGAGGAGCAGCCAGGACAAGAACTGGTGTTCACATGGGATGCTGGTGCCTTAGGCCAGGGCATTAACCCACTGAGCCACAGTGCCAGCCCCCATTCAATTTATTAATAGTAGTCAAGGGGCCGGTGCTGTGGCATAGTGGATAAAACCACTGTCTGCAATACTGGCACCCCATATAGTTGCTGGTTCACATCCCAGCTGCTCCACTTCCAATTCAGCTCTCTGTTATGGCCTGGGAAAGCAGAAGATTGTCCAAGTCTTTGGGCGCCTGCACCCATGTGGGCAACCTAGAAGAAGCTCCTGGCTCCTGGCTTTGAATAGGCCCAGTTCTGGCCATTGCAGCCATTTAGGGGGTGAACGAGTGGATGGAAGACCTCTCTCTCTCTCTCTCTCTCTCTCTCTCTCTCTCTGCCTCTCTGTAACTCTACCTATCAAATAAAAAAATAAATCTTTAAAAAATAGTAGTTAAGACAAATTGTTATTCATAAAACATGAAGTTGCTTTAGCTTAAAACCCAAACAACCACACAAATGGTATACTTTGGGGCAAACATACTTCGGCATACAACAGAAGTTCTTTGTGTGCAGCCCCATTTTGCCACAGGATTACTGAAGTTTCATACTCAAGGGTTGAGAGTTAATGAAATTTAACTATATTAAATAATATTACTCCGTTAGTGATACTGACTCAGTAAAGCTGAGTTTCTTTTATTTTATGATTCATATGTGGGCTTGAAAAATTGTTTGATGCTACTATCTTGATCAGTATTACTTCTGCAATAGTTTTCCCATTGCTGTTGGTTTTTGTACAAATGCTGCAAATACCAACAGACTGAAGTCTGTTAGCATCTGCATATCTTGCAAACACTTTTGATCTTGGGATGCCACGGCAGGTTCAGGGGGACACCATAGACTACAATTGAGAATCCCTGGTTCTGTGTATTGACAAACATCCCTCCTCACCATGGACCATGGCATTTTTCACAGTGCTGGGCATGGGAGGCAAGGACCACGGAATCATGAGCAGGTGGCCACACTGAGCGAATCCGAGTCTGATGTCAAACAGTAGGGAGCACTGAGGATTGCAGGAAGCTGAGAGGGCAAGCTCCACGCAGCGGGAAACGTGTCTCCATTCCCGCTGACGCTGTCCCACAGCAAAGGAGTCTCAGTGCGGCCATCCCTCAATTTCAAAAGGGCAGCAGAGATGTGGATTTCAAATCTTGCCAGCTGGTCAGGTGGCTGGATTGGAAACACTAACCAAGCTGATGCAACACCCTTCTTAGCTCCTTCCTGTAGGAAGTCAGTCTAGAGTACTTGGATACCAACTACCCATTGAAAAATGAATTAAACGAAGAGGGTCCAACATGAAGGACAGACAGCCGACAGCTCTGTGTGCAGGTCTGCTAGGGACAGAGCCTTTGACCCTTATCCATAAGAGACAGAGGAGAAGGCCACCCACGGACACCAGGGCCAGCAAATGTCATCTGCTCAGGGTTCTAACAGTCTCATGTGCAGAATCCAGTCATTCCTCTGCACCACTGTAGAACTTTTGCTTGTGAGTCAAGGTAAAAAAATCCCAACTCAAAACAAGAGAGGCACCAAGGGACAGCCAAGGAAACACCATAGTAACAGTAGTTGCAGCCAAATGTCTAGACTTCAGAGTGCTGTGGATGACCCTTGCCATCAAGCTGGAAAGGGTTAATGGCAATAAATACTCATCTCTTGGATTTGCTAGATCGATCTACCAAAAACAATCATCTTACAAATGAGCTGCAATTTTGTAACATTGTTCCAGGACCTATCTTAGGCCAATGGGCTGTCACAGTTTAACAGGTGGATAGTCCTGAGAACCAGCTAGCTGAGGAAAAAATATTTGATTCTGTTGAAAGAGAAAATTAAACATGTCTAGTTTTGCAGGTCATAATTGGCTTAATTTGTAGTTTTAAAATAAGGTAGTTGTCTGGACCCAAACTACTTCAGAAATCCTTCACCCTACCACTTGGGAGGATTGAATTTATAGCTGGACAAGAGAAAAGTGAAGTTCCATAGAGACAGTCCAATTGCTGAGAGCTGGGGTCTAGCTTATCTGAACATGTTTTGGAGAGTTGGCCACTTCCGACTGGGGGAGACTCAGCTACTAGATACAAGAGTATATTAGAGTCTTTTTATTGATCAAGTTAGGATGTAGTTAACTATATACAAAGAAACTTTCAACCAAACTTGAAGTAAGTACAAAGGTAGCATTGGGGGAAACATCACCACACAAGGAGTCTAATTATACTCGTAATACAGATTTTTAAAAACAAATTCCCTTTAGATAGTATTTTTAATGGTAACACGTCCGTGTTAGGGGTTGTGGGGATAGAAAGTTAACCAAGAGGAAGGCCGGTGGCACAGTGGGTTGTCACCACTTGGGATGACTGCATCCCATATCAAAGTGCCAGTTCAAATTTCACTTATTTGCTTCTAATTTACCATTCTGCTAATACCCTTTGAGAGGCAGCAGGAGCTGGCCCAAGTGCTTGGGCCCCTGCCACCCTCACGAGAGACCTGAGTGGAGTTCAGGACTCCTGGATTTGGCTTGGCCCAGTCCTGGCTGTTTCAGATATTCGGGGAGCAAATCAGTGGATAGAAGCTGTCATTCTCTCTCATTCCCATGGTCACTCTCTATCACGCTGCCTTTCAAGCGGATGAAAATAGGTACATAAGAATTTTTTAGAAAAGAATAATCTAAAAATTGACTAGGATGTAGCCGTTCATCTTCTCAGTATTGGCTCTATGGCAAGTGATGGTCAGATATGCAGCGCGGGCTGTGGAGGGGGCTATACTTCACTTGACCATAGCATGTACAGAGCACCTGTTCTTGGCCATGCACCCTTCCAAGGACTGGGGAGAGAGGAAGGAACAGAACAGTTAATGTCCCTGGCCTCTATGGCAAGTGATGGTCAGATATGCAGCGCGGGCTGTGGAGGGGGCTATACTTCACTTGACCATAGCATGTACAGAGCACCTGCTCTTGGCCATGCACCCTTCCAAGGACTGGGGAGAGAGGAAGGAACAGAACAGTTAATGTCCCTGGCCTTATGGAGCTTACATTCAATGGTCTTGTGCCATAAAAAGTATCATGAACACACAGGAGGTGATAAAATTGGCGCTACTGGAAGGCTTGGGCATTTTAAGCTGAATGGGTCATTCGACTTCAAATAACATCATTCCCCAAATGACAGGGGAAAGTGTTACACATGGCAGTGAAAAGGTGTGTAGGGAACAGAGACCTTTTGAATGTTGGAATAACACTAACCTCTGAAGAGTACATTCTGGCTGAAGAACTAAGCATGATGGCTAGCAAGTCTGTATCACAGTGCTGTTTCTTTATGTAAAAGCACTAGGGGCGTAGATCGACTGTTGCTAAGTTTGTAATCTCAGGCTTTCCAGAGTCTAAATTACATAAACTTTGATAATAAAATTATATTGGTGAAGGTATTTTAAAAATATTTTTAGATTTTTAAAAGTTATTTTTTATTTGAAAGACAGAGATGGGGGATATCTCCCATTTCTTCCATCTGCAACTTCATTTTCTTAATGACTGCAAGATTTCTGGTCAAGTTTGGCCAATTCCAGGAGCCTGAAACTTAATCTAGATCTCGCAAATGAGCAACTCAGCAACTTGCAATACATAAAGACAAGTATAATATTAACTTGTGGTACAGTTTTAGGTTGATAATAAAATCCGTAATTTGTAACAGGTTGATAATAAAATCCATAATTTGTAACAACAAAGATTGATATTTTTTGCCAAATGCATTTTGGCTGCAGTAGCTGCAGCTTGGGTATGTCTCCTCTCCAAACATCTTTACTCTGCAAGTATCCAGGCTCAAGGAGCTGCCACTTTTTGGGTACATACTCATGACACAGGGGAAAAGTAGCAAAGGGCAAAAAAGCAATGGATCTCGTGGCCCTCTAAGCGGATGTGGCCTATATGATTTCCATCATGTTCCATGTGCTAAGACAACACATATGACCAAGTCTGTCATTTATGGAACTAACAAGTGTATTCCCCAAGATAGGAGGCACTGTAAGTCGTATGACATTGATGAGAGATGCAGGAGAATAACTCATCACTAACAGTGACACAGTTTTTGCAATTGCTGTCATAGTTAGCTTTAGGGTAGGTTGGATTCTGGAGTATAGAGAATATAGAACAGACAGAATTATTTTGTTGCTGAACAGTTAAGGTTTACTCAAGGTTTAGAAGCAAATGCCCCAAATTTTGTACAATTCAATGATAAAATAAAAATAAATTTCTTATAGCATGTGGTCCAATTCCAGAGGCAGTTGTCTTGAATATTATACAATCCGGCTGGTGTACAAACTTTAATTCATTCATGAATACAGAAAGGTACAAAGCCTCTGAAAGTCCCAATCTGATGCTTTTCCTGTCAGCTGGAAAAATTCTCCTAACAGAGTTGTAAGTGTCTGGAATATATTTCATAGGCCCAACCAAGAAGAATATCTTATATTTGTCTGAGAACTCAAAATGTACACCTGCTCTGAGTAAGAAGGCCACAGGACCATTCTGTACTCTAAGCCCGAATAAAACTGCTGTGGAGCATTTAAAAATCCAATAGTGAGATTTATCAAGCAGTTCAAAGCAATATATCTGCTTCTCAGGCGCTCTCAGATTTCTGCAGTCCAGGTACTAAGGACAAATACGCAGTCCAAGGAGGCAGGTGGGTCCGGACAGACAGCTGCTGTTGTTACCTGTGAATCTTCCCAGGCGGATGAAGGAGGGAACAGCGCACAGGCAGCATTCCAGGGCTGGTGGTGGACTGTCTGCACCATGGCACCCCTACTTTGATATCCACAGAGGTAAATGCCAGTCATCGATTTAAAATACAGAGCGCTCATCTGACTTCAAATTTGTCATTTCTCTTCCTAGGTGACTGTTCCTGAAAATGCCATTATACACCATTTGACTTGAAAGACACTGGGCGGAAACCTACTCACTTAAGAAGCAGATCTGGGAATTTATTTTTACAGCTTTTCTGCAAAAATAAAGACTGATCGCATCTGTTCTGCAGCTCGACAGCATCCTTTTGGAACGATTAGCTCTCATAAACTCTATGTGAACTGCTGTCGTCCCTCTGGTAAACGTTTGATTCTTTTGACAAAGTATAATGCAAATAATTAAATAGCAGTTTTTGATGCCCCCCCCACTTCAATCAAGCAGGGATTTGCAAGTTGATGTAATATTTCTACATTGTATAGTATATTTTAATTAAAATCAGAATGCTGTGTAAGATCGAGCAAACTGCATTCCATTTGAAGAATTAAAGAATTACTGAAGCTTGCCAGCATGATCTGAAAGTCTAATTCCAGGCTCTGCTATGTATGCCAGCTGCTCAGAATTCTTATTGTCCATCAAATACCACCTGGAAGTATTTATCACGGCAGAAGGAAGAAGCCTCTAATATCTTTTTGGAGGAAGACTTTTATTAAAATTGGCTCCTTTGGATATTGTCCACATTTACAATAAAAGACTTCAAGGAAAGATCCTTAACTCTAATCAGAACTGCGCAACTCACTACAGTATTTCGGTGACCGTATAAAAGCTACAACCCTCCGGAGACTTCGCTTGAGTGGTTCATCAACCTTTTATGCACCAAAGAGAAACACAGAAGCGGATAGAGATTTTGCAAACCAGCCCTATCTGTCACTAACCACTCGCAAAAAGAAAACCAATTCAAAACATCTCTTTCTTAAGGAATGGTGGTTGGTTTGGGTTCCAGTACAGGAGCTCAAGTTCAAGAAGAGAGTATCACATTGAGTTCTTCAGCTGAAACTGTTTTCAAAGCTTTATCTTTTACGTTTCAATAGCAGTTGAAAGTGGTATTAGCGTTTCTATAGATTTAAAAAAAAAACGATGAATAAAATGATTTCTTGAACCTGGAAAGAAGTTAAATTATTTGAATTCTGTCTTGAGAGTTCAGCCTGATTCCTATTCTAAAATTGATCATCCAACTTGGTACAAGGGAGATTTTTCCAGCTTGCCTTCAAACCTATTATTTTACTTAAAGCAGACTTGAAGTTAGGGAAACAAAGAACATGGTACAAATTGCTTTTTCCCCAGCCTGTTTTCCTTCAGGGTGACATCAAAATGATGGGAGTCTGTCTCCCATTCTCCTCTCCCTCTTTCCAGGAATATTTACTGAGTATCTACCAAGCTCCAGTCACTAGTCTAGGCCTTCAGAAAATGCCAATGAGTGGAGACAACCAAAAATTACTCTCAGAAATTATGCTCCAGGTGGGGGTGAGGGTTGGGGAAGTGGGAACAAAGAATAAATGTAGCCATCCGACCTCACAGGGCTCTCAGCAGATCACTGCACAGTGGGATCACGCAGGGGAAGGAGGCAAGTGACTGTTGAAAGGTGAAAGCAGATCCAGTCAAGTCACAGGATACAAAATCCATGCATAAAAATCAGGAGCTTCTTTATACACTGATAACTTGTGAGAAAGAAATCAGCAAGGCGATCTCATTCACAAGTGCTACAAAAACACAGAATGCCCAGACCTACATGTGACCAAGGAAATGAAAGATCTCTTCAGTGAAAATGACAAAACACTGATGAAAGTGAAGATGGTATCACACAATGGGAAGGGGTGGAACAAGGACCGAAGTCTGGCCCATTCTAGCTCCTTGCCTAAAAGTAGATAAAATCAGAATTTAGCTTTTACCCCAGCAGCCTTTGAAGTCCTGGAATTTATCCCCAATCCCTGCATTATTTCACAAAGACCTGGTCAATCCTCTGCCCTGTGTTCCCCGCCCCATCCACTGCATTCCTTCCCAGGTACAAAAGCCAAACCTAAGTGGAGGAACTCATCTCTGTGTCCTGCCCAAGACCCCCAGCCCACCTAGGACATAGAAAGGCTCTAGGATATAGAGGCTGAGCCTCTGCCCCGTGTTCTGTCTGAGCGCATGACGGCAGTGGGTCGACCTGTGCAAGTTTATTTTCTCTGAATAAATTCGGTCTGGCAGTGAGTTTGTTTTCTGTCTCCTCTCTGTTCTGTGTCCCTTTTCTTACAGTTGGTGCCCCATGGAGGCAGCAGCAACCTGCACTCTTTTCCTTACAAAGACCACTCATGTTCATGGATTAAAAGAACTAACACTGTCAAAATGCCTATGCAACCAAACATGATTTATAGATTCAGCGCAATCCCCATTAAATATCAATGACATTCCTCACAGAACTAGGAAAAAAAAAATCCGAAAGTTCATACGGAAGTACAAAAGACTCCAAATGGCTAAAGCATTCTAGATCAAAAACCAAAGTCGGAAGCATCGCAGTACTTGATCTCAAGATATACTACAGGGCTACAGTAATCACAACAGCATGATAATGGCATAAAAATAGACACATGGACCAATGGGAAGAACAGAAATTGAGAGATAAGAATAGGAACCCGCATGTCTGCAGTCAACTGATCTTTGACAAAAGCACCAAAAATACACATTGAAGACAGAGGATCATCTTCAATAAATGGTGCTGAGAAGCTGGATATGCACATGCATAAAACTGAATTTTGATCTCTCTCACCCCATTCAAAAGCCAGCCAACACAAGATCAAAGGCCTAAACGCAGGATATGAAACTGTGAGGCCATTGGAAGACAGCAGTGGGGAAACATTTCAAGATATTGGATAAGACTCCAAAAGCACAGACAACAAAAGCGAGATTAGATAAGTGGTATTTTATCAGACTAAGAAGATGTTGCACAACAAAGGAGATCACTGAAGAAATGTAAAGATAACCCACAAAATGGGAAAATATTTTTGCAAACTATTCATTGGACACAGGATTAAAATCTACATTATACACAGAACTCAAACAGCTCACTAAAAAAGAACCCAATTTAAAAAATGGGCCAAAGATATGAATAGGAATTTCTCAGGAGAAGTTCAAATGACCACCAAATTTGTGAAAGAAAGGATCAACATCATTAGCTGTCAGGGCAATGCAAATCCCTACCATAATGAGATAGTGTTTCACCACAGTTAGAGTCGCTGTTATCAAAAAAAGACTAATAATACATTCTGGTCAGGACGTGGAGAAAAGGCAACTCTTACACATGGTTAGTGAGAATGTCAGTTAGTACAGGCACTATTACTGAGGGTCTTCCCAACACTAAAAGTAGAACTACTCTATGATTCAGCAAGTCCACTTCTGGCTGTATGGAAAGTAAGTGAAACCACCTTATCAGAAGGATACCTGTCCTCCTAATTACTTCTGGACTAGTCACAACAGCTAAGACGTGGATCAAAGTAGATGCCCATCAACAGATGAGCAGATAAAGAAAATGTGGTATCGGCACACAATGGAATTTTCTCCAGTTCAAGAAAACCATGATACCCTGTCATTTGCAATGAAAGGCACAGGCTGATCTAGCAATCCTTCTCCAAACATTAGTTCCCTGTGTCCAAATTTAATGTATTAAGAATTGTGCTGGGGGCTAGCAGACAATGATTTCAAAGTTAACCTAGACTGCGCAACATGGGAGGTGAGGCCAGCAATGCTGTATCAACAGTCCTTCATGAACTGAAGAACTGGGCTTTGGATGCTGCAGTGTGGAATGCTGACCTTATTTCCCCAATGGCTTCACTTGAGACACTCCTGCCTCGCCTAGGGGACTGCACTGGTTTCCTTGTTTCACACTATCAGTGTTCAAGAAAGGAGCTCAAGGAACTCACAGTCAGCGGGGACCTCTCGCTGGGTCTTTCTTAGTCCATGACTGTGTGGTGACTCAGTGTCTATGAGATATAGCACTAAACAAGGAGGAGTGGAACACAGTCTTCCCACACCAGGAATACACAAGACCTCATTCTGCTTATTCTACACGGGCAACAGACGTATGAGAAATCTTCACAAAGTCCTTGCAACAGGCACTTCATCTTGTAATTTTATTTTCCATTACCTTTTAGAAGTATTCACATACTTTGAAATTCATCCACAGGTGTATGGCCCATTAACATTCCCTTTCATTATTTAGAAATGAAATGTTAAATGTAGTTTACAAAAATCTGCTTAATATAAGACTTTCTACTTCACCAAATAAGTAGCATTTCTGTTTTGTTTATCAAATTCCTAAGTAAATAGGATAATGATTGTAAATTTAACCATTTTGGCTTTCAATGAATTTCTATCGGAAAATATTAATGAGCCAAAGGCAGAGCAAGTGGATCCTTACATTTGCAAGTGTGCAGGACGAAATGGGAATGGGAGTAGGCAGATAAAGTTAAATGCTTCTCTAAAGGCGCATTAGCTCATTTTATCTTTGTTTCCTACTTTATAATCCATGAAGATGGGAAGTTGCAGGTAATTATTGATCAAGTTAGTTGCCATGAGAGGACATGAAAGGAAGGGTGAATATTTAGCCTTCCCATGATCCACTAAGATACACTGATTAAAAACAGGAGTGGACAGCTCTTTGAGGGGGGACGTTCTCGATCCCTGGAGGCACTCAAGCATAATGTGACTGAAGACGCGTAATACATAATTCAAGCACCCATCGTCTACATTCTTCAATGATGTCTTTGGAACCTGCTATGTGCTTCTCCCTGTTCTACGCCCTGGGTTTACGGTAAGAAAACAAGACATGTAGAATCCACTGATGAGGATTTTGAATTCTTTCAAGACTGAGAAAATAAAATGGAATTAAATGAAACAAATTCAGATAATAACACATGTTTAAGGGACATGACGGAGGGCAACTGACACGATTTAGTCCATCAGGGTGAACCACTGTGAGCAGGCTTTGTGCCAAATGACAAGTAAAGAAGAGGAGAAGCCAATAATATAGACAGAGGGTGCAAACGTTTCTGGCAGAGGAGATGGCCAGGGCTAAGAATGACAGGCTGGACCCTTTGTGTGTCTGAGAAACTGAAATAAAGGAGAGTGACTTGGGGTGAGTGGCAAAGAAGAGTGGCTGAAATGAAGCTGGAGCAAAAGGCTTTGAGGCTCAAAGTAGGAAGTTTAGATGAAAAGAAAGCAAGATATCACAGGAGCGTGGTTAAAACTTGAAAAAAATCATCAGGAGAGGGGAGGGTGTATTTAAGAAATGCAAGGAGCCCTTGACTGACCTTTTAGTATCTACAATCTCGCTCTTCAGAGGAAGATAGCTTTAAACTTGATTTCTTCTGCTTTGTTTTGTGTTAGTTTTAGTGGTTGCCTCCAGGTAATGAAATAATATGCTTTCCAAGCTATTTCTTGATTTATCAAGTTCATATCAAATCTATCGATTTTTCTGCAAGAGTTGTATGGTAGGCAGGATAAAGGCTCTCCCGAGATGGTGACACCTCATCCCCCCACATGGTGAATACATTTCCTGACGTGGCAAAAGGAGAATTACAGTTGCAAATAGAATGAAGATTATCAAACATGTGACTTTAAAATAGTGCAATTATTCTGGATGAGGGGGGTGGGCCCCAAATAATTTTGGCCCATGATTACAGAGTGGACTAAAATTATGTTTTTAAAAAATTAAAGAAAAAAAAAAGAAAAGAAGGAAGGAAAGGAATTGAGGGAGGTAGTGGGGGAAGGGAGGTACATACAGTTATCTTCTTTGAATTGTACCTATGAAATACATGAAATCTGTTCTCTTTATATTAATAAAAATGTAGTAAGAAAAATATCTAATATTTCCCCAATTGAAGTGTAATATGTATACTTGATTAAAGACATCAAATTGGAGGGAAGAGTAAAAGAGAGGGACAGAAGAGTAGAGTCTGAGTGAGACGTGACAGTCTGGTGTTGGTCGTAAAGGTGCAACATAGCTGACTTGGAAGAGGAAAGAGGGAAGAGTTAGGAATGGGGTCAGCCTGTTGGGTAAGAAGAAGAGAGGGAGGGATTCTCCCTTCAGTTTCCCAGAGGAACGCAGTCAGGCATGTACCTGCATTTTAGCCTACTGAGACTCATTTTGAAATTCTAAGCTACAGAATTGTATTGTAAGATAAGACAATTGCATTGTTTTAATTCACTCAGTTTTTGGTTGTTATAGCAGCAATAGAAAATTATCTCAAGTAGGTAATGATTTAGCTCAATTACACACTGATTGCCTCGACACTAGGCAGTCCAACACACACTACTGCTCTACTTTCTTCTTCGGAAGTTTAGGAACTTGGCATTTTCATGCCTACATGTCTTAATCTCTTTATGCCTTAACCTCATCATTTTTAAAAAACTTATTTATATCCATTAATTTGAAAGGCAGACACACACACACACAGAGAAAGAGAGAGAGAGAGAGAGAGAGAAAGAGAGAGAGAGAGAGAGAGAGAGAGAGAGAGAGAGAGTGTGTCTCCCACCTGCTGGTTCACCTTAAATGCCTGTGACAATTGGGGCCACAGAGGACTGAAGCCAGAAGCTCAAAATTCAACCCAAGTCTCTCACATGAGTATCAGGTACCCAGTTAACCTGAGCCATCATCTGCTGTGTCCCAAGGTCTGAATTAAGCAAAACCTAGAATCAGGAGTGGGGCCAGGCATAGAACCCAACACTCCAGTATGGGGTACAGGCATCCCACACAATGCCCCAACTGCCCCTGTCCCTCATTCTAGACAACAGATTTGCCTTCTGCAATCTCCTATACTTAGCATTTTCTTTTCAGGCATTTATTTGGGTTTGCTTTTTGAAATGATTTTATTTTCTCCATGCAGGATGTCAATTGGGCCGCTTCCATTCAATGAACAGTATCATTATTGATCTAAGTCCTTGGTTAAAATTCGTCTTTCTGACATCTTCATCCTGATTGTCGGTTTTTCTCTCCATGCTTTACGCCCATAATTGACAGTTTTAATATCCTTCTAATATGGATGTATTATGCTGTGTTGTTTTAAAAATACACAAAAATTCTATCACACTTTAAGTCTCATTCTGAATCTTGCTTGTTTTACTCAGTATCCTGTGTCTGAGTCCATCCACATTAACACACACAGGTTCATTTTATTGCTTTTACTGCTCTACGGTATTTTGCTTCATGAATTCGGCAAATTTCATTTCCTCGTTTCATGTTGATGGACGTTTAGCTTGCTTCCAACTTCCAGCTCTTTGAAATAAGGACAAAATGCACAGTTGTGTGTCCATATGCATTCTCAGTTCTGTGAAAGGCTGCACAATGCCTCACGAGCGTCTGTACCAGTCACAGACGGTGTGCAAGAAAATCTTGATTTCTCAAAGCCTCAGGAATATTATTAAAGATATGCTGCTGGAAATGTGATAGTCTCATTTCAGTGAGGTCTTTAGCTCCTCTTCCCATGGTTATTTCCCACTTGGGTTTTGTTTATTTTTCTGGGAAATGTGTATTCACATTCTCAACTCTTCCTTCATGATTGGGTGTTTGCTGTCATTGATTTTTAGAACATTTTTATGTAGTCTAATCCCTTATAAAAATGCATTCCACAAATATCTACACAAAGCCTGCCACTTCACTTTGATTGGGTCTATGGCCTTCTTCATTATAAAATGTTTCCAATTTTTGGGTATCCAAATCTTTGAGTCCTTCTATTACTCTGATTTTCCTTCAGACTTAATAAATCTGTTCTTATCCCATGGTCATTTATTGTTATCCTGTAGATTATTTTAATTTTGAAGGTTCACTTCTCATCTATCAGAAGCATATCTTTACATACTGGGATTTAATTTATCCCAAACTGATGAACTTATTTCTCTGTACTATTCGTCATATATCAAGTTGTCATAAACCAAGCCTCGATTCAGTTCCCTGATCTACTGCTTTTGATTCCAGTGCAAAATACACAGTATTTGAATTCCTATGACGCTGAGAGTTCTCCTGGTTTGTTTGATTTCAGTACTTTTAAGCAGCATTCAGAACTGTACAATCATTATCATGCTTCAATATAAAACATCTTAACCGTATGTCAAGCTCTCAAGAAGTAGGACAGATTTTGGTTAGAATGCATTCAATTTTAGAATGATTCGAGTCTCCAAATTAACCTAAACATTATATTGATAGTGCAGAATCTTCCCTACACAAACCTGAAATATCTCTGCATTTATTAAGGCGTTGTTTATATCCTTTCATAAAATTTCAGAATGCACCTCATGAATATCTTACACAATATTTTAAAATTAATTTTGCTGCTGCGGTTTCTATTTCATTACATTTCTAATTGATTTTTGCTGGTTGTGTTTAGGATGAGCTCTGCCGTGATTTGTAATAATTTGACTCTCTAGAAAGAAAAGACCAGATTTCAGAGGTCTGATGCCTTCTCCAGCAAGGTAGGCTTACTTTTAAAGTCTTGCCTGCTAACTGCCCATCTTGGCTGACTGTAGACTGACATATATGACTTCTAAAAGCATAAAAGCAACTTGCACCTTTTTAAGGAAGTAGAGTTTCACAGTGTATCTGGACTTCTTTACCTCTAGGTCCAAGCATAAATTGATAAGTTTCTTACCCTGGTGGACACTTCATCATGTAAAATTACCACGGGAGGGTTTGTATCATTGTGTGGATTTTGATAGCTTGTTAGAATTGATCTGTAGGACCAAGAGAGCCAAGGTGACTCAGGGGAAAAAAGTCATCACAGCTTTTTGGTGATTTACTCAAGGTTTCTACTTCTCAGGTCAGTTAAAAAAGTTTTTTAGGATTATTTATTTGAGAGGCAGAGGGATGAGAGAGGGAAGGATGGTGGGAGCGACAATGAGGGTGAAAGAGCGAGAGCAGGTTAGCTCTCTGCTGGTTCACTCTCCAAATGCCTGCAAGTTGAGGGCTGGGGACTTGGCTCGGGTCTCCAGTGTGGGTAGCAGGCTCTGAACTATTTGCGCCATAGTTCCTTGTCTCCTAGGATCTGCAACCACAAGAAGCTGAGATCAGGAGCTAGAGCAAGGGATCAACCCCAGGTACTGCAACACGGGATGTGGTCATTGTAATCTCTAGGCTAACTGCTCACCCTGTAGATCAGCTCTGAGTGTTCATTTTAAAATAAAGACTATTAGCAATTTCACCTACATTTTCAAATCTATTGACGCATAAAAGGAACTATTTTATTTCCCAGAACACCTAGGATTTTTAAGCTACATTATCAGTTTCAATTTTTATTATGGTCTGAGATGCTAAGATAGTTTTTATAATATCAGTTCTATAAAAATGCTGAGAATTCCATTGTGATCTAATACATGATTGTTTTAAAAGGACTCTGGATAAATGCTCACTTTCTGCTAATGAAGTATGAAATTTCAGTTTTTTAAAAACATGCTCTCTGGGGGCCGGCGCTATGGGGTAGGAGGCTAAGCCTCTGCCTGTGGTGCCTGAATCCCATGAGCATGAGTTTGTGTCCCAGCCGCTCTTCTTCTGATCCAACTCTCTACTACGGCCTGGAAAAGCACGGGAAAATGGCCCAAGCACTTGGGCCTCTGTATCCACATCAGTGACCCTGAAGAACCTCCTGGTTCCTGGCTCCAGTCATTGCAGCCATATGAGGAGTGAACCAGCGGATGGAAGACCTTTCTCTCTGTCCCTTCCTCTGTCTGTAACCCTACCTCTCAAATAAACAAACAAAATATTTTAAACAAAAACTATGCTATCTGAATTTTATTATGTCTTGTCTTATGACTCAAAAGTTTTTGGAAGAATTCTTCTGTAGTACATAACCCTTGAAATGAAGTCTGTGGTTGCAAAATATGAGAAAGCAAGCTTAATATGTGGACATAAAAAGAAGTGGTAGGAGATGATCTTAACATGATAGCTTTACTACATGGACGTAGAGCGTGAGTCTACGAAAGGTGTGATAGAATTAACCCACCTGCTTAAAGAGGTAACCTCCTACCCTTTGAAGACAACATTAATATTGACAACAATTCCAAAGATGAATGCATACAACCAAAATATATAATGATTTCTTGTGAAGAGTTCATTTTAGATTTCATGAAGAGAGGTGGTCAATTAACATTTGTATTTAACAGCCTATGCGTTGAGAGAATTATAGGTTATTAAAAAGAACTTTGACAAGAGCAAAGGTTTTAGAATCATGGAGAGGACAGATATGATGGTCATAGTCACAAGACAAAGATGAAGGGAGTACTTGTATCCAGAAATAAGTGTGAATTTGTTTAACCTGTGTCAGAGCAGAATCCTAGCCAGGGAATCAAATAGTTATTTGAGGTTAGTTCCTTTCTTTCTTCTTCTTCTTCTTCTTTTTTTTTTTTTAAATCTGAGCCTTGATCATTCAGTCAGTTTTTCAAGATGTGTTGATGAGAAGGGAGAGTGAAGAGGGTTGGTACTGGAGCAGGGTGACTGGAAGGTGCCCACTGTGGCAGCTCTGAGTCATCACAGACCCCATGGATAGGACACCAACACTGCCCAGCACTGCGCCTGCCCTCCTGTGGGTGTCCCACCTCTGGGATCTACCTTTATAAAATTATTTCTTGAAGAAAATAAATAGGTAAGCAGTGATTCTAATCTTGTCCCTGGAGTGATTTTGTTAGATAAAATCAACATAAATGCCTAGAAGCTCCAATAATGGCAATCTTTTTTTTTTTTTTGGTTGCCTGCTTAATTTTAATCTTATTAGTATTAAGATGGGTGAGATTTTTAATAGCAATGCAGAACAGAGGAAAAAATATCCTTTCCAAACACCTAAACTCCAAGAAGGGGAATGTGCATTTGCAAAACTTTGCGAAGAAAAACTGCTAAATAATATAGACTCTGGTTCCTGCTGTATCTCACAGGGAAGTCTGGTTGCCATGCCCTGGGAAGGCAGAGCCTCTCCCTGCTGAGGGATATACCGGTGCATCTGCCATTGTTTGTAAAAGCCGGATGCTGCAGAGTTCTTGTAAAAGGCTGGAAACATAACTCTCTCCCTACAGGATGAGACTGTGCAGACCACGCACATATTTCCAAAGGCTAAATGTTTTGGTGTTGATTTTTCTCAACTTGAACTTTTTGTCTTCTGCCAGGAATCAGAAGTCCAGGGAAGGAGAAAAAAGCTGCGGTTTCACTACAAGGAGGTTGGTGTGTAGGACAGAGACATCTGAGGTTGATGTGACTTTAAATTCCTGTCCATTTAAATGTCATCAGGGGGCTTCACCATGGAAGCATTGTTTCCAAAATTGTTTACTTCATTATAATTCATTTCTGTAAAGTTTCTTAAATTGAGATTTCCCTTATAGAAATCTCTTATGTTTTATTGCCTCTGTGATGAACAAAGATTAGCTTTGCATTTGCAAAATTAAATTACTTTCTCAAAGTCTTTCTTAATTTTCATGCAGATGCCTCTGAAAATTCTCAGAGAGAGAGAAAGGGAAGTTGTTAGCTACACTTTAAATACCAGAAAATTTCTGTGGATGAAGGAGAAGGAGAGAGGGTGAAATTACTTTTATTTTAAAATTGAACATAGGGGTGTTCATTCTGCAGAAGACACATCTGGAGAAGAAGTCCCTAGGGGGAAAACTGTTTCATGGTTCAAGTTGTGAACATTTTTAGTAAGAAACTTTTGGATCAATATCATCTACTAAGGCAGAATAAAAATGGAATTAAAAATGAAATGTGAAGGGCTGGCATCACAGTGAGAACAGGATCCTAAGTGAATCTCACACTCATTTCCAAGAAGGAGGCTTCCTGAGTATTTCACAGATGATGATATCTATCATGATATTATCCCTCTGCTGTCCTGACTTCATATTGGCACTGCCATTTCCAGAATAGCACATTCCAGCAATTTCTAGCATGATGCTTTTGTCCAGGAGCAAAGCCTTTTTTCTTCTACCCTTTTAAATTTAATAACGAGGACCTGCAAATTAAATTGACTTCCAATAATAGGAGAAAGGTTTATCCATTTGCAATAGGGAGGCAATAGAAATTGCTGACTCATTAAATCACGGTGGGAATGTTTGGCCCATGGGCCATGTAAGATCCCCCCCACCACAAATCATTTAGACTGGTCCATAAAGTAGGACTTGAAATTCAATATATCTGTATCAGGCTAATTTCTATGTTTTTAATATTAAGCTGATAAATTTGATAATTTTGTATGGCCAATGAATAACATTATAAATATCCAAATAGCCCTTGGCAGAAAAACAATTTCTCCTCCCCTGCTTTGGTTAAAAACAAAGTCTTAACACATCTGCTTCCTGTATCAGAGCAACTGGGTAGGTACCGAGCTCTGGTTCCCAACTACCTGCTATGGCAGACCCTGGAAGGCAGTGGTCCTGGCTCAAGTAATTGAGTTCCTGCCACCCACAGCAAAAACCTGGCTTGAGTTCTGTTGCTTGTATCGGCCTCAGCTGTTGTGGACATCTGGGAGGTTAACCTGTGGATGAGAGATTTCTGTCTTGCCATCTTCCCATCTCTCAAATGAATCAATATTTCCCCCCTCAAAATAAAGGCTTACACACATAACCAGTAGGGGACACGGGGGGAGCAGAAATGGTTTCTATCAGAAGAACAAGTATGTTTCTTCAGGAAACACAAAAGGATTTTTAGAAGGAAAAAAATGGTTAGGACTGTCTGTGATGATGTTTGGCTACACAGATGGAGTGGTCTTCCGGTTAGCTTCAGGGACATGGCGCTCCCTTGAAGAAGAGGTGTGTTCTGAGTTTACTGTCAGTCTCTCCAGCAGTAGAAGCTGTCCCGAGGCAGAATTTAGGCAACCGTTATTCTTCACTGTCATCTGACAAAGCGAATTCCAAGAAGGCTTCTTTCTACAAACACTGAATCTCAGATGTCTGTAGCCAAAAATAATCTTTCTTCCAAAGCTGGGTTCCGGGTGGGTCCCCACATGGTAGAGAATCCAAAGTTGACATTTCAAATGAGCTAAAGTTAGTTTTTGATCAGTTAGACCATAACACATGTCGGGAAAACAAACAGAGAAATGATTCTTAACTAACTTAAGGCCAAACAGTAGCATCAGTAGCATCACTCCAAATGGCAGCTAAACTGGCAGCAAGGAACTGAACTTTTTTTCTCAGTGGATTATTGACATTCATGGTTATCTAATTAGGCACCACATTCTGAATACCCAATGTGTTATTTGATCAGCCAGCAAACACTTGAAGGTAGCTGGCTGACACGTTGTAACTTTTGAGTTTGATTGAGCCCCTTATCACGTGGCATTTCTGGCAAAAGCTCGATCAATAACAAACATGGGCACCATAAAGTCCTAATCAGATGATTTGCTTCCTAGTGAGTATGTAATTAATGTGTATGTTTAGATTTTTAGCCAAGTCTCTACTTCTTTTACAGGAAAATGAATAGATCCACTGGGCATGCTATAATAAATGAATGTCAGAGACTTGAAAGGTGAATTCCGTTCATTCGTCAGACTGGAATTACTTATTAGAGACCACATTCTAAATCATAACGAAAATCAGTGGCAGGATTAATCAATATATAACATTATCTTTATGTGAAACAAATCTAATAGGTAAAGTAATGTTTTTGTACACTTATAGAGCAAAATTAATGACTTCACCATTTTTTGGAAGGGATATCTATTTATCAAAGAAAATCTCGCAATAATGTCAACAAGGAGCTTTCCTTTATCCCATCATCGTTAAAGCTTTATAGTTATTTTGCCTGGCATGAGGCTCTCCTGATAACTTATCAAAGGTCCCTAGCTTTGGAAGCCTTCGTGTTTTCAACTGCTTTTCTGGAGGGAAGATTAAAGATCCTCTCAACTCTCTCAGTGTTTGGTTAACAGTGTGCAGTACCTACGAGTACACTGGACTTTTGTCCCAGGGAATGCCATGTTTCTATAGCTCAATGGGTAAAGCGTGTGCAAGGGAGGTATCAAGATTTTAAGTTTCATTCAAGCACCTCAAGGTGTAGATGTCATTTGTCAGATATATTTGCTGGTCTGTGATCGTTGAAAACAAACTCTCTAGTTTTCACATTAAACTATGAGCTCATTGAGGTATGCAGCCTTCATGGATCTGTATTATCAACACCTGCAAACTGCATCCATTCGCACACACTAGACTCCCTTTTCCTTTGCCAACTCAAGTAAGTACACGAGAACTTCAAAAAGTTCATGGCAAATGGAACTGAATGATGTCATTGGGGCTGCCATCAGGCCTAGTGGTTAAGATGCCAGTGAAGGCACTTGCTGCCCAAAATGGGGTTCCTGGGTTCAACGCCTCCTTCTTGCTTTTGACTCCAGGTGTCTGCTAATACATATGGTGGTAGGCAGCAGCGATGGCACAGGTAACTGGTTCCTGCCACTAAAGTTCCCAGGTACCAGCTTTGGCCTAGTCCAGCCCTGACTGTTGGGGACATTTAGGGGAAGGAACCAGAGAACGGAAACTCTCAGTCTGTCATCTCTTAAACAAATGCATTAAGAAAAAAAAAAAATTTAAAAACAAGGTGCTGACTTTGTTGAAAAAAATTTTTGAAATTTCTATCTCCTGACTCTGGAGAATCCTAATACAAGAATCCATCCTGCAGTTTGTTTCAGCACAGCTGTTTTCCAAATGACATCACAAAACTTAACTCCTGGCTTTGAATTCTGACTTCACCACCACACAGTCTAAGCCCTTGGAAAATAGTTCAAGACATCGATTTCTGGGGTTTCCCATCTGTGAAGAGCTTATTTATAAGGTGCACGCCCAGGCCCTCAGAGCAGTGTCAAACAGACAATGCTCACTACACACAAAATAACTGTTAGCCAGTATGCTCAGGAGTTTTCAGGCCATGATCTGAATTTAGTTTCATTCTGGGCTCTGTGATTATAAACTAAGAAAAAGATGACCAATGCTTCTCTTGTGAAATTGTGTTTTTCAGTTTTTGTGTATTCACAGAGGGAGAGCACACATGGCCTACAACTATCAACAATGGGAAATAATAAAGGCCAACTCACTCCCTGACATGTGAAACACTCTTCAGTAGTACCTGAATTCATCTACAACAACAGACCTAGTCGTATCTAGCCACTTGTATGATCTGAGTACACCGGGCAGTCTTTTAAAAAAATTATAATGTATTTTTGTACATTGCATATTTTAGCAATGTGTATTCACTGAAGGATTTGCATGAATAGTTTTCTATTAGTTTTATTTAATTGTGCGAATACTAAGAGTTACAGTTTTGGGGATCTCATTCAGGCCTTCCATGACCTCAAAGGGTCGTTGAGTTGCATAAACGTCACTGAAGTTCCCTGGAAACCAGGGGAGTTGCCCAAAGTCACACAGCTGATGATGTCAGTGAGGATGCAAACCCAATCCCAACACTGGGTCCAGAGCCAAGAACCAGTCCTCCACCCAGATTCCCAGTCAGGTGCCACTCCTTTCCCTTTAACTCTTCAAGTTCCAGCCATTCCACATACATTCCCCCATAAAGGGGAGGTCCGTCATGATTTGTATGTAGATTTCCACTTCAGGTCTTTTCAGTAGATAGACAATTATGTTAAGCCTTTTCTCTAGGGACTAGACAAAAGAAATCTTCTAGCAATTACAATTTTTTAAAAATGCCGTTTTACCTCTACTTGTCTTTACATTGAAAGCATTTCTTAAATGAGAAGAAAAGAGATGTGTGGTTTGTGCCTGGTGAAAAGCTCCCAGGATGGCATAAATCAACGGAGAGGTGACTTCTTTGGGGGAATTCTCTGAAGAAGTTAAGCAGATGGCAACTTTAATTGGTCAGAGAAGTATCACCATTTATTGCTATAGCATAATTTACTCCTCTATGAATCATCTTTTTGGAAATGTAAGGGGAAAGAGATGCCCAGCGATTCTTAATTTGAAGAACTCTGGAAGATTCTACTCCAGGAGCTTAGCTCCTTCCCGGTCTCCGGGAGATTTAACAAGCACCGCACAGGAGGCCCTGCCGCTCACAGCACTTGTTAGGATTTGTTGGCTGTGCTATTACTGACAGGATTACTAATTTTATTTGCATTTCTAGTTAATGCCAGTTTGGTTGCTCTTTCCATGCTGGGTGAAATGAAATATGGTAACATATGCTCCTCAAAGGTTTAATAGCAAATCGGTAGGCAGCTTCATTTATCCAACATCCCTCGTCTTATAAACAGGGGAAGGAAGGAGCACCATCATTATCGCCCTGTCTACTGCCTGCATCATTGCAGGCCCAGGTACCAGATTAATCAAATTCGCATTGAACATAGTATATTCATCACCCGAACAACCACAGTAATTATCACCATCTACAGTACTTGATGGATATTCATGCGTGTGTCTACACGCACACGCATGCCTGAGTATTGCTAATGCCTTGGGGTATGCAAAGAGTGTCTAACTTATCCTGATTTTTCAAACATTTCTTTAATGAGGAAAATTATAAAATGCTAAAAGACAGACATATTTAAGATGGCATTCTACCATTTTTGAGTTCACAAAAATCATGATTTTAGAAATATAGAATGTTATAGCTGGGTGATATTTTATATTGTCGCTCCTTATGACTCCTTGATGAAATTACAGCTATCTATTCTTACCATTGTATAGAAAAAACCCCCACAAGTATAAGATTGAAGAAGCTTGGGTTTGAATCCTATATTATCAACTATTCATTAATTGATATTGCCATTTTTTGGTTAGTGACTCTACCACTTTCTACTTCTGTGACATGAGCTGGTAATAAAGTATTTAAAATAGTGATAAAACTAATCACAATGGATAATATTTTCTCACTATGTATTATATAACAAACTTCTTTAGAAATCCATTTTTTTAATTTTCAAAAACTTCTTTTAATTATTTGAAAGGCAAAAAAAAAAAGAGTGAGAGAAAGATCACCCATCTTCTGTTCCATTCCCCCAAATGCCAGCCACAGCCATGGCGGGGTAAGTATGAGGCACGCAGCAGGAACCCAATCTGGGTCTCCCACATGGGTGTGGGAACCTAAGTATTTGAGCTGCCATCTACTCCCCCTCCCCGGGATGTGCATTAGCCGTAAGCTCGAATGGAGAGCAGGGCCATGATTCCAACGAGAGCGGAGCACCATTGAAACTGCTGAGCCAAGCACCTCTATATGTTTAGCACTTCATTTATATTAAATCACTTAATCTTAACAACTAGTCTATAAAGACTGACTTATACTTGTTTTGCAGATTAGAGAGCTAAAGCTTAAAGAGGTTGTATGCCTAACATGTAGGAAAGAGGAAGTATCAAAGTCCAGAGATGGAGCCTAGTTGTGTTGGACACCAAGGTGCCCATTCCTAAGCACTGACTCTGTCATTGTGTTTACTGGGTGTCAATATACTCAGCTGGAAAATGGGGGAGTAACTCATCACTACCATGATTAATTGAAAAAATTAGAAGGCTGCTGACAGTATTCGTGGAATAAGACAACTTATATACTACTAGGTCACATTTTAGTTAGAAATAGATACTGGCAAAACTGACAACGTATCTGAATCTGATAGACAAAGCAAATATGAGTTTAATTCTCTCATATATCAAAAAGTTCTAGAGTTAAGCAACCACTGGAGTTGGTTCAACAGTTGAATCACACAGAAGCTGAAGTTTTTAGTTTTTGGTGATGCCCTAAGTGTGCAAAGTAGAGGCTGTGACTGCAGATACTGCTACTGCCTTCAAGACAGAAAAGGAGGAAGGGACATACCAGCTTTATCTCTTCCTCCTATTAGCAAGCTGAGTCACCTGTCCGAAACGTGTAGAAAGGAGTAGGTTTATGGTCACCTGTCACTGGGTATGAGGCTGGGAACGCACATTTTTGGTGTCTTGTATTTTTCTATTTTCTATTACTGGAGGTAGAAGCATTGAGGGTATTGGTGATGTCTTTTTTTTTTCCCCCAGTGAGCACAAATTTCTTCCATATTCTTCCTTTTTCTATTTTTTAAAAATTTCCTATCGTAAATTGGTATAGTTATTACAGAAAACATTATGGAGTTTTCCCAAAAAGTTAAAAATAGAACTAACACAGGACCCATTCATCACTTCTGTATATATCTCCAAAGGAAATAAAATCACTCTCATGTTCAGTGCAGCATTATTCATTGTAGTTGAGATGTAGACACTACATGGTGTTCCTTAGTGGGGAATAGCTAGAGGAAATACGGTATATTCACACAATGGAAGATTATTCAGTCTCCATAAAGAAGAAAATTCTGCCATTTGATATGGCATGGATGAACCTTGAGGATAGTGAAATCAGCTAGACACAGAAAGAAAAATACCACGTAATCTTGTTTATGTGTAGAATCTAGGGAAAAAAGTCAAACTCATAAAAACAGAAAATAGAGATGGTTACCAGGGAGTGGGGCATGGAGGAGATGGGAAGATATTTGTTAAAGAGAATACATTTGCAGTTATGAGGAAGTTCTGAAAATCTCATGTACAGCATGGTATCCATAGTTTATGTACTATATATTTGAAATTTGCTAGTAAATTCAATTTTCTTACCTGTTTTTGAAAGATTATTTATGCATTTAAAAGGCAGAGCCACAGAAAAAGGGAGAAATGGAGTGTGTCTGTGTGTATGAGAGAGAGAGAGGGAAAGAGAGGGAGAGGGAGAGAGAGAGAGAGGGAGACAGACTCTCCCATCCACTGGTTTATTCCCAAGATGGTTGCAACAGCTGGGTGTTGTCAGGCAGAAACCTGGAGCTAGGAGCTCCATCCAAGTCTCTCACGAAGGGTGACAGTGGCTCAAGCGCTTGGGCCATCTTCTGCCTTCTAGGTCTGTTAGCAGGGTGCTTGACTGGGGTGAAGCAGCCGGTACTTGGACTGGACCCCAACATGAGATGTCATTACATCTCATCGTCAAGCAGTTTCTTAACCTGCTGTGCCACAGTGCTAGCCCCAAGAGACTCAATTTTAAATATTCAGTACACATTTAAAAAGTAACTGTGATGTATACATTGATTAGTTTGATGGTGGCAATCATTTTAATATACATATATCAAAATACCATAGTGTACACCTTAAATATACAATTTCTCTCCATCAATTATACTTCAATACAGCTGAAAAAAATAAATTCATTCCAACATTTGATCACTTCTCCTTCTGGTAAGACATGCTGACCTGTGTGTACAGGTTGGACAGGATCTTACAGGAAACACAGCTTGTCCTTCCACCAAAGGGCTGCTTGCCACGAAAGTGACATAAATCAGTCACAAAATGTTGTTTTTGAACTTTCATGTTTCAAACTGTGAATCTGATAAACCATGAGATAGTAAAGAGCAGTCATAACTCATAGAATATCAATTAAGTACGTAGGTCCGGAGACCATGATAGGTCAGGGACACAGAGGAGCTCATCGTGTCCCTTCTTACTACATGAAAATACGGTTGATGTGGTTTAATTACATTCACTAGCCATTTGCTGAGCATGCAACAAGGGCCAGTTGAGTTCTCCAACTTGGAGTGGAAGGAATATTGACATTCGTCTGTGGATGGCAAAGCCTGGAGTACAGTTGTGTGAATGGGGCTGCTTTGACCGCCTCAGAGTTACCAGTGCTGTGCACTTGGCTCTGTGCTTGAAACACAAATGAATAAAACATACTTTCTTACTGCAAAGTGTTGATAAAAGTGAGAGGATAATTTTGCTGAAAGAGAAAAGAAAAAAATAATAAAGGGACATTATCCTGGTTCCGATGTCGGCATTCAGTCTCTGGTATAATTAATTCTAATGTGGTACAGGGGAAATGCTATTTTTAACTGGAAGAGACGAGCATGGTTGGCAAGTAGAAAATAATGAGGGAAGATTTACAATAGGGGCAGTGCAGGATATAGTGAATGAAGTAGAAGGATGTGGCTTGAATTCAGGCTCTAGGAAGCATCAATGAATGAAAAGTTAATTTGGAATCGGAATTTGATTTGCAAGGGAATAAATGACTTGCTAACTAAAAATCAGGCCTCCCTGGCAATGACAGTTACCAAGAATTTTCTTATGTAGGGAGCCACTGGAAGTTATTATCATTGGGATTTTTTAGAGGGGTAAATGAGTCGCTACGAAAACCACAGGGAGAGCTGAGAGTCTGCAGCACGAATGACAAAGTAGGAGGTTGTTAAAGTAATGCTGGCAAGAGAAACGGGAGAGACTGGCCTGTGAGGATAGAATGGTATTTGAGGTAGAAAGGCTCTCTCTTTTAATCAGAAAATAAAAAAAAAAAAAAAAAAAGAAACCAGATTGCATAGGGAGGCCTAAATTCATTCAACAAATATCCTATGAATTCCTGCTGTGTTGCAGGCATTATGTTATTAGCCATCAAAATGGGATGTGTGTCTTTCACTGCTTCACATCCGAGCTAGGAATGAAAAGAAGATGAATAACTCCTAGTAATGGCAAAGTAGCTTGCATTAGACTCACCCTCTAGCAGATAGCAATTATAACTCTGAACTAACATAAGAAAGTAATATTTGAATGCACTGGAAAATGACCAAGAGCAGTCAGCAACTGCAGAGTCAATGATCTTTGAAAAAAGAGAAATGCCCTGGGTAGGCTTCACTCTACCTATTACATTTTGCATGGAATCGAGACTTCAAGCAGGAAACCACAGTCTTACGAGCCCATAAATCAGAGAAATGGAGCTTAGGGCTTTCTGAGTGGCTAGAATGTAAGGTAAGAAAACCTAGAAAAAAATGAAAATAAGAAAGGGAAGGCCCTACATTGGTGTATGATCCCCGAAACCTTGACTGGGCCTCGAAGGTTGTGTATACAAGGGGAAATCGAAGTTGTCACCAACAACAGGAGCTGGGAAAGCTGAGCAGAGTTTAGCCACTATTCATTTCCGGAGGACTGGGTTTGGGATTTAAGTCTGCCCAAGTTAGCCGTTTGCTAAAACAAAAATTAACACTAAAAGAAAAGAGATTTCAGTCTAACTTATCATCCACAATGTCTTACATATAATAAAAATTAAATGATGGGGACAATGCCGTGGCTTAGTGAGTAAAGCCACCACCTGCAGTGCTGGCATCCCATATGGGCACTGGTTTGTATCCCGGCTGCTCCTCTTCTGATCCAGCTCTCTGCTATGGCCTGGGAAAGCAGTAGAAGATGGCCCAAGTCCTTGGGCCCTGCACCCATGTGGGAGACCTGGAAGAAGCTCCTGGCTTCGGATCGGCACAGCTTTGGCTGTTGCAGCCAATTTAGGGAGTGAACCAGTGGATGAAAACCTCTCTCTCTGCCTCTCCTTCTCTCTCTGTGTAACTCTGACTTTCAAATAAATAAATAAAATCTTAAAATTCAAATGCTGTATATGTGAAAAATCAGAAAATGTCATTCTATACCCAGAGAATGAACCGTACACAGAGATTCATCCCCAGATGATGCAGGTATTTTAATCACAATAGTCCTTAGTACATTTTTAAGAACGTAAAGGAAATTAGTCCATAATGAAGGATTGGGCGATCTGAAGCAGAGAATCGCCAACTACAAATAACATAAAATAGTCATTCTAGAACCGAAGAGTAGAATAGGTACGATGAAGAAGTTAATTGGTGGGTTCAGCAGACTGCAGAAGGAAGAACAATGGGTCACTGAATTTGGAGACCTTACACAGAAATCACCTACTCTGAAGGGCGAGGAGCAGCAGGATTAAATAAATGAACATACCTCAGTGCTCCTGAGGCCCGCCACGCAGTGTAACATGTCTGTAATTTGAGCCCCACGGATGACAGCAAAAAATGGGACAAAACTCATTTGAGGAAATAATGACCTTAAATTTCCAAAATGTGTTGAAAGACACCAAAAAATAAATCCATCCTGCTCAGCAGACACTCCAATGGAGGAACGCAAAAACAAAACCAAAAAAAACAAAAAACAAAAAACAAAACTCAACTGGGCACAAAAGTGTCAAGTGGGTAACCATCAACGACAAAGGCCCAACAGTGAGGGTCAAGTGACGTGTCACACAAGGGGACAAAGACACACATGAGGGCTGATTTCCCATCAAAAACGCCACAGGGCTACGGAACACACAACTATAAATTGTTTGAAGGAAACAAAATTTGGTCTTAATTTTACGTGCTCTAAAGATCTCCTTCAAAAATCAAGGTGAAATAAAGACATTTTCAGACAAATAAAAACGGAGCGTCGCTGGTGCAGTTAAGTTGGCAGTATAAGGAATACTAAAGTTCTTCTGGGTAAAGGAATCTAACAGCAGATGGAAGATAATAACTCCAGGAAGGAATGAAAGGCACTAGAAATTGTAAATAAGGGCAAATACTCCATAAAATATTCTTTTTTCCCTTAATTTACAAAAGAAACATAAATGTTTAAACAAATAATGCTATCTTATTGAGGAGGCAACACATTTGGAGTGAAATATGTGACAATAACACAAATGACGGGGGATAAATGAAACTTGATCATTGCAGTGTCTGCATTTCATATGAGGGGCAGACTGGGATAAGTTAAGGAAAAATATGGCAACTCCTACGGGGGCCTTGCTAACCAAATTTCCATGAGAGCAGGAAACACTGCAGGAAACGGATGCTGGGATCATTTTCTCAATTGCCTCCTTGCCCCATGACCTCGGATCATTATAATGCATGGATGATAAGTGCATTCATTACATTCAATGAATATCGTGTGCCTTAATTTTGTAATAGAAATCCATTTGAAAAGGTTGACTGTAAGAGAAAGGACTCGTGCCATCAGTATCAAGGATAAAAGAAGAGACTGCTGCCAATTTGAAGAGATAATAAGGAAATATTATGAATATCTTAATGTCAATAAGTCCGACTACTTCGCTTAAATAGACACATTCATAAACCAAAACATATCTAACTGATACAAAAGGAACTGGAAACTGAGTACAAAGACAAGTGCATTAAATAAACTGAATGTGTTATGAGGAAACTTCAAGCACACCCACGTGTACACACACACACACATTCCAAACCCAAATAATCATACTGGTTAAATAGGATCAAATGTTTAAGCAAGAAAAATACCAAATTATGCAAATCTCCTTTAAGAAATCAGAGAAGGAGGAAGTATTCCCCAACATGATTCATGAAACCAGCACTACCTACAAATCAAAGTCGGTCCAAGGAAATTACAGACTGCCATCTCTGAAAAACAGAGCTCCAAAATCCTTGATAAGATACTAACAATTAGAATCCAGGGATATATAAAAATGATAACGCGTGATGAAGAGGAGGGTGGATCCCTGGAACGCAAGCCTGGTTTAACAGTAAATGAATCTGTCAGTGTGATTCACCATTTTACCAGACTAGAGGAGAATTTTTTTCTCAAATCACCAAACCTGTCCTGGGAGAGATGAAGAATGGTCTAAGAACAATTAATAACCTGTGCGTAGCCAGGTGGGAATCCTATTGTGAAATGGCTGTAACTAATTAAGGTGGCATTGTTCTGTTGTTAGCTGTGCTCTCTTTGTCAACGCTAAGACAGTGGCTGGGCTTAGTCTGGAAGTAAAAGACCACAGCAAACCATTTGAAGGAACAACTATTTTAGACAGAAGTGAAGTAGGCAGGCATACAGGCTAACATTGGTTAGACTTGTGAGCTGGAAGACCACGCCTTCGCCACGCCCCTGTGTGACTTCACGCCCTACCTGATACCTTGGCCATGCCTCTGTGTGACCTTACACTCTACCTGATACCCCACCACGCCCCCATGTGACATCAGGTTCTACCTGACCATACCTGAGCACCCACCTAGCCACAAGCCACTCCCCTGTGGAAAATATATAAAAAGGCAGGGAGTGTCGCAAAAGCTCTCTCAGCCTCTGTGGTGCTGCTGGTGGTAAATGGTGGATAGCAGCTCGAGGAGCTTGCTGCACGTGGCTCTGGCCTGCTCTCCGAGTGGTATGGACGCTACTCCAGTTTCCAGACTTTCCCCTCTCTCCTACTTGAACTAAAGCCTTCACTTTCCCAGATACTTCTTGCACTAAATAAAAGCTTATAATGTACCATGCTGCCTCGTTTATCTGTGCCGGTATTTGGAATTCTTCTCTAAATATTAGGCAAGAACCCTCTTGAGCTTATTAATATCGGGGATTTAGTAATAAGCCCGTGGTGAGATCGTAAGGCACCCCAAATTCCGGTAGCACATGTGGCACCCTGGATAGCATTTCTAGGGAACTTCAAGGGGCCACATTTTAGTGTAAATTTTAGGGGGACTTGTCTGATTTCAGAAGGCTTATAAAAACCTCCCACTGAGACTTTATGTTGGTTTCTTTGAAAATATTCATGTAACTAATAGAGGACCTAAAAGGTAACGTATTGGAGTGAAATGGACATTTTGAGATTTCTGACTGTTTATAGCCCTTGTCTCTTCCATTGAGTAAAAGTGTTTTTTTCCCTTCATGCTTTTTGGTGAACTCTTTTACTTAGCATAGTGTTAACTTTACGATTATTAAGTAAACTGAAAATAGATCTTGGTAAACATTAAAAATGGGAATGGGAGAGGGAGGAAGAAGAAAGGTTGGGAGGATGGGGTGGGAAGTACCACTATGTTCCTAAATCTGTATATATGAAATACATGAAACTTGTTTAACTTAAATAAAACTTTAAAAATTAAATAATTTTTAATATTTTGAAAAAAGGAAAATATTCATGTATTATTCCCTAGTTTTGAAGGTCACGGGTGATGATTCTAAGTTCTAGTGACCCTTCCCCAAGTTGTTTCAGAAGACATTAATCATTTCCAGTGACTGGAGCAGTGACTTGTAGATGCCTCTTATTTTAACTGCCACTGGAAACTAAGACTTTGAAGCCATACAATGTGGTTGAATTTTCCAGCAACCACTCTCTCACAAAGCTGGTTTTTTTGCTTCGCTGTCTACCGTGATGCCTCCTGAGCAGGTAGCAGAATGCGCCCCTTTGTTGGAGCCCCCAGGTGGCAGATCTGAGGAGGTCTCTGAAGTCCTGCCTTCCAGACTGTTGCTGCTCTGTTCACACAGTTCACCCCCCAGACTTCCATTCTGGACTGGATTGAAAGAGGACCCAGAACAAAACCCCATCAGGATGTTCCATATCATCTTCCCAGACAACAGTACGAGGGTATAAAATATATTTTAAATGGTGCCATGTGACAGACTTTTTTTTTTTTTTTTTTTTTTTGACAGGCAGAGTGGATAGTGAGAGAGAGAGACAGAGAGAAAGGTCTTCCTTTTTGCCGTTGGTTCACCCTTCAATGGCCGCTGCGGCCGGCGCACCACGCTGATCTGAAACCAGGAGCCAGGTGCTTCTCCTGGTCTCCCATGCGGGTGCAGGGCCCAAGCACTTGGGCCATCCTCCACTGCCTTCCTGGGCCATAGCAGAGAGCTGGCCTGGAAGAGGGGCAACCGGGACAGAATCCGGCACCCCAACTGGGACTAGAACCCGGTGTGCTGGCACCGCAAGGCGGAGGATTAGCCTGTTAAGCCACAGCACCGGCCGTGACAGACTTCTTGTAAGCAAGGAGCATTTTTATCTGGACCAGAATAGAGGAAAAATCTTTACACAAATTTGCTACTCACGAATGACATAAAAACTGTATGAACCCCAGAGTGTGATGATGATTAAACCAAAAGTGTGGCTTGCAGGCCCAGTAAATAAAAAGGCTCTCTTATCATCATGAACTAAAAAAGCCAACCTTGTGCTTCGCATTTTTTATTGTTTCTTCCTGCCGTGTATTTCTTGGCCTTAAACTGTACTTTGAAAGTTGGATTTGTTCAATACATTGAAAGCACTCTTGAAATACAGTCTATTACATTTTTTCCCCTTGAAGAAAATACTGGGGAAATTATTAATTTTTGACACATACGTCTGATTATTTCCTTTTTACAGTTTTTCATGTCTCCTCGCGTTTCTCATCTGAAATCAAATTCCTTAGCATTGCGCCAGGCCTGTCCCTAACTGTCCCCACACCATCTGCATCTCATGTTGGTCTTCCATTGTTCCCAGCACATACATGAATTTCAGTGTTGCTCAACTCTGTTTCCCAGTGGCCTCCAAGACTTTGCTTATGATAGTACTTGTGCCAGAGAACACTTTCCTTCCTGTGCACTTAGTGATGTTTACCAATTCTTCAATATGCCACTCAGATGTTACTTTCCCTAAGCATCTCAGACAGAAAAGATCATTCCTTCCTCTGTAATTCTCCAGGGATTTACACATCTCATTTGTAAGACTTACGTTCCAGTGATAGAATCGTATTTACGTGATGTTAATTAATAATATCTAGTTACACATTGTAAAGTCACAGAATTATAACACTGTTCTTATTTAAAAGATGATTCCACTTGACTAGGGTTTGGTAAAATAAACAGACCTGAAATCTGTTTTTGTAAATAGAATTGTATTGGTGCACAACCACACCCGTTTATCCGTGTCCATTTATTACACCTTGTTTCTTGTGATTTCACATGACAATGGCAACAAAATTAGCAGCAAAGGAGACTGTGTTGGACCACAGAGGACTGTGTCTGACCACAAAGCCTAAAAGACTTGCTCTCTGGGCTGTGATGGTAAAAGCTCTCCCAACCCTGTCCTACACCATGACCTTCCGGAGAACAAAAATGTGGGTGGTTCACTTCTGAATTCCTAACACTTGGCTTTGCACTGCCTCCAGCTCTCAATTGCTCGCTTACCCACCTCCGCACAGGTATGTTATAGCTTTAAGAATACACTTTCTGGGGCCATCTGACCCCTAGTCCTCTATGCTCGAGATATTCATTCCTCTGTCCCTCAATTTTCCTTTTTTTTTTTTTTTTTTTTTGGAAAGTAAGGAAGATAATAATGCCTAGTTCTCACGGCTAGTGTGATGGCTATACCTTGTAATACACAGGTAGTCCTTCGTGACACATGGCCATCAAATTCTCAACACCCACTAGTGTTATTAATAGGCATATTTATGACCTGCTGTAGAGCTTGAATAATGGATGTGTGGACGTCAGGCCTCATTTTCTTTCCTTAGAATTGAAGAGCAGCCAGCTGGACTCCTAAACTCCTACAGCTATGACTCCACGGTTGCATGGATGAGCCTCAGTGCTGTCCTGGTCTTCAGTAGAGTTCCATCTGGAGCAGTGAGAGTCAAAAGCGATAGTAGCATTCTCAACGAGAGCAATTGATTGGACTACAGGATCAGACTACTCTCAGAGCTAGAGATAAGTCAGAGCTTAGAGAGCAGGCTTTCACACTTCACAGAGTCCATGGATAACAGATATTATGAAAAATCTATGAATGAATTTCAAAAAATTTCAGACCATAATTTACTTATCTTTTAAAAATATTTTACTTATTTCTCATAAAACGTGGAGAGAGAGAAAGACAGAGACATAGAGAGAGACCTACCATCCCCTGTTCACTCTCCAAGGGCCCACAGCAGTCAAGCCCGAACTAGGTCAATGTGAGGAGCAGGTCTCTGACGTGCCTGGCAGAGACACAATGACTTGGGCCACAACCTGCTCCCTCCCAGGGAGGGCTTTAGCAGGAGGCTGATTTCAGAAGTGGAGCCAGGACTTAGACCAGGCACTCTGATATGGGGACCTGGCATCACAGTTGTTAACTTAACCTCAGGCACCTGCACCAAACCTAACCTTGAACTCCCCTTTCCCTTTTGGAAGTGTCCCCACACTTCACGAAGACACACGCTTCATGGGTATCGCTCAGGAACGCGGGACTGGAGAACCAACCAGCCGTGACCCTGGGAGGCTTCTAGCCAGACAGGAATACCCTTGCCTAAGTTTTCCCCAAATCCTGAGATATATTTAGATAAGTTATTCTGATGAGATTATAACCCCAAGGTCAGGTTTGTTTCATTTTTGTTCTTCATGACAATTCTGACAATTCCAGTTTAAAGTGTATTTTCTCAACTACTTGATAAGCTGTATGTCAAAAGGCTTTTATTTAGGAATACACAGGTGAAACTTAAACATCAAAAGGTGCCATCATAGTTATATTTTACAGTATTTCTGAAAAGTTTCTTTTTCAGCTTTTAGTTATCAAAAAAGATATACAACCCAGATCCAGGACCTTTCAAAGAATGGGCTAAATCTGGCAGAGGTACAAGGAACAAGAAAAGCAAACACGCTCCAAAACCTCTGAGAAATTGTGTGCTCAATCCAATGCAGTGACCTGATATTTAACTCAAACCAGAAGTGGACTCCTTTCTCTCAGTGACAAAGAGGGACCTTGCGTGCTGAACATGGCAGGGGGCCCTGAAGACATACTACTGAAAGGTTATCTCCTATACAGAGACGACCATGTCTATAGTTAGGGGCCAACAAGGATGACTGACTTAAATACAGACCCTTCACAGGAAGAGAAGGGTTGAATAACTAAGAAAATGGGGAAATATCATGGGACGCTTGGTGAGGTTGGGATTATCTGGGTGAAATGCTTTTTCTGATCACTTCTAACGCTGATCCTTTATGGACCAATGCCACAAAATAATCTATCGACTTTGGTTATTGGGCTGTGAACTTGACTCTCTTTACCTCCCCAACGAGTAAGGTTTAGTTTTTAAAATCAGACAGAGATTATGCTCTAACTTCGTATCTCAATAGGACACATTTTTACTTCTTTTAGATTTGTTCATTACACACTTAAACAGCAAAAGCAATACCAGGAAGGCTCCCACTTATAATTTTTTGTAAGTGCATTTTTGTGTGAGGTGTGGTTGGAGACGGGGAGCACTTCCCAGTGCAGCTAGAAAAAGAACATAAAGGCATTTCTAAGATTCCCAGGAATTTTCTGAGTAGTTTAATTAAGCAGAAATGAATGGGTTGGACAACTTGAGAAACATGTAGAACTCTGTAAATTAGAAAGAGACAAACACCAATGCATCATTTTCCTCTACGCGGCTGGCAGATAATAATTACATGTTTTGTCTGTTCTTTTTTTAAGGGCTGTGAATTTTAAATGATAACACTCCTCTCACCTCGTGTGAGAAATTGAGTCTCTATAATCAGCTCAAGTTATTCCTGCTTTACTGGTATCCCATTATTTTAAGTATACTCTCTTTCAGTACTTAATTATTATATATTATCTTCCCTATAATTATTTTTTTCTTTTTCTGCATCACTTATTTTTAGATGTCACAATTGCACTTAGTTGAATACCAGACAAAAATACATTTTGTCATTGCAATCTGCCCTTCCACTGCGAGTCCTTTATCTTGCTTAATTTCTTGGAATTCCTTCCCATCTGTCTCCCTCCTTGTGTCATTGCAATGAGCTACACTCAAAGACAGGGCAGCCCCTGCAAATGAAGGCATCACGTGCAACACCCTAACATGGAGCTCGCAGTCACAGCCACATTCTCTGGTGGTGTCCACCAGAAATGTGCCAGTGGATTCCAATACAATCCCATCAAGGTTGCATGTACCAATGCCATCTCACTAGTCCAAATGATCAATTTCAGGTCACAATAGATCATAATGATAGGTCTAAGAGTCAAAGGGATCACATAAACAAGACTAGTGTCTTCTAATACTGATAGAATTAAAAAGGGAGAGAACGATCCAACATGGGAAGCGGGATACACAGCAGACTCATAGAATGGCAGATGTCCTAAACAGCACTCTGGCCTCAGAATCAGCCCTTAAGGCATTCGAATCTGGCCAAAGAGTCCATGAGAGTATTTTAGGCATGGAAAGCCAAGACACTCTGGCAGAAAAAAAAAAAAAAAACACCTTAATGAAAGATCTCTGTGAGTGAGATCCCAGTAGAAAGAACGGGCCATCAAAGGAGGTACCTTTCTCTGAAGGGAGGAAAGAACTTCCACTTTGACTATGACCTTGTCGAAATAAGATCAAAGTTGGCGAGCTCAGGGGGCTTCCATGGCCTTGGCAACTCATGACTAGAGCCTGGAGAGATTGCTGACACCTTAACAAGAGTGTCAATTTGTTAAGTCAACAACAGGAGTCACTGTGCACTTCCTCCTCATGTAGGATCTCTGTCCTTAATGTGTAGTTCAATGTGAATTAATGCTATGACTAGTGCTCAAATAGTATTTTGTACCTTGTGATCTGTGTGGGGCAAACTGTTGAAATCTTTACTTAATATATGCTAAATTGACCTTCTGTATATAAAGATAATTGAAAATGAATCTTGATGTGAATGGAATGGGAGAGGGAGCGGGAGATGGGAGGGTTGTAGGTGGGAGGAAAGTTATGGGGGGGAAAAGCCACTGTAATCCATAAACTGTACTTTGGAAATTTATATTTACTAAATAAAAGTTAAAAAAAAAAACAAAGCTTTTTTGAAGTCTAAGCATAGTGTTTTCATAATATTCATTTCTGAAGACCCCTCATCTTCACGGATTTCAAAGGATTTTGCACCAATAAGTTTATCCTTCATTTCAGTTTTCCATGAACTTTTTAAAGTATACCCATATTATGTGCATTTTATTCAAATGAAATGTGTTTTCATGTGTCTTCTTTTTTCTCATATTGACATGTGTAAAAATTTTACCTCTTTCCCGCATCAAGCCACAAAACTCATTTTCTAGGAAGAAATGACAACTCTGTTAGTAAAATAACTTACTTATTTTATGTTTGCATTATATTGTTTTCAGACAATCATCTCTCTTATATGAGTCAGTAGTTTATTTTAGGGCCATGTTTTTAAACAGTTATAATTACTTCATTTAACAAAAACTATTAAACTCAAGAAGAGAACAGTTATTCAGCAGCATCTGTCGTCACTGAGTTAGAAATCTGTCAACAGGTGTTTGTAATTGTAAAATATTCCCTTTGTGTTAAAACACAGCATACAAGATAATTGCACAGAAGCAATTTTCTGCTAGTAAATACATTTTGTTTATATCAATGTGGCCATTTTTAGCATAGACTCTCATTAGTCTACGCTGTTGAGTAACATCTTCTGTTGAAAAATATTTGCTAGAGTGGAAACAAAAAAAGAGTCCAAAGAGAACTGTGTTCAGTGGCATTTGTACAAAGACCCAGGGAGGAGACACTCCCATGTGTGTGTGTGTTACCAGTTTAATATCAATCATGGTGTTTCTCATTGACACAGAGAGTATTTAACAAAAGCTTTGGGGGAAATCCAGCTAAGTCTCCACCATGAAAAAATGTTTCTCATAGGTTTGGGTGATGATCTAGAGTTATGTGTCTTAGATTATAGCAATAATTCAAATGCTTCTTCTAAAGAAAACATAAAATTGATAAATGAGCCTACAAAGCAATACACAGGTTACACCCATTTCCAGAGAACCTCCTGTCTCAGGATAACACAACAGTCAACATTTTCAATATATTAGCAAACATTACTTTTTAAAATGTGATTCAATCACTCATGAAAGGAAAGTTTATTAATTAATTTCTCTATTTGCAGCATAGGAGTGTGAAAAAAAATGACCAAGACTATCACTACTCCCACGGAGATATCAATTAATCATGGAGACAACATTTCTACCCAGGAAACAAGTCAGGAACAGTGTAGGGCACTCATTAATTACAGCTGACTTTTCATGGTAACCAGAGAAATCATACATGATGGTATTAGAAGTGAACGTTTAACCTAAATATTGGGGGGGGGGGGGCTCTAATGGGGATGGAGATGCTTTCATTCTTCGCCTACAAAACCTCTTCCTCCACAGTGACCAGCATCCCCTTCCTTTCCTGCCCAATTCCATGAGGTTTTGTTCAGTGCCACTGTTTGGATCTTCCGTAGAACTCCCACTATGCCCTGATGCAGACTTGATGACCTAGCAATGACGTTTCTGTTTTGCTTTTTGTCTTTGCAGGCACAGAGTCTGGTTCTCGTGGTCTCCCCGCGTTTCTTTAGTTTCTACTCAGAGAAGAGAGCCAGCTGACTCATCAGGACTGAGCCTGCTCCCTTTGTCCGTTCTATGTCCTCTGTATATGCTATTCTGGTTGCTCAAACAGTTTTCAGCCAGGATCCAGACTTTTGACAAGAGAACTTGCTCCTTCGGCAATTTTGTGAGAAACAATGGTATATATCACTTAAAGGTCAACACTTCTCAGGAGAGGAAATTGGACTGCCATACACTGTCAGCAGTCTCCTTGTAGTCTCTCGTGGAGGTTATTCCACGAAGTGAATTAAAATCACTTATTGGCGGGGATGGGTGAGGTCAGGGAAAATCCAGTTCTTGACCAGACCCAAGTTCTATGCTAATGCACTGACTTGTAGACTGACAGCAACAAACACTGTCTAACTCAGCTGGGAGGGAAAGTTCAAAACCTGACCTGGGGCCAAGTCTTGTGCAGAAAGTGAGTCCCTGGCCAGATGGAGGAACGTTGTGAGCCTCCCCCGAGCACGCATTACAGTCCTCAGGGACATCCGTGCTTTCCGGATGCTCAGCACCTGTATCCCCAAATTCAAAAGCACCCAGTGCTGCCGTTAGGACCCCACTGTGGCTCCCACCCTGCTCTGTCCATATTGCTCTCTGCCTTGTTCCGGCCAGAAGAGACATTCTAGAGGATACCAGAATCATCCAGAAGTCTGAGTCTTATGTCTTCTCCTGGATACTGCTCATAGCGACTTCCTTCCTGTAGCTCCACAGCTATTAAATGTTAAGAACTTATACACAATACACAAAAATTCTAACAGTATGAGTAATAATTGATTCAAATTAGTGAGGAAGAAGAAATACTATTACTAAAGCACAGATAATAAAAATAGAAACACATGCGATGACATCAAACTGAAAAATTTGACAGCAAAGGAAGCAATCAACAGAGCAAAACATTAGCACAGAATGTGAGAAACTCTTTGTAAGTAATACTCATATTTATGACAAGGGGGTCAATCTCCAAAATATGTCAGAAACTCCTACAAGTAGCAAAAAATCTAATAAATCAGTGAAAATGGGCTATGGATTTGAATAAAATTTCCCCAAAGCAGACAAATTGCCAATTAGTATAAGAAAAAATTATCAATGTCCTTCATCAGTAGACATATGCAAATAAAAAACACAATGAGATTATCACCTTACATCTGTCAGGTTGACCATGAACAAAAAAACACAAAATAGTAAGTGTCAGTGAGGATGTAAAGAAATTGGAATGTTGTACCTGTTGATGATAAGATAAAATGGTGCAAAGCTATGGAAGACAGAATGCAGGATTATCAAAAAACAGAACCATATGTTCCAACAATCCTCCTGCCCCGTGTTCATCTAAAAGAACTGAAAGCAGGACCTCAAAGAGATATTAGCACTCCTCTGCTCATTATTCATAAGAGCCACCAAGATGTGGAAGCAACCAGAATGTCCAGCAATAGTTGAATGGATAAAGAAAATGTGATGTAAATATATGATGGAATATGACTGAGCCTTCATTAGAAGGAAATTCTACACTATGTGTTAATATGGATGAAACCTGAAGATATTATGAGAAGTGGAGTAAGCCAGAGAAAGACAAAGAATACCTGATTCCACTTATGTGAGGTTTCTGAAATAGTCCATAGAAACAAAATGCCGCAGAGTGGTGTGCAGGTACGAATGGGGGAGTTACTAGTTGACAGCATGAAGTTTCAGTTAGGCTAGCTGAATAAGCTATTGAGATATTCAGAACAATATTGGACCTACAGCCAACAAGAAAGTACTATACATTGAACACTTGCTTACAGGGCAGATCTTTTTTTAAAAGATTTATTTAATTATTTGAAAGGCAGAGTTACAGAGAGGCAGAGCAAAGAGAGAGAGAGAGAGAAAGTCCTCTATCTGCTGGTTCACTCCCCAAATGGCTACAACAGCTGGAGCTGGGCAAATCTGAAGCCAGGAGCCAGGAGCTTCCTCTGGGTCTCCTGCCCAGATACAGGGGCCCGATGACCTGGGCCATCTTCTACTGCTTTCCCAGGCCACAGTGGAGGACTGGACAAGAAGTGGAGCAACCGGGACTCGAACCAGCACACATATAAGATGCCAGCAATGCAGGAGGTGTCTTACCTGCTATGCCACAGCACCGGCCCCTACAGGGTAGACCTTACACCCAAAATTCTTAGCACAATAAAGTAAGATTTAGAAATGTTTACAGGATACAAGAAGCTGGAACCCTATGATATCTGAACTTTATGATAGGAATGCTCACATGGAGTCACAGGGGACAAAAGACCGATGAGTGTAACCTCTCAAACACATGAGTTATCCGAAGCCTTTCTATTTACTATTTCTGTGGGTTAAAGGAATAATGTTACAAATACTGAAATGTCCAGCAAAGGCAACTGGAAACAGAAAGCAGGGAGGCGGCAGTGTGGCTCAATCAGGTTCCTGCTACCCTTGTGGGAAGCGAACTCCTGGCTTTGGTCCTTGGCCTGGCCCAGGTTATTTCAGTCATTTGGGGAATCAATCAGTAAATGGTATTTTTCTTAAATTTTTTTAAAGATGGAGAATGAGATTGTATGCTCCTATTTCCTTCTTTGCCTGCATGATTTGTTTGGGAACAGAGACCCCAGGAATCCTTGGTTTTGTTGTCCTGCCCAGGATGAGGCAAAAGAACAGTAAGTGGCTGCTACGGAAACAGAATGCTAAAACTTATCATGAGAATAGCAAGGGAGTGGCGACTGCACCCTTCTGGGCTCCCAGTTTATTGTAAAACAACTTAGGGAACCACCCTTCTTTTGTTTTATGGTGAGCTAGATAGGGTAAAAAAAGAATGCAAATCAGGTCTTTTGATGGGTTTTGTTCCCACCTTGTAACTCAATGTCACGCTGATAAGTTTTTTTCCTCCTCAAAATTGTGCTTAAAAAACCCAGCACCACCGGCCCCTTCAGGTTTTTCCTCTCTTGGAGCCTCCTATGCCACTCTGGCTCTAATAAATCTTTTAAATATTAAACACTAAGAATGGAGCAGAGTGATGGCAGTGTACAGGCCAGACAGGTGACAGCAGGTGGGGTGGTGAGCCCTTACAATAGCTTTGTCCCATAGAAATACAATGTGGCAATCTTGATGTGAATGGAAGGGGAGAGAGAGTGGGAAAGGGGAGGGTTGTGGGTGGGAGGGAAATTATGGGAGGGGGGAAGTCATTGTAATCCATAAGCTGTACTTTGGAAATTTATATTCATTAAATAAAAGTTTAATAAAAAAAAACTCAATGTGTAGTTTTATAAGCAGGTTTTTAAGAGCTTTTCAACTCGGCACCAGTTGGACATGAGTGATTAAAAAATTTTATTATTTGACTAGGGGAAAACTAGGAAAGTTTATCGATTGCAGTGCATAACTCATTATCTTTTTACTGACCTGTATATGCAGTAAATATTCTCAACTTTTGGGAAAATATTTTGAAGAGCACTGCCTACATTTAATGATCAACAATCTAATTCATAACTAGTAATTTGGAGTAAGGAAATTAGGGAGTTGTGTTATTATTTAGAATCTTGTCAATTTATATCAACAAAGATAAGTTCTTATATTTTCATGACTAAGAAGACAATATCAAAGTGACCGTAATCTCTAGATTGTTGGTTTGCATTAACTCAACAGTTGTACATAAAAATCCCACAGGTTTAAATAAACCAAAATATCTTGTTCTTTCATGATGCTTTCTATCCTTAATCGTGGTTTGGATGGAATTTTTATAGAAGTGCTATAAAACAGTAACATATGATTTTTAATGGAGAGACTCAGAGGCCCTTTGATGCAGAATATGGTGAGTAGGGCTATAAGCTGGCACTTATACGGCTTTCATGTATTTTGGTATAGTTTCTTTATAACTGCTCTAATGTGCTGATAGCTCTCTCTCTTTCAAGTCTGATTTAAACAGTGCCTTATCAAAGTGTTACTGCATACACAAGGTAGAAATACTTAGTCTGTATACTTCTTCAGATAAAATGCTTACATAAGATCCCAATATTGCAACTGCAGTTGGATTTATGACAAACTAGATGGCTTGACTTACTGTAGACTAATGGCAAAGCACTCTTCCTGGAATATTCAAGTATGAAATGAAGAAGCTAGAGGAGAGAAAAGCAAAGAAAATCATTGAAGAAGTGAAGTCATGGTGTGATTCTAGGCATATTTTCATGTGTCTGGCCATCTGTATTTCATCCTGTGACAAGTATCTGTTCATTCTGAATGGGGGGGAAAGTTGGAAGCATTTCTACTAAGATCTGGAACCAAACAAGGATGCCCACTTTCATGATTGTTATTCAATATAGTTCTGGAAGTTTTAACCACAATCATTAGGCAAGAAAAAGAAGCCAAAGGGATACAAATGGAAAAAGGGGAAGTGAAATAATCCTTGTTTGCAGATGACATGACCCCTATATATGTAGGAAGCAAAAGACTCCACTAAGAGACTAATGGAAAGAGAATTTGGCAAAAAGTTGCAGGTTATAAAATCAACACACAAAAATCAATAGCCTTTGTATATACAAACAATACCAAGACTGAGCAAGAACTTTTAAGATCAGTAGCATTCACAATAGCTACAAAAAATATAAATACCTTGGAATAAATTTAACTAAGGATATGAAAGATCTCTACAAAGAAAATTACAAAGCATTAAAAAAGAAATAGAAGACACACAAAAAGGGAAAATCTTCCATGTTCATAGATTGGAAGAATTATTATCATCAAAATGTCCACTCTACTGAAATAAATTAATGGATTCAATGTGATCTTAATCAAAATATCTATGACATTCTTTTCAGATCTAGAAAAAAACAATGCTAAAATTTGTATGGAAACACGAGACTCTGAATAGCTAAAACAATTTTAAACAACAAAAACAAAGCCAGAGATATAACAATATGAGATTAGAAGATACACTATGAGGCGGTTATAATCAAAACATCCTGGGAGTGGCACAAAAATAGATATTTAGACCAATTTTAACAAAATAGGAGCCCCAGAAATTAATCCATACAACTACAACCAACTAATCTTTGGCAAATTAGCTAAAAATCAATCCCTGAAGTACAGTCTCTTTAACACATCGTGTTGGAAAAATTAGATCCCTGCCTTACACCTCACACAAAAATCAACTCACAGTGGATCAAGGATCGAAATCCGTGACCTGATACCATCAAGTTACTAGAGAAAAACATTGGGGAAACCCTATAAGACATTGGCATAGACAAGGACTTCTTGGAAAAGACCTCAGGAAGCACAGGCAATAAAAGCAAAAATAGACAATAGGGATTACATCTAGCTAAGAAGTTTCTGCACTGCAAAGAAAACATTCAACAAAGAGGCAACCAAAGAAATGGGAGAAAATTATGCAAACTGATAAAGGATTAATATCAAGGATCTATGAAGAGCTGAAGAAACTCAATGGCAATGAAACAAGCAAGCCAATCGAAATATTATTTAAGATAGCTTACGAAAATACAGGTTGGATACATAGAGAGGATCTTACAGAATGAAATGTAGAGATAAGAAAAAACCAGGACTACCTCTAAAGGAATTCATGCATACATGTGAGTTGGTGCTGGTTGGCGTCTGGTTACTGTCCCTTCCAGCTTCCAAGTCTTTATCCTTGTTCTTACCACCCATAGCCCTGACATGCCATCCACCACTTCCTCAGTAAATGACTTCTCATATTTCACATCTTCTCTTAGATGTAATAGATGCACAGAGGTCTTCCCACATGGATGCTCTTAAACTAAAAGTGATTGGAGTAATTACAGGGGATCCCAGGATGAACAGCTCAGCAGTGCTATCCGGGACATGGCTCTGCTCCTCCTGCTATTCTTCCATCCTCAGCATATGACGGGACACAGGCTTAGAAGTTCTTTACTGTATTTCAAAACATCACAGATGTTTATGGCAACATCCTCATGGAGAAGAGGGAGCATTGAGGTCCATGTGTCTACTTTTTATTTGGGAGAAAGATGTCCATGTGTGTCTCACTGAATGTTGCATCCTACACCCAGGGCTGAATGACTCAATGTTAAGATTATGGGATAACCAAGACTGGCTTCAAGCCCTCAACAATGACTTTGTGGGCTGGGAATGAGCCACTGCTTTGGAGAACATGGGCAGATAAACACAGTGATAAAGGAAGGTCCCCTGACCCCTCCCACAACCATCTTGCCCCTCAAAGCCAGAGAAGACCCTCCTAGATTTCCCCTTTGGCTCCACCTGATTGATTCCCTTGCTAGCACCAGGAATCATCAGTATTTATTTATTTATCTACTTCATAGATTAATTTTAAAATTTCTCTTGCTGGGTCAGCACTGTAGCACAGTATGTAAAGCTGCTGCCAGTGGAGCCAGAATCCTATGTAAGTGCTAGTTCGAGTCCTGGCTGGTCCACTTCCAATCCAGCTCCCTGCTGGTAGGCTGGGAAGGCAGCGGAGCATGGTCCAATTCCTTGGGCCCCTGCAACTTTTTGGGAGACCCAGAAGCAGCTCCTGGCTCCTGGCTTTGGAAGGGCCCAGATCCAGCTGTTGCGGTCATTTGAGGAGTGAAACGGTGGATGTAAGATCTCTGTCTCTAGCTCTATCTGTAACTCTGTCTTTAAAATAAATAAATCTTTAAAAAAATTTTCATTGTGTTTACAAAAAACACAATGGAAACTTCATTAATTGCAATCCTGTTCTTGACTTGTGACCTTAGTACAAAGCAGAGTGGAGATGATTAATGAATATTTTTAATGAACAAATAATTATAAGAAAGGAACTATATGATTCCAGCATCATCAAGCATGAACACCTTCACTTAGAAGATTTGATTAATGTTTATAACCCTTGTCTATATCTTGAGAAACAGTGCTTATTCTACTTATTACCTGCTGAATTCATTATTTAGTGCAGGGTTAAGCTTTTGATTACAAAGGAAAGTGAAAGCATGTCATTGTAAAAATTAAAAGAAAAATAAGAAAAGGAGATAGGGAGGGAGGGTTGACAGTATATTTATGCTCTTAAACTCTATATGAAATACATGAAATTTGTTCCCTTTTTATAAATAAAACAGCAAAAAATCTACATTTTTTAGTTCAAAAAATAAATGTTGTGCCCTTCTTGTACCCGAAACGTCCGATTCCCACCAATTAAGACCACCAGGAGCTGAGGCTGCTGCAAACACAAGAGTTTTAATTCAAACTCGAGTTTGGGCTGGATCGACGGCCCCTACAGTAAGGTCGTTAGGGTTTTTATACAGTTGAACAAACAAGTTCGGCTGTACAGCATCTGATAGGCTCATGTTTTAAATTTATACTTGTCGTTTTATGATTGGCTGAAGTATAGGGTCCGAGCCGCTAGGGTGCACGTGCCAAACTGCAGGGTTTCGGGATGTTATCAGTCACCTTAACTGCCTGAAAGACACCTGAACTTTGCGTATTTCCCTGCTGTCTGCTAATTGGCTGTTGCTAGGAGAGTTTATCGCAAGGGGAGTTTTATTTTCTTTTTTAGGAGCTTTTGGCTTAGGGTTCAGGGCCCGGTCAGGCCTGAGTTACAAGATGGAGGCCTAGTCTAAAATAGCTGTGCCTGGATCAGGGCTCAGGTCTCTCCCCCTAACATTATACTGAGAGGATATTGTTCTCAAAGTTTTGAGTCAGTTTCTTTCGGACTGACCTAGCTGATTGCTATTTACTGTCATAAAACTTCATCAGTCTGGCCCTGTTGGGACACAGATGGCATACTTTGTGAAATGGAAGGAGTTGAATGAAAAGATCAGGTATACAGAAAGGTGGAAAAGCAAGCCGAAGCAATGCGGAACCACCCAGAGTCTCATCCAGCCCAGGCCTAGGCTAGAAAAGGGACTAACATGGAACCAGAAGGGTGGGTGAGCCGTGTCCAAAGTGTTTCCGGCCAGGAGCTTTGCCTGTTGATGATACAGCCAGCCACACCCTAGCATGGAAGGATCCAGGAAAGAAAATATCTCAACTTCTTTTTTTCACCTTCAAACTATCAGAATAAAACTGGAAGCCAAAGGTGAATGGACAAACAGAAAGAAAGAGAATGGATCTGGAAAAATAGAATTCCCAGCTCATTTCTAGTTTTTTTTCCCACTCAAAAATCCATGGTTGCCCTTTTCTTGTTATGCTTAATTAAACAACAAACCAAATCCAAAAACTTAAATTCCCAAAAAAAAAGGGTAAACACAAAATCCCTGCTCACTGCTGTATTACTTCAAGAGAACTCAATTCAGTCGTATTCTAACCCAGAAGCCAAACTGTAGCGTTAATCATTACCAGTGTTCTTTGCATAACACAGCAGGAAAAAGCCAGAAAAAGTAATAATCAACACAGCTCTACTTCCCCTCTTCTGTCATGCTATTTCCACTGATAACCACACTTCTCTCGATAGCACCTCATGAACGAAGCAGACTTCATTCACGTGGAATGCAAGTTTTAAATGGATCCTTTCCATCATGGTTTGCTGTGGTTTTCCACAGACCCATTATCATTGACGTGTGAGAACTTAGATGAACAGAAGTGCATTTCTGAATTCCACACAAGGTCTGTCTTGCCTAATTGCAGCAAACCTCCAATATCTCCTGGATAGTCTGAACAGTCACCCCGGCAAGTGAAGGGATTCCCTGTTAACGTCCATTTGCTCAATTACTCGAGGAGCCTCAAATGTATAGGTAGCAATCTCAGTTCTCGGATTTCATGGACTGATGGTTCAGTTCCTTTGAGGAATTACTTTTCTTGTGGTACCACCCTCTCCACACGTTCACAGCTCATATTTTCAGGGGAAAGAAACAAAAAATTTCAACCGAGAATTATTTGGTCCAAGGGTGAGATTCTGCATTCTCATCTCAACTCCTGGTTCCCTAAGAGTACCCTGTAAGCTGTTGTTTTGAAATGAGTCTGTATCCTATAGGACAACCACTCACCCTCGCAGGTTATTGTCAGTTATTGCACTGAGGCTGAGTCTTCAATAGCCATTACATTATTTGATTGCTACAACTGTCTCTAGCTGATGAGGCACAAAGTAAGACCAATGTATGCCATGGGGATGCACCCACTGCTTAATTTCTTTCACTGTAAGATAAGTTCCTTCGGCAAAGGCATTATCAGTTGAGACACCATGGTGCTAAATAAGGCACATTATGGTTCTAGCAGATGCTTTGTGAGCAAGGAGGAAAAATCTATGTCTAGACTACATATATATTCCCTTGTGAAGAAAGTTACATTTTCTCATGATTAAAAAAGCCCCACATAATCAACCTGCCACTGAGCAAATGGCTGGCACACTTGGAGAATGATACCACATCAGGCTTTAATGTTGGCTGCTGCTGATGGAAGATTGGCACTTAGCGCTAGCAGTAGCCGGAGCAGATGTGGAGAGAAGTTCATGTGACTGAACTGCTGCACAGTCTCCATGCTTGCTACCGTGGCCATATGATAGGTGGGGCCCCTGAGCAAGGCAAGGTTCTATATTCATAGAAGGCTTTGGTTCATCTGATTATGAGGATATTCCTTGGAGAAACTCTTAAGGCATAGTCATGTCAACCTCAAAATGGAATATTGTGAGAGGCATATCCTGTCCCTTCCAGGGTTACAATCAGGGGTGTCTGAACAATGTTCCATGCCCTGTGTCTTTGGTTTTATTCATTTACGATGCACCTTGCAAATTTCTCATATTAACTTTTTTTTTAACAATGGACAATGGATGCCCAATGGCAGGGGAATTAATTCATCATGGAGACTGTTAGTCATGTCTCCAGTTTCCTAAGTCAATTTATTAAACACCAAATCCAAAGGGAGTATGTGCATACAAATAGATTTAGTTGAAATGTAATATTATACTCCTCCATGCATATGCTGCTCATGCTAACAGCAGGAGGTGGAGATTCTGGGCTCTCAGGTTTGCTTCACCTATGTCAGGTGTGAGGATTCCATTTCTTCTGCACCAAGGCTTCACTTTGGCATAGGAGACTTACAAGTTACTCATTCACTCTGAGGACAGACATGGCTGTGTCAGACCATAGGCTTGCAAGATTACTACCATGAATACACAGAATGCTTTAAATGTATCTTTCCTTTTAGGAAAAATTATTCATTTTACTGATTAGAAAGACAGGGAAAGAGAGAAAATTCCCACCTATTGGTTCACTACCCAAACGCCCACAACAGGCAGGGCAGGGCGGGGCCAAGCTGAAGGTAGCAGCTGGGAACTCAATTGAAGTCTCCCATGTGGGTGTCAGGGACCCAGCTATTTGGGTCATCTCCTGCTGCCTCCCAGGGTGCGCACTGCAGGAAGCCGGAATTAGGAGAGGAGCTGGGGTCCTAACCCAGGCACTTTGACATATGAGCAGCTGTCCCAAGTCATGTCTTCATTGTGGAGCTCAGTGCCCGGTCCCCACTGTTTCCTTCCTCTTATGGACATTCCCTAGGGCAGTCGGGAACTGTCTTACCGAATAACCTTGAACAGCACAGCCTTGGTAACTAACGTCCAGCCTTGACTTTTACCTGACCTTCCTGCCACACTACCAACAGTGGAAGTGTAAGCGGTAGTGATGCCACAGTTGGCCACAGATTCCCAAGGGCCGTTTCCCCTTTCAAGGAGGAACTCTCTGCCGTGATGAAACATATGACCAAAGTTATCCTGTTTGGAGGATATGCGTTGGGACTAGCTCTGGTACTCATTACTCTAACAGCCGGGGGTTCCTGCAGGAGACAGTTGTCACAATCAGAGAGCCATTTGAAGAGAGCTTAATGATGTGCTATTGAATTGCTAAGGGACCAGTAACTGCAGAGAGCTGTTACCTCCATCAGGCTGGAAGGACCCTGGAGAGCAAGCTGTTACTGCAATAGGAGGAAAGCTGTGGGCGAGGGAGAGCAGCCCTATGACAGGAGCTGTAGACAAAAGAACACAGCCACTGCCAAGGCCATAATCTGGCGAGTGAGGAACAGCAATAAAGATGCCTTCACTCCTTCCTTCTCCTACATGTCCGTGCCTGTGCCCCTTGCTGACTCAATCTAATGGTAGTCAGAGGATCAAAAAGCTGGGGAATGGGAGCCTGGAGATGTTAGCCCTGCAGGGCACAGAGCAGAAGGAAGGAGGGGAGAGGTGTAATTTAACCGCAATACTGTATCGATTCTTTCTGAAAGCAGGAGTCAGGGGGCCGCTGTGGCACAGCAGGTTAAGCCTCCACCGGGGATTCCCACATCCCATACTGGCATGCTGGGTTGAGTACCGGCCACACTGCTTCTGCCGCAGATCCTTGCTTACGTGCCTAGGTGGTTGCATGGGATGGCTCTAATGCTTGAGTTCCTGCCACCCATGTAGGAGATCTGAATGGCGTTCCTAGTACCTGGCTTCTGTCTGGTCCAGCCCCAGTTGTTAAGGCCATTTGGGGATTAAAACAATGGGGTCCCATCTCTGTTTTTCTTCTCTGTGACACTCTGGCTTTCAAATAAGCAAATTAATGAATCTTTAAAAAAAGAAACAAGGAGAAGATGAATAAAGATGAGAAACAATTATTTTGCATGTTTCTGAGAGCCCTGTGTAAACGAGATAAGTACCATAGAGTTACGACTCTGTTATTATGTGTTACTGTTTTTCTAAAAGTTCTCTAAGGAATTGAAATCAGGGCATGCACAATCATTGTGTTTTGGCTTTTCTTCATTATTCATGAAGTTTTCTTTTTTTGACACTGTAGATATAGAGAGGTCACGCAGTCGGAGCCGAGAAGCCCCTGTTTAAAACATGTTGTGTCAAACAGATTTCAGTCCATCAGTGACTCTAAATAGTCAACTGTAACAAAGGATCTTTGGGTCTTTAACTGATCAGCAGGTGGACGGGACAACAAGTGCAGAAATTGGAGAAAGGAGATTACTGGGCCACGCAGCAGAGTGCAAATCACTAGTCCTTGGGGGCCAGTTTTTGAGTCTTAGCCTTGCCGATTGTTACGTGAACTGGGGAAATGATTTAAATTTCAAATCATAGCCAGCTTACCCATGAAAAGACAATAAAATCAAAATGCTCATACTAATGGGGAATACACACTGAAGTAAACACATTACAAAATGTCTAGCTTAGCACCTGCAGTATGGTAAGATGTGAAGCAGAGTGCTTTCTCCTCTCACTTGCATTCCTATTTTGTGAGCTGCCTCAGAAAGTTATGGGAGCTGGTAGGGGTGTCTTTTTGGTAACTTAATGAGGCATCACAGAAGCAGGACCTACTTTGTGTTTCACTGCAGTGTCCTCCAGAGCAGAAGGGGTAGGGAAAGAATGACAGGAAGAACAGTCTACATTCTCATAAGAAGATATTTGGGGCAAGAGGACACAGGGCCTTATTATTTCCCACTCCTACTGCATGATTGGCAACCAGAGACTCAGAATTAATAATCAGGAAATAACTCTTAGGTGCAAGAGCTTTGGAATGCATTATAAAGGAGACATGGTCAATTTTTCATGCAGACAGACATGTAATGTTCCCTTGCTAGCAGTTACATTTAAAGTTGGTACGAAGCGAATGAGAACATAAAATTTTGATGTCAGATTACAAAGGACTAGAGTGGCAACTTTAATTTCTTTTTTCGTTTCTGTTATTATTCTTTTTTGTGTGTGTGTGAGACCACATTCCTATGTGGTGAGATGAGCAAGAGAGAAGGAGTAGTGAGGGAGAGAAAGAGAGAGAGTGAGGGAAAATTCTGTGTATGTTAATGTTTAGCTTAGGATAAATTTCACAAATTTGGTTCATTGGCAAATTTTACTTCCTGTCCAGGCTTTTCTCCAAATGTTGCAGGAGCTATGATTAAAACTCTCATGTAGACATTTCTATGATGCCACCAAGGGATTGTCATAGAATTCCACTGCAGTAGAAATATTTTTAAACCTAACTCTACTTAATAGAAGATCAAATAAATTCATCCTATTAAACCTCCTGGCTCAGTTTCTATAATTATATTTCCACAAATATATTATACTGAAAACTATTTTTTATTTTCTTCTCATGTTCAGCCTATATTGATGAGAATTTTCTGACCACACTGGACTACACTGGGTGCCCTGAGTAATACAGGACAAAGGAAAGTAATGTTGTTTTCCTTCAGGATGTTTCAATGTAGTCACTTATTTAAATAAACCCCAACTGTATAGTGATCATATGTCTTCCACTATAGAAATATGTATTATTTGTAATAGAAATTTGATGAAGGAAAAATTAAAATGTTACATTGCCTTATAAACCTACCACTCCTTTTGTAATTAACTACTCAGGAAAAACACACTGGTTTTCACAAGTTGGTATGTAAAGATGGCTGAATACAGTTCAATAAACGAATGCCCTTTCTCCTGAAAGATACACATTTGAACACTTCTTCTGAATGGGATGAATTTTAACCTCTTTCACAACCCTGTTAAAGAATTTGCTTTAGAATATAGAATAGCCTATTGCAGATGACTGCTCTTTCAGCTGTAAAATTCTATTATTGTTATTGCAAGTATGAGTTATAAATTGGGTTAGAACGTTAATTGGAAATAAGTGCACATCTCGGGGAACACACACGAACGTTCTTTTCATTTCTCACATGAGGTCCAGGTTTCACTTGGCCTGGTGATGCAGCCTAGGTACTTGTTTCCAATATTCCTCAACACGAGTGCAGCGAAAGCTAAAATCAGCTTTGAGTTGCATCTAAAAACAGGATCACACTCAGTGTAGAATTTCATGTTGGAAATAAATCTTTGGGCACTCACAAGTCATCTTTCCAGCATCTTCTTCTTCCTTAGAGGCCAGATGCCATGTTGATGTTCAATCTTCTGAGAGATTAAAGTCCTGACCCTCTGCACACGTGGAAGTGTTTCTGTGTGACTGCCTGGCTGGGGTGGTGAATACGCTGCGTGGGGGTGCAGGGAGTCACCTCAGAGTGGAAATGCATGCCCACGCTGAGACCAGTGGAAAAAGTTCTGGAATACATGCATAGTTTACTTTTTTTCACTTTGTACTGATGTTTTTTTCAGGTTAATGTAATATTAATACAAAGAGAACAGGTTCCATGTAGTTCACAGATAGAATTCTAAGAACAGAATGATATGTCCTTCTTCCTTTCCACTCTCACCCTTCCTTCCCCCCTCCTTCCATCCCTCCTCTCCTTCCTTCCTTCCTTCTTCCTTTTTTAGTTTTTGATAACATATTTTTATTTTACATTACAGTCAAAGGCTTAATGTCCCACTAAATAAAGAGATCAACAAATAAAAGCAAAAAGATCCTAGCTCAGCAGGAATGCAGGGGTATAAACAACAATCAAATGGAAAGATGACCCTTTCATTCATATACAGTAAATTTTAAAATAATCAGAGTGTTAAAATTATAGTGGTACACCACTTAACCACTGGTTTGACAAAAGTATAAAACAGAACTTGACAAAAATCTATCTACAGCAATGCTAATAGCATAGGCACTTTCTTTCCAGAATGATTTATTTCTTTGGAAGTCACAGTTACACAGAGCGAGGGACACACACACACACACACACAGATCTTCCATCTACTGGTTCACTCCCCAGATGGCTACAATGGGCAGGGATGGGAAAGGCCAAATCCAAGAGTCAGGAGCTCCCTCCAGGTCACCCATGTGGATGCAGGGGTCCAAGCACTTGGACAATCTTGTGCTTTCCCAGGTGCATCAGAAGGGAGCTCGATTGGAAGTGGAACAGCTAAGACTTGAACTGGTGCCCACATGGATACCAGCATTTCAGGCCCTGGTTTACCCACTATGCCACAACACTAGCCCTGATTTTTAAGTTTAGCTCCCACACATAAAGAAAAACATGCAATATTTGCCTTTCTGTGTCCAGCTTATGGAGTGAATTTTTGAAAATTTCTTCCTAATTTTTCTGTTTTTCATTTCTGCAAGTACTATTTTCTGAATTCAAACCTCTTGTCCTAAAGATTCTTTTAATTTTATTATGTTCTCTGTGTTTTCATTTAACTAATATTGTTACCATTGTTTTTGTATATTCACAGAAAATTTCTTTAATCTTTCAACTTCTTTTCTCATTATTTTTATATTGTATTTTCCTAGGGTTCTTTAATGTCCTATGAATACTATTTTCTTATCTTCTCTTATTTGCTTATTTATTTATTTGAAAAGCAGAGTTACAAAGAGAGGGGAAAAGACAAAGAAAGAGAGATCTTTCATTCTCTGGTTCACACCTCACATGGCCGCAACGCCCAGGGCAGAGTCTGGCCAAAGCCAGGAGCCTGGACCTCCATCCAGGTCTCTCACGCTGATGGCAGGGCCCAAGCACTTGAGCCATCACTGCTGCTTTCCCAGGTGCATTAGCAGGCAGCTGGATGGGAAGTGGATCAGCACTCAAACTGGTGCTTACAAAGGATGCTCCTGTCACAGACTGTGGCTTAACTTGTCGGACCACAATACTAGCCTTCCTCCTCCAGGTTTTTTTTTAAACAGATTTATTTAATTATTTGAAAGGGAGAGAAAGAGGAGAGGGAGTGATACACACACAAACACAGAGAGAGAGAGAGAGAGAAAGAGAAACTTCCACCGACTGGTTCACTCATCAAATACCCACAACTGCCAGGGCTGGGCTTTAGCCAAGGGCCAGGAAATCCAGCCAAGTCTCCAACTTGGGTGACAGGGACCCAGGTACTTAACTCACCATTTTTCGTGCCACCCACCCCTCATCCTCCAACCTATGCCCCGGCAGGCCATTAACAAGGAGCTGGATCTGTCTGGGGCTGAACGTAGCCCTCCAGTATTGCTGTCTCAAGTGATGGGTTCAACCACTGTGCCACAATACCAGCCCCTCCTCTTCTTAGTTCATCAGTGAAAAACCTCAGATCTCTCTGAAGGCATCCATGATAGCATTACAAAACCCTCAGCTCCACGAAGACGTTTCCTTTCTTTCTCTGGTTTTGGGTGTGTCTTTGCTTTGGTCAAAGGTTTTTCTGGATGCTGCTGGCCTTGCCTATCACGTTTGGAAGCTAGGAGTAGGAAGAGCATGTGACTGTCTTCTCATGGCCCTCGCTGCATGGTGGTCAACAAAGCTGCTTCACAAGGGAGCCCAGCTGTCTGCATCTTGGCCTCGTCCATCTCCCAGCGAAGCTGGAAATGCAGCCACAGGTCACCTGGATTTGCTTGACACATAGTCCGAGTCTTCAGGAGGGAGGCTGTTCACTGAATCCCTTGTTTTCAGTAGGAGACTTCTGGCCTGCAGTCCTAGTGCTGTTCAGATGGGGGGCGGGAAGGGTGGGAGTGGCCAGATGCATGGTCATGGAGGAAAGACTGGCCCTCCTGTTTCTAATGCTTTTAACACTCTAACTTCTGATGGTATTGGTGCTTCCCTTGCTTTAGCTTCATAGGGCCCACGGGTACAACCAGTCACTCATGTTTAGCAGCTTAAAAATTATTATGTTTGTATCTCACAATTCTCTGAGCGGCCTGTGGGGCCTTGTGCTGGTTCTGCATGTATTTCCAGGATGGTGACCTAGCTGAGCTGGAGGTCTGTCCCTCTGTCTGCATACGGTCTTTCATACCACTTGTCTCGTGTGGGGACAGCCTCATTCCCACAAGGCCCGATACCCCCAGCACTTCCTGAGCTGCTGTTCGCTTCCCTTGATGATGGCCCAGTGGCCAAGCCAGACGTATAACCACACTTAGAGTAACCGGGAGCTGTGAGATCAACAGTGTCCCAGCGTGCTGGCACCAATTTAGATCTTCCACGAGCAGGATCAGAGTGCTCCTGTTGCTCCACAACCTCCCTAATGTTTTATATTTTCCACTTTCAGCGAATATACAATTTTTAGCAAGTCTTGCATGAATATATTGTTTTCTTATTGTGATTTAATTTGTATTTGAATACAAAGATTACCTGTATCATTTCTCTACTGCTATGGTAAAAAAATTACCACTTACCACACATTCATTATTTTAATCCAATACCCATTTATTATCTCGCAGTTGTGAAGGTCAGGACTCCTGAAAATCAAGGTGTTGGCAGCACTGTGATCTTTCTGGAAGCCCCAGAGTTGATCCATCTGTCTTTTCCAGCTTCCAGTGGCAGCTGGCATCCCCTGGCTCTCGGCCTGTTCCCTCACCTTCAAAGCCAATAGCTTAGAATTGTCCAGTCACCACGTTTCTGATCTCTGCTTCCGCCTTCATTTTGCCATCTTGGGGTCTGTCTCGTCTTCTTCCACCTTTTAAAGGCGCTTGTGGTTGGGGAGTGTTTGGTGCAGTGTTTCACTCACTGCTTGGGACGACTGCATCTCACAGCTAAGTGCGTGGTTCGAGTCCTGGCTTCTCTGCTTCTCGGGCAGCTTTCTGCTAAAGCTTACCCTGGGAGGCAGCAGGTGATGGCTCAGCTGGCTGGGTCCCTGTTACCCATGTAGGAGGCCCAGAGTGAGCTCCAGGCTCAGCTGGCTGGGTCCCTGTTACCCATGTAGGAGGCCCAGAGTGAGCTCCAGGCTCCTGGCTTCAGCTTGATCCATCCCCAGAGAATGTGGATTCGGGGAATGAACCAGTAGATGGAAAAGCTTTCTCTCTTTATCAGTCTGTCTGTCTTTCTGGATACCTGTGAAATAAAAATTAACAAACAAAAATGAAATAAAACACTTTCAAGAACGCTTGTGATTATATTAGGCCCAACCAGAAAATCCTATATAATCTCCCTATCTTAAGATCCTATCTTGGGGCCGGCGCCGTGGCTCACTTGGTTAATCCTCCACCTGAGACACCAGTAACCCATATAGACGCCAGTTCTAGTCCCGGCTGCTCCTCTTCCAGTCCAGCTCTCTGCTAAAGCCCAGGAGTGCAGTGGAGGATGGCCCAGGTGCTTGGGCCCCTGCACCCACATGGGAGACCGGGAGGAAGCACCTGGCTCCTGGCTTTGGATCGGCACAGTTCTGGCCATAGCAGCCATTTGAGAGGTGAACCAACAGAAGGAAGACCTTTCTGTCTCTCTCTGTCTATAACTTTACCTGTCCAAAAAAAAAAAAAAAAAAAAATCCTATCTGCAGATTCTCTTTACCACCTAAGGGAACCTACACGTTGGTGCTGGGGATCAGGGTGCAGTCACCTTTTCACAACACGTCTGGCTGGTTTTGAAATCCTCTTTCATAAATGATGTTTGCTTTTGCTATTTAAATCAATAACAATTACGTTGAAAATATCTGCACCAAGTATTTATTTTATTATAAAATGTTAATATATTTTAACCATGTTCATGTATGTCAATTCTCAGGGCTACACCAGTTTTGTCAAAGGGAAATTTCAATGACAAAATGAGTAACTTTCAAAGTCTTTGGTGAAGACTGAGCCAACTCGCCTGCAGTTTCTCCGTGGCTTGCTTCCTAAAATAGCCTGGAAGTGTAGCCAGTGGAATTGTATGTTCCTTTCATTCATCAGTACATGAGAATGTTTTCCCCAGCAGAAATAAAATATACACTTAAAGAATAAGGATGGAATGACCTGGATCTGTCTCGGCTCCTCTTCCAGGAGAAGAGGATTAATGATTGTGTGCTGCCTGAATTAATGAATGGCTAAAAATACTGGTCCTATTTTCTGCTTCAACACCTTGATTTCTTTTGGTGTAGTTTGGCTTTAAAAATTCAACCCCTCTTCCTCATTCCAGGGTAGGACTGTTGTGTTTTAACTACATCTTATTAGTCCATGCCTAGGCTGCTCCTTAACTCCAAATTCTGGTCATATATATTCTGTGTGTGTATAAATCTAATTTTTATGAGGCTCAGATATTTATTCATAAAACGAATTGTAAGTTTCTTGGGAAGAGGATATCCAACGGTTCTGCATACTGCATTACAACTCAGTTAACATCACTTGGCCACCTTTAGGAGCTCAACATTTGTTGTATCTGTTTATCCATTTGTATCCGTCCACCCAAGCATCCATCCACCTTGCCTTCCCTTAATCTCTCTCTCTCTTTCTGTCCTTGCAGGAGTGATGTGTCTTTGCTGTATTAAACTTCTGAGTTAATTTTATAACTGGCAAAAGCCAATCAGAAGATCATCTATTTATGCTAACTTATTGGACATTTTTTATAATAGTTTTAATGATGAGCTGAGTCAAAGGAAAGTGGTTGGGGGTTACACTTTTTTTTTTTTTTTTTTTTTTTTTGACAGGCAGAGTGGATAGTGAGAGAGAGAGACAGAGAGAAAGGTCTTCCTTTTTGACGTTGGTTCACCCTCCAATGGCCGCTGAGGCCGGCGCATCTCACTGATCTGAAGCCAGGAGCCAGGTGCTTCTCCTAGTCTCCCATATGTGGGTGCAGGGCCCAAGCACTTGGGCCATCCTCCACTGCCTTCCCGGGCCATAGCAGAGAGCTGGCCTGGAAGAGGGGCAACCGGGATAGAATCTGGCACCCAAACCGGGACTAGAACCCGGTGTGCCAGCGCCACAAGGCGGAGGATTAGCCTGTTAAGCCACGGCGCCGGCCGGGGTTACACTCTCTTGACATGCATTCTTCTGTGGGAGGGCACCAGCTACTCTGGGCAGAGTGTCCTAAGTGTTGCCAATGCATAATTTACATTAATGTATGAAAATCCTCTAATGATAATATTTGTATCAAGCTGCTTGGGATTTGTGCAAAACTATGAGACAGAGAGAGAAGGAAGCAATGACAGATGGGCAGAGAGTCTCAGTTATTGGAAAGGAACATCTTTTCTCATGGATGTCACTTTCCATTTAATTTCCTGTTGTCATTCAAAGACCCCAATGCATTCATTGAAAGAAAAGCCTTGTAGGGAATGACATTTGGGAAGACATCCAATGTGGGACACAACCTGAGACTGAAAATGCCGGTCTATTTGGCAGCTGCGAGGAGAACAACTGTTTGGCAACAAATTACTTGGTGGAAAGCCTCTAGAATCAGCAAAGGATTAAAAATAGCAAGAACGGATGGTTTTCTGTGTCTGCAGAGGGAGAATTCAATTCCCAGGCTGCAGGGATAGATCTGCAATACCACAGCCTTTCCTGGAGCTTCCATGCTGCAGTGTGCGATGACGAGCAGGGATGGCCACAGGAAAAGATGTGGTTAATTCTGCTCTAAATCACTCTGCCAGTCACGCTCCATGACCTTGCATATTACTTAATTAAACCATATCTGAATTGGTTCATCGCATAATAACGCTGTTCCTCCCTCACAGGACACCTTCCAAGGCTGTTTAAGTAGAAGGTGTGGGACTGATAATCTTGACCTGACTTATCTAGAAAGTAGGGTTCTCAGCCCAGGGTTCATCTTATTAACATGTTTTTGGTTGGCTTCCTATATGTTTGGCACATTTATGCATTTGGCTTTTCAGGGTGAGCAGACACGCATTCCCCTGTTACAAAGCCAAGAGTAGTGTTCTCTTTACCTTGTTCTTCTGCGAGTCCAACAGGTAATTGCCAATGAATCACTGACCTACGCTTCCCCAAATTTAATTTGCGAATGAACCAGCTGAGATCCTGTTGCAAGACACATTCAGATTCAATAAGCCTGGTGTGAGAGTTTCCTTCATTGTTTGCATTTTTTTTAAGCATCAAGAAGTGTCAATTTCTTGCCTCCCAGCTTCCTAGCAGTGTGGGGTCCCCCAGTGCACAGACCTGAGTAGAGAACGGCAGAGTCTACAATGGTGACTCCTCATGCATTACGGATCCCCTACCTCTTGGTGGCCAACCTGATTAGATTATTTGGTTGAAGGGGAGAGCATAGTAGAGGGCTGAATCAAATCCAAAGCATCTCATTACCAAGCAGAATGTGATTCATAGTATCCCTAGCATATGACCCAGCTTCATTCACTTCACAATATTAAAATCTTCCTGTCAATCAAAAGCAGAGCCAGCTTCTCCTATCTCCATCTCCTGTGACTGTTATGCCAGCATTCAGAACTTGTCTGCTTGTTTATTTCCAAATGGATCATTAGAAACAGGGACCTATGCCCTGGGAACTACACTGTTTGACCTTACTTAATGAGAGAAAATTTTGGAATATCATGACATAAATTATTTTGGTAGTCCAAAATTCATTATCAACATGGGTTAATTATTAGTGCTTCCTCATGGCAGTGTTTGTATTGTAAAATTACAGGTCACAACTTACACCCTTTCCTCACCACCCAAAGTTTGATGTTCACATGCAGAATTTAAAGTGAACCAGCACAAAGGTAGAGTTAACCCTGTTTCACACGAGACAACATTGATTTATGCATATTCCTCACATTTTGTAGATACATACTCATTCAATGGCCAATGTGATATAATGTGAGGGTACTTCGAAAAATTAGGCAAAGTCAAAGATGGGCTTATTTTAGTGTGATGGATTTTTGAAGCCCGTGTGTAACTCTTTTCATAATAGGCATTTTCCATGGACTTTTTGAATGTCCCCCATATACATGGTTTTCAAGTTTTTTGGCACCAAAAGAAACTGATCTTTTAATTGCATTTTTGCATGAATATTTGAAGAATTATTATCTGATATGAGAATTCAAATCCTGAATACAGTAGGTTGCTTTAGATGTCTTTCCTTGGAAATAGTATCAAAGTCAGCTAAGATGGCTTATTCTTCTTTATCCAGATCACTCAACTTACTTGGGCCGTCATATTTTTCCCATTAAAAATGAATTTTGGAGGTTGAAACATAGAAGTCTCTTTAATCTCTGAGTCACATGACTAAGAGTACATAATTCAGTAATATAGGTACCACTTTAGTTATCTGCTCCAGAAAGGGAGTTATACAGAGTCTGGCATTGGAAATTGCTGTGAAGGCTGCCAATGACATCGGGGTGACATCTGCTTTCAGGCTTATCCCTACAATCCTGGTCGAGAGTGAGCAATGCATTGGTCCTCCCCAGATAAGGGAACCGCAGGAGCCCCTGCTACTGGTCACTGAAGTGAATGCATTAGAGAAGCAACCCACTGGGTGCAACCCCTCATATCGGCCACAGCAAGCCCCTGCTCATCACATCTAAAGGAAGAATAACACGGCATCTGTCACTTCTGCATTTTCAAAATCTCATGGGAGCAAATCTCACTGGTATAAAATGAACAGGATGTACCAACTAGGAGTCCAGGAAATCTGAGAAATGCAGTTCTCGGATGACATAGCAAAGAGCAAAATAATAGAGTCAAGTACACACTAGTTGTCAAAACAGCATTCATTACACGAGAATGATTAGTCTACTTGTAGAAGGGCTTCAGCGTGCAGGATGTTTTGTGTGATGATCCATGGCTTCTATGGAAGTCGAACCATTTTCTAGCTATGTAAGCTAATCTGTTCTCAAGGAAGTAAAGCTTGATTAGTAAGGATCTATCAATTCTACTTTACGTCTTATCATTAGTCAAAGAAAACACTTCCCATGAAGGCCTACACAGCACAGGATGGTTTTTTTCAGAGTTCCAGTTCTGGAGCTTTGCTTACAGGAGAGACAAGGTCTGTTGGCTCAGGGTACCCACTGCACCTCAGCATCTCAGGGAAAAGGCTGCAAGTCCATGTGCCCACCGGCCAGGGCCACTGCTCTCCAATGACACCTACCTTCTTCGATGGCCAGGCTTCGGAGATCAGTTCATTGCCAGCTGTACTGCTCAGCCTTTTCCTCCAGGCTATGTGGCTGCATGATGTTTCTTATCAATTTGATCAAACAAAACTCTTAATCACGACCACCAGAACTAACCGAAGAGAAAGGCTAATGTGGTGTAGACACTAATACATCAGCAGAGAAAGTCTGTGTTATAGCATGCATTGACTGGATACTGTTGTTTGACCCCCTACCAATTTCCCTCTGTTCTTTTCTCTTGCCCTCTCCCCACTCCATGCATAGTTAATAGTGGATGAACTATATGACCCTCCTTCTTCCATCAGGCCAATTTCTTCAGGAATTTGCAAAGGGAGTTTCAGAGGTTGGTGTATTCTGGTGGAAAACACAAATGTTTATGATCTTGAGCACAATGATAGCTTTATTTATTTTCTGTCTGGTTGAGGATATCAGTTAAATAGCTTCTTCTGTTCTGGAGAACTATAATTAGGTAATAAAATTATACTATGGGACAGGTAGGGCAGTCAGATATTAATTATATCTCAGGCAGGAGGAACTCTGGGAGTACAGCTGTGGTCTTTTGCCACTGTAGCATCCTAAGACAGTCCAGGAGATAAAGAAGTAAGAATAAATAGCTCTTGTGGGCACAAGACATCGAGGTTTTTTATACATTGCTGAGAATGTTCAGAAGTGCCTTTGCTTCTTAGGAGCAGAGACATTAGCCATGTTAAAAGCTGGGTTAGAGGTGACATCCTGGTCCTTGGCAAGAGGATACACAGGGTTTGCTTTCTGTGTCATCTGTGTACACATGAATTGCAAGTGCTTCTGCAGACTTCGCGCAAAACACAACTCGTAGGAAACTGCACCATCAGTACTTGAAATACTGCTTTCATTTAAGAAGGAACTCAACTCAGAGGCTGCAACTCTTCCTTTTGAAAGAAGCCCTAGAAACCCCAGTGTTCAGGGACACATAAAAGCCTATGACTGAAAGGCTTGGCTCTGCTCGGATCAAGCATTTGGGACATTTGCCTCCTCACTTCCTTCTAAAATTTATGAACAGCGTATGAATCGATACCATGGGCATCGCATGCACATTACAGCCATGACTTTAAAAGCTGATAACTTGTCAAAGACACTGTCTGGAAACCCCTTAAAGATGCATGCTAATTTCCTATTTCTAAGCTCAAATTAGCTTTGCTTATTATGTGCTTTTCTAGATGTGTGAGTAAAACAGTAAGAAAGGGAGTGGGAGAGAAGGAGGAGGAGGAAATGAAGGAAGAAGGGGATAGAGGGAGAAGCAAGGGAGAGAAAGTGATGGTAAGAGGATAAAGGAAGGAGAGAGGGATGGGGGAAAGAGGGGAAAATCTTCATTCTGGGCACCAAACAAGGAATTACTTGGTAAACAATGAACTCACTACTTGGTCCACAAAGTGCTCCTGGAACTATCCCTGATCCCAGACCCCATTCTATGGCTGGGCCCAGTAAGCACTTCAGGGTGACCTGGGAGAAGTCACAAAAGAAAATCTGGTTCAGAAACATATTTGTCAGCCCATCTCCAGGGTAGGAATTAAGAAAGATTTGTTACCAAAATGTCAATGTGAATTTGAACAATAGTAGAGTTTGGTACCAATACCTTTCCATTAAAATATCTGTATTTTAATAGAGCATTTTTATACATGAAGGTGCTCATTAAATTCTCAAATAACACTGTACAAAAGGGAGATGTAGCAGAGACTGTGAGATTTACCTTGCCGTAGGATGGATTCTAAGATGACCTGCAGTGACCCAAGCCCTTCATACCCCATCTCCTTGACTGTGCAAGGGCCCTATAAACATGGTGACAGGTCGCCCAACAATCACGTTGTGCCATGTGGTACAGCAGACTTTCAGAAAGGGCTGGAGCTGTCCAGATGAGTCCTTTAAAGACACTAGGCTTATCTAGGCATCAGAGGGATTGAACACAAGACAGTCTCCTCGCTGGCACCGGGAGCAAGGTGACAAGAAACCTGGCATTTCTGAAAGCTGTGGGTGACACATGCTGACAGCCAGCAAGGAAAATTTTCAGTTTAATTCACATTATTACTATTGTTGTATCAGGTTCAGAAAGCATTTCTTGTAAAAGGTTTGCTAACAAGTCTTCCAGGCTTTGTAGCCACATGTGGTCTGTCACTCTCGCGCAGTCTCTCTCTTTGCCTCCCCATCCCATCCCCTCCCCAGCCTCATAACAGTGCTTTAAAATTAAAAAAAAAAAAAAAAAAAAAAAAAAAAAAAAAAAAAAAGAAACCTCAGGACAGAACTGATTCCAGGCTGGTTGGCCAGCTCCCGGCCCAGACAACCAAACAATAAAGCAAATCCTGCATGGCACTCTGTCACATTTTGTGATGTCAGTACATGGACCGTAACTGACTTCAAGCTATCAATATGAAACCCCTTCACTGTCACAAACGGACAGTAGCACACAGTTAGAGAGTGTTTCTGTGCATCCACACAGAAAGAAAGCATACAAGGATAACAACAGGTAGCAACATTCACAGCAGAAAGATAAGCATACAGGGTAGCAATCAAATATAGTGATATAATTAGGAAGGGTTAGTCTCAGCAAATGGATACCTCTACAGCTCCCGTGCCTTTCACAACATCCTATGGCTGACAGTCTCATGGTCAGCATTTTAATTGCTATTTATTTATTTTCATTTTATTTGAGAGACAGAGACAGATCTTCCATCCAGTTGCTCATTTCCTAAATGCTTACAAGAGCCTGGAGTGGGCCAGGCTGAAGTGGGAGGCTAGAACTGAATCTGGGTCGCCCACGTGCGAGGCAGAGACCCCACATTTGAGTCATCATTTGGCTGCGGGGTGAGCATGACCGTGCTTAGCACGTTAGACCACATGCTCTAACTCCCAGTCCACTGCGATTTCCATTTCATCACGTCAGATACCAAGACAATCATTCCATCATTCATTCATTCATCAGTACAGGCCTCCAATTTGGAGATTCAGCCGGGAGCAAAGTCTGCTTTTGGCCAACAAGCGGTCCTGTACCTTGAAATGTTTTATTACCACATTATTATTAAATTAAATCATTATTATTAGATTGGTTTCATTATTAATATTAAAAGTTATCTGGGTATTACAAGCCCTGGAGAGGTCAGAGCAGAAGTGATCCTGCCTGGGCAGGTAGGGAAGAGGACAGAGGCGGCCACAAGACCTCCTCATACCCAAAACTTTGGTAAACACTGTGGACTCACTGCTGTGCGGGATGCCCTGGGTATTACAGCAATGCAGAGGGAAAAGTAATCCGATATTCAAATGTTTGCTATCTCACACATATTAACTTTCATTTTCTCAAATTAATATGCTTCAGGACCACTTTTGATGATAATAGTCTCGCACGTGAGCCCCGAGGACCAGGCTCCTTCCTAACCTAGAGCCTGACACACAGGCGTGCTTCGTGATCGTTTCTGACTCAAGATGTTCCGGGTTCTTATAAAATGAATGTAGATTAATTAAAATAATGAAAATAATGACAATAGTATTCTCTGCTACAATTAATATTTCATATTCACACTAGCATGGCTTTCTCAGTGAAAACAGAAACAGCTAAAAACACTGTGGAGTCTCATTCGGCAGGGCTTTTCCTTGAATTAATGCTCTTTCTTTGTTCTGTGTGCAGGAATATATTTATACATCAAAGGCAATATTGATCTTTTCCTTCAAAATGATTGCTTTCAGGCATAAAAATATGTTTTATGTTTTCTCTATATTTTGTCTTAGTGCTAGTCAGCGTAACTCAAATCCTTGGTCACAGGGGGCAGATTAATTTAATTTTCACTATTGCTTCTTTATACTCACACCAGGTGCGGACAAACAGTTGGGGGGTTACCATTATTAAATGTTATGGCTTTATTTTTCTCGCTCTATCAGGAGAGCAGGTGGCTACTTAGTCTAATGACAGAAATTCTGGGATGTGCAGCTTTGTTTTTCTACGTTGTACAGAATTTCTGTACACTTCTCAGCTGGCTTTACTGTGTTTACTTTCCTTTGCCACCATCTCCCCTGGTTCAATTGGCATGGGTCATCTCCCTTGGCCTCACTACCTCTTGGGCTTTTGGCTCCTTCTTCATGGAGAGTCCCAGGTTTTACTGTGCACCCCAAACTACAGCCCTGTCACATCATTTAGGCTGCCTCATGCACCCTCAGGTGAGTGTTGGTATCTGTAATGGACTTCCTTGTAAGGGCGGGATGGGAACACGGACCCACTGGAGCTATGATCCCTCCTACCAGCTCCAGGCAAGAATGAAGTACCATGTGACAGTGTGTATCACAGATATCACCAGTGGGTGCCTGGGAGGCTTAGGGGTCAGCAACTGGAAGTGGGGTGGAAAACTTTGTCCAAGGAGAGGCAAAGAGAAGAGGGAGCTGACACACACAGTTCATTCTGTCTCCCCACCCCCAACCCCAGCTCTGTGCACTGATTTGAAGGAGGGAGTCCCACACAGCAGCTCAGAGATGCCCCACGTGGCTGAGCGACCTCTGTTTCCTTTGGGAAGCAGCGGCCACCCATGTAGTCCATTATTTTGATTCCAGTCATCCCTTGTCTACTTCTTCTCTTCACTCCTTTCCCCCTGGGATTCTTTATCTTCCTTTAACACGTTGCCACTTTTTTTTTTTTATTTTTCAGCTTCAATCTGTATATTGTAAATCATCTAGGCAATGTCAAGAGAGGTTCGCCGGGAAAGAATTCTTGAGTTTTCAACATGAAAATGGCACAAATCAGAAAGAAGAATTGACTGGTTTGAATATGGTTTTGTCCTGAACTCACATAGGAGTTTAATCCCCCAAATCCTAAGTGAATGGTGCTAGGAGGGTGGGGACCTAATCCAATTATGATGTTTGTAGATGAGGTCTTTGGGAAATGATGAAGATTGGATAGGCGAGGGGGAGAGAGAGGGTGAGAAGGGGGAAAGCAGAGACAGAGGGAGACCGACCACAGGTTAGAGACGTGCACGTGCACTCCCTGTCTCCTGCCGAGTGATGCCCTGTGCTAAGGCCGCATTCTGCCAGCAAGAACTCCATCACCAGAGGCCAAACCAAGGGGGGCCCTCTGATCTGGGCTGTGAGCTTCCAGACCCATCAGTCAACATGTTTTTTCTTTATAAGTCAGTTGTTCTAAGTACTCCATTATAATGATAAAAAACCCAAGCAGAAATCAATCCTCACAGGTCTGTTATTCATAGCATATTGGCATTTATGATAATTTGGAGTCCACATAGGGGAAACACTTCAAGTCACTGACACAGGCAGTGACATTTCAGGTAAGACTCAAAAAGCATAGATGGTAAGAGCAAATCAAGAGAAATGAGATTATATCAAACTAAGAAAGTTTTGCACAGCAACGGAAACTATCAACAGAGTGAAGAGAGAAGTAACACAATGGGAAAAGTCTTTGCAAATTTTCATATGGCAAATGAATAGTATCCAGAATATACAAGGAACTCAAAAAAAAAAAAAAACTCGACAGTAACAAAAGAACCAATCCAATTAAGAAGTGAGCAAAAAAAATCTCAAAAAAAAAAAAAAAAGAGAAAAGAAATAGAAATGGCTAACAAATACATGAAAAAATGCTGACTCTCACCATCCATTAGGGAATTGGAGTCAGAACTAAACGAGGTATCATCTCACCGAGGACAGAAAGGCTATTATTCAAAAGATAAAAAAAAATAATAAATGCTGGCAAGGTTGTTAAGGAAAGGGAATCCTTATACACTGTTGATGGGAATGCAAACGGAGAATAAAATGGATACTTCTCAAAAAACTAAACTCATCTCCCATAGGACCCAGCTGTCCCTCATCTGGTAATATGTCCACAAGAAAGGAACACAGCACATGTAAGATCTACCTGCACTCCCAGACTCACTGCAGCCCTATTCACCAAGAGCCATAAGAAAACAGCCTAGGTGTCTACTGATAGACGAATGGACATACACGCAGTGGAATATTATTACAGCATAGAAGGAATGGAACATGTGTCTTTGCAGCAGAGTGGATGGAACTGGAGATCTCTAAGGGAAACGAACCAAAGACGATCCCTATCCCCTCTCCCATGAGGAGGATTAAAAGATAGGAATAAATACATATACACATTCGGTCTGCATCTAGAATGGGGCTTGCTAGAGCTTTGGAAGGGTGCAGGGAGGGGATGACGGAAGTTTGGATACTGAGTACCAAAACGCAACAGAACATAAAGCTTTCTGGTGTCTTATAGTACAGGGTGGTGGCTGGGGCGCAAGATCACGTGTTATCTTCTGTAGAAAGAACTGCAACAGAGGAGCAGGCAAGCTCCAGGCATCAAGAAAAGAAGGAGAAACAGCATAAACCAGTCACACCAGGCAGTGTATTAGTGTTGAAATACTGCATTATATCATTTCAAGATGTTCACGTTACACTTTATATGTAATATTACCTAGTGACGTCATAGCTACTCTAACGTTGTAGATATTAATATACATGCATTATTCATGTGTCAGTGATGGCCCTGGTATAAATAAACCTGCCTTCCCAGTCCACTGCATTTTTAAAAATTTCCTTTTCAAGTGTCGTTCAAAGAGAAAAACACTGTTTTTCACTACCCTGTAGAAGTAGATGAGGACTACCCCAAAGAGAATGGCACAAGCTAGTTGTTTGGAGCTTGCTATAGCAAGGGAGTCAGCCGCCATTACTTGCACTTAGCAGAGATTCAAAAGCAGGCAGAGGAGAGGGAATGCTTTATAAAAGAAAAAACAGATGTTTCCAGGACTGTATTATTGGAGGCCGTTGACATGGGGAAGCTGTAGCTGGACTAACTACAGAAAGCATCCAATGTAATTGGTTGGCAGGGGGCATTCTCTCGTTGCATGGAGTAAGCTTTTCTTCCTAAGTTGGTAAGAAGGTAAAAAAATCAGGGAATTTTTTGGTCATTCATGAAGTTCTCATCTTTTGGAGCGTTGTTAAAGGTACTGCTTTGGTTCTGGACTGGGTACTACCTACGTGGGTTGTTAATTGAAGCAGATTATGTCTAGAGCTGGCAGCTAGGCAAGTAGTAGTTGCTAAAGGTAGAGGCCACAGTTCTTTGCCCACACGTGTTCTGGCCATTGTCCATTTACACGTTCACTCAATCTCTCTACCCCAAGGACAATAAAGTGGTTGGAAAGAATCACATTTAAGTACTAAGCAAATGAACTGGTTCAAAATATTGAAGCTGAACCATAATCTATTCTTAATTATTATTTCTCTGGAGAGATATGCCCTAGATTTTTGCTGAAAATTAGTTTCGGAAAAAAGCAATCTTGATATGATTTTAAATAAAAAAGGAAGGGATGCTTATATTGCTGAGGTTAAATAAAAAATTAGAAGGTTGTTAGGGATAAATTCCATCTTACATAGAATAGTATCTATATGACAAGCTGAAATGAAAACAGTTAGATCATGGGTTATGTAGGCTGACAGCACGTTGCATTATATTCATAATATTTAAAAACTTCAAATAAGGTTACTGCTATGGTTCTCTTTCATAGCTGTAGAAAAGTTTCTGTTCCTGGTTTTGTTATTTAAGGCTCAAAAAATTAAAGAGGTAGTAGAATAATGTAAATCCCTTTAGGGAATTGCTTTGTTGTAAAGGTATTCAATGGTATCTCTGCGGTTTAATCCAATAGGCAATCATTTTTAGTGATGCACCTCTTAATGGTGTTTCCATCAATGAGGGACCACATGGTCCACAAATACATCTGTGGTCTCATAAGATTTTGATGGAGCTGAAAGATTCCTGTCCTTAGTGATGTCACAGCTATCCTAATGTTAGGGTACAGCACATTATTCATGTGTTGGTGATGACTATGGTACAAACAAACCCACTGCCCACACAGTAATTAAAACTATAGCCCGGGGACTGAGTTGTGATTGTAGCAGTTTATGTCATGTCTGCCATGCTGGCATCTCAGATCAGAGTGCTGGTCCCAGTCCTAGCAGCTCAGCTTCCTATCAACTCCCTGCTGATAGGCCCGGGGAAAGCAGTGGAAGATGACCCCAGTACTTGGACCCCTGCCAACCACATGGGGGACCCAGATGGAGTTCCAGGCTCCTCCTGGCTGTGGCCTGGCCCAGCCCCGGCCATTGCGGTCATTTGGGGAGTGACTGAGTGGACAGAAAATCTCAGCCTGTCTCTCCCTGTCACTCTGCCTTTCAAATAAATAAATCATTAAAAAATAAAACTATAGCTCATGCAATCATGTACAGCACATAATCCTTGGGAGTGATCATAGGCCAGCACGTCATGGATTTATATGTTCACTACACTGTACCTGATCATTATTTTACAGTATACTCCTTCTGCTTACAATTTTTTTTTTTTTTACTGTAAAACAGCATGCTATTTTATGCTGGCAGCAGCCTCACAAGTCTTGTTTACTGGGTTGGCTGACTGCATCAAGGGGCCGTGTCAAGTGGGTGATATATATGGTCTAGGTTCATGTAAGTGTACTCCATGATGTCTGCACAATGACAGAACTGCCTAATGATGTATTTCTCAGAATGCACAGGACTGTAGATGCACACACACACACGATTTTGCACTCGGTGCATTTACAATTCAATTACTTTGACAATGAAGGACATTCCGATAAAAAATAGCACAACAAATTGAAATCTGTAGAAAAATTTAGATGAACTCCTGTACATCAAATACCAGCAAACACAACAATAATCCTGTTATTTACAACTGAAAATGAGAACTAATGATTTAATCTAAACTCCATACATGACTGGGAGTTCTCACAACTTCCAGATTTCACCAGATAAAAGTCTATGCTGCATACATGAAGAGACATGGAATCGAGTGATTTTTAGCTTCATGAAAAAAATGCTTTTTGTTCGTAACCAGAGATCCTTTTATGTATGTTATGGGAATGAGTTTTCTATGGGTGTTGTAACAAAGCACCATAAATTAGATGGTTTAAAACAACAGAAATTTATTCGCTGATGGTTCTGGGGACCCTGAAAGAGACATAGGTGGTGGCAGGGTTGTTGGGTGTTCAGTGGCAGAAACTAGCCCAGGCCACTCTAATAGTTTCTAGAAATTATAATCAGACATTGATCCTCCTTGGCCCATACACACATCACTCCATCCTCTGCTTCCATCCTACATGGCCCTCCCCTCTGAAATTCTGTGTGTCCTTGTCATCTTCTTACACAGACATGCTAACTGGATTTAGAGCTCCTTCTAATCTGAGTCCATTTCACTTCAATCCTGAACTAATTAAATATGAAAATACCCTGTTTTCACGCCACCTCAGGCCACATTACCAGGTTCTGAGTAGGCCTGACTTTTGGAGAGATACTATTGAACCCATCACTGATGGACTCTCTGAATTAATTATCAAAGAACAGTACCCAAACAGACACAGCAAGCTTCCCAGTTAGAATTCTGTCTCATTGTGTGAGAATATGACCTTAATAAACCAATTTTGCAAAATCCAGTCTCAATTTCTCCACTTGTAAAATATAAATACTATTGATCTACTTATTCAAAAAAAACTTGATTATGAATTTCAAATGAAATACAAATTATAAAAGTTGTTTGATAAGCCTAGAATACAATTAGAATACAATTCAAAGGCACAATGGGATTAATTATACTATAATTGTTGTTAAATTTGCTTTTTCCTTCTTGGTTTCATAAAAAAAAAATGGATATACTTCCTACCAAAGATTTTAGAAGAACTAGTTTTCATGGTCCTATAAACTTCTCATTATTCAGAAGCTGTCTTCTAGAGTGTTCCTTGCTGATTTCCACACATCATTGGTACAACCAGATAAAGAATATGAAGGAAACCTAGGTGAGATAACAGTAGTCCCTTTTCAGGAACTAGGGGAGGGAGCTTCAAAGAAAAGCCTAGAAACATTGAACTAAGTGATATTTGCCTTTTAGTTTTAAATGCATGAATTCATGTTGTGTTCACCATCAGAGCTAGGCGTAATTCTAGCAGAATATCTCCTGTGGTCCCCTCCTTTTCACCACAGCTCAAGGAGACCTCCATCCTGCCCAGAGAGCTCCAGACACACATATCCAACCATCTACTAAGCATCAGCTCTTTGATATCTCAAGTGCAACTTCCTAGAATGAAAATCATGATTTTGGCCCTTACCCTTTTCCTTAAGCTCTCCCACAAAACCTTTTCCTTCTACGCGTGCCTTATTTCACTGAATGGCACACCTGTGTGCTCAGAAACGCACGAGTCAACCTTCAGACTCTCCTTTCCCAGCAACCTCCACGCTCCCTCCATCACCAACAGCTGTGAGGCCAGTACTAACTCCGAAAATAAATGCCCTTAGTCTCTACCGTGTATCTTCCTCCCTGTCAGCACCCAGTCTAGCTTCAACAGAAATTAACTCATGGCCAAATCTTGATTTTTCTGCACTCCACACATCTGTATTTTGAAAACAGCCAAATGTTTGTATCATATCAACTCTGAATTCTGTATACCTATCAATGACAAGGATGGGGCTGGTGCTGTGGTGCAGCAGGTCTGGGCACCGGTTCTAGTCCCAGCTGCTCCACTTCTGATCCAGCTCTCTGCTATGGCCTGGGAAAGCAGTGGAAGATGACCCGAATCCTTGGTCCCCTGCACCCACGTGGGAGACCTGGAAGAAGCCCCTGGCTTCGGATCAGTGCAGCTCCGGCCATGGCGGCCAGTTGGGGAGTGAACCAGCTGATGGAAGACCCCTCCCTCCTTCCCTCTCTCCCTCCCTCTCTCTCTGTGTAACTCTGGCTTTCAAATAAAATAAATAAATAAATAAATGACAAGGAATCTTTTCAAAAACATATCTGCAATTCTATCGTCACATCAGAAATATTAATCACAGTTCCTTAAGTTGTCAAATATTCAGTAAATATTTAAATCTACCTAATGGGTCCTTTTTCACTCATCAATTTTTGCTTGCCGTCAATGTCTGCATCAACCACTAGATGGGAACTCTCTCATGATGCCCCGCTGGTCTCAGGAGAGCCTCAGGCTACAGGACAATTTGTGTTTGGACAAATGTATACCTGTATCCTCATCTTGCTCTCTCTGCTTCCAACAGACTGGAACTCTTTGAGCATATCATTCACGTGGTGCTTGTTTCTATGAGAGGCTTCTGAGGTGTGCATTCTGCAGCAACACCTTTTCCTCCTTGTTCACCGGATCTTCACCTGCGAGGTCCCAGCTCAAAAGTGGGTAATCAGGGTCATCTTCCTGACTTCTCCGAACAGCCCGAGACCCTTAGGGTACACAACTACTGCACTGTGTACTCCTGCTCTGACCCAGCTGATCACAAGCTGTGTGAAACACTGTACCTGTTCGTTCCGTTTTGCTGTATCCTCTCACCAGGTCAAGCTCTTCTACTTTCAGGTTGGTCTGTCATTTTAGAACATGGTGTTTTCTCAAAACTATGAGCAGATTTTCAAATCTGCAGGGCTGGGTAGGAATTGTCAGGCATCACTGATGCAAAAGCAAAATTATTTTTTATGAATAATATAAAGAAATAAATACCAGCAAGTTTCTCAAGTACTCCAAACTCTTGGAGATTTGAAGCTCAATTCAAGGGGTTAGCATTGTGGTATAGTGGGTTAAGCTGCAGTCTATGGTGATGGACAATATGGGCGTTGGTTCAAGTCCTGGCTGCTCCACTTCTGATCCAGCTCCCTGTAAATATGCCTGGAAAAGCAACAGAGGATGGCCCAAGTCCTTGGGCCCATGTACCCACATGGGAGACCTGGATGAACCTCCAGGCTCCTGGCTTCAGCCTGGCTCAGCCTTAGCTGTTGCAGCCATTTGGAGAGTGAACTAGTGAATAGAAGATCTCCCTCCCTCTCTCTCTGTAACTCTGATTTTCAAATAAATAAATATTTTTTTAAAAAAAGTTAAAGGCTTATTTAGGGACAATGAAGTACTGTCATCTATCCAGGCACAAAAATATGTGTGCATTCTACAAATTCGCCTGTACTCTAACTTATAGTATTAAGCTGTTAAGATTTTCCAGTTTATTAAATCCCAAATCCCATAAATGAGCAACCAAAGCAAGTGTGCATTTTTATTGTAGAATCATTTGAAAATTTTGATACCCAGTTAAATAGTTTTAAAATGTTAATATATATTATATTAAAGTAGCAAAATCATGGACAGATATTTTGAAGGAAAATAATTCATTAGCTCTGGGTTTACAGCAAAACACCAGCAAGATATCAGAATGGTCATAGGCAGAACTTGGTTGGCAGAGAACCAAACCCACAGACAAGCAAACAACTGGGGGAAAGTTTTAACATAAAGCAAGGAAAAACAAATAAATGTTACTTCCAAGGATGATAACCTATTCTTTCATTTTTACAACTTTGTAAATTTTATATATTAATATTAATATCAAAAGGGAATTTAAGGGACACTGATAAGTATTTTGAGCCATGTGTAAATGCACCATCTTTTGTACACAGGTGTGGTTTTCTGCATGGTGAGACACATTTTTAGAGAAAACAAGTATTTAATACCTCAGCCTGAAACTGAGTACATGGTGGGTCCATAGTCCATCATTTTATAGAGCCTTCATCTTTATTTTTTTAATTATTTATTTGAAAGGCAGAGTTACAGTGAAACAGGGTCACACACACACACACAGTCCTTCTCATCTACAGGCTCACTCCCCAAATGGCTGCAATGTCCAAGGCTAGGCCAGTCCTAAGCAAGGAGCCTGCACTCCATCCAGGTCTCCCACTTGGGTGGCAGGGCCCAAGCACTCAGACCACATTCCATTGCCTTCCCAGGTGTATTATTAGGGAGGTAGATAAGAACTAGAGCAGCTGGGACTCAAACTTACACTCATATGGGCTGCTGGCATCATAGGCAGCAGCTTACTCCATTGTACCACTACACTAGCCCCACATTCATTGCTTTAAAATAAAAATTCCAAGCCAGAAAAAAATTACACTATAATAAATAATACTTGGGGCTGGAGCTGTGGTGCAGAGGGTAAAAGCCCCAGCCTGCAGCATCAGCATCCCATATGGGCAATGGTTCAAGTCCCAGCTGCTCCACTTCTGATCCAGCTCTCTGCTACAGCCTGGGAAAGCAGTGGAGGATGGCCCAAGTCCTTGGGCCCCTGCACCCATACGGGAGACCAGGAAGAAGCTCTTGGCTTCAGATCAGCTCAGCTCTGGCCCTTGTGGTCATCTGGGGAGTAAACCAGTGGATGGAAGAACTTTCTCTCTCTCTGGCTCTACCTTTCTCTGTAACTCTGTCTTTCAAATAAAATAAATTTTTTTAAAAAAAGAAATAATGCTCAGTGTAAGAAAAAAATATATCTAATAAAATGTCTCTTCCTAAATCTTAGTATGATTTATGGTAATCAACTGTAGTGCATATCATTTTTGGGGGTGTGTAGCCACCCATGACCCATTAAAATAAAATCACACCTTCTCTGTCATTAATTCAAATGTTTTGGAGTGAGTCTCTTCATATATTTGATAACTCCTTCAATTCTTTATTGGAAACAAAATGTGAATCCCTTGTTTGTTCTGGAAACCGACCACAGAAACGCAAGAGGGATACCGTGGCTAAGCACTGCTATGTGCAGTGTGGCATCTTGTATGAAAATGTGAGTAGGAAAAGGATTGGTTAACAAGGAGGGGCAGAGAGGAAGGATCTACAAAAGACGAGAAGCATAATTGTGTCTTTAGCTCCTAACATAGTCCCTGTTGCTGAACTAGCACATTTCAATTATGAGTAAAATAAAAGCATGATTAAAAGATGACTACTTTCCAGAGAACATCAGTGACCAAGGATGACTGTAAATGAAGACTCAGCACCAGATGGCTGGCCAGATGAGCCCCGCTGCCTTCAAACACGCAGTGATGAGTCTCAGACACAAAACCTTTAGAAATTCTTACATTTATTTTAGGATCTGAGAGCTATTGTTTAAAATATTCCCAATTATGGCATTATCTTTGCTTTTTTCCTCCTAAAATGGAAAGTATCATGTTTTTGCAAGAAGCTAAAAAAGTCACTTAGTGACTAAAAAGGAAAAAAAAATCATCTATATTACTCCAAATTGGAACTACAATGTAATGAATCATTCATATCTCTGAATGAAATTAGAAAAAAAAAAGAGTGCAAAATACACTGATTCACACTATTAAAATAAGGGCTAGATGTTAGGAGCTTCTTAGGAGGTTCTGATATTTTTTGAGTAGACTTTTCCTCTAGTGGCCTCTTATTTCTTGAAACAGTGGTTTGCAATATTCTGCTGAGAGTTCTTGTACGATTCTGTAATAGAGGGATGCTTATATTTTTATGTTTTGATTCTTTGAATTTTTACATTTTGCTTTCTATTTTTATTGCATATTTCTAGAAATAAACTGTGTTCTCCTTGCTTCCTACCCAATGAATTTGACAGACTCATATGTTAATTAATTTAATGCCTTACATTTGAATTATTTTTGGGTACTTTATGTACACTATCAAGTCCTCTAATAACAGCAGTTTCCTTTCTTCATTTGCAGAGCTTGCCTTATTGCACTAGTTAGGACTTTGAGTAAAACTGCAGACAGAATTGGTGACAGCAGTCATCTTCGTCTTAATCTCAAGGGAAAGCTTTCAATATTCCACAGAGAAGGGTGAACTTTGCTGAAAGCCTTTTATAGACATACTCTAGCAAATTAATGGCGTTCCCTCGTATTAGAAGTTCACTTAGAAATTGTTCATTAATGAAGACTGAGTTTTATAAATGGCTTTTTCTGCATCAATGGTGATGATTTTATTTTTTCCATTATTTTCTTAATGTGATGAATTAAATTGATTATTTTCCTTCTCTGTTTGGAAGATTTTATGGAAGCATAATATGGATACCAAAAAAAATTACAAAAATGTTCAATGTATAGCTCATTGAATTTTGACAAACGATTGAGAGCCATCAACTCTGATGAACAAATGGCCATTGCTAGACATCCAAAAGAGACCATGACTCTTCCAAGCAGAGCAACAAAACCAGTATCTTGGTTTTCAATGCCATAGATCACCAGGTTTTCAGTATTTGGGGGAGGGAGACATTTGGTGTGTGTGATTAATCCCTGCTATTACAAGCAGAAAGTAGTTTTGCTTTGTTTATTCTCATTGCTACACGACTTTCCATTACATGATTACAAGACAATTTATTTAGCCATTCTATTGCATTGAATTTGCTTATTTATTTTTGTTTTTATGATTAGTTGGTTTGCACACACACACACACACACCCTAAGAATGGAATTTCTGGATCACAGGTTATGGGTATATTGAGATTTAGCAGACACTGGCCAGCAGTTTCCCAAGGTGTAACCAGTTTACACTTTGAACAATAGTACACGGAAATCCATGCTGATTCTCACTGAAAACGGCTGTTATTTTTAGTGGAGCATGTCCTTTACTCCTACGGGGTCGCTGGAAGGTGGGATAGCCGGCCTGGTATGAAATGGACTAGACTGTGTGTTGTCTGATGTCTCCATTTTCCTTCCATGATGTTGAGCCACTCACCTTGCTGCCAAGTAGCTACCACGTAAGCCTGAATGCAATGGATGGTGTTACTAAAGACCTTCCTAAGATGTGGCCTGGGCGTGGCCAGCAATGTTGATTCCTGAGAGATCAGTGAAGACACAAGCCTGCAAACATCATCACAGACACAAATCGTGGCACCATGGGAGAGAAAGATATGCAGCTGATTCTGGGAGGACCTTGAACATATGTTCCCTCCCTCACATTTTACCTTAGAGTTTCTGTGGTGAAGAGAGAGTGCTGAGGACCCCACATATTATCCTTATCACAGACTACTGTCTTAAGACCAGCATTGTTGTAAGGGAAACATTGCTTATTGGAAATCAGAGCGACAGAGAGAAAGAGATCTTCCAGTTACTGGTTTACTCAAGTGCCCGGAACAGCCAGGGTTGGGCCAGGGTGAATCTACGAACCTGGGATGCCCTGCGAGTGGCAGGGACCCACGCACCTGAGCTGTCGTTTGCTGCCTCCTGCATGTGTGCTAGCAGGAAGACAGACTCAGAAGAAGAGCCAGGATTGAACCCCGAAGACTGATAGGGAATTACTGGTGCCTCAAGTGACATGTTAACTGCTAGCCTGAATGTCTGTCCCCAGACCCCACCTTAAAACACAAAAACTCAAAAAATCTCCAGGAATCCGTTCTGAATGGTAGACAGGGGTTCCTGAAGACTTTGCTGTAACATTCCTAAAAATGAAGACGACAATAATTCATTGGTAAAATTGCCTATATTTTAAACATATTAAAAAAAACAATATAGGCATGGACCATTTCCCTCAGATTATATTTTTCTTTTCCAGTCAACAGTGTCTTTTAAGTCACATTAAGTGATAATGATATCGTTACCTACTATATCATTTCTACCCTATATATCCATGTCTATAAAGTATCCAACTTCACAGGTTTTTTTTTTTTTTTTTTTTTTTTGACAGGCAGAGTGAACAGTGAGAGAGAGAGACAGAGAGAAAGGTCTTCCTTTGCCCTTGGTTCATCCTCCAATGGCCACTGCGGCTGGCGCACCACGCTGATCCGAAGCCAGGAGCCAGGTGCTTCTCCTGGTCTCCCATGCAGGTGCAGGGCCCAAGTACTTGGGCCATCCTCCACCACCTTCCCGGACCACAGCAGAGAGCTGGACTGGAAGAGGGGCAACCGGGACAGAATCCGGCACCCCGACTGGGACTAGAACCCGGGGTGCCGGCGCCGCAGGTGGAGGATTAGCCTAGTGAGCCGCGGCGCCGACCCAACTTCATAGTTCTTACAGAAACTCTCCTGGCACACGCACAGGACATGCTCTCCAAACACCAGGAAGAGCCTGCTTGTGTTAGGCGAAGAGATGGGCAGGCAGGTGCTGCTGGATCTTCAAGCACTGAGGCTGAGACCACAGAATTCCTTTGACAGCCACTTGATTTAAAAGCTAAACCACGTTTTCAAATTGTCAGCCGCTTTCTCATGGGACAGTGTGGTATTTGCACATTTTTTCCAGGAAAAAAATACTACACATGTAGTATTTGCTGAATGAGATTGTTCTGTTGTTTACTGGTTGTAGAGTGAGCCCACATGGCATGTCAGCCTGGCCTCTTCCTGTCTGGGGCATCTGTCACCTGGCTGTCCGAATTGTGGGTGCCTCAGAGACAGAACTTTCCCTGCAGGGATGGCAGAGTGAGCGCCTGCTCAGCCCAGTGAGCACGCAGGGATGGCCCTGACTCTGCAGTTGTCTCACGAGAAGAGAAGAGCTGCAAGTGCAGTCAGACCACTGTAAAAGCACAGAAGATAAGGGGTGAGGGACCGGGAGGAGAGGAATTTAGCCCGGTGGTGAGGATGCCTAAGGCCCCCACTGGAATGCCTTGGTTTCATCCTCAGCTCTGGTTCGACTCCAGCTTCCAGCTCAGGCAGATGGCGGCATTCAGTGGCGATGGCTCAGGGGACTGGGTTCCTGTAACCCAGGTGAGAGACCTGGATTGAGTTCTCTCCGCTCTCAGCTTTGGCCAGGCCCAGCCTTGGTTATCTCAGGCATTTGCAGAGGGAATCAGCTTAGGGGGGCTCCCTCTGTCTGTCTGTCTCTTAAACAAAAGAGCTACAATTTTGTTTTCAAAAGAATCCCACTTGTTCACAGAAACTGCATCACAAAAGGCGCTGTTCTCTTTCTCTTCCACATCTCTTCGCACACCACACCAGGTTCAGCAAGTAAATAGCTGGAATTACTTTTTAAAATTTCAACTTCCTATTTTGTTTTCCAGTTTTGTTGAGAAATTCTTTGTCATCTCCGAAAGAGTGCTTTCTGCTTCTTTTGTTTAATGTAATTATTCTGTTGAGTAACCCATGTATCCAGGTCAACTAGGTGGACAAGGAGTTTGTTTTGGGGTTTCTTCAATCACTTTAGCAAATTCAGTATTTTTCCTTCGATGGAGTTATTCAAATCTTTCCCTACCACCTCCTTGAAAATGTTTCCCTCGGACTTCAACCACCCTGAATTCATTACATTTTTTTGGACTTCGTTAATTTATTGAGCATTTTAGAACCCGGTTTAGTGACTCTGTCCAGCACCAAGCATGCCATGTTGAAGTAGACTGTACTGGAGAAGGTGTTGGGTAGATCAGGCTGAGGTGCGCCCGCATCCCATATCAAAGAGTCTCAGGGCTATTCTTCCTTTTCAGCTCCCTACCAATGCTCCTGGGAAGCAGTATGCAATGGCTCAAGTATGTGAATTCCTGTCACCCACATGGGATACCCAGATGGTGTTCCTGGCTCTTGGTTTTGGTGTAGTCAAGCTCTGGCTATTGTGGTCATTTAGGGAGTGAAGGACACTTCGAAGATGTCTCCCTCTCTCCCCCACCACCTTACCCCAATGCTGTGTAAACAAATAAATCAACCTTTTTTAAAAAGCATGATTTCACTGGGACTAGCATTGTGGCATAGAAATTAAAGCACCACCTGCAACACTGGCTTCCCATGGGGTGCTAATTCAAGTCCTGGCTGCTCCACTTCCAATCCAGCTTCCTGCTAATGCACCTGGGAAAACAGTGGAAGGTGGCCCAAGTACTTGAGTCCTTGCACCCGCTAGGAAGACCCGGAAGAAGCTCCTGGCTCCTAGCTTTGGCCTGGCCCAGCCCTAGCCGTTGCAGCCATTTGAGGAGTGAAGCAGTGAATAGAAGATTGATCTCTCCTTCTCTGTCCCTCCCTCTCTCTGTAAGTGTGCCTTTCAAATAATGAAAATAAGTATTTTTTAAGTGATTTTACCAAATATACAGGTGTTTCATCTAATACTCTTTCTATGTCATAAGGATCTTGTTTCATCTTATCTCAGAGAGATCACCCCAAAATCAGACCCTAGATTTTGCTATTTCCAATGGCATTCCTTGCCATCCTGATCTCTCTGGCCTCCTCTATGTATTTCCAGCTCACTCCTACTATCAACACTCCCCCCACTCAGGCATCTCCTCTCCAGGGGACTTGAGATCTTTTCCAAGTCAACATTCTCCTTAGTTTCCAGTATTCTTTGTTATAATTATGCTCTTGCAGGCCAGTCAACTCCCCGACCCTTTTCTACCTCTTTTCTAACTCAGTTGTTGTCACTGGCAATGTCCCTTCTAGCTAAGGCAAATGTCCCACCTGCTCTGTATCTGTAACTCAACTCATCACTACTGTAGAAAAGATCTAGACCATCTCAACTGGTGTTTCTTTAATGAATGGTCATTGACCTCAAGTGGAACTTCTGTACTCTTTGGAGATACAACTACATTTTCCTTTGATTTTTTTTTTAATTACCCCTGTCCATTATTTCATAAACAACTCAAGCAGAATTTTAAGTTTGTCACCAGTGGAAAGAGACCAGATAGCAATTTAATAGAGTATTTTTTATCAAAGAATTAAAAAAAGATTCCACAGCTAATTTATAACCAGTAAGAATTCACATAATGTTATCACTATGGCCTGTGCTTTCAAATTCCATTATTGATTATTTCAGCAGAGCTTCAAAATTAAAACAAATAGACATTAATTAAAAATGACTCAATGGTTTAAAAATATATGACTTGCCATTCAACTATCTAAAATTAACATCTAGGCCATTACACTCAGGAGCAATTATGAATGTGTGAGTGTAGAGTGCACACAAGGCAGCATGGATTTATTTTTAAATCAACTTAATTGTTGCCAATAAAACAAAATGAAAAGGGAAGACATTTATCTTCCACACATAGAGTAATTCTAGTGTTTTGGGTCCCTCTTGATGCAGCAAACAATTATAGCTTCTTATCAACACAGAAGACATCGGCCACCCTCTGCAGAGCCAGCAATAGTCTATCTCCCTTAGATCAGCCAGGTAAAACTTCATGATTAGAGCCAGCAGGAAACAGAAATTTCAGTTACTTAGGGGAAATATGAGCATAAGAGGATGGACACATCTAAATTGCTGAAGGCAGTGTAGGCATTTGGCTCACTGCTAGTCACTGCTTGGGACACTTGCATCCCGTATCTGAGGGCCTAGTTTGCATCCCAGATACTCTGCTGCCAACCCAGACTCCTACTAATGTGCACCCTGGGAGGCAGCAGGTGATGGCTCAAGTACCTGGGCCCCTGCCCCAACATGAGAGACATAGATGGAATTCCAGGTTCTTGGCTTCCACTTGGCCCAGTCTTGGCTCTTGGCACTCTTTCTCTCTCTCCTGCCTTTACTCCCTCCCTTTGCCTTTTAAATAAAATAAGTACACAAAAAACTAAAATAAATAAAAGTACTCAAGGCAATTTCAGGCTTGTCTTGGAATCCTGAGTTTTGTCTTAGACTGCTTCCATGGAATATTATTGTGGAGACCCGGGACATGGAAACCAGTAATTTAGTTTAATTTGTACAATGCAATTCTCCAAAGAATTACATGAAAGAACTTTGAGCTCAGTAATTTTTTTTAATATAACACACAATGTGAAAATAGAAACTGGTAGGGGAAGCAAAGAAAGAAAATCCATATGAAGGAAAATCACAAGATCAGTGGGAAAAAGGAAAGGAGAGGAAACAGTTCATGAAAGAAGATGTGACCATTAACCCGCCAGCGTAACCATGAACAATCAAGTGTATTCAGATTAATGAATTAATATGAATCATTCCACTAATATTTATTTTGAGCTCATCCAATGCCTAACACTGTTCTGTGATTTCCTATGGATTAACTTATTGGGCCCTGACTGTGGCCTTCTGCAGTAGGTACACTAATTAGTTCCATTACCAACATTAGATAAAACAAGGCAAAGCACACAGTTGGAAAGAGCACAGTGCCTCTGTAACCAATAATGGACAGCAGAACAAATATTCTGTTTCGAAAGCACATTAATAGTAGGCACGGAGAAGCTTAATGAATGACCCACTAATTTTCACTTAAATCATCCATCCTGAGGAAGCAATCTATAATAAAGTTTCCATAATTTGAAAATGTTTAAATTAGTACAGCAAGTCAGATGTTATGCAGATTTAAAAAATCATGGTGCTTTAAAAACAATATGTGCTTGAAAAATGTGTCTAGTATAACAACTGAAAAAATGAAAATACATATATTTATAGAAAAAATACAGAGAAAACTATAATAGGGTATTGTTTTTCTAGTAACTGTAACATGGTGAATTATATACCTTTCAGAATTTCCAAAGTTCTAAAGCTAAGCAATAAAAAACCAGGTGTGGTGAATGGCTTGCCTCAGCGGTCTCAATTAGTTATATTTTTCTGTGTCCAAATCTTCCCTTAGTGCCTTCCTGCACTTTCTTTGGTTTCAAATGACTTCCTTTAGCCGATGAGACAATAGCAAATTGGATGCAAGCAGAGACTTGAGAATTTCAAGTGCAGTTCTGTACTCTCTTACGCTTGACTATGAACACCAGGAGAAAGGGTTCACAGAGCTACTTCAAGGCCTTCCCAGATCAGCTAGCTTCCAGCCAACCACCACGCTGGTTACCCTGGACACACGGGCAAACTCATCAGACAAGCCTAGCAGTCTGTTGGCTGGTATCTACCCACATGAAAATTAACAAATAGCTGCGGTTACAGCCACTAAGGTTTAGGGTCATTGGTTATGTAGCAGGAGGTAACTTACATAAGAAGTAATTAAGATTACAGAGCTTCACTGGAGAGGAAAACCAGATTTACAAGCACTCAGTGGTAAAGGGGCGTGGAGATACTCCAATTCATTTTTATAAAACTCTCCTTATGTGCATTGCAAGGTAACATTGTTCTATATCCTCCATTTATTTAAGTGACTCCCTCCACTATCTTTCTATAGCCACTATTTTTGTCATTTGACTGTTTCTCAAAGAACCCTCAGCCTACTCTGACAGCCTGCACTTGATGTTCTTTGGCCAATCTCATACAGTTGTCCGTGATCATCAAATCACTAACACTTATCAGGAAGCCCGGTATTCCTTAGCCTTTGTGTATTGGTTACTGTCTGTCCTAGGTGACTTGGTTTATGTTTTCTCCAGACAGAAGAAACGAGACTTGGCTACAGAGCCTCTGTCTGTCTCTTCTGTGTTCAAGTCTCCACTCTGTGACCCATCATCACGCTCCAGTGGGGTGCACCTGCATTTCAGGTGAATCTTGTCCCCATGATTGGCATTTTCCTTCACCCCTGCCACTGCTCCTGCCCACCTGTCTGCTTTTTTGAAGCCTTCCTGGTTCTTGGACTCTATTGCCAGTCGTTCTCATTCTGGCCCCTACAGAGTCCTAGGTCCAGCTTCTTCTACCTCACCTACACTTCTACCTGGCTTTTGCAGTTCTGGTCAACTACTCGCTTGAATATCCTACATCATACCATTCATTCATTTACCATACACATAAGAAATACTGACATGACAGGCCATATCCTACTGATGTTGTATGGACTTTATGTATAAAGATGAATGCTGAGAATATTTCCGGATTCAACAACAAGACTTCTGATTTGAACAGCAATAGGAACATGAGCACCTGATTTTGGAGCAATGTGTTAGGAATGGTCAAGTAAAAGACACTTAGCAAATACTCTTCATGTTTTTTGTGTCTCTTTTCTGCCCATGCTGTTCCATTGGCTGTGAGTGTGTGTGCAGATACCCCTGTGTGGAGGGAGCTCTCTTCTTTTGCAAGACCAATTACTTCATTGCCTTTTGCAGTGGGCAAAGGCTCCATGTCCCTGGATGAGACAGGTGTACTGGTTCGAACAAGGTTATAAGCAGAGGTGGCATTAGTGTTGGGCATCTATCAAGAAGCCCAAGCAGTCATGCCAATGGCTATTTGGTGTCCACCTATGAGAAGAGAGATTGGGGTCAGCAAGTACATCCAAGTGTGTTGGAGGAAGCGCACAGGTGTTTTCTCCAACAAAGAAGAGAGCAAGAATGACGCATCCCCCACTCTGCCATCTGAGTCTCCATGCACAGAGCATGCTGCAGGACTGCTGGGCATCCGCCTACAACAGAGGGAAAAGCAACTGTGTGGAGGGACACAATGCTCAGATTAAATAAAGTCTCCTAAAGACACTCTTCAGAACAGCCCTGAGGCGCCTTGGGTCAAGGGGTGAAAAACGGTCATGACCTTTCCAAAATTCACTTTCCTAAGGGAAAATGCTGCTGCTTATCACTACATCAAGAAGACAGTCTCCACGTGGCCAGGACCTCTCCCTTCAGCTCCATTCTTTGTATGCGTGTACTGCAGAGACATCCTAGATCGAGTCGAAGTGGGGAGGGTGTGCTTTGGTCTCCCACAGAATTTCATTCACCTGCTGGGTACACGACTGCTTTCCAGTGGACTTTTGCGCTCAGCGTATTGCCAATGGAGAAACATTAGAATGTACCCTACTACTCAGAACTGTCTCCTAGTCCTAACACAGAATTCAGCTCACACAAGGCAGGTTCTCAAAAATTAGTGCGTAACTATACACTTAATACCCTAAACGACCTCAGGTTTGCAAATTAAGATACCTTTAAAATGTACACAAATGTAAAAATCTGAGCTACTGCAGTAGTTCAAGAGTAGGCCCTGAGTAGCGGCATCAGCGTTACCCAGAGAGGTTTTCAGAAATATAATTCCGCTTCCTAATACCCAGAGAACCAAAAACACTGGGACCTGCATTTGTGTAAGTGTGTCTGTGAGGCACACCCAAGTTTGAGTGAGACCTGCTCATTTGAGTGATTAAAATCAATTCTCAACACAGTGGCAAACTTACTTGCTCTCACATTAGCTTCCATCACTTTTCCAAACAAATGGAGAATGCATAATTGACAAAACTGTACTAGAAATGGAAACAAAAGAGCTGCAATTCTCAGGTCCTGTATCCATGACTTGTTCAAATATTTGAAGGTTTTTTTCATATCTCAATATAATTCCTAACCAGTTTTAAAAGGTGCATTGGTCAAGTGTAAATATACCCAATTGGTTTACTTCAGTTATTAGAGAATATGAAAGTATTATTAGTCTTACTTGTGATAACGGTAGTATGGGTGCAGAGATGTGCTGGAGCAATGCAAGTGTATTTCAAAAGATTACTGTTACAAATACTTTCAAGCCAGATAAAATATAAACAACTATGTGCATTTTAAATGTAATATTAACAACACAAGTTTATGCGGGGGGGGGGGGGGTGAATCTAAGTCACGGCAATTAAGACACCACTAGGGATGCCAAAAGCCCCCTTATTGAGAGTCTGGATTTGAGTTCTAGCTCATTCTTCTGATACTAGAGTCCTGCCAATGTGTACTCTGGGAAGCAGCAGGGGATGGCTCAGGTGGTCTGGGTTGCTGTCACTCAAGCAGACACACAAACTGAGTTCCTGGTTCCTGGCTTTGTCTTAGTCCAGACCTGGCAGGTGTAGACATTTGGGGACTCTATCAACAGATTAAAGGTCGGGGGTCTGTCTGTCTCTCAAAAAAAATAAATGTTTAAAAAATAAAATTAAAAAGAAACAAAAGTACATGTTTAAATAAGGTCAGAAACACAAATGGGAAAATAACATTATTTCACATAAATAATACAAATCAGATTAAAATAATCTCTAGGGTCCTAGAGCAGGCTGTGAGTTAAATTAAAATACAAAAACAATGGAAATAAATGTTGTGCAAATACTCACACTCTAGGTACACTCCTAACAACATTCATTAATGTCTGCCTCCCAAATGCTATCCCGAACTTAACAGCAAAACATGCTCCTGACCCTCCTTTTATTACTGGGACAACCATGGATGGTATTTGGTGCCCCTAGAATTGACATATGGTAAAAGGGAGAGACAGAGAAATTAAGTCACTTATTCTTCATCTTTCAGCCATTAAGGAATGCAGTCAGGATTCATGGCAAATTCTCTCAACCCCAAACATGTCTGCTAAATATTTTCGTAGTCATACCTATGTTTTGAGATTTCAGAAAATCCTAAGATACAGATGGCTTCTACCTAGCAGGAATCTTAAGGAACAGGCTTGTCAGAACAGCTGCATTGTGATCGGCATTCATACTGCTGTCGCGAGTGATTGTAGACACTCAAAACTACGCATGCACATACAGCTTACTCGAGTGGTGTTGATGGAAGAGGTGGGCAAGATGCAAAACCGAGTCTTTACGAATATGTGGTCTGCAAACTTCCAGGGGAGAGGTGGTGATGAGTGCCCAGAATCTGGAGAAAAATTATCATCAGCAAACTGCTAGACGTTTTGCAAAGAGACCATCTTAGCCCAATTTGTTGTTGTGATAATCAAATGCCTTTGGCTCGATACTTTATGGGGAAAAGGGTTTATTTTGGCTCATGGTTTGGAGTCCAGGCACCAGCACCCACTCAACGTCTGATGAAGACCCTGTGCTGTGTTAGGCCATGGCAGAGAAGGAGAGAGAGGACGTGGGCACACTGGGAAGGAGCCCACTGCGAGGAAGCAAGAGACTGTGGAGTCCTTGCTTGCTAACAACACTGTCTTGGTAACAGAACCCATGCTGGTGAGGACCTCATGCATCCCCTCAAGAGGGTGTTGCCAACGTGTCCTAATTATATCGGAAACACCTTACTGCCTCTCATAGCTGCTGCACTGGGAATTAAATTCCAACATGAGTTCTGGAGGGATGAACCAAGAACCAGATAAATCATCCAAACTATGTGCTTTCAGTGGTACCTTTTCCAATAAACACTTATTCCCCCTATTATTTGCTACTAAGTGTAGCAGAAAAGTTTCTGCTGGTGAGGACAGAAAGAGAAATAAAATGAATCATGTATTTCTTAATTAGTCAATAAAATGAAGCATACCGACTTATACATACAGAGAATTTTTTTCTGGTGCTAAATTAATGAATTACAAAAATCTTTATGTGAGGGTTATTAAACTATATCACAGAGAATGCTTTGTACACCAGTTCCAACAAAAAAAACCCAAAAGCATGTTCATTCAGCTGCCACTTAATCAACCTTTAGCACTCCAGTTGTATGTTGGCATTTGTTTAGGACAGATAGGCAAATGTGTCCCAATAAACAAATGTGCTTGTACAACATATCAGCAAAACTTAGAAATACAAAATAGTCATTCTCAAAGCGTGAGTAGTATTTGCACATGCTAACTATTGTGGGTTGATTAAATTATTGGTGTCTCCAAAACTCATGTCTATCCAGAACCTTGGAATGTGAACTTGTTTGGAAATAGGGTCTTTGCTTTTATAATTAGTTACGATCAAGTTAGAACAAGGGTTGGCTCCAAAGCCAATATGACTGATGTCTTGCTATGATTCTGAATACACACACATCCACAGGGGGCACTATATGGAGAATGAGGCAAAGATCAGAGTAACACAGCCACAAATCAAAGAACACCAAGGACCAATTGCGGAGAGCCACAGAAGTTACAGGAACAGCACGGGACAGATTCTCCCTGAGAACCTGTAAGAGCAGCCAACTTGCCAAGGTTTGGATTTCACAGGCTGTCCTCCCGCACTGTGCAAAGCATATTTCTGTTGTTGTAGGTCACACGGTTTGTGGTGATAGATTACGGCAGCCCTAGGAAATGAATGCAACAACACAACCAAAAATACAGAGGACTGAAAGAGCTAGCTCCTCTGTTCTTCCAGTTCCCTGGAGGGACATATCTTTCTCTTTCTCTTTCTAGTTATCCTAAATATGTCTGAGAGCATGTTTTGGGCACCCAACTGTGTAAGATGAGGACATTAGCACTCCTAACTGTCCCTCTACTTCTCCCCCCCTGCGTTTTCATCTTGCTGTGGTCAGATTTCACTTCAGTGGTTGATGGTATTGCAAACTCGGCAACGTCACTATTTCAGGCCATAGTTCATCTATCAGCATATTCGAAGCAATATAAACCAACAGGCATCATCGACATTATTGGGACTACACAAATGTTGTTCAAGAGAAGCTAATTAAAGTGCACGCATTTCCTTTCCCTCTCTAAGAATTCAATTCATGAGCCCTACACACTTAGAGTGAACTCCTAAGATTGAGATCAAAGGGATGTTCTCTATTAGTTTTAAAAATTCATTATATTCTTTGTCAGCTTTATATTTGAACATTGCTGAAGACTCGCTGTCTCCTTTTACAAAATTCTAACTGACCATTCTTTTCGTTGAGTTGTTCCCTCTTCTCATCCTTCTGTCTGCTGAAGCCACGGTGCTCCCTTGTTCTCATGCTTGTCCATATCACCGTCCTCCTCCGCTCCTGTCTTGTACTCAGGTCAATGTTTCCTTGTAATCTCCCCTCGGTGAAGTCCCAGGCAGCTTCGCTCTCCCTGACGACAGTCCTTTCTCCTTGTGTGTATTCACTCACACAATTTCTAAGGTGGGTGGAAAGGGGTCAATGTCCTGAGTCCTTGTGTGTCTAAAAATATCCTTTTCTGTTCCATCACATGGTTGCCCTGTTGTCTGGGTATGGAATTCCATGTTAAAAGTCAGTTTCTTTGAGAACATTAAAGAAATCAATTTGTTGTCTTCTCACAGCCAGGGCAGAGGAGTCTAATGCCAGTGTCATTCTCATTTCTTCGTGGGTATGCTGGTTTTACGTTGACAATTTTTTTTAGCATCTTCTCTTTCCGTCTGAACTGTGACAAGACTGTGTCAGTGCAGAGATTTTTTTCATACTCAATAGGCCCTTTCAATCTGAATATTCATGTCTCTCTCGTTATGATAAATTTTCCTGTGATAATCTTTATAACCTTTACTTTCTCACTGCCTTTGTTCTGTTTCCAGAACTTTCTAGAACTCATATTAGTGGATATATGAGCCATTTGAAATAAGTTTCAATTTCTCTCATCATTTCCCTCACATTATTGATGCTTTCCTCTTTTTATTTTACATAATGAGTTTTTCTTTGATTTGTATAGCTTTTCTATTGATATTCATTCGTTTTCTTTTTTTATATATTTAATCTGAAAGATTTCTTTACAACAGTGGTTTATTTTTCTCATTTTTCTTTTTGTAGATGCGATATCTTTTCAAACATTAAGATGAGCTTTTTGCATATGGCATTTTTATTCTCTGGACTTAATCTGGTTAAATCAGAAACTGGGCCTTCTACTCATTTACCTTGGTCTTTTTCATGTTGATCATTTTATTTACATCTCATAGAAGTTGGTATTTGGGGTTTTTATTTTTTTTTAATTTTTAAATTTTTTTTGACAGGCAGAGTGGACAGTGAGAAAGAGAGACAGAGAGAAAGGTCTTCCTTTTGCCCTTGGTTCACCCTCCAATGGCTGCTGCGGCCGGCGCTGCACTGATCCGAAGGCAGGAGCCAGGTGCTTCTCCTGGTCTCCCATGGGGTGCAGGGCCCAAGCACTTGGGCCATCCTCCACTGCACTCCCAGGCCACAGCAGAGAGCTGGCCTGGAAGAGGGGCAACCGGGACAGAATCTGGTGCCCCGACTGGGACTAGAACCCGGTGTGCCTGCGCTGCAAGGCGGAGGATTAGCCTATTGAGCCGAGGCGCCGGCCGATATTGGGTTTTACATAATCCAGCAACCTGATAAAACTATTCCTTTGTGCTTATTATGTCATTTTATGGAGCCTAAACTACCACCTGACATGAAAAGCTGAGATGGAAATTTATGTTTTAATTGTGGTGAGAAGGAACATTGTAATGACTGGATATTGGATGTGGTTTGAACATGAGACAATGACACAATCTCCTCATGTTTTTTCTTTGTTCTTAATTGTCTTTTGTCTCTATAATGCCCTAGGATTTTAATTTTCCAGTGAACAGAACTCGGTGACTCACATGCTCTAATTAATTGTAATAACCTTCCAGGGTTATCACTAATAATCCACTAAACATTCTCAAACTGTAGCCTACAGAAGTCTTGTAGAATCTGATAATAGGTACTTTATATAAAAGTGTTCTGTGTTTAAATAACCTTCAGAAAGAATTGCACATTGTAAACCACCCTTGGGAGACTTGGCTGCTACTTAAAGGCTCCGAGAAACATAACTATAAAGAAACTGTTTAAAATCATTTTTTGTGGCCGGCCCTGTGGCATAGAGGGTAAGGCCACTGCCTGAAGTGCCTGCATCCCATAAGGGTGCCAGTTCGAGTCCCCACAGCTCCACTTCTGATTGGCCATTGCAGCCATTCGGGAAGTGAACCAGCAGATGGAAGACGTCTCTCTCTCTCTGTCTCTACCTCTGCTTCTCTGTAACTCTGCCTTTCAAATATAAATCTTTTAAAAAATCATTTTTAAAATACCATTTCATGATGAAGAATTACCCCCTGCTTCCAGAATATTCTGCGGTCTTCACTTTGGGACGTGTAAGAGCAAGTCAACCAGCACAGCCTCTGGCCCTGAGAAGCTACATGAAAGTGTTTTAAACATGGTGTTTTTTTTTTTTTTTTCCCCCAGAGGGCTGAGGGTGGGGTGTTTTTGTTTTGCCACACTTGCCAGAGAGTTCCTTTCTCTTACTCATTAACAATGGATTATTTATGCTGAAAACCTTAGGAAACCATATCATGAAAGTCAGGTGACCAAATAATTGGGTTTCTGAAATATAAGGAAACAGATCCACGGGATGTAATTCAAATAATCATCTCCAAAGTCATTATCTCAGCTCCTATTCTGCTCGGCACTCACCATAGTCAAGGGTGCAATTCTGTGACAAGTGTCTGCAATCCTGACTTCGTATCTTACTGATTACAGAGTATTAGAAAGCCCATGAGCTGTTGGCCAGGCCAATCTTGTGACTCCCTTGGAGGACTCCAGATGTGTGCTGGTGAGAGCACAAGGTGTCCACCCCTGTTCCAAACAGAGGCTAAGTGTGGAGTGCCCATGGGCACAGTGTCAGTCATGTTCCAGAAATGCGATTTTTTAAACATTTGAAGAAAACATGCTTTTTTCCCTAAAATACATAGTTAGGACTATAAATTTGCACTAAGCTAGAATATAACTGCATGTCTTAGGGTTTCAAAGCCAACGTTAATTCAAACTTACAATGTGAGACACACCAAACTGTATATAAAGTATGCAGTATATACAGTGTACAATTTAACTTTGGATTATATTTATTCCCATGGATCTATCACAATAGTCAAGACAAGAAATCAGCCGTCTCCATGTAAGTATTTTTTTGTTCCTTTAAATTCCCCCCTGCTATACCTCACCTCAACTCCTCATACCTCCATCTCCTGGCAAATTCCGACCTGATTTGGTGTGGAGGTAAAGTGCATTTTCTGGAATTTTCCGTAAGTGGAATCACACAGGGTGTACTATTTGGCATGGTCAGGGGAAGCTCTGGCTCCTTTTGCTCAAAGTTATTTTGGGATTCACCCATGGTTTTGCATGCATCAACATGCTGAGTAATTTGCCTTTGTGTAGCTATGCTAAACTTGCTTTTCCAATGACCACGTGATAGACACTTGTGTTGATTCCAGCTTTTGACTGTATCACATGAAGCTGCCCTAAGCATTCATGTATAAGTTTAAGAGGAACGTTCAGGCTTTATTGAGGGGCATGTTTCACTTTTCCAGAAACTTCATGTTTTCCAGAGTAACTGCAGCTCCTCACATTACCACAAGCTGTTTCACAGAGTTCCTTTGCTTCCTCTCCTCACCGATGCTTACCGTGATCCATCTTTGTGTTTTTCACAAAATTTACAGATTTATATATTTAATGGAAGCACAGAGTTAGAGAGAGAGAGAGAAAGAGAGAACCAGATAAAAGAGAGAGATCTTCCGTCTGCTGGCTCACTTCTCCAAATGGCCTCAATGACCAGGATGGGCCGGGAGCCAGGAGCTTCTTCCAAATCTCTCATATGGGTGTAGAGAGCTGGATTGGAAGTGGAGCAGCCCAGGCTCTGAACCACACGAATATGGGATGCCGGCACTGAAGTCATTAGCTTTACCAGCCACACCACGGCGCCGGCCCAATCCAACTTTTTAAATCTAGACATTCTGCTCAGACATGGGGCATTGTGGGTCGAGCTCCTCCCTGTAACTCCTGAATCCCCTGTGGGCCTAGCTTCAGGTCCCGGCCACTCCACGCCTGTTTCAGCTCGCTGCTAATATGCCAGGGAAAGCAGCAGAGGATGGCCCAAGGGCTTGGGCTCCTGCACTTACATGGGAGCCCTGGAAGAAGCTCCTGGCTTCTGGCTTTGGCCTGGCCCAGCCCCAGCTACTGTGCTATCTGGGGAGTGAATCCGCGGATTGAAGATACCTGTCTCTCCCTCTCTGTGTGACTCTCAAGTAAAAATAAAACAGATGCTAAAAAGAACTCTAAATATTCTAATAGTTTTATTGTAGTGTATAGCTATTTTAATTTGCATTTTCTTATCCACTAACGACATGTTTCAATTTTAGCCTTCATCATTACATATTTTGATGCAAGCACAAATGATAATGTTTCTAATTTAAATTGCTCATTGTTAGTTCCCATGTAGCACATAGGAATGCATTTTGATCTTCTTTATTGATCTTTGTCAGTTTTGTTAACCCTACCTACAGTTTCAGGGGCTTCGCTATGGACTTCATACAACTTTCTATACAGACATGCGCCTTTGTGACTGAAGTGTGTGATGCTACATTGGGTACAGTGCTCTGTGGATGGCTGTTAGGCAGGTTGGTTAATAATGTTCAAATATCTTATGTTCTTTCTTGTTTCTGTGTCCCTTTTCTTACAGAGATAAATATTTAAATACTTGACTATTTGTGTGAGTATATATTTATCTGTTTCCCTTACACTTCTGTTAGCTTTGTTTTTATATAGTTTGAAGTTCTGTTACTTTCTGGATATGTGTTCTTGGTGAGATTTTCATGATTAGCTTATCATCATGAAATGACTGAGTATATTCTTTTCTCTAAAATCTATTTGATCTGATTTTTCCTTACTTTTATATCATATTTAATGGGAGTTTGTTACAGGCACCTTAAAGTGGAGTCCTGCTTTTTTGTACGGTCTGACAATCTCCGTCTTCAAAGCCATGTTTAGACCATCAGTATTTAAATGATTATTTTTATGGTTGGGTGTAAATATACCAACTTGCTTTTTGTTTTTCATTCGTCTAATCTAATATTTGTTTATTTTTGCCTTTTTAAATAATTCTCTTGGATTGTATATTTCTTTGTGTTATCTTTAGTGATAGTTTATTATTTGTTTTGTTATTATATATTCTTTAAGGTGCTGCCATCTAGCCAGTCGATGTGCTGTGTGCTTTATCTTGCTTGTGGTATAGACATACTGCAGCCACTCTAAGACACGAAGAAAGCCGAATGTCAGGGAAGTAAGGTAACCAGCGACCTTGGCTAGGAGCTAAAATAGCGATCCCGCCCCACCGACTTGAGACCAGGTGCTTTTCCCACAGAGTACGAGTATTGCAAGCATAGCTGTCAGTACACTTTCTTTGGAGAATATCAAGATACCACAAAAAAATTATAATCACCAACAGAGAAATGGTGCATTTTTTTTCTTGTGCAGGAAAATCTAAGTGTGATGCTCTCACTGGAGAAGTCCTGCAACTCCTGGGCAGAGTGCTGGGATAGGCATCACACATGGCATCAATCAGGGTAGCAGCGAGAGATCAATCTGTGTGCCAGCATTTCAGTAGAGACCCTGGAGCAGAATTTGGATTCCCTTGGCTCTTCACATTAGTCACTCCAGGAGAGCAATTCACATCCCATAAATCACATTCAGACGGTGACTCATAGTGTTGTCTGGAAGTGTATTTACTCATCTTATTCCATGTGCCAGAATTAAAGAAAATGTGACACTGTCAGTATGAGATGTATGTCTATTTGGACCTGGTCATGTAAAAATTGGATGCAAGATGCATTTTTAACACTGGGATTGTGCCGTTAATCTATTAATATATTCCATTTAGGGAGATCAGAATTTTTGTTCCAGAGATCATCTCAGGATCAAAGAAAGAGTCTATTAATAATATAAAGGAATATGTCAGTGCTACTTTTAAACACAAGTATAACATAAATAAAGACCAATACTTAAGGCTCAAAATAAATTTTTGAATTCTCTCAGTTCTCTTAGATGTATTTTCCACAGTATAATTGCATTTATGTCCAGTATTACTGCAAGTGTTACATATTTATAAGATTAAAATGAAATGTCCTACTGGCTATTTACAAACTTATCATTTTTGTCATTATTATCGATGGCTCCAAGTAGTTGATACTTAATCTCTGAGCCTATGAGACAGGTCATAAATATAATCAGTTTTTACAACTCATCTGATTTCTGTTTTTCTCCGCTTCGAGAAAATCAAGAGTAGAGTTTTAAAGCCAAAACAGTGTTTGTTAAACCCATAAATTAACTAACTGTAATTTTTCCTGATATTGTTTTCTAAAGAACATTAATGATGCCTGAATTTCTTTCTTGTATTTAGATGTTGATACACAACAGCTTCAAAATATAACTCCTGGACTGGTATTTAGGTGATCAAGAGAACTGTTTGACATGGGTGCTCTTCTCTACCCAATATCCAAATAGATTCAGTGTGTATTGGGAGAAAGAACAAGGAATAACTACTTTCCACAAGTTTCCAATCTAAATGTACATTCCTGGCTGTGTACATACGCAAGCAAGTGATTACGCAAACTTAATCCATTGAAGACAATGGCAAGAAGAGCTTCTGTGCCGGGTACATGATAACAGAGAGGGGGAAGGTAAACAGTGAAAGCAGGAGGACAGAAAACAAGGACACTTATCCTAGTCCAATCACTCTTACTATAGAGCTGTACAAACTTTTCCCGACTTATCGTTCTTTACAGCCTTCCCCATATGGTTTAATAAAAACAAGAACTATCTCAAGCATTCCAGCAGCGGTTGTCTATTGAAATCGATGTTTAGCTGGCAGTTTCACTCTTTGATTTCTTTAAAAGAGATATATTCTTACTGCTTTTTGCATTTCGATTTCAGGAAATTGCTTTACAAGTATTGCAGTGTGGTGGCTGCTTGCCATGTTAGACGTGATGATGATGACACGTTATTCCCCTGTGTGTCCTCGGGAGGGAAATGTGCTGAGTTCCATCCTGGAGATCGACTTCACTCTCCAGGATGTGCCTTAGACAAGCTGATCATCTGGGTGAACGGGAACACAAACTCTATAGATCTGAGTGTAAACCTTCACTCTGAAAAGTCAGAGTGCAGGGTATAATTTTACGGAGGGTTATACTAAAATGCTAATGCTGATTAATGAGCTGTTCACTTGTTTATTCAAAGTATTTCTAAATGCTTCCATGTATCAGGCATTGTATTTGTTTTTGGTTATAAATTGGTGAATGGAGCACATCTAACCGTTGCTCACAGAACTCAAAATTTAATCTGAGCATCAGTGATCAAGTATACAAATAAAAATGTACAGTATTACTTATGGTACAACTTTATTTGATGAGTGTTAGGACAGAGAATAAGTTGGGTGGACTCCTATTCAAAACAAAGCCATGGAGTGTCCCTGACAGAGTGAGCCTCTGAGCTAAGATTCAGGGACAGGATCCACCTGCTGTGTGTATTCTGCAAATATGATTCCAGGGAGAGGAAGTTCCTTGAGCAGAGGTTCAGAGACTCCAAAGCTTGGCACATGTAAGAAATGTAAAGGGCTCAGTGTGCAAAACTGAAGTTGGAAAAGGTGTAGTTTGGGTTATTTAGGGGCTTATGCATCACAGTGCGGTGTTTCAAATTTATACAAAGACTGCAAGAATATGAAAATTTCGTTTTTTGTTTACTTAGCAGTATTCCTTCTATTACTCAATAGAAATTATCGAATTAAAATATTATCTTCCGTTGCCCAACACAAATTAATAGTTGTTTACGTTGATGCTGAATAAGAGTGATTTTGGCACATGCAATGGAAAAGAACGGGCACTGGCATACTGCTGAAATGCTGAAGGAATTGGTAATGACTTTGAAATGACACAGACTAAGATTAAGGGGGTAGAAACAGATTTAGATCTCCATTTGTGTTTACTCTTTAACACGATTCTGTTGAACTTCAATGGATTGAAAAATAAATCCTGGATTTATTGATGTCTCATGATATAATGTGACATTATACGCTCTATGATGAAATAGTGCGACAAGCAGGATTCAGGAATGGATAGTGTAATGGAGATGAAAGCGTTTTCCAGTTTGGATCTCCACACTTTCAAAGGAAGATGGAAGTGAGCAGAAACTTAAAATATTATGCAGCACAGAGTACAATCCAGACATGTGTCAAGAATGTTAAAATTTAGAGCTATCCCCTGAGGCGACTCCAATTATGTAAAGCGTTCACTTGACTAAGGGAGTTGAGGATAAAGGCCCATAGGACAAGTCAACATCATGGATAAATAAGAGCTATGATCAGATGCATTTTTCATGTTATTTGTTTGCCCTACTTTCAATCTTAAACACTATTTTCTTTCTACCAGTTATCCTTCATATCTTCCTACCCCGCAGGCTGTGGTTTGCTTTTGAGTTCTTCCAATGGTGTTCTAGCTAACACGTTCCCCTCCACACAGTGATTCTCTGTTTTTGTAGTTGCAAGACGACATCCACATATTAAGACAACACCGTTTTCCCTCTCAAAATACTGAAACTTGACCCAGATGAAAAATTATAGAAAATTAACGACTATGATGCTGGAAAGAAAACGTGTACAATGTGTGTAAGAGAAATTAGATCCGAGGGTGCAATTCAGATGAGAGAGTGGCAACGTGTGGTCGGAAGGGAAGGCGAACACACGTGTGCAGGCAGTGGCCTCAGAACTGAGGCTGGAGGAATAGGCTGCATTTTGCACGATGGGGCCATGTGGGGCATGAGCGCGGCCATGGCGTGGCCAGGCCAGGCCCGGGGACTCCGCATGCACAGCTGCCCCCGGGTGCCCCCGCCCGAGCTGCGTGGAACGGAGCCGCGCAGAACCAGGTAAGATGGCGCCCAGAGGAAGTAAGATGGGCAGAATCCAAAGTTGTTTACCACTCAAACTAATTGGCTGCGCAACATCAGGGGAGGTAACAAAACTAGTAACAAGTTTATAGACATATGGCTAGTCCTATAGAAATCCCCCCTGTAAGGTGATTTTTTAAGTGATTGGTTGGTCCTTAGCCCTGCCCCAATGACTCTGCAGTTTTGTGCTATAAAAGGTACTATTATGCACAAAGTAAATGAGTCCTTGCTACTAGACTTGGCTCCCCGCTGTGTCTGATTGTCTCCGGCATCAGGAGGCTGGGGAACGGGCGAGCGGTGCACTCACCTTTCCTTGGACCCAGTCCATCCTGTACGGGTGAACTAAGACCCTGCAGGGCCAGAGGATGAAGTGACAGAGTCTGGTGAATGAGAGGCACTGGGGCTGGTGCTGTGGCATAGTAGGCTAAGACTCCATCTGCAGTGCCAGCACCCCATATGGGTGCTGTTTCCAGTCCTGACTGTTCCTCTTCTGATCCTGTCCTCTGCTATGGCCTAGGAAAGCAGTAGAAGGTGGTTCAAGGGCTTGGGCCCTTGCACCTCTGTAGCAGATCCAGAAGAAGCTCCTGACTTCGGATGGGCCCAGCTCCGATGTTCTGGCCAATTGGGAAGTGTTTGTCTCTCCATCTCTCTATAACTCTGCCTCTCAAATAAAAAAGTCTTTTTGTTTAAGAGAGAGGCATTGAAACCTTCACATTAAGAACACTTAGAGTGACTGCTGCAAACTGGCAGTTTTGACACAAACTAGTATTACCCAGCTAGATCACTAATCTTATTCATCCTACCTGGCATGAGAGGACATTGGATATAATCAGAAATAATTACACTAAATATTTATTCTGATATAGCTCATCTATTCTACCATGGTAGCTCATCTCCCATTGACTAACATTTTTAACTAGTCTGCTCCCGATCAGTGCCAAGGTTAGTCGTCAGCAGGGATGGCGCATCACTTCTGAACTTGGTGTAACTGCAGCCCTCGTCTTGGCTGTTTGCCTGCCCCCTGTGGAACCACCTGCTCAGGGGGGAAAGCCACCTGCCGAGTCACAAGTAGCCCTGTGGAGGAGTCGAGGTAGCCATGCGCTGAGAGCTCCAGCCAAACCACAGGGCTGACGTTGGCAGAGGGTCCCCAACCTCCTTAAAACGCTTAGATGACCGCCATTCTGGCCACCATCTTGATGGCAACCTTATGGCTGTTCTGAGGCAGAACAACCCAGATAGACTGCTACTGGATTCTTGACTCAAACTGCTAGTTAATGGCGGATGTTTTAAGCTGCTAGTATGGGATGCTTTTTAAAGCACCAATAGATAACTAACGTAATCCCAAGCATCTAGAATCATACCTAAGGTACAAAAGATTCTCAATAAAGGCTTAAACTGTTGAATAAATAAATGGAATGTTCACTACCTTTTGATGGAACTATTTTTCTTTTAGCTTGAAATGTAGCTCATTTTACTTAGAATTCAAATTATCTTCACATATTTATAAAAGTTAATAGACATATTAATTTGCAATCATCCAATGAACACCCTACTTATTCACTCTCTGGGAAAGCCCCTGACCTTCAAATAAGGATGTTGGCTGTAGGATAATACTTAGGTTTCAGATCAAGGCTATCTGTGATTTTTTTGTTTATTGTGTATGGTTTTATTTTATTCTCCAAAAGGACACCAGGAAAAAAAAAAAAAAACAAAACGGCTCATGAATGCATTGACACTTAAATGCAAAATTCTTAGGTAAACATGCAAAGACAATTGCAGGACTGAATTTTTTGTTTGTTTGTTTTTAATCTCTCTCTTTAGCTTCCATTATATTTACAAGTTCCCTGTCATGCGCTTATTTGGCTTGGCACTTGAATATCATGTGTATGTAGTCATGACTTTGGATATTATTGTCCTTATGTTCTTGATTAATCCTTTTTTTAGTATTAAATGCCAGTGTTTGATAGATGTGCATTTTTATAACTTATTCACATAACTTAGTATGGCAGATAGATTCCAAGGTGATCCTTTATGGTTTCTATACCCTAGATGTTTGCACCTTTGCATAATCTCCACTCCTTAAGGGCAGGTAGGACTTGTAAGGTACTTCTAACCAAGAGAATATAGCCGGTGTGATGGGCTGTCATGGCCACACAAAGCTGGAGACTCCCCTGGTGAAGCTGGTAGACTAAGTACCCATGTTAGACGAACTTCAGGTGCCTTCAAAAGAGCTGACGCAGATCCAAGACATCTCTCGTGCATTCACTAATGGAGCAGCCAGGTACTGAACTCTACCAGCAACCTAAGCGAGCTTAGAAGGGAATTCTTCCTCAGTCAAGTCTCTGATAAGCCCAGTAGACACCTTGATTGTAGCCTTGTGAATCCAAGAACAGAGGACTGGTTAAGCTGTTCTTAAATTCTGGGCTGGGGAAACAAGACTTATAAACATGTAGTCTTCGAAGGTGCTAGGTGTGCAGTAATTTGATATACGCAATAGAAAACTAATGATATTTTATGACCTGAATCTATTGTTGTTCATGACCTTTTAAGTCCATTTGTCTTTGGTGACTAAATTTGCATATGAATGTGTAGTTTTTGTGTTTTTTTTTTTTTTTCTGCCTTCTCAAAATATAACTACTTGGTTTTAGATTTAGATTTAAGGATAAATAAGACTATGTTTTAAGAGCAAATAGTCTCCTTTAATTTCCAAAAAGATTTATTTATTTGAAAGGCAGAGAAGTGGGGAGAGAAAGATAGAGGTATCTTTTATCCTCTGGTTCACTCCCCAAATGGCTGCAACAGCCAGGACTAGGCTAGGCTGAAGCCAGAAGCCAGGAATTCCATCTGGGTCTCCCTCATGGGTGGGAGGGGCTTCAGCACTTGTGCCATCATCTCCTGCTTTCCCAGGCACAATAGCAGGGGTCTAAATTGGAAGTAGAGTGATTGGAACTTGAACTGGCACCAAAAGCAGCAGCTTAACCCTCCGTACAATGACGCTGGCCCCTTTTGCTATTTTTATGACACCATCTGCATGGATTGTTCTTGTCTTGACACTAAATGACAATTAATGCTAAAACACATGGACACCTGTTCAACTGATTTCTGTGTAGGACAACAGAATGCAATGGAGAAGGCAGGATCATCTACTGTCGGCAGCTACTCTCACCTCTTATAAAATGATGGGGTCCCAGGGGTGGTAAATGAATTCTGTAGGAGTAACAGAGATCAGTCTCAGCAACGTGCAGCCAACCCACTTCTGCACAAAGGATCCACTGTTAGCCATTGGTTAGTTTTCTGCCCATCTTGGCTTCATTCTCAACAGATGGCTGCATGAAGACAGCCGCATTCAACAGAATCCTCATGTGGGATCCATCTTATTCAGCATGATTTATGCCATTCCCTGTGCCTCAAACTTTGCTTTTTCACTCTCAAGAGCATTTCTTTCATTAGTGTAAAGAGAAAAGATTTTTTTTTTTTTTGGACAGGCAGAGTGGATAATGAGAGAGAAAGAGAGACAGAGAGAAAGGTCTTCCTTTTTGCCTCTGGTTCACCCTCCAATGGCCACTGTGGCCGGCTCATCGCGCTGATCCAAAGCCAGGAGCCAGGTGCTTCTCCTGGTCTCCCATGCAGGTGCAGGGCCCAAGCACTTGGGCCATCCTCCACTGCCTTCCCGAGCCAAACACAGAGAGCTGGCCTGCAAGAGGGGCAACTGGGAAAGACTCCGGCACCCCAACTGGGACTAGAACCCGGTGTGCCTGCGCCGCAAGGTGGAGGATTAGCCTGTTAAGCCACGGCGCCGGCCAAGAGAAAGGATTTCATAAACTGATTTGCCATGGAAGAGTATACAAGAGATGGTTTCACATGCTAAAATCTACTTACCAAGCTTACATGCAACATCCCACTATAATTCTAATTGAAAGACTGCTCTTTACTATATTTCTCTAATAATGTTGTTCATGTCTTATTTTCTGTCTGCCTATTCTTCTGCCTCATAACACAACAATATCTTTGAGGGCTGGAATTTATTTACTTCTATATTCCCTGCCTTGGGCTTTGGTTCTTTTTTTCTTTCCTTACCAAGTACTCAGTCACGAATGTCAACGTTCAAGTTTTTCATGTATTATTTCATTCGACTCCCAAGTAACCACATATTTTAGGTAACATAATTATCTCTAATCTATAGATGAGGAAATTGAGACTTAATAGATTAATTTGAGGCATTTGCTATTAGAAAGAGCATGAGAGAATTTTTTAAAGGATAAAGGAAATGAAAGATAAGTTGTTCATAAAAAGAAAAATACAGCTAGAGAAATATAACTTCAGAGATTTTTGAGGGGGAAATATTTATAGTGAACACAATTTTAGAGTTCAGGCTCTGAAAAGATAACAAATACATTGAATGCAGTCTGCCTATAAAGGAAACACATTGCTTCCCCAAAATACCCCATAACGACAGAAGTACGGACTGAGAGAGGACATACAGAGTTACTGGACCTCACAGAACAGAACCATCATTTTACAACGGGAAGGACCGCATGCTGAGCTTTGACAGATTAATGTAGCAACATCCAAAGATATGTTGCCTAGGCAGAGAGTGAGACCAATGCATTTCCAGGTGACCAATAGTGGGAAAGGGAGAATGTGTATCTGGGAAAAATGTGAATGATTAAAAAAAATAAAGCAAATGCATAAATAAAAGCAGGTTAGTAGAGAAAATGTTGCTGTGTATTTCTCTCCTGTTGAGATCGATATCATGACCCTAAATTCCCCCAGTGGCATTCTCACACCGAGTAGGTTGTCGGTTTCAATTCTTAAGATGGCCAAATAGCTGAGCTAACTGCACGCTTCCTCACTGAGTTAAATAACATCTAAGTTTTATCCGTTCTTCTGAGCTACCATATTTTAAAAAGGTATGTACATGGCTTACCTGATGATTATTCACCATCTGCTACTCAAAAGCAGGATCAGTACAGGGCTTATCTTTGTATTTATCAAAGCTCCTGCCACAAACCCACTACCCATGGCAAGACCTTAGTAAGTGTTGAATAGTCTTGGGGTTGGGGCAGGGTAGGATGGGGAGTTATATGGAAATGGTTGAACTAGAAGTTAGCTCTAACTGGGAGAAAGGAGAGAACCATACACAAGTCAGGAATGGACAGTGAGCTCAACAGCAGCCACACAATGACGGCTTTGAGAGGTAACGAACAGAAGGACTCTGAAAAGTGGATGGAACAGGAGGTTAAAGGAGGGAGGCTCATACAATGGCTTAGGAGGCCAAGTAGGTAGTCGAGTAAGAAGAGACATGACAATATTGAGAGCCAAAGAACAAGAGAAAGGAAGCTAAATTCTATTTTTTGAGCAGCTTTCAAGTGTGAAAATCAGGGAAGTTATTTTTATTGTTGACATCATAAAGGAACATGACATGGCTTTTTTTTTTTTTTTTGTTAGTGGAAAAAATGTTGAGTCACAGTGTATTGATCATTGCCATTGATCGTGTTTAGCTTTCCACAGTCCCTGATATCTACTCATATCTGAGTATCACACAGACAAGTGCTCAAGTTCTGGTCAGACTACCGATGTTAAAATCCACGTCCTTCCTCCTGTGTGACTTGGGGTTCATTAGTTACAGTCCCTAGCTATAGATGATTTAAGAGAACATAAGTTTAGTATGTAACCCAAGTAAGTACAACTGCTGTGAAGATTAAAGCACAGTGTAAGTGTTCTTGACCTGTAACTACTCTACAAACTGTTACCAAGATTCGGATTTCTAAATTTCTGAGCATCACATTCAATGACAAACCCAGAACCCAATTATCCTATTATATAGGGTCTGCCTGTGTGTTATCATGATCTTAAGTTTTAGACTTGCAATTCCTTTTACAATGGGATCTATAGCATTTATTTTCTTAAGAACCAAAATGGCATGCCTTGCTCATTTTCCAGTGAGCAAAATTAAAGATTCATTTTTGAACTTTCTTTTGAATAAGGGAAAATTTCCACACAATAGAACTATAAATTTAAGTGAAAGAATACACTTTAGAATTCACAATAGATGGCAGACTGTGTTCTTAGTCTTCCTGAAGGTGTGAAATTGTAGTTAATTGCTTTGTTCTCAATTTTAAAGAGCAAAGAGTTCATAAATAATAAGCTCACGTGGCAGTTTGCAAGGCTCTAAAACCTCTCGATGTATTTTTCATTGCCAAAGATGTAATTCTTCTGGCTGCTGATTATTCCCATGAATTTTAAAATATTTTAAAATACTCAACAGAGACTGAACTACAGATGAAAATTATCTCTGAATTCTATTTTAATAGAGCTCTACGTGTCAATGAGACACCCTTAGCTTTCTGACACATGCATCTGGGAACGAGGTATACTATTTCTTATAAATACAGAGTTCTGCAATGAAATATAATAAGGAAATTACAGCTTCCTGTGTAACAATATGGGAATCATCAAAAACTTAAGGGTTACACATCCATACTACATTTACGTGCGTATACACAAGTGAGCACATATTTCAAACTTTTGTACCAAAATTAACTTATCTTTTAATTTCATTTTCCTTGTACTTTCTGAAGCTCCCTTGAATATATCCATATACAGACACTGTATCGTGCATGTGTGTGTGTATTTCACAACTATTTTTTCATTGAAGATATCAACCACTAATTTTCATAGTGTTCTTCTCAATAGCCTAAATCATTCTGCATTACAAATTTCACCAAGAAATTGAAAACACATGTTCTTAGGATACCCATAAGCACCATAGCTGTGTCACATGGTCGATCTATTTTTAGTGTTTTGAGGAACCTCCATTCTCTTCTTCCTATTGGCTGTACTAACTCGTATCCCCATCACCAGTGCAGAGGACTTGCCTGTTGCCCACATCCCCAGGAGCACTTGTTGCTTTCTGACTTTAAATGGTCATTCTAACCCGAGTGGGGTGATAGCTCTCAGGGCTTCGATTTGCATTTCCCTGATGGGCAGCATGGTGAGCCTTTCCTCACGTATTTGTTGGCCATTTCATTTCTTCTTTTGAGAAATGTCAGCTCAGATGCATTACGCATTTCTTAACTGGACACGGTCAGGTAGAAGGAGTGAGTTCTACTATTCCACAGCATAGTGGGGCAACCACAGTCCACAATAATGGATGATATTCTACAAAAAGATCTGAAAAAAAGAGGAACTGATGGGCTCCAAACACAAAGAAAGTTAAGGAAACAGAAAGCCTAGTTGCCTGGTTGGATTGGTTTCCTCAGTGCATATGTGTTGAAATACTGCACTGGACCCCATAAAAATGGATAATTTTTTAAAAGAATAAAAATAACAGTTTCATGTATGCTGAATATTATGCTATCTTTAATATAGTGTTTTAATATATATGCATCATATTTTGCCTGGTCGCACCAAAGATGAGCACAAATAACTTCATTAAAAACCAGACCTGGGGCCAACATTGTGTTGTAGTGGATGAGGCCACTGTCGGTACTGCCCATATCCTACATGGGTGCTGGTTTAACTCCCAGCTGCTTAACTTGCAATACAGCTCCCTGCTGGTGCACCTGGGAAAGCAGAGAAAGATGGCCCAAGTGGTTGGGTCACTGCATCCACATGGGAGCTTCCCTCAGGCTTCCAGCTTGCAGTCTCCCCAGCTCCTGCAGTTGTGGCCATTAGGGGAGTGAACCAGCGGATGGAAGATCCCTCCCTCCCTCCCTCTCTCCTTCCCTTCCTCTCTTTCTTTCTCTCCCTCTCTCTCCCTCTCCCCCCGCCCCATACATACACTCTCTCTGTAACTCTGCCTTTCAAATAAAATAAATCTTTAAAAAAAAAATCCAAACCCATAAGAATTACTTAAGGTAAATAATAAATAAAATTCATTGGGAAACCGCAGCATCTTAAGATTCATTGAGTTCTCGGGGCATTAACTCTTCTTGGACACCATGTATCATCATTTTTGATTTGTTAAGTCGTCCAGGAAGGCTGTGTTTACAAAGAAGCCCCAGGCCTAACGTCATCATCAGAACCTTCTTGCCGGTGGCCTCCTGGTTAGCAGACAGAGTGGTAGCAACAAATAACTCCTCAAGACAAGCAAGCAAAGCAAGCCTTCAGTAGGGCAGTTGCTTTACAGACACAACTCCCTGCTCTCAGAGTCTTCAGTGGAATACGAAGATTTGCTGTTTCTTACACTGAAATCTCTAAAGGTCCCATTTTCCACTGGCTTATTCAAACTCCCACCATCTCCTAAACAAACAGTTAGAAATCAGACTAGGAAACATAGTTGCAAAAGAACTAACTGATGATACATTTCTTAACCTGTTTCTGAAGTTCAAGATAATTTTTTTTAGTGCCATGTTTTGGCTTTTGGAAATGTCATGAGAGAACAATCAATTTTAAATATTATTAAACATTGCGTTCTCTGTGCTATGGCAAGCAGCAATTGGCATTGAGAAGTGGCCAATATTGACATTTTAAACATGACATGTGATGCCAATTCCATCACTTACAAACCCGCATTAACGGAACACACTGTCTACTTGCGTTTCTAGTCCTTGCATATATTCCCACTGAACTGGGGAATTTTTACTTTTTACCTGTTGAACTCTTTATTTGGTGCAGCATTACATACTTGACTGTAATGTCAATTTAAAATAGGTTACCTGAATAACTAAAGAAGGAAGGGAGGAAGGAGGGAGGAAGGAGGGAGGGAGGGAGGAATGGAGGGAGGGAGGGAGGGAGGGAGGGAGAGAGAGAGAGAGAGAGAGGGAGGGAGGAAGAAAGAGGAAGAAAGAGAGAAAGAGAAATGAGGGAAGGGAGGAGGGAGGGAGGGAATGGAATGGAATACATTATAACAAAAAAAACCCTCTCATTTTTTTAAATGTTTGTTTGTTTATTTTCACACTGAAAGAGAGAAAGAGAATAAGAGAGAAACCTTCCATGTGCTGGTTCACTCCCTACATATCTGCACCAGCTTGGACTGGGCTAGGCTCAAAGTAGGAGCCCAGAACTCCAGCTGGGTCTCCTATGTGGATGGCAATGGTAGGGGTCCAAGTACCTCAACCGTCATCTACTGTCTCCCAGGGTACATTAACAGGAAGGTAGATCAGGAGTGGAGCAGCTGGTTCTTGAACTGGCACTCCAGTATGGGGACATAGGTGACCCAAGTGGCAGCTTAAACCCACCGCACCACAACGCCCCCCCCCCGCCCCCAGCAGTCTTCCTTCAGTAAGTTTTTTTCTGGTGAGTAAAATGTTTGAGAAAATAGTTTGTAAATTTAGAATGCTAGGCAAAGATGAATCACTATTATTTTTTCCCCTCATTTCAAATAGTTTGAAGAGCTCTCTTAGAGCTCTCTTGTAAGCTCAAACCAAGTATGATACATCCTCATTCAAGATTTAAATACCGGGACAATTTAAAAATTATTAATAATGCCATGGTGTAGAGTTAAAAATAACTCTTATGCCAAGCAGCAGCAGGCGGATTTAAAATTGCAGTGATGAGTCATCACAGTCTCATCAGCTCCTTTGTATAAACCAGGCTCGGAAACAGCTAATTTTCTTTTCACTCATCATTTCTTTTGCATGGTGTAGTTTAAATGACTACTTGGAGGATGCACTGTAGCGTATCCTGGAAAATTACAAGAAGTTTGTACCACGTGATCCCTCAACTCTTTATGAGAGAGCACACTCCCATGCCACGGTGTGCAGTGGTGACGCCTCAATTAATTGTATATAACAAAGCCATGTCAATTAAGTTCTTTTTTTTTAACTTGTATCATCTGGTATTTTGGGTCCCTAACAATCAGTAGTTGCAGGAAATGGACGGCTGAAATCAGAACGGTTCTCATCTCTGATTTTCAGATTCTCAGGAACACATTTTTATTTTTTCTCCTTTCTAAATTGCCTCCCTTTTAATCTTCTTCCTCCATCAGTTGTCACTGAAATGAAAAGTTGCACTCAGTGTTTTATATTAGGGGCAGTGTTGGGAGGCAGTGGGTTAAGCCACCACTTGGGATGCTCACACCCCATATTGGCATGCAGGTTTGCATCCTGGCCACTCTGCTTTTGATTCAGTTTTCCTGGGAAGCAGTAGATGATGGCTCAGGATTGGGCCCCTGCCACCCATATGGGGAACCTGAATGGATTTATGGACTCATAGCTTTGTCCTGGCCCAGCCCTGGCTGTTGTGGCCATTTAGGAAGTGAATTAGCAGATCTCTATCTCTGTATCTTTATCTACATCTTTCCCAGCCCCCACACTGTTGCTCTGCCTCTCAAGTAGATGGGGAAAAATTAAACATTTATATTAATTTTATTTATTTAGAGACACAGAGAGATTGACTGGGAACATGCATTCCCTTTTGCTGGTTCATTCTCCAAATGCCCTCAACCGTCAGGGCAGGGTGATGCCAAAGCCAAGAGCCTGGAGATCAATTAAGGTCTTGCACATTGTTGATCTGAACTCAAATATTGAGGCATCACCTGCTTCCTCCCAAGGCTGTAAATTATTGGAAACCTAGAATGGCAAGAGGAGCAGGGATTCCAACTCCTTCCCTCTGACACGGGATGTGAGCTCAGGACGGCATAACCCCTCCACTGCAGCCCACCCCATACTTCTGTAAAGCTTGCAAGATTTTCTTCTATATACTGAAACCCAGCTCATCGCTCCAAGTTATAATTTACAACAGATATGAAAGAAGTTTAAGGTCTAGAAGGAAGAAATAAGAAAGTGCAATAAATAGAACATCTTTCTGGTTTCCCTGAGACCAGAGAAACCATTTTACTTGCTAATTCACACAGATTGGCTTGGTATAACTTTGCCCTCCACTCTGTGCCCTACAGACATGAGATGCGTGAGCAGCTGTGCTTAGAAGTGATGATTCTTTGCAAGAAAAATAATCAGGGCATATTGTGGGGTTCAGTATAAAGAGATGAGATTTTACCCATACTTTAAACAAAATAGGCATAGTTTGTAGGCTGTGCCTTTTCTCCTCCTGTTGTGTAATACATCGTGTTGAACCCTGTAAGCACAAAAGGAATTATAACTTTTAAGGTGAAGCAGAGTTTAATACACATTTCATACATAGCCACCAATTCATAAATGCTTTATAAGCTAAAACAAATTAGAGAAAGGAAAATTCTGGGTTTTTGTTGGTATTTGCCTATGTTAATCATGCATTTGTTCTCACTCAAAATATCAGGTTATTTCTTTTTCTCTCTGTGTGTGTATGTCTCCCACCCCCATCCCTAGCTTGCAGAACTTAAAAGTGCGAAAGACACTTTCAATCAGATAGTTTCTAAGTGGTCTGGACCAGACACTGGCCCGGAGCTTCTGCAAAACTGCATTCACAAATTATCTTCAATGTCCCCTTGACAATGAGGGTGATTTCAGCTGGAAGTACGATCAGACCCTTATTCCACCGCCCAGTACAGTGCTCTAAGATTTCTGCGAGCTGCTGGATGGCTTCCGACCTGGCTGGTGCACTGTCCACAGACATCTTCAAAGTCTTCACTGCTTTTCCCCTCTCTCCTCTGTCTCCTGCGTCTCACCAAAGCCTTTCCTCCTGTGTTATGTGGTGGTGACAGAGGTTCAGCAATGATGAGCGAGAAGAAAGGAGTCTGTTCCTCGACTCTTTAAAATTTACATTCCAGTGACCTTTGCCAGCTCGGGCAGCTCTTGGTCCTGGCAGCTTGCACAGCCCCGGGGACACACCTGCACTGCCTCACACCTGCCAGCTCTGCTCTAAGGAACCAGCTGCTTGCACTCCCAGCAATTGTCAATATCCACTGTGGCAGCCTCTGCCTGCCTAAGCTCTAGGACCTAATTCTACAGGAATAATCACATTTTTGCTAGGGTTCTGGGAACAGGGATATTCATACATATGTACATATATATGACTCCAATATACATATATAAGTCATATATATATGAGTGATGTATATTTCCCCACAAGCTCCATTTTTTTGTAACTTGACAGAAAAATGTACAGACCATGGGACTAATTGATATGAACAACAGTCTTTCTGTTACAGGCAAGATTGATTGAATGTTAAACTTAGTGGGACAAGGACAAGGACAAACAGATTATTTGTGTGATTTTAAAACATCTCTCCTAAGTTATCTGTCAATTACAAATGCAGAATCAGTTAGTTTCACTGTTGAGGAGCTCACCTTAAGGAAAGGAGCCAAGTTAGCATTTCTAGGAAGAAGATGAATCCACACTGTGTGCCCACTGATGGATGGACACACATTTTCACTGTACTCCTGCCAAATGTGCCGGACCTCCATCTACTCTGTGAACAGTCATCACACAGACTCACTTGAAATACAGCATCATGTCTCCTGGCCAGCATTCTTCAAACATGCCAAGGCCATGGAGGATAATGAAAGAATGAGAAAATGCCAACAATCAGAGACCTTAACAACTACGTTAGATATGAGATCAAGAATTAGATCCTCCAACAGAAAAAAGTCTATTAGTGGAAAAGCCACTGAAACTTCAAGAAGGTTTGTGGTTTAACACTACTGCAAAATTCAACTAAATCCTGTTGTCTGCTGTTCATTTTCTGGTTTGGAGCACTATGCTTATGCTTACATAAAATTGCAACATAGGGGGAACCGGGTGGAGGTTGGACAAAAATTCTATTTATCTGGAGCTCAAGATTTTAGAAAATTTATCACATTAAGGTCCCCCAACTTTTGCCTGTGGGCCAAATCCTGACTCTTTCTGTAAATAAAGCTTTGCTGGAACACAGCCACATGCCTTATTTGCATATTATCTGAGGCTGCTTTTGTGTAGGAAGAGCGGAGATGCATGGTCGCAACAGGGGCGGTCCGTGGCGGATCAAGTACTCAGTGCTTGGCTCTGGAGAGAGCAATTGTGGTGACCCCTGCACCACCTCACACACAACCTGGGCATTGCCCTGCAGTGCTAGGTGACAGGCAGCCAAGGCCAGTGTGGGAGAGAAGATGGAAAGGACCAGAAAGCGTGTATCCGTGTGATCTACCCCACTCCTGCTCCTTAAATTCATGGTCCCCTCTGGCGGAGCCCCTCTGAGTCACATCTCGAGCTCATAGCCCTACCTCTGACCTTGCAGGTTCTCTCCCCATGCACACCCTTCAAAGCTGGAGTTCCTCAGGGCTCTCCCGACTTCCTCTCCTCGATCCCCGCCTGGCTATGGCTTCTTACCAGGAGTGTCATCCGAATGGGAATCAGAACGCCTACTACCTCTACCTACGACCTCCCTGGCAGCCTCCAAACTTCTGTGACTCAAATATCCAGCTACCCGTTGTATTGTGAATCAACTCATTCAACACGTAACTCAATAGCATCTCTTAGGCACTCGCTTTCCCTTTCTTCTACTTCAACAAACAGTGTCATTAAAAACCCACTCCATGGGGCCGCTGCCTGCAGTGTCAGCATCCCATATGGGTGCTGGTTCATGTCCCAGCTGCTCTACTTCTGATCCAGCTCTCTGCTATGGCCTGGGAAAGCAGAGAGAGCCCAGGTCCGTGGGCCCTGCACTCGCATGAGAGACCTGGAAGAGGCTCCTGGCTCCAGATCCGGATCGGCGTAGCTCTGGCCATTGCAGCCATCTGGGAAGTGAATCAGCAGATGGAACCCCCCCCCCCCCGCCCCCCAGCCTCTCTGCCTTTCAAATAAATAAAGCTTTTTAAAAAATGCAAAAAAATTATTAAAACCCACTCTGTATCCCCAGTGTGCAATTCATTCTCAACTCCTTTCTTCTTCACCTCCAAGTTGCGTGAATGACCAGTCTGCTTCTCTGACTTGCTAAGCACACCCTCTCCTCCCCATCCCTCTGGCCACTAGTTTATTCCGGGCCATTCGCATCTCTTCCTCAATTCTGGAAAATCCTCTTCAGTCGTACTGCTGGCTTCTGGTCTACGTGTGTCCCCTCAAATTACTTCTTTATGTGGAATTCATGGAGAATTTGAGACAATTCTACCACACCCTCTGCCTGCAGCCCTGTGGGGAATAGTCTTGGGGGCTGAAATGAGTTCAAGGTGGTCTACAATGCTTCCCGGGCCTGGAGAACCAGCCCGCTGCTCCCTCCCCATGCTCTTCTCTCCTTATCCCCTCCTGCGGTAACATTCTATAGCTCATACGTGCACCTGTCATTTTCACACAGAGACTCTCGGTGGACTGCTTCCTGCTCATTCACTTTTTCTGGTTCTTCAGATCTTGGCTAAGATGCCATTACCCTGGGAGCTTCCTCTGACCCACCTTCACGTAGCCCAGCACTCATCACTCTGCACCAGAATTTCTTGCTTAATCATGTCTGTTCCCTACTCTCCATAAGGTTCATGGGGGCCACGCTTTACAATGTGTCAGCTACATGGCAAACTAGGGAGAAAGGAAAAAAAATGGCTCTGTTCTTAGTCTTGTCTTACCCAGGGTCCCTTTCTACGCTCTTCTCATTCTCAGCTCCACTTTAAGCACTTTTTTTTTTTTCCAATAAGCACATTCTGTTCAATCCCATCAAGGTATTTGCATTTTCATAAGTTACACTTGAGGGCCAAAAGCTGTTCAGTAACATCCAGATGAAGCTGTCGAGAAACCCCACACCTTCATCGATTACCTATTAAGGCAGGAAACTTAAGCCAGTCCAGTTCGAATATAATCCCCAGGTGGCCACCTATTGATAAGGCCACACCTGAAACAGGGCTCTTTTTGCTTCTAAAATATAAATTAAGTACCACACTTTATGAAATTTTAATTATGTACTAGTACCAAGTAACTTATTCATTCCTTCAGTTCATTTAGTAATTCCCTACTTACAGTCACTCTATGATACACATTTGAACCTTGGAATGTAAACCAGAAGATTCAGACCTTGGTTTTAAGAAGTTACCAAGGCTCTGTGATGATGAATACACAAACAAGATTCCAATACAGCCCAGTAATTGCTGCAATGGATCACTTCCTCAAAGCACAGGGGGAGCATATGGCAGGTGCATCTGGGAGAGGCCCAGGAAGAAGAGCAGAGAATTCCATGCATATTAAATTATGCAACTATCAAATGTTGAGACTCGATAAGTATTTGAGGTCATCTGGTTTATCCTTCGTACATCAGATTCACACTTTTCTTAATTAATGAAAAACATGTGACTGGGGAGATTATGGGGCTTGCCTAAAATTGCCAAGGAGTGTCAAAATGATAATTGCAACTCAGGCTACCTACAAAGAAATCCAGCTTTAAATTAAAAAAAAAAAAACCTTTCATGATCTTTAATTTGTCTTGGGAACTATGTCTTTGCAAACTGCCAAACTTGAAAAATCTTCCGTTTGTATTCATGCACAAAAAGTCAGAAGTGTTTGTACAGTCAAGGACAATTTACTCTTCCTTTCCACAAGTCAGTTAACAGAGCAATGAACTGGCGTTATGCACTGTGCAAAAAGAAGCAAATGTTAGAATTTCAGCCCAGTGTCCCAGGGAGATCTAAAACACCCAGAAGCAGGGGTCAGGGTTGGGTAGCTTTCTTACAAGTGGCAGAGTAAGTGATGCCCGTATAACTAAGAGGCTGCTTTGAAATTCTACTTCTCCTATATATGTGTAATTATGTATTATATACAATTAAGTGTAACCTTAACATACAGTTAAGATGTGTCTTATTTTGCTCATTAAAATGTGCTAATTAATCCATATCCTTTTTTTTTTTTTTTTTTTTTTTTGCACTGAGAGCATAATTTCTGAAGAAAACACAGAACAAACAATGAAGCATGAACCACAGTTCTGTACTAGGGATAATTTCCCATCAGGACACTGGTACATAGGGAGAAGCTGCCCAAACCTAAGTCCATTTGTCACTTTAGGACTGAGTGTCCTGCACCTATTAACGTGACCTCTCTCTGTGCATTTGAAGTAATGACTTGGTCCATGAAGGACTTCTAACAAGGAAAGTCATCCATTTTTCTAACATAAATTTTCAATTTGGCACCAAGGAAAGTGAGAAGCACAGTATACCTTAAGAACATAAAGTCTATAAGCAGCGTTTCACAGAAGTGGGCAATTCTGATATCTCCGTAGAAAGAAAACAAGGCTCAGAGAATGCCAGTTTTTGATTTGGGGCTGGGGCGGACACAGATGTGGACCCTCGCATCTTCAGAAGTCTGCTTCTGTGAGCAGAGGGTCTAGAAGGAACACCTGGCCTCTGTGGCCCCTTCTCTCTGGCTGAGTCTCTGCTACACCTGTAGTGCTTGCATGCTGTGCTCGTGTCTTTTCTGATCTCACCAGGTCTGGGGACAAACTCTGCCCCGTTACCCTGTGGTGCTGTCTCCGGGAGCTCTCCTTCGTTCTGACTCACTCAGAGGGACTATGACAGGCTGAGGCTAGGGATCACTCTGTGGACAAACAGCAGCACTTGGGGAACTGATCCAGGGGAGGAGTTTGCCAGAAACAGGGGAGAGAGATCTGGAAGTGGGGGTTAGAGCCACAGAGCAGTTTGCTCACATCCCAGCATTTAGCAGAGTGCACACGCACTTCAGCTACATCAGAAGCTGCCTACATGGTTTCTGTGAGTCACGGCATCATTGCTGCCTACAGTTCAGCAAGCTTACAGTGCAACACATTACTAAGGGGTCTCTGTGCTGTGAATGAAAAGGCCATGCTGCCTAAGGGATGCAACGCCAACTTCGCGTTGGAATCTCTCGCTGCGCGACATGGGTTCCAAGATTGCTTTTACTCTTAGCTTTGGAAGGCAGCCTGAGAGACCTGGAGTAGAGACAGAAAAGTGTGCACCTGGGCAACCAAGAAGTCAAACGCCACTCAAACTACGGACTGAAAGTGTGGCCAAGGTGGACTGATTAACCCCTCAAGTGTTGTGGTTCTGTCTGTCCCAACAGATTTCTTGGTGTGTAATCACTCCATCACACACTTCACTCATTTAAAATATGTAATGCATTGTTTCTCAGAATAGTCAGAGTTGTGCAAGCATCTCCACTACTGGCAGAGCATTTGTCTCCTAAAGAGAAGCAGGCGCACTCAATCTCTCCATCCCAAGCCCTGCGCCATCAGTAACCAATTTCTTACATCTACAGATTAACCTATTCTGGACACTCAATGCCATCATACAGGGAGTGACCTTTTGTAACCAACCTCTTTCCAACGCCATAAAGTTTTCAAGGTTCACCCATGGAGAACTGTGGGCCAAGAGTACTCTGTTCCTTTTTATTTCCAGGTAACACTGCATGTGAGGATACAGTGGTGTTCATCATTAATCAGCATTTGAGCTATGTCCACTTTGTGGCTATTACCGATACTGCTGCTATGGCCACCAGTGTTGGAATATGGTCTTAGTTACTTGGGGTATACCTCTCTGAGTCAAACTGCTTGGTCATGTAGCAATTGTGTTTCATATTGAGGACCTCTTTTCAATACCAACAAAGAGTAAGTCTCCCAAATTTTTCCCTCTTTGACAAGGTTTGCTACTGTTTGATATTTACTTTCCTTGTAGCCAGGCTAGTAGACATGAAGAGGGTAATTCCTAGGGATTTTGGTTTGCAATTCCATGATTTGAAGAGATGTATACTGAGATTTTTGATCCATTTCTGACTGCATTATTTTCTTTCTTATTGAATTCTAAGAGATTATCAATACAGGCTTTGTTTTTAGAATCCAATCCTCTCATCTACCTTGAAGAGACAAATCTGGTAGATTTTACACACACACACACACACACACACAGAGTTCCTCTAAAAACCTTGTGAGAAAATAAGGTTAAAATGTAGCAGTTTTAGATATTTATTTTTAGAGTTACAGAGAGAAAGTGAGAGAAAGATCTTCCATCCACTGGTTTACTCCTCAAATGGCCAAAACAGCCATGGGGTGGGGCAGACCAAAGCCAGGTGCCCGGAAGGTCTGTGTCTCCCATGTTGGTAGCAGGGGCTCAAGCACCTGGCATTAAAAGCAATGGCTTGACTCACTGTGCCACCATGCCAGCCTTCAAACTTAAATATTTTGATACAAAAAAACAAATCCTTGCATGATTTTTTCAAAACACGTATTTTTCATGAACTTTTCAAGATCCACTGTATTCATGGAGTTAAAAAAAAAACTTTCAAATCAAAATAAAGTTAATTCTATTTCCACAAACTGCTTTGAAGTACATTCCTGCGCATGCATTTCACACAGTAAACCGAGTAGAGGAACACTGGAGGAAGCAGTACCTCCTTAGTTGCAGAATATATTACCTATTACCATCTTTGGCTAACAAGTTCAATTTTGCATTTGATTGAGTAATTTTTTTAAGAAGTATTTATTTATTTGAAAGTCAGAGTTACACAGAGAGAGAAAGAGAGGCAGGAGGGAGGGAGGGAGGAAGAGAGAGGGACAGAGAGGGAGAGAGAGGGGGGGGGCAGAGACAGAGACAGAGAGAGAGAGAGAGAGAGAGAGAGATCCTCCATCTGCTGGTTCATTCCCTAGCTGGCTGCAACGGCTGGGCTGGAGTTGAGCCGATCCAAAGCCAGGAGCCAGGAGCTTCTTCTGGGTCTCCCATGTGGGTACAAGGGCCCAAGGACTTGGGCCATCTTCTACTGCTTTCCCAGGCCATAGCAGAGAGCTGGATCAGAAGTGGAGCAGCCAAGACTCGAACTAGCACCATACAGGATGCCAGCACTGCAGGTGGCGGCTTTACCCGCTACACCACAGCACCGGCCCCCTATCAAGTCTTTCAAACCCTTTGCATACACACAAAAAAGTCCCAGTTGTATGAAGTGGGTCTACCTGGTGTGCCACCTATCCATCAGCAGTACTCTTGGGATATAAAACACCAATCTGATAAAGTTCTCTGGAAAACAGAGGGAAACTCCTAACCAAACATCATTTAATAGGCACAACGTGGCCATCCACACAGAAGGTGCAACTCCTGGTACCTACCACACATTGTATGAATCCATTCCCAAATTCCTACAGCAGAAACTTTGATCAAGCTAGAGAGGAAGTGAAATAGGTAGGGAAACAGCCGCTGATGGAGGGGTGTGGGGAGGAGACAGAACCACCCTCCTCCCAGGCACAGATACGATCGCACTCTGTCAGGAGAATCGCAGCACAGGCTTCGGCCCAGTCTTTCGAGAAATCCTGACAAAGCCAAGGCACAGAATCCACTTGAAAATGGGTGCGGATCACGTATCAGCGCCAGTGTATAAAAACGTCATGTCATTCACAGGGTGCTCTCACATTGTTTGTGCTTTTTGTTGTTGTTGTTTTTCTGAGCCTTGTCATGTTCTCAAGCAAGGTAGACTCTTTCAGGATGATCAAAGATTGCACGTATGGCAACGAGAGCTAATGTTCCCCAAACCACTTGAAAGAAAAAAGTTTTGATGTGCAAGTTAAGAACAGGTGTGTCTTTCCCTTTATTTAAAAAACAAAAAAGAAGGAGCAGCAGCAGCAAATGTCAGAATTCAAAGTTGACTGCAATTGTTTTATTCTTCTGGAGGTGTACGTGTGTGTTGCGCGCACATATATACACAAAGAACTCAAATGTAGTTATATAAGAGGGTACCTCAAAAATTGCCCAGAAATGGAAGATTTTGTCGTAAAAAATTTGAAATCTTTGTATAGTTTTTCATAATGTGTATTTTCCATGAATTTTTTAAGTCTGCTTGTTAGTGGGGGGTCCAATATACATATGATGGTTTGCATATAAGATATGGTCTAATATATGTGATGTAATATATATTGTTCATATGATGTGAGGGTAGTTATTTTAAACACACTCAGAGACAATTATGCTAAGAGGTTTTTGAAGGATGTCTTTCTTCACACTGTCAGAAAAAACACAGGCTTTGGTTAAGTCTTTGAGGAAACAGTGATTATGTTTAAAAAATTATTCTCCCTAAAGATGTTTTATGAAACGGACAAAGCAAATAGGTTAGCAGGCTAGCAATACTAAACACCTATGGAAAATACTGGTATTTGTTGCATTCACTCAACAAGCTTCTATCAACAAATAAAAGTGACTCAGGGGGCTGCGCTGTGGCAGAGTGGGCCCGGCATCCCATTTGGGCGCTGGTTTGAGTCAGCTCCTCTTCCAATCCAGCTCTCTGCTATGGCCTATGAGAGCAGTGGAAGATGGCCCTGGTACTTGGGCCCCTGCATCCACGAGGGAGACCGGAAGAAGCTCCTGACTCCTGGCTTTGGATTGTCTCAGCACCAGACGTTGTGGCCATTTGGGGAGCTACCCAGAAGATGGAAGACCTCTCTGTCTTTCCCTCTGTCTGCAACTCTACCTCTCAAATAAATCTTATAAAAAAAAAATGATTCGGTAAAACCCACAGCCATGCAGTCTGAATGTTGAACACCCGTGGGTACGCGTACACGTGTGTGGACTGTGTGTGTTTAGGGTGGCATTTGGTGCCGAGTGAGTGTTTATGGCAGCTGCGAGGGGTCACTCAGAAGCTTACTGGCTGGGCTTCTTTGTGAAGACGGAGCCACAGAGTGACGCCTAGGCTGGAAGGAGGTCTGTGGAGCCACCCCAGGGCCCCCAGCTTGGAGCAAAGCAGGTCAGGTCAAGAAGCCTCTTAGGGATGATTCGAGAGCTGAGTCTCCATTTAGCTGCTTCCCCTCAGCTTTGCAGTTCTCTCACAGAGAAGGTGTTTCTGAGGAGGGAGAAGGTGGCTGTCCGTCTGTGATACAACAGGGCACAGGACTCTGTCCCCGGGGGGCACAATCTCAACAGCAGCACGTTTCAAACTCCCGAAAAGCACAAACAAACCCAAGCACCACTTGCTCTGGTTTAACATCAGGCGGTGAATGCCCCCCCCCCCCCCCCGTATCCCTTGTGGGATGGACCCGCTCTGCAGGAAGTGAGACACCAGCTATGCATCTCGGGGCGCCACAGTGCTCTGAGAGTTTCCGGTGCAGACCCTGCCCACGTTGCATTTCCTGCGTCTGAAGGGGCTCTAGGACCGCACTTGCTGAAGACACTGCAGTTTGCCTTGCGCTTCCCAGAGCTCGTGGCTTTGTTTCCTACTGTTCTATGCTATTTACAAAGCACAGACATCGTGATTTATTTCCATCTTCAATATTTATCAATATTAATGAGCACTGTGTGTGTTTATTGGCTCCACTCTCACTTAGGTTGAAAAAGATTAAACGTGGAGCTGTGACTTGGTACCAAGGTGGCTTAGACCTTGATGAGAACGGGATCTGCTTCAATTAACTTAATGAGATAATGGGAAAAGAAAGTGGGCTGCTTCAGACATAGCCTTAGCAACATGTGGAAACAGGGTCATGCAAACCTGGAGTCATTTCTCCACCATGTGCTCTTTTAGGATGTATTTTTATAACTGTTTCATTATAAAAATATGTGCGCATTAACAACGTAAGCAGTAGAAAACTGCATTGTCCACCTGGTTGCCACTGGTAACAATTCACTGAGCACTTGACACGTGCCTAGTCCAAACGCACAAAGGTGTCAAACACACAATGCATCTCACAATCTGTTTAGGGGAAAAAAAAATCACACAGCATCAGCAATGTTATATTGACTAGATGTTCAGGTGAAACTACTATTGTTACAATATGTTAAATAATGTGTGGATTGTTTATTTGAGAGAGACAGAGTTCCGATCTGATAATTCACTCCCCCAAAACCTGCAACAACTGGAGTGGTGATGGAGCTAAAGCCCAGAGCTAGGAATTCAATGCAAGTCTGTGATGTGTGTGGCAGGAGCCTGATGTCTTGAGCCCTCACAGCTGCCTCCCGGGTTCTGCACAGCTAGGAAGCAGGAGCCAGGAGTCGGGCGCCAGAGCTGAGGGTGGAACCCAGACAATCTGATAGAGCAAGTGGGATCTGAACTGCTGAGCTGAACAAAAAGATACACATTTTAAAGATAAACTGCATCTTTTTTTTTTAATATGACTACTACAAAGTTTAAATCACAGATGTGGCTCATATATGGTTCACATTATGTTTCTCTTGGGTTGCAATGTTCTAGATCAGTGAAGTAAAATAAACCACAACACAGTAATATAAAAGTAAATAAGTTTAAAAAAATTGCATTTTCTCATCTCCCTTCAACCTCAAACCCTCTTCTGAGAGTTAAGCCATTTCTCCCGCATTTAAACACGCACGCACGTATATCACTATCAGCTACTGTTCTGATGCAGAATGAATAAAAATATAGAAGTCTCCAACTTGCCTTTTATACTCAAGTAAATGGAAATCTTTTCACAAATATGTACTTGAACTCCATGTTCTCTTACTATTTTTTACTTAAATGTATAAAGAAACCAGCAATCTGGCACAGAGCGCTGGGTAAAGCCTTAATAGCAACCGCCCGCAGAGCTGTGCACTATGAATCCCTCAGCGTGTTGCACTGGTCAGCTCTGGGCTCCCTCAGAGGCACGCCCTGGCTCCACGCTCACCTGCCCCGGCTGCAGTTCCCAAGGACACTGCTTCATCAATCCCCACCTCAGAGCAGCTCTGCCCACAGGGCCCCTGTGAACACAGGCTGTGCACAAAGAAGGACTCAGGTTCCCAGGGGATCCTGTTCAACCTCTGAGGACAAGCCCAGAAAGTTATATTTACCATCTCTGCCTCCGAATATCCCACAGTTGACAAAGCCCAAGAGCCCTCTCAAAAGAAGCCATTGGGACAGTGGTTCCAAATGCCACAAAGAGCGTCAAGCCCCTGGTCAAGGGAGTTTGCAACTGGGTACTTAATAATATCATGAGATGTTTGGGCTCAGAAATACCCCCTGGAAGGAGTATGATGAGTAGAGAGCTTGCTAAAAATCGCAGAATTCCTCAAAGCATGCTAACTACAGTGGGAGACCCTGGCTCTCATCTCAAGCTTGGCTCACGCCCCCAAAGCACAGAGCATAGTGCACTCCTCCTTGAGCAATTCAACTGAAGTTTAACAAACGGTGGAGGAGGACTCAAAGTAATAATTGGGTTGCACACTGAGCCCCAGAGGTTAGTAAGCCCCATAGCCTTGGTGTTTCATCCACATGGAACATACAGAGTCATATGGTGATTGCAGGACAATGCTTGATGTCAACAAGCAACAACTCAGGGTTCTGTTAGAGAGGCAAGTTCTCCTTTGCAGCTCCCTTTCCTTGTGATGCCAGCAGCTTAACCCTTGAGCCAATGTCTTCCTTCTGACTCCAACTACCTCAGCCAAGCAAGTTTGTCTAAGACGAAGAATGTCTGCGTGTTTGCTTCCGTCCCCAAGGCAAGCATTCAAGGGCATTAAGTAATAAAACTTAATACAGGAACAATTAAAATATGGAATATAATTTATGAAATATTGGAATCCAAGTTGAATGTTTATTATCACAAACGTTAATAAAAAGTTAATTGTGCCCTTTAGCAATTAATTTATGCACAATTATCTCAAAGTGTTACTGGGCCTTCTGAACTAATTATAATTATATTGAGGTATTAAAAAAAAAACTCTCAAGTATCTACAAAATAGCTTCATAAAAATCTGTATGCTTAGCCTGACATGGGAGCCCTTAGCTATGTAAGTAATATTAAGTGAGTTAAGAGTATATTCCAATTACTCTGTAAGAGTTGATCATGTAAGATTAGTCTGCTGCGGTTGGTACATTTAAAGAGCTTTAACGGAATGCAAGGCATTCAAAATGGTCACTGTCTACCCAATCTCTCCTTCAGCCACAGACTTGGTCTTGTATGCTAGGCTTCCGTGTTCAGCTTAGCAGATGTTAAATTAATGCACTAGAATAAAGTAAAAGAATGAGCAGTATTATCCTCCTGGCTATACTTTTTTTAGCCTCCCGAGTTTTACAAATCAAAATCAGGCAGCTGCTCTCAGCTGAATTCATTCTAATGGTACAAATCATAATATTTACTGAGAATCTATCAGGTTCGTATATTTTATGTATAAAAGACAACTTTTTAAGAATTATTTTTGCTTCCTTGAAAAACAGAGAGAGAGAGAGAAAGACATCTTCTGTCCACTGGCTTGCTTCCAGAGTGCCCAAATGGCCAGGCCTGGGCCTGCGTGGGAGCTCTGTCCAGGTCTCCCCTGTGCATGGCAGGGACCTGACTGAGAGGTCACGGCTGACCCCGAGGTGTGCATTAGCCGGAAGCTGCCGTGAGAAGCAGAGCCGGAACTTGAACCCAGGCACTCCAGTACAGCACACAGTGTCCCAGGCAGCTTCCTGCAGAACTTCCGCCCCACACACCTCCCGAGAATTTTGTGTTTGTCCATGTGTGTGCGGAGGGGGCAGTGGAGTGGTGGTCATTGTTCATCCATCTCATTTCCCCTTTGCTGGAGAGCCTCTGTAGATTGGCTGCTATACAATCAGTGGCCTAATCAGAGGGAGCTGCAGACGGGCCTCAGGGGCAGGCTCAGCACCGTGGCCTTCTAGGGACCTGAGGCGGCGACAGAAGACATCACTTTGAGGCCAGGGTGTAAGTCAGGCTGGGGGGCAGGCGGCTCAGGAGCTGGAGCCATCCATTCCCTGAGACGTCTCCTTGGCCACAGCCTTCTTAGCTGAAGCTGCTCTTCCACGTTCAGTCCCTTCAGCAGCTCTGTACCAGAGAACTCATGCATGGCCTCCCACGCGTGTCACAGGACATAGTGCACACATGTAGAATGCTCCTGGGTCAGTGGCAATCACCCCAGCAGACCCACGGGGAGGGTCTGCATCCCACAGAGCAATGGCAGGCAGAGGCATACGAGACCCCTCGGTGAGGGGCTGGTGGTCAGCTTTGGGATCAGTCATCAAGAAGGCCGTCTGGATCCTGGCTTCTGAATCCAGAAATAAGGGCTCTAGGCAGGACGCCGTCAGCAGGCACGGGGCTGCAGCAGCAAACATCAGCCCAGCCCCTGGCCAGTGTTCCTGGAGGAGGTGACACCGACCTCAGCAGGGTTTCCAATGGCAACAGCAGCATGAGCTGCCAGCCGAAGCCTCTCCCAGGTCAGACGCCACCACCTTGCCTTTCGCAGATGCCTGCTCCATTTAGAAGCCAAGGCTGGGGCTTGCTTAAGGGAGTTCCTGCTGCAAGAAATCTGAGGACATTGTCCTCCTTCCTTTGCCAGACGGGATATGCTCCAGATGAGGGCAAGGCTTCCTTTTAAATTGCAGCCAGGATCCGGAGCACAGCCATGTGGACCACGCTCTGGCTAGCACAGAAAGGCACAGGAACAGGCAGCTCTCCCGACATCCATAGCCCTCGGGAGCCTCTCTTCTGCACATCACCATGCCTGGTCTAGAGCCGACTTGAAGGTCCCTTTGCCTAATCTTTCCTTTCTTCTCCCCACCCCCACAACATATACTGACATTTTTCCTGCAGCGGTTGGCTGTTCAGAGAGTAATTGCAGATACTGCACTCCTATCTGTAAATACCTCCGTGTCTATTTCCTAACTATAAGCGCATCCTGTTAAGTAAACACAGTGTACTTATCAAAATAAGAAATTCAGTATCGGTGCCGTATTATTATTCACATCTCTGCCCATAATCAAATTTTACCAATTGCCCTCAAGATGTCCTCTATGACTATTTTTATTCTCAGCCTGGGATCTAATTCAGGCTCACACGTTTCATTTAGTTGTCGTGTCTATTTATTATCCTTTAATCGGCAACAATTGCTCAGCTGCTCTGTTTTTCATGACGTGGAGATTTTTTGGAAGTGTATGGGCCAGTTACTTGGAATGTGTCTGATGTATCTCCTGATTAGATTCCTGTTATGCATTCTGGCAGGCACACCACATACTGTCACTGCTTCTCTCAGTGGATTCCATAAGCAGGGAATGATGTCAACGTGTTTCCTGGTTGGTGACATTCACTTTGAGCACCTGGCTAAGGTGGTGTCCACCAGGGACCCCCGTTATAGAGCTACTATTGTCCTTTCTGTAATTAATAAGAAACCTACTTTGAGATTACGGGACTAGCTAATTTCTTTTCAAATTTTTCCTATATAGAGGCATGAATTTAAAGTTTTAATTATTAACAGTTATATAAATGAATACAGTATATAGGCCAAACAGGTCAATTACGTGGAACAGGTCACATACAATCATCCGTTGGTGCAGAGAGTTCATTTACTCAAAGCTAATACAATAGTCAAGACCTCCATATAAAAAATAAACATGCCTACTACATGTATGACAATGTATGATGGTGCTCCATGAAAATGAAGTCAACCTTCAATTCATCTAGGAATGTTGGTAAGTCAGGATTTTAGAACATAAACACATTTTCATCTTCAGACAGGTTAAAGAAAGGTAAAACTGGGCAAACTGGGCAAACTGGGCAAAATGGACAGGAAAAGAGAAAAGAGTTTCCCTCCAGGGGCTAACACTGATGAATTAGAACATCTAAGGTCCTTCAGGTTTAAACCCCTCTATCTCCTGCTAGATTTTTATTTGCTCATTTGTTTGTTTTATTAAGTTATAGAGCAAACTATTCCTCTGTATACTCTGCTTATAAAATATGAATGCATACCAGCACCGTGGCTCAACAGGCTAATCCTCCGCCTGCGGCGCCGGCACACTGGGTTCTAGTCCTGGTCGGGGCGCTGGATTCTGTCCCAGTTGCCCCTCTTCCAGGTCAGCAATCTGCTGTAGCCAGGGAGTGCAGTGGAGGATGGCCCAAGTGCTTGGGCCCTGCACCCACATGGGAGACCAGGAGAAGCACCTGGCTCCTGGCTTCGGATCAGCGTGATGCGCCGGCCGCAGCGGCCATTGGAGGGTGAACCAACAGCAAAAAGGAAGACCTTTCTCTCTGTCTCTCTCACTGTCCACTCTGCCTGTCAAAAAAAAAAAAAAAAAGATGACTGCAGTGCTGTACAGACACAGATGCAGGCCACTTGTAGAATGTGAAGGGACATTAAGGAGGATTTCATCAGCATTGTGATTTTACAGATGCAAACAACTGAGACACAGAAATGATCTTAGCTAGTCCAAGCATACAGAGAACTGGGACTCTGATATTTGGCTCCTGATCTGGTGCTTCAACCATGAGATGACCTTGTTTCTCGAAGACATTCTGCTTTATTACAACTGAAGATTAAAAAGGAAAAAAAAAATGCTGGGCTGAATTTATGGTGGTGTTAAAGTATTCCTTCAAGTGCATATTTTAAATAGCATGTGACCTTGCCCTCTACTGTAATAGCTTCTCCACTGGGATAAAGGGGCACAGGTGAGACTATTGTGACAGATTCTTAATGCCTTTATTAATTGCATTGTTTTCCTTTTTTGCAGTGTACTGCCTGGTGCTGGGGAGAAGTACACTTGACTGCCCACTCCTTTTAATGGAAAGCTCTACCCCGTCACCCATCATATAAAATCCTAATGAATTTCTCCCAATAGACATAGGTCATCTGAATTTTTAATGTTACCTTCACTTTAGGAAAATCTCTAATATCATCTTGACTATTTTTTAAAATACCATTTGTGTTCTGGCCAAGGAGTTTCAGAATCCTTTTAGAGTGCAAGTTTCTCGAGGCTCCCCGAGTCTCAGTGGTATACCATTTCTCTCTGGAATCACGCCAGAAAACCCATTTAAACTCAGTTTTTATTAGAAGCCACATTACTCCCATCATTTGTGTTATACCCGATTTATTTGGAAAGTGGAGGGCACAGAAAACAGAGTGTGGGTGCAGTTTATATCTCTTCTACTTTTCCACTTGATGGGATGTCTATCAATGCCTGAGTACCATGACCAGTGCAGATTTGTCATCCACTGTCAAAATAGTCATGCATAATTTTTGTTTTGAAGTTGAGCTTTAGATTTACTTGCATGTTTTTCCCCCTTTGTCCTCATTGGCTTAATGTTCTAAGCTCTATGGTTTTATAATATACCTTCAAGTACCATTTCTAAATCCATCAATAACATTGCAATCTTATTCTGCAAAAGAAATTATTAGTCAATGTCTGCGTATTAATCATTCAAAAACAATAAAAATAAAATTGAGGGCAGAACACTGGTTGCCTCAAAGTATTGAATCAGCAAACTCCTTTGAGAGATTTATCATCAGGATTTACAATTATTTTCCTGATGAAATGGAGCTTTGTCTTTTAGAATTAAAGCGAAGATCACCTTTCCTAGGTTCTATAACCATGAAAACATATTATTGAAGACAATATGTGGAATGGAACACAAACCACATTTTTAGCATGATTTCTTTTTTGTATAGTTTGGTCAGTAAGATGGATCATATATTCCTTGCAACTAAAACGACTGCATAAATAATAATTCATCTGAGTTGACTGCAGTCTGGGAATTCCCGATGAAACAATAAGCATCTTGAATAAAATTGTCAATAAATTGACTAAAAGCACCTGTAAGTAACATGAAGAACTAAAGATATGCTACATCATGAAAAATCATCCTATATCGACTTTCACTGAGATAATCATCACATCTATGTTCCAAAGTCTATCCTTTCATAAAGGTAAAAGGCTAAAGGCATCTTTCTAAAAGTATAAATACCAGATACATGAACAAAGGCCTTTGAACACAACAGAAATCAAATTAACATAGATTAGGAGGAGGAGGAGGAGAAAAGCAAAGTTCTGATTCATAGAATTGGTCCAAGGATAGATGCGGCTTTAGGAACACTGGGATCTAGGAGTTCAGACCTGTGAGTATGTCTTCATCTCTTGCTGCACATGAGTGACGTTTGCTTTTACACTCTTGCCTGCTCCTGGGGTTTTCTCCTTTAGAGAAGGCTCCAGGCTCACATGTTCATTGATTTCAGGGAGTTGAAGAGAAGTACCTTCCTCTAGAATCTGTCATTTCACAAGCATTCTCTTTGAGTTTATTTGGTCACATGTTCACCCTGGAGGCTTATAAATGTAGGCCAGAAGCGGAGAAAGTACAGTAAGTCGAGATCAGAGACCACGCTTTTGCTGGAGGACCGGAAAGGCACTGTGATTGACAACTCTACCAGAACCACACGGGACAAACAATGGGGAGGTGTCCAGTTGAAAACTGAGTGAATAGAGAACATTAAGAGATGCCCACTGTAGCACATGCATGACTTTTAAGATGAATCTGTAGAATAATTGTAGCTTGTCTACTACTGGAAGTCTCTAGTAGATGCTACTACACTGTAATGATAGGGCCACGAGCGTGACTCATCCCTGGCTGAAATACCTGCAGGAAGGCTATTCTGCATAACTAACCCACAAAACACAACTGGAGGGCAACTCCTCCTTGTAATTACATAGATCACCAGCAACAGCAGGGGTCTCTCTTTCTTGGAACCGCATTGCTCAGCTATGAAATGTCTACCTTCCTTTTCTTTAGAGTACCTGTTTTCAGGATACATGAATGCGATGGGTAGATCTATGTCATTTTTTGACACTCATCCCTCTTCAGGTGCTTTAAACCACCCTTCATAATAGCTAATAAATGAAAATACGACAGTTAAAAGGTCAGGCACAGTTGACCCAGTGAAGATTGCATATTTTTCCTTCTTGTATATGAAAGCAGGTCCTGTAGCATTCCATCCCACGTGAATGCTCGCACAGATCAAGAAATACTCAGAAGGCAGTTTTTTCACTTAACAAAGTAATTTCCAGTGCCATCCATGTTGTCTCAAATGACAAATTCCTTTAAATTAAAAAAAAGTTTCTCTGATGCATCATGGGCACTGGAAGATGATCAGGCAATCTATATTTTTCTTTTTAGAACCAAAGCTTCTGTCAGATAAACCCCTTGAGTCTGTGATCTCACATCTGTGAAGTTAAAGGTCTAATTTATTCTATCAATATTTTCTGAGCACATAAGAGTATCCAGGTACATGATAGAAACGACATATAGAATGAAGTCTTTGATCCTATGGAATTTTCATCCTATCGTGGCGAGACCTGCAATGAATCGTCATATAAATAAGCAAATAAACAAGATAACTTCACAGTAGTTTTATGTGCTAAGAAGAAAATGAAACAGTAGTCTAAAAAATGAATGCCAAGGGAGTAGTGAGGACCACTTACATGGGATAGCGAAGGAGTTCTCTTTAAAGGAAAATAAATTTGAGCTAAGACCTCATTGATGAATGTAAGCAGTCACATACAATTTTTAGCAAGAATATATTCTAATGCACGTGGAAGGAACATGCAAATCCACCAGGTTGGGCAAAGTTGAGCTTAGTTAAGTGCTAATAAGAAGAATCATGAGTCAAAACCATAATGAACAAAGAGGAAAGAGGCGGCACTGAGTTTAGGGATGCTGATCGTGGCCAGCCTGAGATGAGGGAATTCACAGGAGAGTTGTGGGCATGGGAATGGCTTGGGCAAATTTTTATTTGAAAAACATCTTCAGAGCTGACTTGTCATGGGAATGGAAATGGTGAGTCCAGTTAGAGAGATGCAATGTGCTGGTGACTTGACCTACACCGCGTTGGGGGGAAGGTGGTGATAAATGGCTGTATCCAGGTAACTGGTTTCCAGGGTTTCACCCCGAGTGTCACGAATTTATGGTGGCTATATTGTATGATGTGAGGATTGAAGGAAGAACTTCTAGGGTCTGTCCTTGTAGATAAAAAGTGTTATTATTATAAGATTGTCTTTGAACTTATGATGAGTTCTGTGCAACCACAGACAGCATCACCTAGATGAGGCCTCGCTCAGGTCACTCGGGAAACAATGAAGTGCAATAAATAAATACCCCAGAACCCAGTGTCTTTCAACACTCAGAGGCCAACAGCACTGCAGAAGCTTTTATGACACATTACAACAAATACACAAATAGCACACATTCTTCTTGGTTTGCTGCCAGATTTTTAAAAATCCCTGTCCATGATTGCTTCTGTTCCCAAATTTGTAGGCAGACATGAATTTGGCAGTTGCTATAGAAATGGGAAAATTATAAGACATGCTGAATCGCTCCATGACTAGATTCATCTTTGAAATGTATTTTCTCTACATCCTTTCCTAATTAATTACAACTTTGAACACTTGGGTAGCAGATAAACTGACAGAAGGCTTTGCCCCCTCTGGCTGAAATGATCATCATATAGTGAACGGTTCTTCGAAATTGTATGACCTCAGACTGTAATAAGTGGTACTGCACATTTGTAGTGGAATCATAAAAGCATTTCAAAGGACCCTGGCAATCTTTGAGACTGTAAGGGTTGCATGATGCTAATGATGATAATTAACAGTAAAGATTTGTGTTGGGTAGAGAATATACAGAAGTATCTTCACAAAGTTAGAAGTCAGTCTTCCATGGAGCTTGTAATTGATAACCTTAAGCCATGTTGAATTTCATGATTTTTTTTTTTTTAGCAATTAACTCCTTATCACTGGAAAATTCAGGTGTGAGAAAATGAGAATTCTCTGAATCTCTAAAATATAGGAGCACATCTGCATTGTATGACACCCCTTTTCTGTATCTCTGTCTACATGTAGGTCCCAGAAAGGAACAATGACATTGAGCATTGAGAGATGATTAGCAAAGAAAACAATGAACCGACCCCATCATTCAATGGGTCGCCCTGTGAGAATTTATTTTGTGCATAGAACATTGGTTCACAGCTCTCAGGGATGATAAGCAATAGCTTGCCAGAGAGGTGGACCTTCCAATGTGAATTTAAAAAAACTTCAGCAACACCAAATTAAGGCAGTAGGATTGGTCTGAGATGATTGACATCCCGAGAAGCTGGTTGTCCCTGTTTTTACGTGGGTCAGCCCCAGGAACATAAAGCTGTATCCCAGGCCTTGGTTGCCAATCAAGCAAGGCATATTTCCACGTTTGCTGGCATTTTACATTTTTTGGGGGGAATTACTACTTTATGTACTTAACTATTTCTTCAAATTAAAAACCCTTTATTTCTTGACAGTATTAATCATTTGCTTAATATTGGCTAGCAATAGCTTTCCTGATTTTGCATATGCTATATAATCTTTTGGTGATGGCTTCAATATGAGTATTGTTAGTTTTTGCCAAGTTTAAGAACTTGATCTTTCTCCTTCATTTTTTTTTCCTTAAATTTACTTATTTGAAAGGCAGAGTGACAGAGATATAGGGAGAGACAGTAAAAAGAGATCTTCCAGTTTCAGCTTCACTCCCCAAGTGACTGCAACAGTTGGCGCTGGGCCAAACCAAAGCCAGAAGTCAGTAACTTTCTCCAAGTCTCCCACGTGAGTGGCAGAGATCAAAGTTCTGGACCATCTTCCACCTTATTCTTAGGTACATGAGCAGGAAGACAGATGGGAAGCTGAGATCCAGGACTGGAACCAGAGTTACAGTATGGAATATGGGATTCACAAGCCACAACTTAACGTGCTGTGCTACAACGCTTGTCCCTCTCCTTCATAGCTTCACATTTGGGTCATGTTTAGGAAGCCTATCAGCAACACCAGACTGGGGAAGAGTCAACTTTTTTTTCTTTTAAAAAATTATTTTAGCATTCCAGGATTAATTGTAATGCAAGATGAGAAGTACAAATTCAAGTTTATGTACTTCAGTATTTCAAGAAGCTCATGCAAAATGAAATTAAAAGTTTATTTTGGTGCAAAAAATAGAATTCCACACCCAGTTTAAAAACACACATTCTGTAGTTTCCCACAAACTTTGTAAAGTCATCTCATGTTTTTCAGAAATGTTTAACCCTATATGAAATAAAGGACTCTTGGCCAGTGCTGCAGCTCAATAGGCTAATCCTCCACCTGTGGCGGCTGCACACCGGGTTCTAGTCCCAGTCGGGGCGCCAGATTCTGTCCTGGTTGCCCATCTTCCAGGCCAGCTCTCTGCTGTGGCCAGGGAGTGCAGTGGAGGATGGCCCAAGTGCTTGGGCCCTGCACCCCATGGGAGACCAGGAGAAGTACCTGGCTCCTGGCTTCGGATCAGTGCGGTGCGCTGGCCACAGCGGCCATTGGAGGGTGAACCAAAGGAAAAAGGAAGACCTTTCTCTCTGTCTCTCCGACTGTCCACTCTGCCTGTCAAAAAAATAAAATAAAAATAAAGGACTCTGTCCATATCCTGATATTTGACACTGACAGTAGCATGTACTTGGCCTCCAACAATTATTTAAAGAATAAATATCCATCATCTAATGGATACTTGTGGTAAATTTGTGTCATAAATTATAGGTTTATAATTATGTGAACAACTCACTATAAAGTTAGTGACTGGGTTCTAAAAGATCTACAAGTGGCCGGCGCCGCGGCTCAATAGGCTAATCCTCCACCTTGCGGCGCCGGCACACCGGGTTCTAGTCGCGGTCAGGGTGCCGGATTCTGTCCCGGTTGCTCCTTTTCCAGTCCAGCTCTCTGCTGTGGCCCGGGAGTGCAGTGGAGGATGGCCCAAGTGCTTGGGCCCTGCACCCCATGGGAGACCAGGAAAAGCACCTGGCTCCTGCCTTTGGATCAGCACGGTGCGCCGGCCGCAGCGCACCGGCTGCAGTGGCCATTGGAGGGTGAACCAACAGTAAAGGAAGACCTTTCTCTCGGTCTCTCTCTCTCACTGTCCACTCTGCCTGTCAAATAAATAAATAAATAAATAAATAAATAAATAAAAGATCTACAAGCACAGAACATGTTAAGAAAAGATGAGGTCGCCATTTTATCTGGACCATAGAAAGTCTATGAATTTTACAGTCTTTTTTTTTTTTTCTTCAGAACTATAATTATCCTAACCAAATGAGAGACAGCATGGAAATGTGAAAAACTTCTTAATTAGACTCAGATTTCAGTTCAGATGCAATTCATTATTTTATGATCCAGGTTTTGTTGCTCATCTTATAGACTTAGTTTGCTTTTTTAAAAAAAATCTATAATGTGGGAAAAAGATACTGCTTTCAGAACACTGTTAGAATCAGTGTTTATATAGACATGTATGTGTCTAACCCAGGGCCAAGTAGGTCACATCCTGTACTGTGGTTGTCATTTAGAGTAGGAGTTAAGATGCCACTGGAGTGTTCGCATCCCTTACTGGAGTGGCCCGAGTTTGATTCTCTCTGTGCTCCCGATTCCAGCTTCCTGGTAATGCACACACTGGGAGGCAGCAGGTGATGGCTCAGGTCACTGGGTCCCCGCCATCCAAGTGGCAGCCTTGGCTTTGGCATGGCCCAGCCCTTGCAGCTGCAAGCATTGAGAGCGAACCAGCAAATGAGACACCTGTTTGTCACTTTCAAGCGAATAATTCTTTACAAAAGTCGAATATTTCTTGTAATAATTCTAGTTGTCTTTTCCAACTTGCCTCTTCCCTTGCATTCTTCTAAAGTCCTCAGAATTTGACAGTTCTGTCCTTGTATGCCAGCATGTAAGTTTCAAAACCTGTGTTCTTAGCTCATCTTTGAACTGTGGGTCATTTTCTATTAACAGAGTGTTTGCTACCAAATAATCTATCATTTTGGACTGAGTGTCATGAATCATGTCGAATGAAACACAGTTTGCAAAGTGTTAAGAGATCTGCAAGTAAACACATCGTTTTCCAAATGAGGACGTGAGGAATGCAGGCCTGATGGATGCTGGACCTGCGCATCCTGCCAGAGACACAGGGTGACGCTCCAGTTAAATCGACGTCAATCTCTGTCCCACATTGGAATGTCCGCAGTGCTGAAACCCAGCTTGGGTACTGCCTTTTTTCAATGCGGCAGTTACATGTTCACATGTTCACATAAACTGAACTGCTCACATGGTATTCTGTTGCCCAGGGAGAAAGCAGAGTGAATTGCTTAATGATCCGAAGTATAACAAAAATCAAAAGACACCAATCACGCGCCTGCCGGAGAGCAATGATGTAGTCACTGCTGAGAGCATGAGCCAAAGAAATAAATTATGCACTCCAGCCATTTCTCTTGTTCTGCTCCACAGACAGACGGACCAGTTTACATCAGCCTATAAAAAGCATATTGTGATGGGAACCAACAATATTTTCACATACTTTCCCTAAAAGGCCCAGTATGGTTCTTCTTTTAATATATATAAAACAGATTCTCTCTAGCAAACTAATACAACACAGTGAAAAGAAAAGGCTAACAGGAGTAAAATAAATGCTGAGTGAATTTCTGTCACTCTTACTGCTGTAGATGTCAAATGTTAAAGATTCAAAGGGAAACCCGACAAGATTAAATACAGCCAAAAATAAGGCAAACCAATTTGGGCTTCTGCACATCTTACAAAAACATGCACCCCCAAGTAGAATGTTGAGCCAGCGTCGCTTTCACGGACACTTCCCTTCCTTTCAACAGTATGTCCATTCCTAACAAAGCCATAGAACTGCCTTCCCTAAGTCCCTTTGCTTACAACTCATAATTTGTCCTATTTTGCATTAAAATAAACATTTCCAGTGAGAGCTACATCCATTTTCTTTGTTTTTTTGAAATTAAAAAATTAACCGCTTACTTTAAATACCATAATCCCAAGTGTTCCAATACTGATACTGAAAATGTCACATATATTTTTTTGTTATTTGTTATTTTCACTGGGAAAAAATATATGAAATAGCCAAGAATTCTAAAAAGGTGCTTTATCTGAAATGTACTAATATTTACATGCCCATTATTAATGAGCATAATTTTGGTTTTGATAACCTTAAACAGATAAACACATGAAGACAGAATTATGACTTGTGACATAAAAGATAAATATATTTACTTATTTGCCACATAGTATTCTTGATTTTTTTTTACTATTTAACTGATGATTTTCACTTTCTTAGGATCCAAATACCTATTTAATTGGAATGGTTTTGTTTCTTTTTTTTTGGTCTCAAGTACCAAAAATTTCCAACTGTATTAGCTGCAGGGAATGATTGCACATAATTGGAAGAGCACTTAAATAAGGTACCCTATAAGTTAATAATATTCATAGCATGAGATCATACAGGAGTCCTTAGTGTCTTCGCCTTAGCACAGGACTAAAGCTTATGTGCGGACTTTCTAAATTGGGAATTTGATGTTTTATCGTCACATTTGCCTCTCTCTCCACATTTATGAGAGTGCTGCACATGATAGGACAGCCTTTGAACAAACGAGTGACTGGAGGAGGCCTTGGCAGTTCAGCTGTTTTGATCCAGGTAACTAATGTGATAACCAACAGTGCCCTCTTATTTTGTCCATTATTATTTGATAGCATGATATTTACCATTGTAGGCAATCAGGTTCAAGTGCCAGTTGGTGACTTCCTTTCTTTCAATCAGGAAAATAATACATAAACTATTTCTTTTAAAATTTCTATTTAATTTATATGTTTCAAGTATTTTATGTATATATACTTAGGAATATTGTGATATTCCCTCCCCCCACCCACACTCCAACCCTTCTTCCTCCTCCCTCTTACGTTCTCACTCTTAATTTTTACAAAGATCTATTTTCAGTTTACTTAATGATCATATAGTTAACTCTACAGTAAGTGAAAGAGTTCGACAAGTAGTATGAAGAGAGAAAAAACAAAAACACTGTTCCTCTATGGAAGAGTCTAATGTTGTCAACAATCATCAAATCTCAAAATGTCAATTTCACTCCAATATATTACTTTTCAGATACTCTGTTAACTCAGATCAGGGAAAACATATGGTATATGTCTTGTAGAGACTGGCTTGTTTCATTAATTATAATGGTTTCCAGTTGCGTCCATCTTGCTCCAAAAGGCAGGATTTCATTTTTCTTTTATAGCTGAGTAGTACTCCATAGTGTATATATATCATCATTTCTTTATCCAGTCAACAGTTGATGGACATCTGGGTTGATTCCTTATCTTAGCTATTGTGAATTGAGCTGCAATGAACATGGGGGTACAGATAACTCATTCATATACTGATTTCTTTTGGTTTGGGTAAATTTCCAGGAGTGGGATCATTGATTCATATGGTAGGTCTACATTCTGATTTCTGAGGTATCTGCATACTGTCTTCCACAAAGGCTGTACCAGTTTACATTCCCACTAACAGTGGATCAGGGTACCTTTTTCCCCACATTCTCACCAGCATTTGCAGTTTGTTGATTTCTGTATGAGAGCCATTCTAATGGCAGTAGGTGAAACCTCACTATGGTTTTGATTTCCAGTTCCCTGATGGCTAGTGATCTTGAGCATTTCCTCAAGTGTCCAATGGCCATTTGAATTTCTTCTCTTAAAAAACACCTGTTCAAGTCCTTTGCCCATTTCTTAACTGGATTGTTTTGTTGTTGAAAATCTTGAGCTCCTTATAGGTTCTGGATATTAAAAATTACTAAAACGCCGGCGCCGTGGCTCACTAGGCTAATCCTCCACCTTGTGGCGCTGGCACACCGGGTTCTAGTCCCGGTCGGGGCACCGATCCTGTCCCGGTTGCCCCTCTTCCAGGCCAGCTCTCTGCTGTGGCCAGGGAGTGCAGTGGAGGATGGCCCAAGTGCTTGGCCCTGCACCCCATGGGAGACCAGGAGAAGCACCTGGCTCCTGCCATCGGATCAGCGCTGTGCACCAGCCGCAGCGCGCCTACCGCAGCGGCCACTGGAGGATGAACCAACGGCAAAAAGGAAGACCTTTCTCTCTGTCTCTCTCTCACTGTCCACTCTGTCTGTCAAAAAAAAATTACTAAAAACATTTAATGTATATGAGTGAAACTGATATTCTGAGACTTAATTGTTGTTTAGAGCTTTGTCTATACTCCTGAGGAACAGTGGTTTTCCTACTTGCTGCTTACTGAATTCTTCATTTAGTGGAGCATTAAGCTTGTGATCATAAAGTAAATTCAAAGTGTATCATTGCAAAAATTAAAATAAAAATAAAGAGAGGAGGAGGGTGGATGGGAGCAGACAGGGAGCGAAGAGGTGTGGAGTAACATTATGCTCTTAAAATTATATTTATGAAATACATGAAATCTATTCATTTATATAAGCAAATCTTAAAAGTCACTATATTGAAATTTTGGGCTAAAATCACTATATATAACACATTTTTAATGTTTATTTTGGTTTTTACTGAGCCCAACCCAACCAAACCAGACCTAAACCAAATTTTTGAAAACTAACATTCAGGATAGGTGTCCTAGTGGTTGACACATTTGTAAAGTCCACATTCCATTTCAGAATAATTGGGTTTGTATCCTGGGTCTTGCTCCCAATTTCAATATTCTGCTAGTGAGGACCCTGGGAAGCAGTGGTGATGGCTCAAGTAAGTGAATTTCTGCCATCCATGTGAGAGATTTGGATTAAGCTCCAGGTTCCAGTTTAAGCCTAACCTAACCCTAGCCACTATAGGGATCTGGGGAGAGAACTAGCAGATGGGTATTCTCTGTCTCTTTGCCTCTCTTATAATTTAAGTGTAAATTTCTTTGCTTTAACGATAGAGTAGAAAATGAAGTGTAATTAAATAAACTTTGATTTCCATTTGGAGGGTCAGTAAAATAAAAGAGAAATATTAGTGATTGAAATGAAAGCATGCTTGTCTACACTTTGAGCAGGTATGGCCATAAGAATTACTTTTGAGTCAAGGATTCTCAACAAATCCATTAAAGCACATTTAAACTGAATTGTTACTTCCTTCATGGTCTTCTTTACTAGAAACCAGTAAGAATTATGAGCTATTTGAGGCTGGCCTTGTGGCACACTGGCCTAAGCTGTTGCTTGTGATGCCAGAATCCATGTTGGACTATCAGTTCAAGTTCCAGCTGCTCCAGTAGAAGACGGTCCAAGTTCTTGGCCTCCTGCCTCTCATATGGGAGATTTGGACAGAGTCCTGGCCATTGTAGCCATTTGGGAAGTGAACCAGCAAATGGGATCCATCTCTTTCTCTCTCCCTCTTCCTCCCTTCTCCCTCTCCCTCTCTCCTCTCTCTCCACCCTCTCTGCATCTCTCTGTAACTCTGTTTTGCAAATAAACAACAGTTTTTAAAAAATAGAATTAGGAGCTGCCTTTGATTCCTCATGTACAACAGCAGAGGGATTGGCAGTCAGCAGGTGCTGATGTTCCAAGACGAAGCACAAGGTTGGTGAGAGTGGCTGGAGTCCACGTAAAGAAAGTGACTTGCAGTCTGTATTATCTGAGCAACAGGGGAGTGCAGCAGCCTTTGTTGGCATCTCTGGGCTCAGCTGCTTCCTCCATCTTCCTTCTTCATGCTGTCATAAGCACTGTATGTTTGGCATCTACAGTTCTGTTCAAACAGCAGCTTCTGGCAGAAGCGTCTTCACCTGCAGGCGACTGGATTCTTCAGAGCCCTCAGAACAGCATCCATGCATGTTATGACTCTAGCAGTTCAAGGCCAAATAGACACCATTCACTCTCCCCAGATGCAAGCCTTTTCTCATCTTTGGTCCACCCATTTAGATGCAATCAGATATGTTGAAAATCAAGATGGAAACTTCTAAACGGCAATGCCCCTTTAACACAAAGAATGATTTACAAACTCTGCCACCTCCACCTCTCAACAGCAGACCTCGTCCAATCAAGCCTTGATACTGCACATCAATAGGGGAGACGCCTGATGTGAAACCTGGTGCCCATCAGGATCCCCTGGTCAAGGCTCTGCAGGGGATTCTCTCAATGCCCTCACAGGTCAAGACTCTGCAGACCAAGTGGCCCACCACAGAGTCCATGGTGATGCCTAGGGGCATCCTCCAGAGAAACTGGAAGAGTACAGTGATGTTTGAAGAAATTAAAGGTACAATGTTCAGCCATGAGAAGGACTTGTTTCCTTCAGAGAGGCAACCCCACTTCCCAATCCATCCCTGGGACAACTGGGAATGAGGGACTAGAAGGGGCAGGGCCCCATGATGGAAGGAACGAGTGTCACCATGTCACCTCTGGAGGAGGGGACCCCCTTCAAGGCACATGTGGTCTGAAGTGAATCAAACCCATTCTGGAGAAAGTCTGTGTTACCGTAAGGCATTGCCAACTCTGCTTCCTCCCAAATTCTTACAACTAAAAGCCAGATCTGAGGTCCCTCAGGTCACTTCCCCTGGATTGACAAACACAAATGTGGGACAGAACCTACAGGGGAGGGAGAATTTTTTGATTCTTGTAGCAAAGGTCAGGCTTCTAAGTAGCAGAAGAAAAAATTACATTAGGAGAAGGTGCCTCATGCCAGACATAGGCACATAGAGTCCTGTGCTACAGTGCACCTGTATTTCTTCCCTGACATACTCAAATGTAGACAGTTGATAGTGGCTTTGTATTGATTCACCATGATTCTTGGAAAGCAAGGTAAGGCTTGGAGTGGTTCAAAGTCACAAATAGGTCTCTGATGGTAAGCTATGGGACCAGTTTCCCAGTCCACACTCTCAATACCAATACCTTTCTGTTTGGTCCATGACCAACCAGGGCAAAGTTAAAGAAGGCAGCTGTGCTGAATCTGACCTCCCAGTTGCTGGCTGCCAGCTGGGGCTCTTGCTGAGCATCGCCTTTGGTTGAAAAGAGCTGTCTTATCCAAAGTGATAGTCCCTTTCTGCATCCAATGAGTGGTCTATGAACTGACAAAAAGGCTCTAGTGCAGCCTCCAGATGAGAAAACACAGAAGGCATTCCCACTACTCCTCTAAGAGAATCAGTAGAGGCCCTTTTTTGCAAATGGAACTCAGTTTCTTCCTTGTTCTGTCTTCCTTCCTCCCCCTCCCACAGGGACTGATACCAAGAGCCCACACTAGCCAATGTTATGCAGGCATAGCTCCATCTCAGAGTAAACATTGTAGGGGGTATCCTTGGACAGGCAGAAAGCACAGATGGAATGGAGGAGGGGGTTGAAATACAGGAGCTGAAGGTAGAATCCATACTATCTGACTTGCCATACATCGTAAAGTTCAGTTGTTAGAAAGACAGTCCCAGTGGCCAACCTAGCTGGGTTCACACGCTGGCTCTGTCAATTACTAGCTGTGTGATTTTGGTTTACTGAAACTTTATGAGCCTCAGTTTCCACAACTAAAATAGAAGTAATAATGGCACCTATGATACCACATTGTGAGGAGGTTTACATGAAATAACATTTCAAATATTCTACAGATTTCTTGGTCCATAGTAAGAGCTATAATTGCTGAGTTAATAGAGTGGAAGGAATCTGATTGTCCTGTCCTACTTTGTCCTGTTTCTCATCTCTTTTTGCCCCAGGAGAATTCATTTTCTATTTATACTTGGTTATGATTAGTCCTTGATATCCGGCTAATATCTTTATGTGATATTTCCTTTGATGAGCAGGGAAGGCTAAACAATAGAGAAAGTAACTTGCTATTGAAACACTCCTATTCAAGAACACAATAGAAAATGTTTGTTCACCAAGTTGAGAATACCAGAGTTTATACATTATTTCTTTTTAATTTTTCTTCCCCATAGAAATATCAAGAATGTGTTCAGGCTATGGGGAAAAAAATCGACACGTATCTCTTGTCTGCTCTTGAAAAGTAGCTCAGTTACATGTCACTGCAGTGGTTTGAGTACGTCCCCCAGGGGCGCTTGTGCTGGAGGCTTCATTCCCAGTGTGGCAGCGTGCACGGCGGTAGAAACATGAGGACGTAAAAGCTGATAGAGGTCACTGAGGGACATTGACTTTGGTAGGGATCACTACTGGCTTTTGGGAGTCAATTAGTTATTCTTGTGAGAATGAGTTTTTATAAAGCAGCAAGGCTGATGCAGGAATCACACTGTGGCTCTCCGGATCTCTAGGTGATGTCTCCCTGTCACACGTGCTTGTTCCATAGCACCTTCTACAATCATGTGACAGTCAATGGGACCACTGCCATGCTGTCTGGACTCTCAGTCTCCAAAACTGTGAGCTAAATAAGCCTTTTTTTAAAAAAAAAAATAGAAATTACCATTCTCAGGTGTTTCCTTATAGCAATGAAAAACTAACTCCTAGTATCTTATCAAAAAACAATTAGGGTGCCAGCACTGTGGCAAAGCAGGTAAAGCCACCACCTGCAGTGCTGGCATCCCATATGGGTGCCAGTTCGAGTCCTGGCTGCTCCTCTTCCAATCCAACTTTCTGCTACAGCCTGGGAAAGCAGTAGGTGTCCGAAGTCCTTGTGCACCTGTACCCATGGGGGAGACCCAGAAAAAGCTCCTGGCTCCTGGCTTTGGATTGGCCCAGCTCCAGCTGCTGCAGCCATTTGGGGAGTGAACCAGTGGATGGAAGACCTACCTTTCAAATAAATAAATAGATAAATCTCTATCTGCATTGGTGATTCTCAATCAAGAGCAATCTTGCAGCCCCTACTGCATAGGGGGCATTTGGGAATACCTAGAGATATCTCTGGTTGTCTTATCTAGGAAAAAGATGCTATAGGCATATAATGGAACAGGCCAGGCCTTCTGGTAACTTTGCTATAACACACAGGACAACTACCTCCTAAGAGAGACTGTCCTGTCCAAAATGTCAATAGTGTCAACACTACACATGGAGACTGGGCAACATGCTCCTGAATGAACTCTGGGTCATAGAAGAAATCAAAAGAGAAATCAAAAACTTTCTGGAAGTAAATGAGGATAACAATACAACATATCAAAACTTATGGGATACAGCAAAAGCAGTGTTAAGAGGAAAGTTCATAGCAGTAGGTGCCTACATCAAGAAATTGGAAAGGCACCAAATCAATGAGCTTTCAATACATCTCAAGGATCTAGAAAAACTGCAGCAAACCAGACCCAGAACTAGTAGGAGAAGAGAAATAATTAAAATCAGAGAAGAAATACACAGGATTGAATTAAAAAAATTACAAAAGATCAGCCAAACAAAGAGCTGGTTTTTTGAAAAAATAAATAAAATTGACACACCATTGGCCCAACTAACAAAAAAAAGACCCAAATCAATAAAATCAGACATGAAAAAGGAAATGTAACAACAGACACCACAGAAATAACAAGAATCATCAGAAATTACTACAAGGACTTGTATGCCAGCAAACAGGGAAATCTAGCAGAAATGGATAGATTCCTGGACACATACAACCTACCTAAATTGAACCATGAAGACATAGAAAACCTAAACAGACCCATAACTGACACAGAAATTGAAACAGTAATAAAGGCCCTCCCAACAAAGAAAAGCCCAGGACCAGATGGATTCACCACTGAATTCTACCAGACATTTAAAGAAGAACTAACTCCAATTCTTCTCAAACTATTCAGAACAATTTAAAGAGAAGTAATCCTCCCAAATTCTTTCTATGAAGCCAGCATCACCTTAATCTCTAAGCCTCAAAAAGATGCAGCATTGAAAGAAAATTACATACCAATATCCCTGATGAACACAGACACAAAAATACTCAATTAAATTCTGGCTAATAGAATGCAAAACACATCAGAAAGATCATCCACCCAGACCAAGTGGGATTTATCCCTGGTATGCAGGGATGGTTCAATGTTCGCAAAACAATCAATGTGATACACCACATTAACAGACTGCAGAAGATAAACCACATGCTTATCTCAATAGATGCAGAGAAAGCATTCAATAAAATTCAACACCCTTTCATGATGAAAACTGCAAGCAAATTGGGTATAGAAAGAACATTCCTCAATACAATCAAAACAATTTATGAAAAACCCACAGCCAGCATCCTATTGAATGGGGAAAAGTTGGAAACATTTCCACCAAGATCTGGTACCAGACAGGGATGCCCACTCTCACCACTGCTATTCAATATAGTTCTGGAAGTCTTAGCCAGAGCCATTAAGCAAGAAAAAGAAATTAAAGGGATACAAATTGGGAAGGAAGAAGTCAAACTATCCCTCTTTGCAGACGATATGATTCTTTATTTAGGGGATCCAAAGAACTCTTCTAAGAGACTATTGGAACTCATAGAAGAGTTTGGCAAAGTAACAGGATATAAAATTAATGCACAAAAAATCAACAGCCTTTGTATACACAGTCAATGCCACCACTCAGAATGAACTTCTAAGATCAATCCCATTCACAATAGCCACAAAAACAATCAAATACCTTTGAATAAACTTGACCTAGGATGTTAAGTATCTCTATGATGAGAATTACAAAATCTTAAAGAAAGAAATAGAAGAGGATACCAAAAAATGGAAAAATCTTCCATGCTCATGGATTTGAAGAGTCTGTATCATCAAAAATGTCCGTTCTCCCAAAAGCAATTTATACATTCAATGTGATACTAATCAAAATACCAAAGACATTCTTCTTGGATCTGGAAAAAATGATGCTGAAATTCACATAGAGGCACAGAAGACCTCAAATAGCTAAAGCAATCTTGTACAACAAAAACAAAGCCGGAGGCATCACAATACCAGATTTCAGGACATAGTACAGGGCAGTTGCAATCAAAACAGCATGGTACTGGTATATAAACAGAGGGATAGACCAATGGAACAGAATAGAAACACCAGAAATCAATCCAAACATCTACAGCCAACTTATATTTGATCAAGGATCCAAAACCAATTCCTAGAGTAAGGACAGTCTATTCAATAAATAGTGCTGGGAAACAGCATGAAGCAAGACCCCTACCTTTCACCTTACACAAAAATCCACTCAACATGGATTAAAGATCTAAATCTATGACCCAACACCATCAAATTATTAGAGAACATCAGAGAAACCCTGTAAGATATAGGCACAGGCAAAGATTTATTGGAAAAGACCCTGGAGGTACAGGCAGTCAAAGCCAAAATTAACTATTGGGATTGCATCAGATTGAGAAGTTTCTGTACTGCAAAAGAAACCATCAGGAAAGTGAAGAGGCAGCTGACAGGATGGGAAAAAAATATTTGCGAACTATAACCAGAAACCACAAAAAGCTCAAGAAACTCCACAACAACAAAACAAACAACCCACTTAAGAGATGGGCCAAGGACCTCAATAGACATTTTTCAAAAGAGGAAATCCAAATGGCCAACAGACACATGAAAAAATGTTCAAGATCACTAGCAATCAGGGAAATGCAAATCAGAACAACAATGAGGTTTCACCTCACCCCGGTGAGAATGGCTCACATACAGAAATCTACCAACAACAGATGCTGGCGAGGATGTGGGGAAAAAGGGACACTAACCCACTGTTGGTGGGAATGCAAACTGGTTAAGCCACTATGGAAGTCAGTCTGGAGATTCCTCAGAAACCTGAACATAACCCTACCATACAATCCAGCCATCCCACTCCTTGCAATTTACCCAAAGGAAATTAAATTGGCAAACAAAAAAGCTGTCTGCACATTAATGTTTATTGCAGCTCAATTCACAATAGCTAAGACCTGGAATCAACCTAAATGCCCATCAACAGTAGACTGGATAAAGAAGTTATGGGACATGTACTCTATAGAATACTATACAGCAATAAAAAGAATGAAATCCGGTCATTTGCAACAAATGTAAGAACCTGGAAAACATCATGCTGAGTGAAATAAGCCAGTCCCAAAGGGACAAATATCATATGTTCTCCCTGATGGATGACAACTAACCAAGCACCAAAAAGGAAACCGGTTGAAGTGAAATGGACACTATGAGAAACAATGACTTGATCAGCCCTTTTCCTGACTGCTGATGAGCAACTTAATACTTTATCCATCCCTTTTAGTATTTTTGTTGTTCTACTTAATACTATTGAAGTCTGCAATTAACACACAATTATTCTTAGGTGTTTAAATTTAACTGAAAAGTGATCCCTGTTAAATATAAGACTGGGAATAAGAGAGAGAGGAGATGTACAGTTTGGGACATGCTCAAGCTGACTTGCCCCAAATGGTAGAGTTAGAAACATGCCAGGGGATTCCAATTCAATCCCATCAAGGTGGCATGTGCCAATGCCATCTCACTAGTCCAAATGATCAGTTTCAAGTCACAATAGATCATAATGATAGGACTAAGAGTCAAAGGGATCACATAAACAAGACTAGTGTCTGCTAATACTAACTGATAGAATTAAAAAGGAAGAGAATGATTCAACATGGGAAGCGGGATACACAGCAGACTCATAGAATGGCAGATGTCCTAAACAGCACTCTGGCCTCAGAATCAGCCCTTAAGGCATTCAGACCTGGCTCAACAGCCCATGAGAGTATTTTAGGCATGGAAAGACAAGACACTCTGACAGGAAAAAAAAAAAAAACTAAATGAAAGATCTCTGTGAGTGAGATGCTAGTGGAAAGAACAGGCCTTCAAAGAAGGAGGTACCTTTCTCTGAAGGGAGGAGAGAACTTCCACTTTGACTATGACCTTGTCTAAATATGATCAGAGTTGCCGAACTCAAAAGGCTTGCATAGCCTTAGCAGCTCATAACAAGAGCCTAGGGAGATTGCTGACACCTTAAACAAGAGTGTCAATTTGTTAAGTCAACAACAGGAGTCACTGTGCACTTACTCTTCATGTAGGATCTCTGTCCTTAATGTGTTGTACAATGTGAATAATGCTGTAACTAGTACTGAAACAGTATTTTTACACTTTGTGTTTCTGTGTGGGTGCAAACTGTTGACATCTTAATTTATACTAAATTGATCTTCTCTATATAAAGATAATTGAAAATGAATCTTGATGTGAATGGAATGGGAGAGGGAGCAGAAGATGGGAGGGTTGCAGGTGGGAGGGAAGTTATGGGGGGGGGGAAGCCACTGTAATCCATAAGCTATACTTTGGAAATTTATATTTGTTAAATAAAAGTTAAAAAATAATAGTGTCAACACTGAGAAAGTCTGACCTACATGAAGGTCTACATAACTTATATGGACTTTCTGTAAGTCTGAATAGATGTATCCAGTTTTGATTATCTTTTAAAATGAAAAGATACAATAAAACCTATTAACATAATTATTTTCAGAATAATATTTTTTAATATTAATGTATTTGAGAGGCAGATTTACAGAGAGACAGAGAGAGAGAGAGAGAGAGAGAGAGAGAGAGAGAGAAATGTCTTCCATCTGCTGGTTCACTCCCCAAATGGCTGCAATGACCAGAGCTGAGCCAATCCAAAGCCAGGAGCCAGGAGCTTCTTCTGGGTCTCCCCTATGGCTACAGGGGCACAAGGACTTGAGACACCTTCTACTGCTTTCCCAGGATGTTGCAGAGAGCTGGATTGGAAGAGGAGCAGCCAAGACTCAAACCGGCAACCACATGGGATGCCAGCACTGCAGGTGGTGGCTTTACCCACTCTACACCATAGCACCAGCCCTGGAATAATTTTCAGGAGACTAGGATCATCAGCATTCTGATACTATCAGTGCTGTCCCTCCTTTCAGTCAGTGTAACATAAAACCTGGAGTTTTTGCCCAAGTAGAGATTTGAGTTGACTTGAATCATATGGATACACATGTTTGAGTCCAAGTTGTTTCACTTGATGGTGTTGCATGTGCAGTCTGAAATGTCAACAGATCTGAGACATCAAGAAGGTAGAGACTTTAGAAAGACGGGCATCAACAATCTTCTTACTGCCTCTTTTATAGCACTGATCACTTACTGCTACATTTGAGTCATTATGAAGTGAGATGGATGAATAGGAGTGACACCGGAAAAGTACTATCCTGGTCAGCAGTCATCTGGAAAATCTTGTATTTCCTTGCAGAGGCAGCCTTAACACAGGGCATCCTGTTTCCATGGCGTCCTTGGTCATTAACATTCACAAAGTTATCCTAAGACTCAATAAACCTATTCATCTCTTAGAAGCTAGGCATCAGGGATACAGAAAGTACACAGTAGCGGAGAGATGGGGTGTCCTGGTGCCAGGAGCAGAATACAGAGAAATTTCATCATTGATAGAACTTGGGGAGATTGAATAGTTCTTAGAGCTTATCTAATGAAATCCTACTGTTGTATAGGTGGGAAGAATGAGGTCCACTGGTTCCCTTAATTTTTAGCAAAAATTTAATAATACAGTCCTTGTTTGATATTGACATTTTTTCAGAATCTCTTAGAAGCCAGTCAAGGAATTTAAGCAAAAGGTGGAGAGGGGTAACATGACAAGGTTTTTGTTTTCCAAGATTATAATCATATAAAACTTGGAAGGAAATATGACAGAGCAGAGTTATACATCCTTTTACAGTGACCCAGAGACAAGGCAATGGAGCCCCTAAATCAAGCAATTGGAGTGTAAATGAAAAAGAAGAAATGGATGAAAAACTGAGCATAGAATTAGAATGGCTGTCAATCTAATGTAGAAAGTGGCAAGTAAGGATGGAGATGGAAAGCGACGCGGGGATGAACTGGGCACTCTCAAAAGGCTCAGATGAGCTGAGTGATGCCACTCGTTAAACACTGAGATCCGTGTCAGCCTAAGGACTTGGGAGACAATGACTGTCTGACTGCAGAGGTGACTACGGAACCCCCGGGAGAGAGCGTAAGGAAACTGACTCTAGAAGCAGATCTGCTTGGCAGAAATTTCTGGAATGGAAAATTGTTAAAACCTGAGGATATATAGTGGCAAATAAAACCAGAAGATTTTGGTTGACTTGTCAAGCTCTCAAACTTTCTAAGACTGAGACCCCCCTCTTGACTAGCCTGCAGCCTGCACAGACAGGTAGTGTTGTCTTTACAAGAGCATCAGGAACTACCAACGTAAGCACCGAGCTGCATCCCTGCTTCCTAGTAGGGGTAAAACGCAAAGTAAATTTTATCTTTACAGTTTCAAATGCCCGAATCTATTTGATATTTAATAAATGTGTCACACTGTCTTCTCCTATTTCATTGTAAGTTTGCAATCATGATATGTTCTTATAATTCTTTGTACCTAAGCTTATCATTAATGTTATTCATTATAGGATAGCAACACAATTTTAAGAAAAGAAAGCTAATTACGTGATAGAATTCAAGTTGTCAGACTGTTTGTTCAGGAATACACCAGGGGTGGGCATTTGGTACAGCGATGGATAACTTACTGCTGTGGGTGGCATGTATTACATTGGAATGCCCCGTTAGAGACCCAGCTGCTCTACTCTGACCCGGCTTTCAGATAATGCACGCCCAAGAAGCGGCAGGTGAAGGCTCATGTCTTTGGGCCCCGTCACAGAGGTGGGAGACCTGGATGGAGTTCCAGGCTCCTGGCTATGACCTGGCCCAGTCCTGGCTGTTGTGGGCATTTGGCAATGAACCAGCAGATAGAATTCTCACTGTTCCTCCCCTCCCCCAACACCTTTTCAAAAAAAAAAAAATACAAGACAACAAAAAAGACCACCACTGAGCAAAGCTTGGAAATGTGTGTGTGGGAAAGTGGATGAGCAGTATGTGGAACGCTGATCCTCAGCCTGACTAATCCACTTGGGAAAAGGAACATCACCCAGTGTAAAACTTAATGCATCTGCATGAATGGAAATCAATGGGATGGATTTTGGAGGGACTTGTTCCTTTGCTGCCACTTCAAAACTCAATACTATGTAATGTTCTAGAATAAGGTCATTACCAAGATCAACAACAGCAAAATTAGTTTTATTTAATGCATGGAGGTTATACATTTTTAAAAATCTTTAATTATGGAAGTTTTCAGTGAAATTTCAAGTTTTAATTTAATGACAAATCTATAACATGCAAGTAGCCTTGTGCTTCCCAGTACTGAGAAATCCATTCCCGCACTGATGTGTGAAGGATTTAAACGACCAGCAAGTCAGAACACTGGTAGGTTGGCTCTTACATCCTCATGCATCTGCAGTACACATTGCTGTTTGCCCAAGGGACTCTGAGGAGTGTTGTTGAGCACAGTTAAGAATTAAATATTAAAATTCTACTAAATCATGATGCCAACAGGATAAAATGTCTGCATTCTTAATAATGACAATGCAACTTTCTTTATTCCATGAAACCAAAAGGAAAAAAATCAATAACTAAAATTTGTATGCAGTTTTCATTCCTACAAACTTTTGAAAAGTATTTGTTCACAGGTGCTGGCATTTTTTAAAAAGTCAATTGAAATCATTACGTGGTGTTTGTACCAATTTCAGGTTTATTTTATTTTTAGGTACAATTGTTTTATGGTCTTTGAATTGGGACTATAAATATAGCATTTAACACATATAGGTGCATAAACATGTGTTCAACTGATAAAAAAAAAAATCAAAGCAATTAAGTAAAGAAATGTTATTCAGCACCTGTTGTGGCACAGCAGGTTAAGCCTCTGCCTGTGATACTAGTATCCCATATGAGTGCCAGTTTATACACCTGCTATTCCATTTATGATCCAGTCCCCGTTAAAGTGCCTGAGATAACAGCAGAAGATGGCCCAAGTGCTTGGGCCCCTGCCACCCACATGGGAGACTCTGATGGAGTTCCTGGCTCCTGGCTTCAGCTTGGCCCAGCTCTGGCTGCTGCAGCCATGTGGGAAGTGAAATCGCAGATGGAAGATCTCTCTCTCTTCCCCGCACCCTCCTTTCTGTGTGTGTGTATGTGTGTGTGTCACTGTGCCCATCATGTAAATAAATAGAACTTTTATAAAAGAAATACCACTTGATCATTTCTGTATATAGCAGCAGTACTGAGAATCCTAGGATAAATTCAAACACCAGAAGATAGACTCTTACACCAAGATATTGTCATTTACACCTAAATATGGAAATGTCCTCTTCAAATTTCCTTGGAATAACAGTTTCAGTCACCGGTACAGAATGGAAAGTCTGTGGCTCCCAAACTTCCACTGCTAGGATTGGGCTACACAGAAGCAGCCGGCGGTGCAAGGAAGGAGAGTGACTGAAACAGAACCCTGTCCCTCACGCCGCTGATGTGGATGTTAGACAGGATCAGGTGATAGAGTTCCCCCATCCCCCAAGCTGGAAGTCTCTTTGCTAATCAACATCCTTCTCAACTCACTCAAGTCAGCAGGCTGCTGAGCCCAAGACTCAGGGAGGCACTTCTGCCTGTGGTCGACGGCATCTCCATGTTCCTTCTTGGCTGAGGTTCTGGAAACCCAGGCACCGGGAAAGAAAAAACTACACCTGCCTGAAGGAGGCCCACTTGGCGGTCACCTAAACTCCCAGGAGGACACACCACAGACCACTCGAAGGAGGGTCCCAAGCATTCCAGACCCTTCAACTTCCTCATCAATCCTGAGACCTTGTATTCCTATCCCATGCCTGGCTGCTTCACTCTGTGCTTTGCAAAACAGCACCTGCTTTCTTCCGCTGCCTCGGGGTCAGCGATGCCTTGCTGTTCGGTGGGCAGACCAAAGTCTTCAGCTTTCAACATGACTGCTGCATGACCCACTCCTACTATTGCTACAGGCTGAAAAATTGGGTCACTTGTCTTTCTTATTGGCCAGGAGAACTGCCAAAGAATACACCTTCTTCCTGAGAAACATGGGAATCTCCTCTTCACAGAACAAACTTCAGGTATGCTATCTAGAATTATTTCAACAGAATGTCCCGACTTCATCAACACTGGGAGGACTCACTGCCTTTTTCTTGTCTAGAGTTCAATTTATTAATCTAATACCTCTTACCTTCCACCAAAGGAGGACTGAGAGTGAGAGCAGGAAGATGAAGAGAAATACATCAAAAAACACTAAAAAAAAAATATCCTTGATGGGGAGCCAGCAGAGTGCAAGGCAAGCAACCCATTTCCAATCTATGGCCACATTTCATCTTCATAAAAACCCAGCGAGATGGGCATCATCTCCACTTTATACATGATAAAACCAAAGCCATAAAAGTGAAGTGGCCTATCTTGTTTATGTAGCTAACGCCAGAACCACAGGCAATTCAAACCTTATGACTTATGCCTTCACTTCAATACCTCCAATCATTTTGTTTTCTATTGGATTTTAGAATTACTTTTATTATGCATTAAGTTTTCCCAGGAGTTATTTGATACAGGTTAGAGATCTGTACATACATTGTAAAAAAAAAATTCTGTTTTTAATGTTTTTTCTCATTAGTGGTTGAAAATAAATAAATAAAACAACATAATGCTTGCTCCTTTGTTCCAAAGTTGTTCTATGGCTCGGATGAAAACTTTAAAGGTTGAGTTTAACTCCCTGCTTTCTCCCAAACTGAAGCCACAGCATTGCTAATAAGTGATTAGCATGGCAGATGGTTCCGTCCGTCAACCGTGAGCTGTTTAAAATCAAGCACTCATTTCCATCTGAGGACATCCTCCTCTGTGTGGGATGTTCACTCTGTCTGTCAGCCAGGGCTTTTGACTTTCAACTTCCAAGTCATCTGCATTGATTTTCGCCTCTTTTGTCAGTTTACATAGAACTTTGGCCCTGGTTTTCCTCTTGAATAACTCCGTAATGACAACAACACTGCTCTGCTGTTGTCCACGCTTTGGGTTTATCTGCAACATTTTGCTCATTGTCTCTAAGACTCATGATTGACAAGGGCTGCCTGAGATCTGCTGGGTCATAGAACTCCTTTCCTGGAGTTTTTCCCCATAAGTCATGCAAATGCATTTTTTCCTCCTACTGTCCTCTACCTGGATTTCTGTTTTTTAAAATCAATTTACCAACATTTATGAGCTCTACTCATATTCAAAATACAATTCTAACTTTGTCTAGTCTTTATCCTCTAGGTGTTCATTCGCCATATTTTTAGCTCATTTGTTATGGAGAGAGAGAAAAACAACATCACAAAGAAAAACTATTCTCTCGTTTGAACACCAAGGTCTACCTATGAGTATTTTGTGAGAAGCAAGAGCTTGTAAACCATACTACAAGCACCCCTGGTGAATGCAGACAACTATGCGGGAATCACATGGAGGGGATGCCCTGGGAGCAGTGGTTCTGTTTCAGAGATCTCAGACAGGTGCTGCAACAGTTTCCCAAGGAGAGGTACCAGTGACTCGCTGCAGGACAAACAATGTCATGCTCTTGTTGATCAGAATGCTGTAGGCCAGTGGTTTAAGCCTGGAAGGAGGAGGTCCATATCCTTTGAAGACTTCTCAGAGCACTGGGACAAAGGTTTGCATGTGCATCTTAGGAGAGCCACAGCGAGAACAGACAGTGGTTTGGCGATGGGGACTGTAGTTTGAGGAATGCCACCTGGAACCAGGGGAAGAGGAGCAGGAGCCAAGCATGACAGGCAGTCTCTAAAAGCAGGGGGAGCCTGAGCACCGTTCTCTGCTTTCCTTGCTGATAGCAGACTGCCCATGAAGTTGCTGCATCCTCAGGAAAGCTACTCCACGTGTCACACTGTGCAGGCCTGGCTGATTCCAAGCCAGCCTCTCTGCACAGCAGCTCCCTCCGACCCAACCCCTAAGGGCTTTCCCAGCCTCTGCCTGCAGCTCCTTTAGGCAAGCCTGATTTGAGTGTGACCCCTTCCTTGACCAGCCTGGAGAAACCTTTCTCTCCTATCAAAGAAAAAAAGAAGTCTGCATTTCCATTAATTGGCCCTCTGATGTGTGACCAACAGACTCATGCTTTGTTTCTGTAACCCTGGGAAATTGTTCCCTGCCTCCAGAAGAAACACAGCTCCCAGACTGCAGCTTAGTGGGCCTCACTCCAGCTCCCAAATTCTGGAACTATCAGACAATTCATCTTTGTTGTTTAAGTAACTGAGTTAATAGGAATTTGTTGCAGCAGTGAAAGTAATCGAAAGCATCGCCCCGAACTTCAGAAAATCTATCCCACACTTAGGCGTCAGATAACACACAATCCTAGATTTTCTCTGGCCTCTTCTTAGCCTCTGTGTTTGTGACATTTTCCTGCGAGGAGAGATTTCTTTTTAATCACCAAAAGGATCTAATTTTGGATAACATTTTAAGCGTGGTTTCAAACACAGCATTGCAATTATTACTTCATTGTATCACTTCTTAAATTAGGACAGCTCCCATCTTCCCCTTTCTAGAAGAGGTAGTCTACTTCCTAGCCATGAAGGGGAGAGCAAGCCAGAAAGCCACTCTCCAAATCCTGGCTTCTGCCAGCAATTACTGGGAGAAGACAACTGCATAAAAAAGGGTGTTTATCAGGATTTGTCAGATAAGAGGCATACTAATCACTTAGTAAGTCTTTCTATCATAATTTTTTGTGCATATATTGAAGTCCAGCAAAATAGATTTCTAGAGATAGTCTGTCCTAAATACACAAACAATATGGATATCTGGAAACTGGTGATTTGCAGCACTCAGATGGCAGGCTTTCTTTCTACAAAATGTTCCTAAGAGGAGGTCATCATTGTATTGCCCAGATTACATGAACAAAGTCAATTTGTATTTTCCCCAAGAATTTCAGAGACAGATTCTGTGTACTGCAGAATTCTTCTTCCTTTTCTTCAGTAACATTCTAAAAGCAACCATTCCAATGAGTTCTTCTGCATCATGTGTGCTTTATTTAGCCTTTTACTCTTCTCCCCACAAGCCATGCTTGGACAGATACTTTGGAGATTTTAGAAGTTGAATAGGATTTAGAGCAGAATTGCAAAGAAGCTTCTACCAGTTCCCTCTATTAATTTGCTAACATAATGCTCAAGTATGTAAGGAGTATTGTTAAAGAAAATAAAAATGCCTGAAGCTATTAAGCTGACAACTAATCCCCTTGTTTCTCCACCGATTTATTTTTTTCACTCAAAGTGACGTTCAAAGTCTTAGTGTAGTAATTGTTAATTTTAGTCTTTTGTTCATACTACCAAGATGCTGATCAACAAAGATCTATGATACATATTCCAGAAAGAGGATTGGCCAACCAGGAAGCAAAATGTACCTGCTAAGCCAGTAGTGAAAGAGGACATGGGAGAGTCGTCTTCAGTTTCAATGTTGAGTACATTCCTCTCTGTTCTTTGGTCAAAATCAATTTTAACAATTTTATTGTTTTCTGAGTAAAACTTGCACAGTACTTTCAGATCATTTGTCAACTTGCTTAACCTATCCTACTTTCATGAGTATTCTCCATGTAATTGTAGCTACTTCATTTTCTGAAATTAGAAAGCAGTGAACTCTTTTAATAAGTTCGAGAGTATCTAATGAAAATCATCAACAGAGGTGTGAGAAACATTAGAATATATCTTTTACAATTTATGATAAATAACCATATAATCAAATCTGGTCCTAAGAATATTTTTCAGAGCTTTAATTAGATTTAATAATTTTATTGCTCCTCAAATTCTACATACTATGTAGAACAGAAATTATTTGAAGAAGTCAATTTAGTGTTAACATGAAACACTGATTGGGAGAGAAACTGATGACTACTGGGATTTTCCGAAGCCTCTGCCCTGAGCTCATTAGACAGACAGAGAAGCAAAACTTCAGAGTAGCAATGATCATCCCACTGATTCTCCCTCCAGCTTCAAGGCCTCTGACGGGCTATGTCGGAGGAGTGACTGGACCCTAGGGTACCCCAGAGATGGGTAAGGGAATACAGTGTGTATTCAGTCCCCAGTCTGGGGAGGCTACTTCACAGCTACCCTCATGGCTAGCCTTGTACAATGACAGAAAAATCCAGAGAAAGAACATCTCTTGTTCTAAAGTAGAAACTTCTATTGGGGAAATGGAAACTGAAAATCTGTGCTTATGGACTGACTGACTGTTTTCCATCTAAATTGGTACATTGAAGCTCTAACTCCCAATGTGATGATATCTGAAGATCAGGCCACTGGGAAGTAACTGGGGTTGCATTAGCTCGTGAGGGTAGCATCCTCAGAATCGGAGGAGAGGCTTTCTAAGAATCGGAGAGACCAGGACATGTGCCAAACACATTCACTTTGCCTGCCCTGCCTGTGTGAGAATGTAGTGGGAAGGCAGATGTGTGCCGGTCAGGGTGAGGGTCCTCACCAGAACCCAGCCACGCTGACACCCCAACCACAGACTTCCAGCCTCCAGATCTGTGAACCAATAGATTTTGTTGATGAAGTTACCTAGTTCATATTATTTTGTTATGGGAGCTAGCGCCAACCACTATGTCAAGCAAATTTCCAAGAACAGCAAAGCTAACAAGTGCTGAGCTGGGCTCTCAACACAGAAAGATTTCCGTACATGCACCAGTGGGTCCCTTGGGGCCTGGAGGTCATGCTCCGTGAGGCTGTTGAACATGTGCTGTGGCTCCCTTTGCAACTTAAACTATTAGCATGTCACTGTAAAAATGGTAACACAAATAACGAGGACTCACATTCATGGAATATTTGCCACTGCCAGGCATTGTGCCTAATATTTTATAAAAATGATCCCATTTAAGCTAATGTCTTGCTTTTCTTAAAGTCTCCGCTTTCCTCACCCTGAAATATAGCACCTTATCCCTATGGTTTTCAACAATGTCTAATTTTTTCAAGGGTGGGGAATAGGTCCACAGGGAAGAAAACAATTTATTCAAAGGATTTCCTTATAAAAGCACCCTGTGTAGGTAATATAATTTCCTCAGTATTTAAAAAAAATACAATCCACTCAGCACATTTTGGTGTTTACTTAGAGCTCTAGCCACAGGAAATGGGACAGGTTCATATTATTATAGAGTTATCACTATTTCAATGTACAATCTCGAGTCAATAATTTCATTTCTTGATCTTCCCCAATTCAGCCATCCATCCATGACTGCTTCTTCTGAGAGATTACATACACGAGTAAAATAATGCATATAAATGTTTAACTAGCTCCCTTAAGAGTATAGAACAGTCTCTAGGGAAGAACCCAGTGAAGGAAGCGTTCCCATACAGAAGAGCAGAGTCCCTCACTTGGCGGCTTCCTCTCTCTCTCTCCTGCCTGTGCCCAAGCTTAGGAGAGATACCTTGGGGCAACTTGAGACAGCTCAGAACATATCAGTAACTAGCCTGGCAAAACAGCCTTTCAACAAGTTCCTAACCAGTGCCTACGGAGATATGAGACTGATTAATGAAAATGAGGAAGTAGAAGAAATTTGACCAGTCTTTGAGCAAAGGAACTGTAACCCATGGAGGAGATTAGAGATGCATCCATATATCCAGCAGACACAGACTGGTGACGTGACAGGAGCTGTGCAAGTTGCTGAGGAAACAGCAGAGAAACAGACCCTCCCATGTGGGACCCCAGGCAGCATGTCAACAAACTCTGAGGAATGCCGTGTTCTCGGTACAGACTTCATGCAGCATCTCACCCCATGGTTCCTGTGGACTCCACAGTACTCCAGCCTGTACAGCAAGAGAGCAGTCCTGACGGAGCATAATGGAGAACATGGGTTTTAGATTCAAATAGGAAGCCAATCTTCTTTTTATTATGTATGAACTCTTGAGCTAGACATGTAAACACCTTCCAACCTGAGGATAATCCAGCCCCAACTTCCTGTGTTGGTTCAGAAAGTTAAAACAGATGTTAAAACAAATCCTTGTGAGAGTGAAGATAGGTAATATCTCCTTGAAAAATTTTCCCCACTATTGTAACTACCAGCATATTTAATTTTCCAAATGAGGTAAGGTAGGAAGTACTCTGCTGCCTTAGACTGGCCCAAGTCAGAAACAGACCTGGAGACCCTGGTTTAAGTGCAAATGGTTTACTGGGAAACTGATTACAAGAAAAACTAATAGAGAAGGAAGAGGCAGAAGGGAGGGAAGCCGATGCCAAGGTCATCATCAGGCGTGCTTCCGTGCTGGAGCTTAGCTCTCGCAACAAACTCTGGGCAACAATGAGGAATGCACACACTCGAGGTTCTATCATGAAAAGTACAACAGAGCTGGGGTGTGTAACGACCAGAGGTGACCTTCCACGGATCATCAATTCCTACATCAACCGCCTACAGCCTGTAGGGCAGAGTGGACTTTGGCAACCTGGTCAAGTCTTCAGAAGATGATCTGTTCTACTGGAAAATGGAGGTGGATATGTGCACGGGGTATTTCCATATGTTCATGGAAAATTAAGAGTTAAGAGTAAGTTTATGTCGGTGCAAAACATTTTGAAACCCACGCATTTGAGACCTTCAGAAAGTCCATAGAAATGTACATTGTGTGAAAAATGTGCATGGATTTCAATTTTTGAACCCAAATCAACAACTTTTAATCCCATTTTCCATGAGATTCATGAAGTACCCTCATATTACTTCTCTATGAACAATCACTACAAATTTAGTAGTTGAAAACAACAGCAGCTTCTTGTCTCCCAGTTCTGTGAGTCAGGATTCTAGCAATATTATGGCTCAACCAGGTCTTCTACTTGGAGTTTCACAAAGCCAAAACCACTTTGTTGGTTTGGTAGCATTCTTTCCTGGAGGCTCAAGGGATGGGGAGGGGGAGGCGGAGGGAGGGAGAGAGGTCTTCCATCCACTGGTTCACTCCCCAAATGGCCACAACAGCTGGAGCTGAGCTGATTCAAACCAAGGAGTTTCATCCAGGTCTCACACATGGGTGCAGAGACCCAAGCAGTTGGACCACCTACTGTTGTTTTCCCAGGTTGTAAGCAGAGAGCAGGATTGGAATGCGAGCAGCTGGGACGTGAACTGGTGCACATACAGGATGACAGCTCTGCAGGTGGAGTCTTAACCTACTACAGCATAGTGCCAGCCCTGGATAAATCTGTTTCTATGTTCATTCAGGTTGCTGGCACAAGTTGTTTTCTTGGGTTGCAGGCCTGGGGTTCCCTTCGCTCCTGCCCACATTCCTTCTCATGCTTTTCATGAGCTCCCTACCAGCCTTTGCAGGCTAAGGTCCTTTCATGCTGTCAATCACTGACACTCTCTTCTGCTCTCCCTGAACTTGAGCTGGACAATGTTCTTTGCCTTTAATGGCTCATGAGATGAGACTAAGTACACCCACATAACTCAAAACAATCTTGCTATCTTAAGGTCCAGTACCTCAGTTACAAATCCCCTTTGCCATGTAACATAACACACAGTTTCTGGGTAAGTTTATGGACATCTCTGGGCTGGACTATAGTGTGGCATGCACCAAAATGAAAAGGTGTGGGCATCTACCAGTGCTCTCCACAACATTGTTTAATCATCCACTTTGTCCAAGCTTTGAACTCCAAGGGAAAACTATTTTTGACAGGAGCACAGCATGACAGAACGTGGTCCTTCTTTCTATTGAGAAAACATTAGCTGAATTTGCAAAAAGAATGGAACGTATATCAACGGTCTCTTTAACATGGGAAACCCAGAAAGAAAAGGGTCTAGGATTTGTATAAACACATACTTCATGCATCACTCATGGTCAGGAATCAGTTACTGAAATGTCAAAACTTTTATCAAAGTAAAGAGAATTGATTAAGATGCTTTCATTATGGAATCTGGTAAATGATTCATTGGAAACCACCTTTGTGACTCCTTTCTCACAGATATTATTTCCAGAATAGATGTCCACCAAAAACTCGTCCAAGCAGAAAACAGCAGAAACACTTGCATCAACTCCTGCTTGTGTTGTCTCCATGAATCTATCTGCAGTCTTTTGAAGTCATCTCATCCAAAGCCACCGGTGCTGAGGATAATGTACAATAAGACTCCGTCCCTCATTGTCAGGGAGAAATAAGTAGAAGTTTTCTATTTGATTTTTAAACATGTTTAAAAATGCCTTATGCTCAAAGATAAATAATATTAAATATTCCTTACATTTTTCCCTCATTTGTCATGTTAAAAGAATACTTCAAAATATTCATGGAAAGGGCAGGTGGTTGGCCTGGTGGTGAAGATGCTGGCTAGGACATGTCCCCCATCAGTGGGGATCCTGGGTTCAAGTCTCCATTCTGCCCCCGAGTCCAGCTTTCCATTGCCTGCTAGGTAGCAGCTGATGGCTCAAGTGGTTAGGTTCTTTCCATGCATGTGGGACACCTGGGTTGGGTACTTGGCTCCTGGCTTCAACCCAGCCATGTGGACTTCTGAGAAATGAACCAGCAGATAGGAATGTTCCATGTCTCTCTTTATCTGTCCCATAAATATTTTCATTTATTCATTTGAAAAGCAGAGTTGCAAAGAGAGAGAGGGGGCGGCTAGAAACCAAGTCCAAATGGTAGTACCAGCCAGGAGTAGGTCAGGCTGAAGCCAGGATCCTGGACACCATTCAGGTCTCCCATGTGACTGCCAGGGGTCCAAGCATTTGGGCCATCATCACCTGCTTTCCCGGACACATTAGCAGAGAGCTGGATCAGCCAAGACTTGAACCTGTGCTTATATGGGAAGCTGGCATTACAGGTTGTGGCATAACCCATTTTGCCACCATGCCAGCCCCTCAGAAATTCTAAAAGTTTATGGGAAAATGATATTCAAAGTTAATTTTACTTTGATGCTCAACCATTCTGAAATCCACGCATAGCTTCTACATAACATGAATTTTCCATGAACTTTTTGAAGACTCTCCTCAAAACACCATTGAAACTCCCAGGGACATTAGAGTTCAAACATGTCACTAACACTATCTACTCCAAGGGGTCAGAGACAAGTTTCAAGGGCTAAAAGGATGCCTCCTCGAATGTCCTCTCCTGCTGTAGAGTGTCTTTGTCCCTTATGTCATCTGAGTACCACGAAACACAGCCACTACAAAGCTGCTACAGCACTTCCAAAGCAGTTCTGGATGCCATGTTGGTTTCCATTTTCTTACTCATGCGTCAAACACCAGAAGGAAAATTCAAAGCTGTGGGTTTCATTACATTTCTGAAACATTACATTTCATTACATTTCTGAAACAAATTTTTTCATTGCATAGCAGCAGTTCTGTTGACCTTATATTTGCTTCCAGCAACTCACCAAGGAAGATGTCAATCATTTTTGTCAGAAGCCCCCTGTGGTTTAACACTTTGCTGGAAGCTCGTTTTCATCCTAAAGAGTACACATCGGGTGCTCACTGATCCTTAATTATGTCTCTGATGCCTACTTATTGACCAGCTTTCTAGGTTCACTTGTTTCTTATCCCCCAATGTGGGAAAGGTCTACAATGGCCCACCGCCACAGTAGCAGGTGCAAGGGATACACAAAGAAAACACTTCAGACCACAAAAACTTTTCCCACTTCCCAATTAGTTTTATTCCAAGAGGAAAGGGAAAAAAACAAGGTTACACTTATGGTAAAATTTAATATAATACTATAAAATGGACCGATAGTTTGTTTAAATTTTTTTTTCCCCACAAGCTTTGATTTCATGTATGTGGGAGGATAGTAGCAGCCAACAACTTTGTTGCAAAAACATCCTCTCTCTAGTCTAACATCCATTTCTGTTGCATCAGCAGTTGCTGACTCAAGGTGGTTATTCAACAATCCTATGCTACATTTTCTCTTTTCACTTTTTTTTAACAAAATAACAGGTAGATGTGTCTGAGTCTGGGCGAGTGTAGGACCTACAATCATATTTTGTTTATGTTATAAGCAATCTTTTGAGAAAATAACATCAATTTGTATTGCAATTAGCTAGGCTATATTTAGGAAGTGAACTTAATGTTCAAGGCAAACTGATGCCCAGGTGACTCACTACAAGGATCATGAGTAAAACATCATTGGTATGTCCTGCTGGGATGTGCATCTCTTCATTAACCTGCTCTCCTGGACTGCCTTCTCTGGTCTATTTGGGGTCAATGGGTAGGCTACAAGAAACTGTATTTAAACGTACGTTGGAACAGAATGTGACCCATTCAAAGAAGCACCCCTGGATGTGAAGCTGATGAGGGTGAAATAAAGAAATTATTGTATTCTCAATCACTGATTGCAAAGTAATGATTAGCCAATATTTCTCCCTTTTATGTTTTATAATTGATTTTTCTTTGTATTACTAAGTTTTTAATCATTCATGATCCCCTAAGAGGAAGAAAAAACAGGATATGCTGCGTGGCTTCCTTGCTGAGAAGTCCAAGTGCAATCACAAAACCCTCTGGCTACACTTGTTCTTTTAGAACATTTTTAGTTACTCCCAACTAAACTTTCTCATATACATACTATTTTGCATTCACCACTGCATGTTTGTGTGAAGATGTGAAAGAACATGGTGAACAGAGCACTGCTGTAATAATATGAGCAGCTGTCCATCACCCAGAGTTAAGAACTAAGGTCTCCTCCTCTCCCAGGCTCCCTTCATCAACTGTCTTCCCTCCTCTCTAATGGTGCACGTAAGAAGCTGTGGTCACTGTAGGACCGCTACAGCTAATTATCCTACATTTTAGCACCAGAAGGCATGATTTACTCAACCAGACAGCATTAGAAAGGACACCTAAAATTTATTTATTTGAAAGGCACAGTGATAGAGACAGGAAGAGAGAATCTTCCATCAATGGGTTCACTCCTCAAATTGCTGCAATAGCTAGGCTGGTACACAAAGTCAGGAGCCTGGAACTCCACCTGGGTCCCCATGTGGGTGGCAGGGGTCTAAGCACATGTACCAGTCTACATTGTTCTTACATATTAGCAAGGAACTAGCTTGGAAATGGAGCCCTTGGGACTTGAACCAGTGTTCTGATATGGGGTGTTGGAATGACAAGTGGCAACTTAACCTGCGGTGCCATACCCTGGCCTACAAGAATTTATTTTAATCATCCATCAAGGGGGCAGTGTCGTGGCATAGCAAGCTAAGCCTCCACCTACGACGCCGGCAATTACATGTGTGGAACTAAGATTTCTGCCAATGCGCTCCTAGTGAAGTTATTTTCTTCCTAGGACACAGAGTGACTCCAAGGACTGATTAAGGATAGTTTATGACCTACTAACAAGGAGAGCATTGAGCCCTTATGCAGCTGCTTTCCCAGACACGCTTAGCTAATATGTCTTGCTAAACACATTTTAGTTATATGAACACATGTATGTGTCATACAATAGTCTGTTGTGATCATTATCAATAAAGAAGTGGCAGCACTTTTTGGAAGAAGAGTCCTTGTGTCCTGTCTCGCCTTTTGTTTGCATATCCCAACACATATGAGCACTGGTTCATGTCCCAGCTTCTCCACTTGCTATCCAGCTCTCTGCTTGTGGACTTAGAAAGCAGTGGAGGACAGCCCAAATCCTGGGCCCCTGCACCTGTGTCGGAGACCAGCCCTGCCCATTACAGCCATTTGGGGGAGTGACTCAATGGATTTAAGACCCTTATCTGTCTGTCTCCCTCTCTGTCTGTAACTCTGCCTCTCAAACAAAGAGGGAATCCACTGTGGAGTAACAGCAATCCTGCCCAGCAATCTGCTGCTTTGGAAATCAAGTTTTCAAGAAGGGCAACTGTTACACCCAACTTGAGCTTAAGCTTAAGCCAATTTAACACCGACTCTCTTTTTTTCAGCAAAAAGGTTGACAGAGGAGCTTGAGCTGGATGCTATCAAGTCCTCTGAGGAAGGTAACTAAGGAAGGAGATAAAAAGAGAATTCACTATCCACGCCTACCATAGAATAATAGGTAGTGCTGATCTGAAGGCAAGGCCTGCAAAATTTGGAGCAAAGTCTTTAGAAGTATTTGTTTCTTGCTTGCTTTCATCTGCAAATCACAAGGGTGAGGGTGGCCTATGAATGCATTCTTGTCTCTAAGCAGGATCTAGATTCTTGGGATTGGAGAGCAAGGGCAACAGAACTGTGCTTATGGAAAAATCATGGCACACGCGTATTTTCCAGTGACCATTGTTTTTGAGGTGGGAGGAGAAAACAAAGCTCTGGCATCACTGCATTTGCACCTCAGTCTTTCCCTGGGAGCTCCGAGCCCAGGTTACCTACGCCACGTTTATAGGCGTAGACCTTTTAGGCCAGACATTGTTGAGACTTTTCCTCCTCATCTCTCCGTTCATCTTGCTGCATAGAGCTTTGCTTCCCACCCAGCAGCCTTTTACACAAAGTCTGGCATCTCCCTAAGCTGAGCCTCACTGAGCTGCTGAACCCAGAGGGCAAAATCCAGCAGGAAATTGTGTGCAACAGTGTGCATTCCTAGTGGGCCGATGCACAATTTAGGACACAAAATGGCATAACTGCACGGTGCGGTTCTGAGAAGTGCCTGCTTTAATTCAATTATTCACACTCTGGCTATCCTCTTTGTATTCCCTTGATATTCAAAGCTCACAGTGATTCCATCTCCGTTCGCAGCTCCGTTTTGCCTCCCTGTGTACCAAGTCATGAAGTAACAATAAGAACTGTGTCTTAAACCCTGTCTTTGATTCCAAATCCCAACTGGCTGACTGAGGACATTAGTGCTGAGCAGTTAACAGGAATGTGCTGATCTCCCAGTGATGAGAAACCTACAGAGATCTTTCATTAACCTTGGAAAGCTACTAAATTGATTCATTTATTCACTGTTTTACTTATTGAACGGCAGGGGTCACACACTATACTACGTACTGGGGACAAAAGGAACAGATGAGAATTCCTTCTCCAAGCTCTGCTATTCTACTAAGAATTTTGAGTACAGCTAGAAGAAAAATGTGTATCTTTAAATATTTTAAGGTACGATTTATGATATAGGAATTGTGCAAAAACTTAGGAAACCAAGCCTGCAATACTGTCAAGGAAGAATGAGACAGAATGGGGGTTCAGACAAGGAGAAGCAAGAGAGTGCCAGGACACAGGGCCATCATTTAGGGCAGGGGCCCAACAAGGATGCTCCAATTCTGATTTACAATGGATTTGTTGCAAGGGATAAAGATGACAAGTGAACATCACTGTTACCTAGGGCAATGCCCACAGGACCTAGTTCAATTTCTATGCCTACTCAAACCAGGTTTCTTTTCGAGAACAGAATGCCTTGCAGTCAACAGCCCTTCTCTGCAGGCTAAGTGGCCAAGACTAGCTAGAGGCAGTACGGCTGCCTGTGCAACACTCAAACGGCATTATGATCATTCCATGCCAGACGACACGCCCACTGGCACCATGACCGTTGATGTCACCATGGCAACCATCAGAAAAGACAATAAAAGGACAAAATGGTGGTGACTCCCTGGTTCTGAGAATTACGTCACCCTTTCCCAGAGTATCTATGAATACCCTCTCAGTTACTAGCATGTTACTCCTTTTCATTGTCGCTGTCCAATGTCCCTGAGTCTTCAGCCCCCAGAAGGTGGAGAAGTTAATACTCAAGCCAGGCTCCTGTTTCTCCATTCTTTGGCCACCGAATAAAGGTTGTATTGTTGATGGGCAGCTTCAGTTTTATTATCAGCTCTGTGACAGTGACCAGACCAAGGCCCCTATTGTGAGATCCTTCATAAAAGAAGGGAAAACACTACCAAAAAATGTTGCTACATCTTGTGTTTGTTCTTACATTCTGCCCGAAATTCCTGTCTGAGATCTCTGGTTACTTTCACTAGAAAATACAGCAGGATGCCTGATGACATCAGCTCATCTTTCCTCAAAGCAACAACCTGATGGGATTCTCAGGTGGTTCCTTCTGCCTTCCATGGTAATGTCAATGGTGACAGCTGCTGCTGACAAGGATTCTGGAACAGTCATCAGGGTAATGAAGCCCTCATGAACTGTTCATGAGATCCACTCTTGTGGTTTTCACCATGGGAATACACTTAAAATAAGTTAAACATGATTTTCGAGGTTGATGAAATAGTTTGCCTAAGGCTATCACACCAGACTTAAAAGAAATTGACAGAATCCAGTAGATTCTTATTTTTTCATGGCTTCCTCTACATTGTCCCAGAATAAAATTAGGTAACATCAAACCATACCCTAGTTTTACCAGAGAAAATCCTACTTGCTGTGTTCTTCAAGACTGAGAAGTTCGTTGGGACTCAAGAGAGTCTGTCTGTGTGTATGGCTGCTCTTTCTCTCTCCCAGAACTGCCACTCGGATTGTCATGTTAAATTATCTGGGGTGCAGAGATCCGTTATTTCTGCACTATCACTTCTTAGAGATGTGAAATAGCTCTCATCACAACTCCAAAAATAGAACACCAGAAACAGAACTAATAAAACCATGGGCATTTTGAAATTAGAGAAAAGAGACGAAATGGCTTATTTTGTTCTTAAAATAAGAAGAGCTATTTAAAATATTTCCTATGATATTGGGATCTATTAGTTAAGAAGCTTTACCCTGTGGGGGTTTTTTTTTTGGAGGGGGGGGCGCTTGGTATGTTTTATACATGAATATAAAGATTTGGCTCTCATTTTCTCAAATATTCATTATGTATTTTTTCAGGTTTCAGTTGAAGGAATCAGATTATTTTTCAACAATAATGATTGTCGTATACTCAGAAGCAATCACCTCCATTTTTATGATTCATAACACGGTGGGTAAAAGAGATAATAGATATCAGACTTATAAAATAAATGGTGATGCTTTCTATCTAGATTCTGAGCCAGACTCTGCAAGGAGAGGAAACATTAAAATGTATGAACACGAGCAGGTTTGTGGGCTTCACCACTTCGACAAAGCAGCGCCTACACTGGAGTCTAGGAAGCTGCTTTTGGGGGTGACTCACAGCTCTTACCTACCTCCCCACTTTGCCCCCAGCTCTGAAGACTCAACAGGGGGAAGAGAAAAAGAAGGGTAGGAAGCAGGCTGCACAGAGGTACGTGAAGGCGAAGACATAGGTTTGTCCTTGGGTGCCATGAAGTTCAAGTGATGGACTCGATAAATAAAATCCATGGATTAAGTGAAAATGGACTCTTTCACCTATCCTACCTCATTTCAGACCCAAGCGCATTGTGTATGAAGGCTTGATCTATATATACTTTGTGGAACTTGACTAGGAATTATTTGAGAATAAAATAACATTGACGTAATGGAGCCAGCATCATGGCGCAGCAGGTTAAGCTGCTGATTCCCGTATCAAGGGCTGGCTCAAGTCCTCGCTGCTCCACTTCCTATCCAGCTCCCTGTTAATGTGCACAGGAAAGCAGAGGATGAACAAAATAACAGGGCCTCCTGCCCATGTGGGGGACCTGGATGTCCCAGACCTTGATGTCGCCCTTAACTGGGGAGTAAAGCAGCAGATGGAAGATCTTTCTTCTTGCTCTGCCTTTCAAATACATAAATTTAAAAAACAATAATGTTGAAGTAATTGAACACATTTGCTAAGACCTCATTTTAGTCTGACATCTGTTTTTCATTGAAAAACTAGTAAGCCTCAATTTACATCAGAAGACACTGGGGTTCTGAGCAGGAAAAGGCTTGGACCTTTAAGTTTCAGAATGGGGAAAAGGATTAGGAAAGTAAATTAGCATTTTAAAAGTACACAGCTTGCCAGGAAGTAAGTCAAGGACAGGATCTGCTACTTCCTTTGTGATATGCCCACCCAACAGCTCCCACCCTCTGTAACTTCAGGTGTTCCTTTGACCTAAGACAATGTGCAGAAAAAGATTGTGGCCTTCGAGAAAGGAAAACCTGCTTTTAAGACTTGAACTTCTTGACAGCCAGACCACTAATACCTTTGTTCGCCTTAGTGGTTTTAGTAGACAAGCAGACGAAGGAACAAGGAACTGCTGAGCTGAAGCCAGCCCGCGTGCCCGCGTTAGTGGTTTTAAATGTGATGTCGCTTCTTGCCAAGCATCTTTACTTTCTCCCTGTTTGTCATTTTATTGTGAAGTAGTCACACACGTGTATTCAAGAGCCTAGTTAAGAGATGGTGCGTGCAAGCGCATGTTTAAGGGGATGCACTTTTTCTAACAAAGAACATTACCTACCTGAAGGTCAAGTGATGCTGTGTTGGGAGCTGCAAGGTGCTGGCACATTTTCTTGAGAAAGATTAATGGCGGTGATGCATTTCTGATGCTTTTATCTTGTATGCTCACGGGTTTTCATACCAGTGATAATACACTGCACACATCATCATTTGAGCTGTTGCCTGCTCTGTTGCAGCAGTGAGAAGGTTATCAAACTAGGTGAAAGGAAGAATCTTGAACCAAAAAAGGAAATCTACAAATCCCACAGAGGGAGCACACACACAATTTCTAGCATCAAAGATAAAACTTAGGAAACAGATTCAAAAGCTACTCTTTAAATTAAAGATTCATTTCTTTACTTGGAAGTCAGAGTTAGAGAGTCATAGCCAGAGAGAGATCTTCAACTGCTGGTTCACACTCCAGATGACCCCAACCGCCAAGGCTGAGCCAGCCAAAGCCAGGAACTTCATCCAGGTCTCCCGCATGGTGGCAGGGGCCCGAACACCTGCGATGTCTTCTGTGGCTTTGCCCAGGCCATTAGAAGGGAGCTGGACGAGCCGTAGAGCAGCCAACACACAAATGGGCGCCTACACGGGATGCTCTGCCTGCTGAGTTACAACGCTGTGTCCCCCAAAGCCGCTCTTTACTTGAACACATTACAGTTCTGGGAATAATATTCAGGTGCAAATTGGGAACTTTAATCATGTCAAGCTCTGAAAGAAGCTCAATTTTTTTTTTTCACCAAATTGCTTTGTGCATGTAGTAACAGCAACTAGACAGCTTTGAGTAAGTACTTCCAGTGTACACAGATTCACTCCTTTCCCCCCTTGAAAGCCACACATTTTCATGTTTTCCCAAGACAGAAATTGTCTTTTATTAGAATAGTTTTCCAAGATAACAATACCATGGAGCAAATGATATCATTTCTTTCATCAGTTCAAAGCTGGGTCTAGCATCCTACCTGCCGGGATTCCTAGCAGTGAAACCTCAGGCCTTTCTCCAGCGGCACCTCGTGGATTTTCTGAGAGTACACATAGGGTATGCCCGTTAGCTACTGGTTGTGACTTTGACACTATTTATTTATTTATTTGCCAAAGGATGGAGGCTACGCTCCAGCTTCGTCTTGGCAGTTCTACCTGCCATGGAAACCACACGAAATCAAGTTAACCCAAAATGGAAATCACTACAGGGAATTATTGCAGCTGCTACATCTATGTAGTGAAAATCTCGTGGCATTCAGTCTGTTCTGGCCTCCACTGAATGTTTATGGTCATGTTCAGAGAGAGGCTGAGCCAGGCAGATGTATGGATAGATTCCTTCCTGAGTTGCTTTAGTCACAACTCAAAGATGTCTCCATGGGCGAGGACTAGGACAGCCGTCCTTAGCACAGACTCCTGTAGCTTGCTTTCTGGGAAAGTGACCAATTCTGGCACGGACCTCCACTGTCTGGTGTGCCACGAGGATGTACGTAGACCACTGTTCCCTGGCTTTCTACATACTGGACGGTTTTCCAAATAGGAATTGGGCCTCAGGAGGGCAGGTCAGATGTACTGTTGCATGTGTATTACTGCCCCACCCCCCAGCATTGTAGGTTCAGAGTGGATATTCTTTCTCTCTAGGGATAAACTGGGCATCTGTCACATTTTCACAGCACCTGCACTTTTTTGTTTTGGTTTGTTTTCTGGTAGAAATGCAGAACAGCCCAGGATCCTCAAGGATCCGGATTTAAGGGGTAGCATGGCAGCAGGTCCCTCTAAACCACCACCATGATACATACAGGGCTTCCTAGAACAGAGAGGGGAATTTGTAGCTAGAAATGTACACAAAATAACCCAATTGGACCAGTTGTGTTGCAACTATTCATCCTAAGTGTCTTTTCTTCTTCTTTCTTCTTCATGAATCATTCTCCCTTCATTGAGTCCCAACAGTGGATCCCCTCAAGAGCCATCAGTCCCTGCAGCCTTGACTCGGCTGGCGACACTGAATCCTGGAGCGACCCCAGTGTCTGCCTGTGCAGTCTCTTCCAATAGTGATTAGGAAAAGGTTAGGACAGGGCAACAGTCCAGTGAACCAATGTTGTCATCCTCCGAGACCTTGTGCTCTGAGTCTGAGTAGTCTAAAACCAACAGATTTAGTTAAGCTGTGTAAGAAAGTTGGTAAATATAGTTAAACAATGACTGGTGGGAGGGATTTATCTAGGCATTTAGCATAATGCCTAGGAACATAGTAAGTGCATGTTCAAGAACGGCACAGTTAGTTAAGAGACCACTTGGGCTGTTAGAAAAGTCACATTGGTATTCAATTGAATTAGGAATTACCTGCAGAGTACACCACTTTGTTGAATAATTAAAATTACATAAATTTTCTATAGGGCTATCAAGACTTGGGATAAATGAGTTTTGTCAATTAGTTTCAGTAAAGAAAATATCTATGAATACATTAACAATGCAAATATTTGCTTTTATAATATGGGAAATCTTAATAAGATTAGATTTATATTCTAAGAGACATTTATTGTATGTAAGAAGGCTTATAAATTGTGAAAGGGAGATAAATACATAGAATATAGGATATAATGAAGATGTGGGACTCATTTTCTTTTCAACATCAAGGTTAAAGGGGAGATTATTAATCTTTAATTACCCTCTGCCAAAAATGATATATTATCCTGTATTAAAATATCAAACTCCTGAGCTTTGTGCAAGCAAAATATTATGAAACATCAAATAGCCCTTTGACTTTTCTTGCACTATTTGCCTACAATGAGAAAGTTATTTTCTCTGTAATGAGATCCTTGTTTTTCATTGTCATCCAAAGAAAACAATGACTCCCAAATCCCCTAAAAGTATTTATCATCCAGTGGGTTTCTTTAATTATTTCAAATTCAAATGTTGGAGTAGAAATTAATCAGAATTCAGTAACCTTACAGGATATAAAGTGATCAATTCAAATCCAAGACAATGGTTAACTTCATATAATTTTCACCAGTTAGTTCATTAACTGGTAACTAGTTAATATCTTTTGACAATTTATTAAAGTCAAAGTGTACTTATCCTAACAGGTCCAGCTATTTGCTAACATTATGTCCATAATACCTACACTTTTTTTTTTTTTTTTTTGGACAGGCAGAGTGGACAGTCAGAGACAGAGACAGAGAGAAAGATCTTCCTTTTTCTGTTGGTTCACTCCCCAATGGCTGCTGAGGCCAGTGCACCATGCTGATCCGAAGCCAGGAGCCAGGTGCTTCTCCTGGTCTCCCATATGGGTGCAGGGCCCAAGGACCTGGGCCATCCTCCACTGCCTTCCCGGGCCATAGCAGAGAGCTGGCCTGGAAGAGGGGCAACCAGGACAGAATCCGGCACCCCAACCAGGACTAGAACCCCAGGGTGCTGGCACCACAGGTGGAGGATTAGCCTATTGAGCCGCTGTGCCAGCACACTTCATTTTTTATGATGAGGTCATTTAATTTTTGAAGGACAACTTTAAGTTACTATATAATCATTCCATTACAATATTTTCTTGTGGTTTGACCAAGAAGAAATATTCTAGGCCGGCGCCACGGCTCAATAGGTTAATCCTCTGCCTGTAGCCCCGGCACCCCAGGTTCTAGTCCTGGTCAGGGCGCCGGATTCTGTCCTTGTTGCCCCTCTTCCAGGCCAGCTCTCTGCTGTGGCCCGGGAGTGCAGTGGAGGATGGCCCAAGTGCTTGGGCCCTGTACCCCATGGGAGACCAGGAGAAGCACCTGGCTCCTGGCTTCAGATCAGCGCTGTGCGCCAGCTGCAGCACGCCAGCCTATAGAGGGTGAACCAACGGTAAAGGAAGACCTTTCTCTCTCACTGTCCACTCTGCCTGTTCAAAAAAAAAAAAAAAGAAAGAAAGAAATATTCTCTAGTTCCATACTACTCAGAAGCTAATGAAATCTATTCAGTTTTCCCATGGACATGGGTGTCATTTTTTTTGGTAGTGTTTATTACTGGTTTCATGTATTTATTTACTGTATTTTTATTTTTAACTGACATTTAATGGTACATATTTATGGAGTTATAGATTGGCCTTTTGATAAATGTATACAATGTATAATGATCACATTAGGGTAATCAGCAGCTTCATATATGGAATCTTAACTTTCTTTGCAGAATGGTTAATCCCACCCATACCTATGATGTATGTACCGTGACTGTCTGGTTATTGAAAAACCGACCTTGTCAGTTATGTTGAAACAGGTTAATTCTCACTTAATTAAATCAGCAAACCTCACTGGATGAGGAAGATTTAGCTGACCTTCTATGTTGTGAAGTGGTTGTCCTGCATACAACCCAGTCATTTCTAGTTTCTTTTATCCATTCATTACCATGATTTCATTTTCTTTAACTTAGTAGAAATATGTCATAGGACATGCATATTCACTTTGTGAGTCAATGGTCTCTTCTAGCAGCAATTTTAAATTTATAAATTGAAATTGATCATGATCAGGCAGAAATAAGGGTTGGCAAGGATATTAGAAAATGGGATACCTTGTACATTTCTGGTGGGCATCTAATACAGTATAGTAACTTCGGATGACAGTTTATTAGTTTCTGGGAAAATTCTACATATTTTACACATCAGAAATTCTTCTTGTGACAATTAATCCTAGTGAAGGAAAAGTTATTTCTGAAGACTTGTATGAAAATGTTAATAGTAGCATTATTGCTTATACCCAAAAATATAGTCTAAATGTTCATCAAATGAATGGAAAATTAAATGAGTATCTTTATGCAATAGAAGATTACTAAGCAAAGAAAAGGAACTGATGCATTCCATAATATGAATGAGCCTTGAAATCATATTACAATAATGAGAGGTGAAAAGCCACATATTTATTATTCTAGGTGATTCCAGAAATACTTTGGAGTTAGACAGATGATACATTAAAAGTGAGGAGGCAAGAATCATGGATAACTTCCAAAACCTGGCCAAAAGGAAGGCAGTCGATACTTAGCCCACTTACGGACATGGAGAAGATGGTCAGGGGTATAGGCCTACTCGTAGATGGGTGGTCTAAATGTTTTATAGAGAACTGGGTTAGAAGCCACAGCTACAACCAGATGTCAGAACCTCCCACTGTGAGGAGTGCCCAGGGCTCACAGTACATGGACAATATTTAAAGCTGGGGCCTGATTAATTCTTACAGGAAATGTCAATAAATGGAGAGAAAAGCTAAATCCGGAACCCTAGGAGGAATGAGTACATAGAAGTCCTAGAAAGAGAAGCCAAAAAATAGATGCAAGGAGTGGATAGGGAGGCAGAACCAGGGAATGATGGTGAATAAAACAAAGAGAAGACATGTTAATGCAACAGAAGAGAATGAATACCGTTATTAAAAGAAGAGAATACTGCTACGTTTATATTCGTTGATTAATGTGTATTTAATTATTTTTCACTGGTAAATATATTCTGCTAATTAAGCTTTGCATCTCGACTTCTTTTAATTTAACAGAAGCATTTTCTGTGCATTCATAATGATGATACCATGAAGTTTCATCTTCAGGAAATTAATTAAATAGTGGAACATGCTGGAGATGAGTCCATTCCCAGACAAATAGCCCCTGCTTCTGAAATAAATCAGCACATGCAATGATCATTACTGCAAGTATTGGAAAATTCCTGGTGGCTATATTCAAATATTCTCACCCATGTAAACCCCCACAACAAGGTATCCATTTCCACATTTACATAATATATTCAAGACAAAGTGAAGTACGAGAAAGAAGCAGTTCCTAGAGAGAGGGCAAAGAACATCTGAGAGTTTCAGATCCATTTCGAAATTTCGTATTGAAAAATTTTAACTTGAATGTTCATTCATTTTTGTTACATTAACCTTTGTTCAAAAATGAAAACCCCTGGAATTTTTATCTTTCTGTGCATGGTTTTTTAATTAGCTACTCTCTAATCATGTAATCAAATTGTTATCCTGGGTCAAAAAGCCAGTAAACAAACGTATTCAGTGGGAAAGCAGTGTGGTCTTCCCTTCTGTTCTAGGCCCTTTCCCTGTACGTGGGGCACAGAATTCCTGGGCCGTTCTTGAACAGCTCCACAAACAAGGAGGAGTCAGCACTTCTCAGGGAGGAGTAACCAACGTCCAGGACATCTTGGCCCCCTTGTCCGTCTCTCAAGGGCAAGGCCCTCAGTTTCCCACAGCATGATCTTGACGAAGGCATCACATCCTCAACTTTAACCACTGGAGCTGCTAGCAGTAATTGGAGGTGGAGTGAATCAAGATTAATTACGATGCCAGTTTACAAACAACTCTCTTGTAATGGAAAAACAAAAGTACTTATGAATATGTCTATGTTGAAGAGTCCAAAGAAGTTATCACTGAAAATAAATAAATACAGGGCTGAGAAAGAAAATTATGCACCAGAATATAGTATAAACATTCTATGAAATACATATTCCATTTTCTAGGACACACTTCAAACTGACCCTTATGCCTCCTTGGAGAGATGGCTGCTTCTAGGCTTAGAAGAGAAATTTAAGATCAGCCTGGAACATGTAATAGTGCCAGAAAAATGAAACAGCTAAACAAAAAACAAAAAGCAAGAAAACAAAAACAAGGCCATTCAAAAGGACAGAGGCGTCAACTTGAACAAGCTCCCAAAGCTAGATGGTTTTAAAGAAAAAAAAATACTACTATATCTGTTTATAACTTGAAGAGTAAAATAAAATGTGAGTCAATACTGACATATTAATGATTAAAAATAAATTAAGCAAAATGAGAAGATCTGACTATTACATAAGTAAAATCAGTGTCTGCAAATAATAATTTATAGAATTAAAAAGGAGAGAATGATCCTACATGGGAAGCAGGATACACAGCAGACTCATAGAATGGCAAATGCCCTAAACAGCATTCTGGCCTCAGAATCAGCCCTTAAGGCATTCAGATCTGCCTAAAAAGCCCATGAGAGCATTTCAGGCATGGAAAGCCAAGACATTGTAGCAAAAAATAAATAAATAAAATAAATGACCTAAATGAAAGATCTCAGAGTGAGATCCCAGAGGGAAGAACGAGCCATCAAAGAAGGAGGTACCTTTCTCTGGAGGGAGGAGAGAACTTCCACTTTAACTATGGACTTAGATAAGTAAGATCAGAGTTGGTGAACTCAAGAGGCTTCCATAGCCTTGGCAACTCATGAGAAGAGCCTCGGGTGATTACTGATTCCATAAACAAGAGTGTCAATTGTTAAATCAGTAACAGGAGTCACTGTGCACCTGCTCCCCATGTAGGATCTCTGTCCTTAATGTGTTGCTCTATGCAAATTAACAGTGAAACTATTACCCAAACAGTACTCTATACTTTGTGTGTCTTTGTGGGTGCAGTCTGTTGAAATTTTTACTTAGTATATACTAAGTTGATCATCTGTATATAAGGATAATTGAAAATGAATCTTGATGAAGAATGGAATGGGAGAGGGAGTGGGAGATGGGATGGTTGTGGGTGGGAGGGAGATTATGGGGGGAAAAGCCACTATAATTCGAAAGTTGTACTTTGGAAATTTATATTTATTTAATAAAAGTTAAAAAAATTAAATAATATATGTAGCTATTATACATTAGCCCAAATGTATAATACTGTAATACTGTATTACAATAGCATCTGTAGGTAATATCCTCTAGGAGGAATAACTTAATTCCTCTGCTGATCCATGTGGCATGGATTTCATCACTAGCTTCTAAAGAATAACATATGGAAATGAAAAAAAAATAGACGACAGCAAGGACACCTGGTGGTGCTTAACATCACCACTGAGAAGTCAAGGTGATGACAAGTGCCTGTGAGATGGTATAGGAGACCACTTCTCTTCTGTCATATTCTTCCTCCAAACCTGTAACTCCGGGTTCACGAAGATAAAGTAGCAGAAAATCTACACTGAAGGCCATTCTAGAAATTCCTGACCAGTCATCTTTGAAGTTATAAGGTCATGGCAAAGAGGGAGAATCTGGTAATCAAGGTGAGACATTATGGAGGTGGGCACTGGTACAACAGTCCTGAGTTGCCGATTACAAGGCCCACATATCTTATTGGAGGGTCTGGTTCAAGTCCCAGCTCCACTACCGATTCCAGCTTCCTGCTGGGAAGCAGCAGATAATGGCTCAAGTAGTTATTTCCTGGCCATCCACAGGGCAGACCCAGACAGAATTCTAGGCTCCTGGCTTTGGCCTGACCCAGCCCTAGCTGATATGGGCATTTGGGAGGTGAACCGGAGAATGTTCAATACCTCTATTTCTCAAATGAGGTTAAAGTCAATAACCATTTTTAAAGGACAGTTAACAATGCCCTTTAAACAAACTTATTGACTTTCAAAGCAATTTCTTAAAAAAAAAAAAAAGACAAGTAATAACTAAATGTAATGTCTTAGCTGGGTGAAATCCTAAAACAGAAAGAGGACCTTCAGTAGAAAAATCATAAAATCCAAATAATGCCTGCAGTCTAACAGGATTGTACCCAGGGTAGTTTCTTGCACTTAAATGTACTATGATTATGTACTATCTTAAAATTCCAAGAAGTAGTAAAAAAGGATATGGCAACTTTCTTTACTATATTTGTAACTCCTATATAAACTGAAGTTATTTCAAATATTTTTAAAAAGCTTATTGAAAGAATATTGCTCTTATGATTCTATATTATAGTAAGTAGATGTTTGTCAAGAAAATTCTAACCATGACTTCTTTTTTAAGTTCCCTGGACATAAATCCTGGCATAGCAACAGCAGCAAGGTAGGAACTAACAAAGAGCCAAGTAATGCATCCTCGGATGGAGTCCAGCCAGGCCCCATCACACAGCTTGGGAGCACGTGTCACCCTCACATCTCTGAGCCCACTGGGAGACAAGCCATGTGGTCTTTCCCATGTTTCTTATCAGCTGATCCAGCATTGGCTATTGCCTCACCTCAGAGCTCACCAAGTCAGTGGCAAGATGGCCTCCTGCACTGAATGACAGCTCTCTCCAGCAGGGAGCAACCCTAACTCAGTAGAAACCACCATTTGCAGCCATTAAAAATAGACTCCCCAGGGCAGCAAAGAGTCCAGGTCTGGGCAGAGTACGTTGGTGTCACTGAGATGTTTGTCTCTTCCATGCAGCTCCCTCCAACAAGGCTCCACTTCCCTGAAATCCTAGCTGGCCACAAAGCTTGGGGTATCAATACTTCCAAGATTCGTAGAGGGGTGCAGACAGAAATGGCTCCCATTGCTACGGGTGATTGCTAAGTGGCAACTGATTCTCATCATCTTCCCAGTTCAGTTTAGCTTTCTCTCTCACTCCACGGGCATTGCTGCCACTCTAGGTGGTTTGTGTGGTTAAGTGAGCCAAGTCACCACCCTGGAGAGGACTGACTCCTTGGTTACAATACCTTATAAGCCACCAATTCCAGTATTTACCATTAAGATTCAAACCAGGCAGAAGGAGTAAAACTCGAGTAGTTTTATCTTTCTCAACAAATTAATAAGATACCCTAAATATAATGAACCAAAGTGAGGTTTTGCAGAATATCCATGTCACGACTCTATAGTGATGGAGAGCAGGACAATTCATCACAGGGAAAAGTCAGCTTCCATGAACTGCAGGCAATTTCCAGACAGCGGGTGGGCATCCATGAGGCTTGAGGGGCCACAACCCAGAGTGCAGTGAGGGACGGGTGATGGGGGACGTAGTAAACCACCAATTAAACCTACAGTGAATAGCACAAAATATCACAAACAAAAAGCTAAACAAAAAGACACAAGAGCAAACAAAATCAATCATCCATGAATTAAAATAGAGGAGATATTTTAGGCAAATGACAATTTGCTATAATACCAAAAAAAGATGCCATTTACTTATGGTTCAATGAGCCATGCTAAGTTTCATGAGGCCTCATTTATGTTTACACTTGTAGAACGTGGATTGCATTTGACAATATTCATGCCAGTAACTACAAAGTAAAAATCGGAGATGGGACAGAAGGTGAATCTGTAACAACAGTTCAGTTTTCTAAGTATTTTGTGTTTTCAAAATCTTTCTGCAAAGATAAATACATTATCAAGCCACATTTTAAAGTCCCCAATAGCCAGATCAAAGCTCTACAGTGCTGAAAAAAACTCTGTATAAGTTAGATTGTCATTTTGAGGAGTAAATTATTGGAAAACTCAGTGACTGGGCAAAAAGACTCAGTACACCGTACATTCTAAATACTCATAATACCAATGAAGAGGTCATTATTATATATTGTATATATTATATAAAATATGTTATATATATTTATAATATCATATTATAAAGTGATGGATGAAATGTACATGGCTTGGCCATAGCATGAGAATTAGATTTTTTTTAAAAGATTTATTTATTTACTTGAAAGACAGGAAAGAGACAGAGAATCAGATAGCTTCCACCTGCTGGTTCACACCCTAAATAGCAGCAATGGCTAGAGCTGGGCTGGGCTAAAGCCAAGGAGCCAGAAGCTTCTTCCAGGTCCCTTATGTGGATACAAGGGCCCAAGAACTTGGGCCATCTTCCACTCTTTTCCCAGGCACATTAGTAAGGAGCTGGATCAGAAGTAGAGCAGCCTGGACTAGAACCAGCATCCATATGGGATGTCGGTGTCACAGGCAGCGGCTTTACTCACTACGCCACAATGCTGGCTACAGAGCTAAAGATTTTTAAGATTTTAAAGTGCTTTGCAGGCTGTGTTAGTGAGCCTTGTTTGATAATAAAAAAGTACTGCAAATGTCCACAGGAAAGTGAAATTAAAAGAAAATCTTATTTTGGTGCCTAAAAATTAAATTCACACACATGAGAAGTTTTCGCGAAAAAGCTGATTAGAAGTAAATATTCTGGAAAAGTTATGCATGGATTTCAAAGATTTTTGCATCCAAATAAGCTCATCTTTGAATTCCATTTTCCACCAAGTCTTTGAAGTGTCCTTACATGTATGTGCTGTATTCAAACAGCTGGGATTCTGTGAATGATTACAACAGACACACAAAGCTTCCACAGAGCAAGCACCTGGCCTAGGGGCTGAGATAGCAGCTAAGTTGCCTGCAGGCTGTATCTGAGCTTCTGGGTTCCAATTCAGACCCATCTCTAAGTTCTCTCCCACGCAGGCCCTGAGAAGCCTCAGGGATGGGTCTGACACTCTTGTGGGACCCCTGGGTTAATTTCTCAGCTCGTGGCTCCAGCTCTGGCTGTTGCAGACATCTGGGGGAGTGAACCACCAAGTAAGAGCTTTCTCAGTCTACTACTCTCTCTCCCTTCCCAACCCTCCTGTAAATGAAAATAAAAATAAATGAAAGCGTTGTGTAGCAGGTGCACCCAAGCAAAGGCTTTGGCCTAAGACACGCTGGCAGAGGGAGACTGTGCCAATTCAAGCTCAGATCTACAGCACCCTCGTGTGCTTCCACCCGTCCTTTCTCGTGACTGCCTTAGCCGTGACAGTAGTATGCCTTGGTTATCATCAGCCAAGACAAATGGAGGCCACGTGGAGCAGGGCCACCTCAAGAGCTGCAGCCTGAAACAGAGCTGTTCAGCCAGGCCTGGCCAAGGTCAGCAAAAGCCCAGCTGACACACAGATCCATGGAAACTGATGCTCATTCTTCTCACAGCGAGCACTGAAGAAGTCAGCTGACTGACCCTGTCTGCTCTGCACCCTGGTTTCTTGCATAGATGTCAATTTCCTTTGTCATTTCTGCTTCAGCTTAGGTTGCAACCGCACAGTTGGGAGTACAGCCCTCTCAGCCTTCTGATCGCCATCTTTTCTGACTGTCCAAGGCTTGCACTTGGAACTTCTATAGACTGTACCTCTAAGTCTCCACAGGCGTTAGCTGTAGATGGAGTATTGAAGCTTATTATGCAATCAATATGATGTGGAAGAATAATTTTTCTGCCCCTTTTGTGTGTGCAAATGGACAAGTGGATAAAAACTTATCGAGTCCCTGCCAAGTATACATAGGGCATTTTGTTGTGGGTTATAATGCGCATCATCTCAATCTTTACAATCAGTGTTCACAGGGGTATTACCCACCTCAGAAGAGATGTCGAAGTCCTGTTACTTTCTAATATCCCCACACCTGGTAACAGGTAGATCGAATTACAAACCCAGGACTTCCTGTTGCTTAAGTCCATTTTTTTCCCCCGGTACCGCACTGTGAAATCCACAATGGCACTGCAATGATTCCAATTGGCTAATACCTCTCCTACAGTGACTTGTAGAAAATCTTATGAGATACGGTGTTGGAAATACTATTACTCCTTTTTTCCCTAGAAGGATATAATTTATTCCCATCTGATTGCTAATTGCTAGCTACAACGAAGCATTGGCCCTTGTCACAGACATGCCTCACACAGCTGAGACAATGTCTGTCCTACGTCATTTATTTCAGCTGACTTTACAGGACATGAATCCCTTACAGCCTGATAAACACTTGCACCGCTGATCCCACCTGAGACTTTCTCTTGGGAAGGAACTACTTTTTGTTCACGAAATATTCAACAAGCCCTCTGGGATAGAGGATGAGAACCCATGGGACTAGTTGCCAATAGCTCTGTAAGTATACAGAGTAAGGATTAAATTACTCTAAGTGGAACTACGGCATCAACTGGCAACTGACAAGAGCATTGTCCATGTTCCAGGAAATAAACTGTGTGTGTCATGTGTTAGTAACTTGTTGAACACTCTAATGCCTGATGTATTATCTGCACTTTTACTAGAACTTTTACTAAACCACTTCTCCAAATTATAAAAGCAGGCATAATGAGTTTAAGTTTCCCAGTTATATACAGCCGGAAGCGGTAGGATTAGAATTGAGAACCACCAGCATCAGAGACTATTACCTTATTAACTATTGACTCTTCCCTCTTGAATTTAACTTTTTGGGGAAAAAAGGACAAGAATAGGAATTGTGATGAAAATGGAATTTTTACAGGAAAAAAAAGATTGGAAAGTAAAGTTAGAATACAAGTCAGTAGAAACCATGTAATGGTTGAATGGATTAAAGTGAAATAGAAACGGTGACTAATATTGTGTATTTGTCCTATCTTTGGTACATGGTGTAGTCCCCAAAACCTTGCTAAATCCTACTATATGCACAGCTGCTTCTTGCAAAATGTGGTGTTTGTGAAAAAAGTAACTGAGGAGATGTTCAATTACTATACAGGTCACATAGCCTATATATGTAGTTAAATTCTCTCATTGCCATCAAACACCTAAAAAATATGTATCACATGAGGTTCACGAGTTGTGGTACAGCAGGTTCAGCCACTGCTTTGGAAGCCAACATTTCACATCAGAGTGCCTGGTTCAAGTTCCAACTACTCATGTTTCTGCCAATGCTCCTGGGAGGCAGTGGATGGTGGGTTCCTGACACCACGTGGGAAACCCACATGGAATTTCTGGCTACTGACTTCAGCCTAGCCTAACTCCCACTGCTGTGGGCATTTGGGGTAGTGAATCAAGAAGTAGGTGGAAAATCTCCATCTCTTTTTCATTATGCCTTTCAAATAAATATATCCTTAAAAATAACATGAAACTAATAAAAGGTTTGGTATTTAAAAAAATAATAAAGAGGCACTTTACATGAAAAGTATACAAAGCAAATGAATTATTTCTCAATGTCATCTTACATCGCACTGGTACTAGATTAGCTGAAATAATTTTCCTAGAAGAAACACAAGCACGTTTTAGGAAATGGTTATGATCAATTCTTACAGAGATAGATGAAGATACTACCTAAAGGGAATTTTTCAAACTGGAGAAGAAAGGGAGGGAAAGATAGTAACAAGTACTCCTATGAGACCATGTATACACACCATTGGCTGCAGGATTAAACAACATGGCAGAAGCCCTACGCTCCAGAGTCTGTTTGATATTCTCCACCATGCACCTTCAACTTCTCAAGGAAGAATTTCTGCTAACAAGGAATTTCAAAATAGTTCCTGCTTATACAAAGATCTGCAGTGGCAAAGGCTATCAATTATTCTTTTTTGAAAATTTCATAAGGGCAGAAGCAATTCTACTTTGTGTGTAAGACAGGCCTTATTCCACAGGGCATATCTGTGACCAGAGAGGGGACAAAGTTAACCTTTGCTGCCACAGAAAATGCATAGTGATTTATCAAGAGATGATCTACTACAAACAGTCATGGATGAAGACATGAAGAGAACAACCACATGCAGTCAGTTTATTCTTTCCCAAATTCAAGTTTGCCCAAGCTACAAGCTCATTCCTTATTCCAAGGATCAAAGTAGTTACCTGAGCCTGAAGAGAGATTTCTTAAAGCTGCAGTTTACCCAATTTTACTAATATTGCTACTCATTAAAGACAAGATTTATCCTGCCATTAAGAGAGCTAATCAATGAAATCCACACCATCAACTATCTGTTCCAATAGAACCTTCTACATTTTGATAGTGTAGTTATAAACCATCATTCATTAAAATCGGATTCCATATAGAAAAATACACAAATAAGCAAAAGCCTTTGATTCTTTAACAGCGACACATTTAAAAATATTTATCCCATTTATACTATACCAAGTCAAAAGGTTTTCTTGATTTCAAGCTTTCTCTTTGATCAACTATGTTATAAAACTCTACCTGGAAAGAAGGACAATGCCAAATCTGGTAATGATATGGAGCAACTGAAACTCATACCTTGTTGGTTGCAATGATGCAAAATGATACAGCTGCTTTGAAAGGACTTCAGTTACGTCAATATAAGACCCAACAATGTCACATTAAATACCAAGGTATTTTATTATGGGGGGAGAAAAAGAAGTTGTACAACCATAGATAAACCTTATATGAGCATAGTTTTCAAAAAGCTAAAAACAACCCTAAAATCATTCAATGGCTGAATGGGTACATCATTGTGCAACTACAAACTACTACTTTGCAGTAAATAGGAGAAAGCTCTTAATACACACAACTATCTTACATCAATCTCAACAGCATCATGCTGAATGCAAGAGGCCAGACTTTCTATAACATGAATGCTTCCACTGTATGACATTCTGGAAAGGGAAGAGTATAGGGACAAAGATCAAATTGGTATCAGGCAGGGCCTCGGGACTAGTTAGGAAAAAACCTTTGGGGCAATATCTACTCTATGTCTTACTGTAATCATGTTACAAAACTATATAGTTCTGTCAAAATTCATAGAACTGTTGTATACATACCATAATAAAGAAAAAAATCTAATACCTATGTAGTTACCACACTAAATATTTTTCTTTCCCTATAGGGAACATTTTAAAGGCATCTGAGCTTTAGTTCCTTCTTCTGCAGGTTACTCATGGATCTCACAGGGTTGTCATACCAAACACTATGGTGATTAAAGCTTGCTAACCAGTAAATTACACACAGTGTCCACCTAAAATTCCAGTCTCTACAAATTTTATAAAGCACCTCTGCATTGTCTCATGTGTGCATGACAGCATGCTCCTTCCTCAATTAGATGGAAGGGCTCTTCACCCTACCTTTGTGTTAAGAACACATAGCCTGAATTCTACCCTCTAAAGAAATTTCTACGTCCACAACGTAGGAACCTTAGCTTTAAGTACAATGTTGTACAGCAGATAGCCCACAAACAGAGGAAAAGCTATTCAGCATCACCAACAAATAGGAAAATGTAAATCAAAATCACAACGAGGCATCCAGTCTCACTTGTCAGGACAGTCCTTATCAACAACATTGTAGGGCAAAGTGTTTGGCCCACCCCAAAGAGTCTTGCTTTCATCCCCAGCTCTGCCTCCTAACTCTGGCTCCCTGCTAATGCAGGTCCTAGGGAGCAGTGGCAATGACTCAAATAGTTGAGTCCCTGCCATCCACATGAAAAACCTAGATTGTGTCCCTGGCTCCCAGCTTCTGCCCCAGCTGTTGTGGGCATTCAGAGAGTGAACCAGCAGAGGTGGTCCATCTAATCTCTGTCTCCTCTCTGCCGCTCACATTAATATTTAAATAAAACACTGTGGATAAGAAATGTAGGTCAGGATGTAGAGGAGTTGGACATCTTCAGTCCGTCTTTCATGATGTAGTTTTCCAATGGATTGGCCCAAAGAGGGAGCAGGTATATAGCCCCAGGATTTTCCAGTTAGAACTGACAAGAGGAGTTTCTATCCCCAAGCCTGGGAAATGCATTCCAGAAGCCACACAAAACAAAGCTTCCATCTCATGGAAAAAGCCAGGAGAGGCAAGGAAAGCAACCTGCGGAGTATGGGGACAGGAGACACGGAGTCCCGAGAATCCCAGTTTTGCCCTTGCTCTCCTACTCTTGGCATGAACGAAGCACCAGTGTATAATAGTGTCGTGTCCTCTCTCCAGCACAGTTTATCATGTGTTAGTTTTGAATTGAGTTTTTTTAATTTGGTAACTAAATGGGCCTTGACTAATAGTCCATAGATCCCTATTAACAAACAATGACAAGTCAAAGAGTCATGAACTCTTATACCGAAAGTTCAATTATGTGATGCAGTGCTTTAACATTAATTTTAAAAAACTGAGGTCTGTACAGTTAAGTCTTTATCCCATCATCACATGATATAAATGCCATAACCAGGATTTACATCAATGACTTCTTTCCTGTGGTCCCTGTGCTGCATGTAAGCCACAAGCAGCACATTGCATTACCTCTGAGGACTCAACCACAGGTGAGGACGCCCGTCTGTACTTAATGTCTTGTCTCTTGTCACCAATAAAGTTATTTTAATTAAGAACTGTCACAGTTCTGCATAACCTGGCTACCGTTTACTGTGCCATCTCTAGTACTCTGCCCTTGCTAACTGCATGGTAGCCATGCTGTCTTCTTACCTGTGAAGCTTGAATTCACCCAGAATCCTTTTCCTTTCCTTTCCCGTCTGTTCTCTTCCATTAGCTGCCCTCTGGAGGCTCTACTCAACTGGTCAGTAGGATTTATCCAATGAAAGCTCTTTGGAAACTTCAAGTATTGCAAATGTCACCTCCCACTGCTCCCCTTCTTCCAGTCCTGTATTTATTTTAATTTTTCTCTTTAGAAAATATCAGCATCTTTACTTCACACTCTTATTTATTACCTCTCTCCCCTACTGGAGTGAAAAGATAAAGATATTTTTCCATTTTGTCTACCGCTGTATATGCAGGCCCTCAGTCAATGCCTCGAACATGTGATTCATCAAAATGTGTTGCACCAAGTAATGAATCCACTACTTGATAGTTGATTTTTGTCCACTGAATACAGAATCTTGACTATTTCATTTTAGTTCGAGTAAAAGGATCACATTACCAAAATTCCACACAAAGAACTTATTTATGGTAAGAAGCACCTGTGGGATCCGCGGACAGACTATGAAGTACTCCGTACTCCTTTGCCTTGGATGGTCTGCTCTGGAAGTGAGAACCCTGTTAGGGACCAAAGCAGTTCTGTTCCCTGGCCCGTTTACCTCAGCCATGTGGAATTCAGCCTACACTTCTGTGTGCTCCAATGGCAGCTTCTCGCATGATGGTTTGCTCCAGCTCGCCTGTAGTAAGTTCACAGATCAAGGAAAGGGCACAGAGCTGACTACCATCAAGCAGGAGCCCATGCAGGGCTGCTCACACATGATCAGCAATGGGGAGAAGGAAACAGAAGACACGTGCTTCCTGTGATTCCAAGGACTTTGGACAACTAACATTCTCCCAAAATGACTCCGGGCAAGTCTGACAACGCAAATATCAAGCAGTATCTAGTCACTTACAATGTTTCTGATCCAAGTGGGAAGTAGCAGTCTCTTTGTCAGCTGTTTGACAGAAACAGAAAATACCTCGACAGAGGATCTACAAGTTTTCCTTCTTGATTTTACATTAGAGAAAATTCTAACCCAGTGATATTGTGAATGTTATCAACTTCCTCACAGTACTGCATTTGGGCATCTAATGACATCCACCGAAGGGTCTCAGTTTTATTAGTGAATTAATATCAGCTATAAATTTTTCAACAGTGATATTCCACTTAATATAAAAATTTCACCAATCATCTTCCTTGCCCTTCTTCCACTATTCCCCTGTTTGCTCATGCCTTTTCTTTTCTTCCATAATTTAAATCAGAGAGTCTTAATTTCTTAATTGGGGAACAAACTCAGGAAAAGCAGCAAAATGATTCCCCATAGGTCATTCTTAATGGGGAGCAGGCAAGCACAGCAACTTCACTCAGATGAAATTAAGTTTGTGAAACCAGGTACACACATCAACATGTATACACAAATGCATTCACACCCAAACATTACTAAATCCATTAATACAGCATCTACAGAACGATTGTGATTTGTTTAGAAGAGGAGTAGAAGATAAATGTGTGGTGTTTTCCTTGAGAAGCATCTATTAGGTTTCACCCATGCTATGTGTAATCCCTTTTTTGACACATATTTACTCTTATACACATCCTAGCAAGCTCAGCAGGAACAAGAGACACAAAAATCATGTGTAATGCAGAGTTCACAACACAAATCAACTTTCAAGAATAATGTAATGGAAAGAAAACATAATGGAAAGAAAATAAAGACCAAAAAACCCTTGAAATGAATGCTGCAGTGCTATCTGTGTGACTGATTTGTCTGAAAGCTCATAGAAGCTAACATGAGTTCCACAGCCACTGTTACAATTTAATAGATCTTTATGAAAACACCAGGATATTTCTTTGCCAACAGGAATGATACTTTTGGCTACTGTCACATATTACAGAACCCTGAGGTTAGAAACAGTTTCTAGACTGTAACTCAAATAACTACATATTGATATATTAAATACATGGGTTAATGTTTTCTAGAAAGATGCAAAGTGACTACATAATTTCACACATTTATCAATTATCTCAAAGATTATGTATGAAAATTTATTTTTCTTGAATAACCTTTGGTATATTTACATAACCTTCTTGAGACTCAACTCACTTGCAAAACAAATCCAAATTCAAAGACTTATTGAAAGAAATTAACAAATTCCTATATTCAGAGGGCTTAGCACAGAGACTGGTATTTAGTAAAATGGTCCATGGTATGTGTTACTGATTACTGTAATTACTATTGCATGTGGATATTACCTATAGATCAAACGGTCTCCAGCAGTCTATATTCTAGAAGAGTATCATTTCAGAATATATTTTGAAAGCTGAAAAAGCACCTAACTTGTTTTTCATTTGGCATTGAGAAGCTTTAAGTTACAAATTAATATACATCTCGGGATTGCAAAGAGGACGTCACCTTCAGCGACTGAGAAAAACACACGAGGGCAGCGCTGCATTGACCCACAGGAGAATGCAAGGCTGAGTTTCTGCAGAGTGACTAATGTGCCCATGGCAAGCGATCTGTCCCCTTCTCGAGTCATCGCTGTAATGAACTCGCCTTGATGAAGTGGTAGTTCACATCCCTTAAGAAATTTAACCGTGGTGGATAACCGGCCTCTAGTTCATTTCATTCTTGAAATGGATGAAACTCTTCGCACCTCTGAAAGTTGACCTTTTCCTCTGCTCTGATCTGCTCTGCATGCCATGAGGAACCCGATGCATGTGAGTAGCTTGAAAAAATAGTGTCAAAACAAGTTCCTACGTAATCCCACCCTTCATCTTCTCATCCCATCTTTGACTAGAGCAGTATTTACTCCCTCCAAACACTCATCAAGGGAGAGTGGCCCATGGAGACACAGTGAGGGGCAGGGTCTGTATTCAGTACACAAGGTAGTACTATCTCCATGGATCTCAACAGGATTTGGGTTCATTTCTTGATGTCCCATTCACCTTACTCCCATCCTCAACCACTCTTTTTATACCACATGCATACAGTCTGTCTCTATTAAGGTATCAAGCAAGGATGGTTCCCGTAGCATATGCATTATGGGCAACAGAACTTTAATATTTAGAGGAAAATGATTAAACAGAGAAGAGTCTGCCAAACAGCCAATGAAAAATCTGACCTGGCGACTTCAGAAAATATCTTGATTTACCTTTGTTGATACAACCAAAGGAAATGTATTCTGTGCTTTTTAAAAATATACATCAACTACTTTTTGTATTTACACAGTAGGCTACATTTTGGCAAGATGTACTATTTTCAATCCTCATCTTTTATGTTGTGTGAGATCTATTTTCTATAAGCAAAACAGAAGATGGAGCGTATGATTAAGTAAGTTAAGATTTGATGTGAATGTGAGTGTCTCCAAACAGAACATCTAGCCTTTACGGGGATTAAAAGAAAAATTTCCTGGATCAACTGAGTTTAGTAGACTTTACTTCAGAAAGCATAACGAAGACCATGTGTAGATTGGTCAGCTCTCAGAACCATGCAAGTTCTGAGAACCTTAACCATGAACACAGCCAGTCAACATTTATAGCAAAATAAAGCAGAAGCATAGGAAACAACTTGACTGTCTATAGCTCAGTCTATCAACCAGTCAATGGCTCAAGGCTCATTTTGTTGATTGTTCATGGCGTAATTACTTAATAGGCTACAGAATCTCTGTAAGCAACCAGGTTTTAGGCATTCCTGTGATAACTCTATTGGTCTGACCTGATGCGCTCAGTGTAGGTGCCTGGTCCAAACCTATGGCTTCTGACAAAATATCATGTAACAGGGGCAACGAAATTTGTATAAAATTGATGGATGACCTGTAAACCAACAGTCATGTCTAATAATTTCATTGTCACAAGAAATTCAAGAAACTAGAAAATTTGAAAAGCACTGTAAATCAGAGCATTTACAATGTATTAACAGATCTGAAATATTTTACATGTGCACATGTAAAATGTAGAATCCACTTGTCCAGACTGGAAAGATAAATATGTTGGTTCACTGGCTGAGAGAAGCAAGACGTCATCTGTTCTGAGTAACCACCAAGAGAGCCAAGGATGTAAAAGCTTCTAAATTTGAGGATGCGCACTAGGCTTCCTCAGCCTCTACATTTCTGGTATCCTGTTACCACACCACACACAAATGTCAAGAGCTGGCACTCCCTGAAACTCCTTCCGTATACCAGTCAAATGTGTACCAAGAAATAGCAAAGATTCTGTAGCACTAATATTCAAGTAAATTGTACTTGGCATGGATTCCTGTACCAAATTTCCCACACAACTGCTATCAAATCCAATGGGTGTCTGGTTCATATTTTCAAGATCTGTCAGGACACCATTAACCACTTTGGACAAAACGGTCCTTTCATGCATTCTCACAGTATCATCAAACCAATAAATGGGAGGATGCCAATTCTCAAAGTACAGAACGAATGTAGAAAAACCCCCGTCTTGAAACTAGCAAACAAACAAGTAACTCAGTCTCAAAACTTCTCACCAGTGAGCACCCTGAGTAACAAAAGGAACCAAGTACTTCTGTAGGTGAGAAATTTCGTGCACATCATCTTAACCACCTGAACGAAGTTAGCATTACCATTAATGGAATCAAAGTGATGGCAGATGTGTCTGATCCACTCACCTAGATAAAATATCACCTAATTTGAATCGAAACATGAACAAAGACTCAGCTACACTCTGGCAGACTACAACACAGCCAGCCAATGCTTCATAATTTTCAATGCCTTAAAGGCAAAATCTGAAGAACTGTTCTGATTAACACACTCGAGAAAGCATGACCTGGGTTGGACCTTGGGTTAGAGGAAAAAACAATTCTGTAGATAACAGGGGAATAATTGGCAACATTGGAATATGGAATTCTACTGATAACATTTTTGAATCAATATTAAACTACAAGATTGATCATTTCACTGTGATTATGTAGGAAAATATCGCTGGTTTTTGTCAAAATCTGCTGCTTTATCTAGTGGTGAAAAATGATCTCTCTAATGACTCAATATTCAGCTAAAACATGAGAATAACACTAAGCAGATAGAATCAAGAGTGCAGACATGACAAAATGTTAATGTTGCATGATTTGCGTGAAGGGAGATATGGGAGGCGAAAATAACTCACGAAATTTTCTCAAAGTCTGACTTTCCAGCATAAACATTAATTATAGAAAAATAACAAAAAGCAATGAGAAAGGAGATCATGTAACCACTTCAAAAAAGCAGAAACATCCCTTTCTACAATCTGCCAAGTGGAAAGATTCCGAATGAACAGAAATTACCCCACACACCAAACACACTAACAACCTGTCCTGGTGATCCCGAAATGGGTCACTCAGCCTCAACCTGAATAATACCTTCCAGTTCTAGTCTACGAAGTTGATAAAATACAGCGGCAACAACAAGAAACCGTTTCTCAGAATCTCCTTGAGATGAACAGAAGACGAACTGACTGGCATGACCACAAAAACACGGGGCTTACTTTGAAGGAGCTTTCTGTAGTCAGTCAGCTTCCTGGAGGTCAGGAGGCAGAAGCAGCAGTACCATCTTTCTTACCTAACTGGTCTGAAATGGAGCCCAATCTCCACTCGACTTGCAACTTCTTGCCTCCCACGTAGGTCCAGGTGCAGTCGATTCTCCACTCACCTTGAAACTTGTTGCCTCCCAGGTAGGTCCAGGTGCAGCCACAGTGGTGGTAGTTTTCCTAGAGCAATCATTCTCTAAGCCTGGTCCCCGGACCAGCTGGGTCACTATCACATGGGAGCTTGTGAGAAGAGCCAATTCCCATTCTCCCCCAGACTTACTGGGTAAGAAACTGATGGCAATGCCCAAAACCTGTTGTAACAAACTCTTCTTGTGAATCAGATAGAAACTCAAATCTGGTTCTAGTCTGGTGTGTGGGATTATTATATATTCTTCTACGGCTTATGAAAGAGACCCCAACTAAAATCAGTACCTTCAATCTCCTCCACTGAATTTGCAAACTTCAGAATCCTTGTAATAAATCTGTTCTGGTTACTCAACCAAACAACCAATGAACAAAACACATTATCACTATATTCAGAAAAATTGTGTGAAGTCAATATTACCACCCAATTTCATGGGGAAAAGAAAAACTGATTTCCGATTTACTGCATATAACATTGTAAGCCTGGACATGATTGATATTCTAATGTACTAATACTTTCCACTTAGACGATCAATAAAGTCTAGAGAGTACTATTAAACCCATGCTTTCAACTTGACTGGATGTCCAACCACCTTAGAAACTAACAGCTGGGGCCAGCGCTGTGGCATAGTAGGTGAAGCCGCCGCCTGCAGCACTGGCATCCCACATGAGCACCGATTCTAGTCTGGGGTGCTTTTCTACAGATCCAGCTCTCTGCTATGGCCTGGACAATCAGTAGAAGATGGCCCAACTCCTTGGGCCCCTGTGCCCACGTGCGAGACCCAGAAGAAATTCTTGGCTCCTGGCTTCAGATCGGCACAGCTCCAGCCATCGCAGCCATTTGGGGGATGAACCAGCGGATGGAAGACCTCCCTCTCTCTCTCTTTTTGCCTATGCCTCTCTGTAACTCTGCCTTTCAAATAAAATAAAAACAAATCTTAAAAAAAAAGAAACCTAACAGGTAACAGATGTAGATGAAAGGATGAGAATACATCTGGTACATCACAGATACAGCACTGTCCGAGTTCCTGCAAGCCATCATTTTAGGTGGGTTAACTACAGTGAGTATTAAAATTGTTAACAGAGGAAAATTGGAAGACAATCTAGCACCTGATATCACTAAATAAATGTCTGTCATGACTACATATTCATTGGAATAACCTATTTTTATAATCAAAATCACTGCAGATAGTGTAGTGAAGGAGCTGGCTCTTCTTCCATTTGATGCTCTAACACTGTAAATTTTTAAACAAAAAAGTATCATTAAGCAACAAACAAATACAATTCAAAGTGGTACTTTGAATTCTTAAGGATTGCTTTTAATTGCTTTCAAAGAATCATTTCTCAATATCCTTTAAAAACCACTGCCAAAATACAGAAAATTGAATCTTCATATGTATAGGAAGTGAAGTATATAATTTAAGACTCTCAAAAAGTGCTTCACTGGAACAATGAAGCAAGAAACCACTTTGACAAGGACAAGAAGGAAAGACAGAAACGGAAATGTAGTGTTCGCTTTACACCAGAGACTGTACTCTCTGGAGAGGGTATTGTACGTATTTTTAAGCCCGTATACACCCCCAAACTTCCTATCTCTTCAAAAGTGCTTTACACCAATTTTAAGCAGGATTTCTGCTAGCAACCAGACACTAGGAATGGAGTGAATTAAATACTTTAAGAGTTAACACGTTGAAAGAGCTGAAGTGAGATTAAGTCGATTACAATATATTAGGAAGATACATGCAAAACGTTTTCTGGTCGTTAATGCATTGCGTGAGTGCGGCTTTGGCTGAGGTCTCAGTGCGGTCCGTGGGATCCCCAGTGAGTGGTCCCAGGAGTCTCTGCTTAGCACGGACCAGAAAGCACTCTTCACATTAGTGCTACAAGGTTTTCCAGCTTGGCCCATGTTCAGTGAAAATGAGGGTAGACAATAACACAACAAATCTGAGCACACATGCTCTGACCTTGAATTCAATGACTGTCAGGCAATACGCTAAGTTCCTAATATCGGCATCTGTGCCTTCCCACTTGTTAGCCTGTTTTTAATTCTTACATTGATTAGGTATGATCACAGTGTGATGCCTCTCCTGCAGACAACTCATTTGTATTGCAAATTGTTAATAACATCCCAAAGTCCAACAATATGATCATCCCCGGGGCCCCCACTGCCTTCATGGTCACTTCCACGTTACTGAGCTAACTAACAGGCACGGATGCAGGGGCAGCGGCAGCTCCTGGTGAAGCTTCTGTAACCAGTGCTGACTTTCCCAGTGGGGACCTCAAACTATTACAGGATTGTAACAGATCAGGGGACTCCGACAAGTAGAAGTGAAAGCAGTGGCTTCATTTGTCATTTTTGTTGGTGCTTCTATCAGGGATGCTAGGATTTCCTTGGGCGCGTAGGAATATTCCATCTGTATCTATATACACACTTGAACTTGCATGCAAGCTCAGTATTTCCTCTGCCACTCTAGCTCGGGCGAAATGTATTGAACAGTCCATACGACAGACACACCTCTGGGCTTCGGAATCAAATACACTGGAATTGGAATCTGACTGCTCTTGTTACCACAGTGCGCCTTTAAACAAGCATCCTTTCCCCCTTTGCTGGTTTCCTCACATCAAACATATAAATAGCAGGAATCCTTTTGTGTATTTAATGAGTTGCATTTAATGAGAATCGGATTAAAGTGCTTGTGTACACTAAATGCCAGCTGCTGCCGGAGCTAACCATGAAGGCACTTTCTACGGCAAGAATGCGCTGTTTCTTAGATTTTAATTGAAATAAAAACACTAATACATTCAAGTGTATTTTAAATATATACTAATACCTTCCAAATTACATCTTACATAGTGAAATCCTGAGGAGCCAAATGAATGCTACTCCACGAATCCTCTGAGTTATCAACTCAGGAAATAGTCTCATTTGAAGAATGTCCATTTACTGAACTATTTTAGATTGATGGTTGTTTTGTCTTATCAATCATGTCCTTTGATTTTTAGGCCTGTGTGTTTGGACTTCTGAGCGTGGTGGGGAAGACTTCTGCTTCTGGCTATGACGGATTTGTCTGCAGCAGACCAAAGTCCATGCCAGGAACACCAGAAAAGGTAAACATAATAAAAATGATTTGCATTAGGGAAGGTATCAGAGAGCGATCCTGGCAGCTAGGACTCGGGGAGCCAACATCCTGGGGAGAAGGAAAACGCATGGGAGATGAGCCAGACGTTGTACATTTTTCGTCAAGGCATTTGCAGATTGTTAAACAGCATGCGGTGGGTTGTAGGAAAGCTGAGGCATAAAACAGCAGCTAAGCTGTGTTTCTGACAGCCTCACAGGTAGGAGAACCCAATACTGGGAATCTGGTCTGTTCACGCATGCAAGACCTGACACGCTAAATCCTGCAGAAAGGGAAGAGCCAACGAACCCCAAACCCACTGATCCAATTTCTATCTCAAAGGAGTCTGTCAATGGAAAAGGGCCTTAGGGTGACAGGCTAAGCCAAAACTGGTTCTTAAATGTCTAAAGAAATAATCAGATGTGATTTTTTTTTTTTTTTTTTTTGGCAGTTCAAAGTATAGGAAAGTGAAAAACTGGAATCTAGTTCCCAGAAGAAGGAAGAGAGCCTGATAAATAAACGTTGAGTAACAAGAAAACAGACCAGGTCTTACAAAAACCTAGATCCTCTGATCTGTGCAGTCCCTGCTTGGAGAAGGCATTGTTCTGAGTTAATTGCATGCAGAAATTTAAAACCATTCTCTCTGGGTGAATATAACATCATCTAGAGCCTGTAAATTTTTCATGCATAATGGACAGCATTTAATTTAGAAAGTAAGAGATAAGTAAATAGGTCCAAGAAAACAACAACAGTTTCAAGTGTAGAAACATCTATATGCCAGAATGAGCAAAGGTTTAAAGTTAATTTGATCAAGAGGATAGGTGGTGACGGGAGTTCCTTGGAGACTTGGAATCCGTAAAACATTCCTCCATGATTGTGGAGCAGGCAAGGCTTTCTTAAAGCAGATACAAAAAGCAGTAATCCTATTGGAAAAAAATTGAGAAATAGAATTTCATGAACTTGAAGAACATGTTTTCATTAAAGACACCAAGAAGAGATTACAAAGGCAAGGCAGAGGGTGGGGGAAGTTACACACAATATGTAGTAAAGGGCTCACATCTAGAATAGATCCATGACTTGAACAAATGTCTCTTCCCAAATAAGAACATCCAATGGCCCAATTAGCAAGTAAGAAGATACTCCACATTACTAATCATCCTAAAGTACAAGTTACATGACAGAGTGCGTAAAATTGAAAGGAGAGTGATATGTTCGGGAGGATGTGAAAAACCATAAAGGCTAAAGGGAAAATGGTTGCTAACACTATGGACAGTTTTACACCCTGGTACTAAATGTAAATCTACGTATATTCCACAACCCAGCAACTCAACTACTAGATACACAATCAGTAAAAATGCAAGGAATGTGTACATTAAAAGACATGCAATAAAGTTCATGGGAGAGTTACTTGTATTAATCGAAATCTCAAATAAATACTAACTGTAGGATGGACAAGTAACGTACAGTACATTCCTACCGGGGACTCACATGCAGAATCAGAAATCATTTAACTTATGCTTCAACAGCGTCATGCATACTCTCATGAGTGTAACCATGTGCAGCAGCAATGAGACCCAACCGAGAGTGTGATGTGTTGGTGCTTTTACATAACATTCAAAGCAAGTTAAAGCTAATTAACGGAATCACAAGTCTGCATAATGATGACTTCTGGCTGAAATTTTTGACCAAAAAGAGGTATGAAGGGATTTCTCCAATACTGGTAATATTCTATGACTATTTCTTAACAAAAATAATAGTTAAAACAGTATGTTCATTTTAAATATGGAAGAATATACACTAGTGATACATACAATTTTTAAACATCCAAAAAAATTGATTCCCTGAGAGTCCCCCAAATTTGCCTTTTATACTGATTCATTTATTTTATTTTATTTTATTTTACTTTTTGACAGGCAGAGTGGACAGTGAGAGAGAGAAAAGTCTCCCTTTGCCATTGGTTCACCCTCCAATGGCGGCTGTGGCCGGCGTACCGCGCCCATCCAAAGCCAGGAGCCAGGTGCTTCCTCTGGTCTCCCATGGGGTGCAGGGCCCAAGCACTTGGGCCATCCTCCACTGCACTCCCAGGCCACAGCAGAGAACTGGACTGGAAGAGTAGCAACCGGGACAGAATCCAGTGCCCCGACCGGGACTAGAACCCAGTGTGCCGGTGCCGCAGACGGAGGATTAGCCTAGTGAGCCGCAGCGCCGGCCAATACTGATTAATTTATAGTCAGTCAAACTGAGCCACCGTGTTTGTAGCCTGTCTTTGCATATGGAATGCATTTGCCTCCCTGGGATTTATCTCTCTCAGCTTCTATAAAGACTATTTTATAATCTTAACTTCATGAACAACACACATTGGAAGTTGCTGTTTCACCATTTCTAAAATATTTTAGTAATCTATTTTTATTGTTATATGAAAGACTTAGTACATAACATGAGCTTCTAGATGTGATATGAGATGGATTATGGCACCCATTTTTTTTTTTTTTTTGATTGCTTAAACTATTCTATGCTGAAGATTTCTCCCTGCCTTTCCAATTTCATTTGCTAGCTTGACTATTAATCTACCTATGAAAATCTAAGCGAGGGGATGGCATTGTGATATAGCAGATAAAGCTGCCTCCTCTGATGCTGGCATCCCATACGGGCGCCGGTTCGAGTCTTGGCTGCTCCAGTTCCAATCCAATTCCCTGCTAATGGCCTAGGAAAGCAGCAGGAAACGGTCCAAGTATTTGGGCTCCTGCCACCCATTTGGGAGATCCCAATGAAGCTCTTGGCTCCTGGGTTAGACTGGCCTGGCCCCAGCCATTGAGGCCATTGGGAGAATAAACCAGCAGATGAAAGATACCTCTCTCTCCCCCTCTCCCCAGCCCCTCCCTTTCTCTGTAACTCTTTCAAATAAATAAGTAAATTTCTTTTTCTTTTTTTTATCTTTTATTTAATGAATATAAATTTCCGAAGTACAGCTTATGGATTACAATGGCTTCTCCCCCCCCCATAACTTCCCTCCCACCCGCAACCCTCCCCTTTCCTGCTCACTCTCCCCTTCCATTCACATCAAGATTCATTTTCAATTCTCTTTATGTACAGAAAATCAGTTTAGTATATATAAAGTAAAGATTTCAACAGTTTGCCCTCACATAGCAACACAAAGTGAAAAATACTGTTGGAGTACTAGCTATAGCATTAAATAACAGTGTACAGCACATTAATGACAGAGATCCTGCATGATATTTTTTTAAAAATTGATTAATTTTCTGTGTAATTTCCAATTTAACCCCAAGTTTTTTTTTTATTTTCAATTATCTTTATATACAGAAGATCGATTCAGTATATACTAAGTAAAGATTTCATCAGTTTGCACCCACACAGAAACACAAAGTGTAAAAATACTGTTTCAGTACTAGCTCTATCATTACTTCACACTGGACAACCCATTAAGGACAGATCCCACATGGGATGTAAGTACACAGTGACTCTTGATGTTGATTTAACAATTTAACACTCTTGTTTATGGAGTCAGTAATCTCCCTAGGCTCTAGTCATGAGATGCCGAGACTATGGAAGCCTTTAGGGTTCGCCGACTTTGATCTTATTCCCACAGGGTCATAGTCAAAGTGGAAGTTCTCTCTTCCCTTCAGAGAAAGGTACCTCCTACCTTGATGGTCCCGTTCTTTCCACTGGGATCACACTCACTGAGATCTTTCATTTAGGTCTTCTTTTTTTTTTTTCCAGTGTCTTGGCTTTCCATGCCTAAAATACTCTCATAGGCTCTTCAGCCAGATCCAAATGCCTTAAGGGCTGATTCTCAGGCCAGAGTGCTAATAAATAAGTAAATTTTTAAAAAAATCTAGGGAGACATGTTCCAGTGGAGAAGTATATGAATACAGGGATATCATAGCGCCCACCCCCACTGCTGACTACCACCACAATTCAAACAAGGACAATGATTTTCTTAAATTTCAATCATTGCTTTTTTCTTCCATTAAAGATTCTGAATTCATCACTCTTCTTCAGCAGTCAGTCTAAGCCAAAAATTAAGAGCCTCAAATCAATGTGGTTTTACTTTTGCTTTCCTTTGCTTTTAAATTTGTTTATCTTCTTATTTAGGTATTAGGGTTAGCACCCTTAGTTAAATGCAGTAACACTTTCTGCCCAAAGAAAAGCTAATGTACTCTATGAAAATATTACTGTTATTATACTTACTCTTTTTTAGATCTTTCAATAATTTGTTAACTTTATTCTTTTCTTTTGCAGCTTCATGGATTCTTACTGTAAATTTTCACTACCTTTACTATCCACATTTTCTCTAACATTTGGGAGAATGCTTTTACTCTAAACAAATGACACTCTAATTCAGCAAACAACACTTGCAAAATGGAAGTTATTATCACCGTGCTGATCTGTGAATCAATATCCGGAAGGCATCTTACTCACAGCAGTCAGGTGAGATCAAGTCTGCAGGCCATGCTTTGTCTAGGGAAGGAGGTGGGGGGATCTGGGGAGCTGCTGAGACCTGGGGGGAGCTATTCCCTCAGATCGCTTTCAGCCCTTAAATTCTGAGGAGGGCAGTTCAGCGTTTGATGACAACAGACCAGCTTCTGGGAGAACCACTGGAAGAAACTGGGCCAAGAAACACACTAACCATCCAGCCAACGTAACTGAAGGCACCAGTGAGCTACTTTGTCAGTTTTTTTTTAAGATTTATTTATTTATTTATTTATTTGAAACAGTTACACGGAGGAGGAGGGGGAGGGGGAGGGGGAGGGAGAGGTCTTCCATCTGATGGAGAGGTCTTCAATCTGATGGTTCACTCCCCAAATGGCCACAATGGCTGGAGCTGCGCCAATCAGAAGCCAGGAGCCAGGAGCTTCTTCCGGGTCTCCCACGCAGGTGCAGGGGCCCAAGGCTTTGGGCCATCCTCTACTGCTTTCCCAGGCCATAGCAGAGAGCTGAATTGGAAGTAGAGCAGCCAGGTCTCAAACCGGCGCCCATATGGGATGCCAGCACTGCAGGCCAGGGTGTTAACCAACTGCACCACAGAACCGGTCCCCAATAAGCTACTTTGAAGGCAGTGGGTATGTGAGGGCTAAACCCTGGGACATGTGAAAAGCCAGCCAGATCCAGGCATTTGTTTCCGTTCTCTACCATAGGTAATACCAGTTCTGAAAGTAGTTCCTAAGAGATCAAGACCAGGTATTTTCACAGCTCCAAGGGAGGGGGAAAGGAGTTAAAATTGGAGCTGCTATTCACCCAGGAGGAAGTGTCCTGGTAAACTAATCAGGCTTATTACTGGGTTCCTAAAATATGTACCTGGGCTATTGGAGAACAAGGAGCCAGCATTCCCCAACACTGAAACATCTACTTGAAATACCAACTCAATACCCAATCAGATCAAGGTCATCTACTCATAACTACATGTCCTCTGAAGCAGAATCACATTTTTTTTTTAAATTCTTTTTTTTTAATTATTTATTTATTTATTTATTTATTTTTGACAGGCAGAATGGATAGTGAGAGAGAGAGACAGAGAGAAAGGTCTTCCTTTTTGCCATTGGTTCACCCTCCAATGGCCGCTGCGGCCAGCGCATCTCGCTGATCCGAAGCCAGGAGCCAGGTGCTTCTCCTGGTCTCCCATGTGGGTGCAGGGCCCAAGCACTTGAGCCATCCTCCACTGCCTTCCCGGGCCATAGCAGAGAGCTGGCTTGGAAGAGGGGCAACCGGGATAGAATCCGGCGCCCCAACCGGGACTAGAACCCGGTGTGCCGGCGCTGCAAGGCAGAGGATTAGCCTGTTAAGCCACGGCGCCGGCCGCAGAATCACATTTTTATGTCATGTTATTTGTGCAAATATACAGGGTTCAGTGAAACACAACTAGACATGAAAGAAAACATCTGGTTAGGGACCAAATTAAAACCATAGAAATACAGATACAAAGGAGAAGCAATGTAAATATACGCCGTCTACCCTAACATCTTTGAAGTATTAAAAGACATGACAGAATCTGGCAGAAAACTAGACCTTTTAATGAAGTGTAAAATCAAAATTCTGAAAATAAAACTATACAACATTGAAACCAATCATTGAGTGGATGAATATAATGGAAGGGAGACACCATTTGAGAGAGTTTAGCTGACCCAGGAAGACTAAAATACCAAGACAAAAAACAGGAGCAAAAAAATCACTTTAAATCTAAAAAAAAAAAAAATAGGTAATGGATATGGGTAAAATTCTGATTTTCGTGTCAGGATAGTTTCAGATAGGAAGAGGAAAAAAATAAGCCAGAAGCAGTACTTGAATATCTATGGCAGATAATTTTCCAAAATTAACAAAATGCATTAAACTATAAACTTAAGAACTAAACTCCTAACAAAATAACTACCAGAAAAACCACACCTAAACATCGCTAAAAGCCAAAGGAAATGAAAAACCTTTAAAAACAGCCAGAAAAAAAGAATATATATTACCTTCATACTAAAATAAAAATAATTGGCTTCTCTGAACAATTACTTTCCTATTCATCAATAATACTAAAATGAGATAACAGTCAATATGGAATTCTATACCCAGTAAAAATAGTGTTCAGAATTTTTAAATGAACAAAATTTGAGAGAGCATATGTCACCGCTGAAAGGTTTATCAAAAAGTATTTCCATCCAAAGGAAAATATTACTAACAGTAGAAAACCTCTGAGTACAATGGGACACGTAAATGTGGTGGCTGGTAAGTGGCTGTTGATTACACACAACAATACATCTCAATCTCTTGTAGAATTTAAAAGTATAAGAGGAGTCTTGAATATCTCCATGGAAAATGTGCTTAATGATAAAGCAGTGCCTAGATTTTAAATTTCTTTGCACCAAAATAAACTCACCTTTTAATTCCATTTTCCACAAACTTTGTGATATACTCTATTATTCACCATCAACTGTCCATGAGCTGGGGAAAGAGACAGTCCTTTCAGGTTCCTGTGTTAACTGGTATGTGGCAAAAGTAATAACTTAAATTAAATTTCCATTAGTCCAGAATGCATCCTGCAGTCTCTAGAGAGTAATTTCTAAGAGTTATAAGAGTTTTCATGAACTTACAAGCTAATACTCATAGGGAGTAAGTGGAATAAGAAATAGTCAATCAAGTTATTTTATCCTCTGTCCTACCAAAAGAAAAAGATTCTTGTAAAAAATTTATCAATTGGAGGACAGCACTGTGGTGCAGTGGGTTAATGCCCTGGCCTGAAGCACTGGCATCCCATATCGGTGCTAGTTCAAGTCCCAGCTGTTCCACTTTCAATCCAGCTCTCTGCTATGGCCTGGGAAAGCAACAGAAGATGGCCCAAGTCCTTGGGCCCCTGCACCCGCATGGGAGACCAGAAGAAGCTCCTGGCTCCTGGCTTCAGATCAGCATAGCTATGGCCATTGTGGCCATATGGGGAGGTACCAAGTGGATGGAAGACCTCTCTCTCTCTCTTTCTGCCTCTGCCTCTGCTTCTCTATAACTATGCATTTCAAATAAATAAATACATAGATCTTTAAAATAAAGATTCATCAGGTGGTAGTTTTGGGGTACAGGATCCCAGGGAGCAAGGGGACAAAGTTGGGGTTTAAAACTAGGACGAAATGTAAGCTAAACAAATGATTCACTAGTCACTGAGCCACTGTGAGGGAATACACAGACTATGACAGTACCTCCCACCAGGACTGTCCAAAGAAGTTCATGGCACTAAATACCAGCTATCGATCTTTGCAAGGAAAGGAAGGACACAGATCCATCCTCTGCCCATTGCTCAAGAGTGGCCCAGAGCCACGAGCTCTTCTGCACACTGTGGATCTTGAAGGTGCGTCAACCCGTAGTCTCTGGGACACTACTCTCCAGGCCATGAGAGGTAGGCTGTGCAAGGAGGCTCAAGGCAAGGCACAGTCTGAAAGCACCTAAAGAAAGCTGGCCAAAGTCTTCACCCAACTGACCCCTGAGGCGGTGATTAGAACGGATAGGGTCGACCAGGTATGAACAGTTGTGCAACAGGCTTTGTAGTAAGACTTGGGGTGTCATTCCTGGAGTATCCCCATGAGCTTCTCAATGTTAAACATATGCCTTATTTTTACTAAAATGATCCAGCGCGAGAGCATTCTATATGCAAGTAAAAATTCTGGCTGATGGGAATGAGGACACTATGAATATTCAGGCTTAGCCTTGACTTCAAAGAACCAAATATTTGAAGGCATATCTCCAAGAAATAATTAAGATTCCCAGGAAGAGATTTACAACAGAATGTAGCTTTAGAAGTGATACTTGGATCTCACACTGAACGCCTGAAGAATCATAAGTACTTTGAGTACTCTAAGAAAAAGTTATAGTGAAAGCAATGTTTCGGATCAGAGAGCCAGACATTAAAAGGACATGCTGTAGAAGTGGAAAAGATGATACAGTAAAATATTACTAAAAGGGAGGTACTTCCAACTACAGAAACAGCGTCATGGACTGTCTACCAGGACATACCCAGACTCAAACATTACATCTAAATCCCTGGAAAGATACTTTCAAATTGCTTCAGAGAAGAAAATCAACATGAAAAATAGAGGCCTGACTCAGGCAGGTGGTTGGTGAAAATTCATGAAATTATATAACCTTAGTTTGATTTCCCTCTACATTTATTATCACTAAACTTTGAAATAGAAAAAGGAAAATATATAAGTGGAATTATGAAGCAGAGGGGATGTGATTAAAAAAAAATCTTCTTATTTGACAATGACTTAAATTTCCAAATTCATAAAAGAGCAATCCTTGGTGCTATCCTAAAAGAACTATCAAAACCACATGCATGGTAATTTGGGGGGAAAAAGACTGTTTTCTGGAAGAAAGACTTTAGTTGAATCTCTTACAAGTGACTGTTCATCTAGGACCACACATAAGATGGGAAGTTAGAGAATTTACGGAGCAACCAGAAGAACTGGTCAAATCCAGGTTACACATAGAGTAATGAAGATGGGAAACACACATGCTAGCGGTCTTTAAAGATCTGCAAGATTGCCAAGTGCAGGAACCAGAGCCCACCTTTTAACTGTTTACATCACAGTGATCTTTCTCTTCCTTAGGTCTCCCAGATCACGATAGTACCTTTCTCATCTAAATGCATACTCTCCTATCTCTATTTTACCAGAACATCAGCTTTTCAATGAAAACATACGATGCTTTAATTCTTTTCCAATGTTATTAAGGCCTTGATGTTGACAAGGGGTAGGATGTCCACATGAGATCTGCAAAAATGCTTGAAATACAGAAATGCTTCTTTGTCTTCACAAAGTAGCCTTAAAACGCATCCTGAGTAGAACTCCCCAAGAAATAGGCACTTCTGTGGGTCACTTCTACCCACCACTTCCACCCCTCGCATCCTTGACTTTCGCTGCCAAATATGTGTATGTCCTCTGAATGCAGTTCGAGTATGAGAACCCTTCTGTGTTTTTCTCAGCCGCATTGTTCTCGCACTCCATGTCATATATACTGTGTTGGATGTTCCCCATAATGATCCAATTGCCTTCGGATTCAGGCGCCATTCTAATTTAACTTAACTGCATGCAGAGCTTACTGTAGGAATTACTGAATGGATGGTTTAGTTTAATTATCCAGAGAACTGAATGCATGACAAAGGGCCAATCCTCCTAACCTGATCATCGGAACAATTCCACTCCTGTGAGAATGGCATTTCTACTGCTCTGAACTATTTGGGCAATTGTGAACAGTTTTGATCCATAAATGGCTGATTTTATAAATAGTTGAACTTACTGTGTTCCAAAAATAACTTAGAGAAATGTATGAATTAGCAAACTGGATAGAATATTTGCTTTATCTTTTAACTGAATTATTACATACATTAAACCATTTAATCCCATGTTTGCCATAATTTTTGAGAGGTAATTACTTCCACTCTTATTACAGAAAATACATAAACTGCATCAATGAGAATTGTTTTCCATGAAAAATAAAATGCTCTTCTTCAGGTAGAGAAATGAATTCAGTGTTCTAAGTACTCTAGCCTGGGGACCCAGTTACATTTCCTGAAAACCAGGCTCTCTAGCAGCTACATGGCTGCTGGAAAACAGGTGAATTCTGGGTGTCTCTATTTCATTTTTTTAAACATTAAAATAGTTTATAAGCAATGATTTTATATATATATATATATATATATATGTGTATATATATATATATACAGGGCACAGTGTGGCAATTCTGTTTTCCTTCGTGCTCCTAGAAGTATTTTTAAATTTTAAGATTTCATGATTTTAACACTATGTCATATTCACTTCATAAGTACATATATGCATGGAGATTTATTTTTCTTAAAAACAGGATATTAATATCACATAATGTGGGATTCATGAAAATGATCATAAAGTGAGGAGAGAAGGGCCCCTTGTCATGTACGTGGCATAATTCAGTGAAGACAATATATCTATAAAGCAAATAATGTGAAATATACATAATTTTATACTCTCTCCTTTATCCACAGTTAAAGTATAATTGTGCACATAAACTGCTTAAAATCAGCAATTCTACTTCTGGTATTTACCCAAAGAATTAAAAGAACTTAGGTAAATATGTATACATCCATGTTCATAGCCTCATCATTTACACCACATAGCTAACAGATGGAAACAACCCAATGTCCAGCAACAAACGAACTGGTAAACAAAATGTAATATAAAGAGGTCTTCAAAAGTTCATGGAAAATGCATTCAATGAAAAACCTATGCGTGAACTACAAAAATCTTAACACTAAAATATATTTATTTTAATGCAATTTTCCCACAAGATTTCTGACACTCTTCCTTTATACCCACACTGGATGTTGCTCTGCTTTCAGAAAGAAGAGAACTCTGATTCATGCTGCAGCATGCAGGTCAGCACTTGAGGACACTGTGCTAAGTGAAATACATCAGACACAAAAGGACAGATACTGTTTGATCTCATTTTACAAGGTGCTTACAATAGTCAAACTCATAAAGGCAGAAAGTAGAACGACGACTTCCTTGGCTGAAATGAGAAGAGAACGGAAAGTTATTGATAAGTGTGTATAGAGTTTCAATTTTGTTCATGAAAAGTTCTGGAGAGGGAGAGTGATCAAAGTTGTACAACCATGCAAAGGCAATCAATGTTCCTGAAATGTACACTTGAAAAAGTTGCAATAATCAGTAATAAAGTCCCTCCCAACAAAACAAAGCCCAGGACCAGATGGCTTCACTGCTGAATTCCACCAGACATTTAAAGAAGAACTCATTCCAATTCTTCTCATGCTATTCAAACCGATTAAAACAGGGGGAATCCTCCCAAACTCCTTCTATGAAGCCTGCATCACCTTATTTCTTAAACCTGAAAAAGACACAACAAAGGAACCATAGACCAATATCCCTGATGAACATAGATGCAAAAGTCTTCAGCAAAATATTACTTAATCTAATCTAACAACACATCAGAAAGATCATTCATCTCTTCAACAAATGGTGCTGGGGAAACTGGATTTCTGCATGCAGAAGTACGAAACTAAACCCATACCTTACCCCTTACACAAAAATACACTCGAAATGGACCAGACCAAAGACCTAACTCTACAACGTGATACCATCAAATTAGTAAAGAACATTGGAGAAACTCTGAAAGACATTGGCATAGGCAAAGACTTTTTGGGGCAGACACCATAAGCACAGGCAATCAAAACCAAAATTGACAAACAGGATTACATCAAGCTGAGAAACTTCTGCACGGCAAAAGAAACACTCAACAAAGTGAAGAGGTAACCAACAGAACCGGAGAAAATATTTACAAACTATGCAACTGATGAAAGGTTAACATCCAGAATTTATAAACAGCTCAAGGAATTCAACAACAAAACAAAACAAAACAAAATGTAGTGAAGAAATGGGCCACAGGAGTGCAGGAGAGGATGGCCTAAGTGCTTGGGCCCTGCACCCGCATGGGAGACCAGGAGAAACACCTGGCTCCTGGCTTCGGATCAGCGCGATGCGCCGACCGCAGCGGCCATTGGAGGGTGAACCAACGGAAAAAGGAAGACCTTTATCTCTCTCTCTCTCACTATCCACTCTGCCTGTCTAAATAAATAAATAAATAAATACATAAAAGAAATGGGCCACAGACTTGAACAGGCATTTTTCAAGAGAGGAAATTCAAATGGACAACAGATACATGAAAAACTGCTCAGGATCCCTAGCCATCAGGGAAATGCAAATCTAAACCACAGTGAGGCTTCACCGCACTCCCCTTTAGAATGGCTCACATACGGAAATCAACAAATGATCAACGCTGGTGAGAATGTGGGGGGAAAGTACCATGGTCCACTGTTAGTGGGAATGTAAACGGGTGCAGCCACTGTGGAAGACAGTATGCAGATACCTCAGAAATCAGAATACAGACCTACCTTATGAATCAGTGATCCCACTTCTGGGAAATTATCCAAGCCAAAATAAATCAGCACATGAAAGAGTTATCTGCACCCCCATGTTCATTGCAGCTCAATTCATAAAAGTTAAGATATGGAATCAACCCAGATGTCCATCAACTGTTGACTGGATAAAGAAATTATGGTATATATACACTATGGAGTACTACTCAGCTGTAAAAGAAAAGTGAAATCCTGTCTTTTGCAAGAAGATGGACGCAACTGGAAACAATTATGCTTAGTGAAATAAGCCAGTCCCCAAAAGACAGATGTCATATGTTTTCCTGGTCTGAGGTAACTAACAGAGTACCAGAAGTGTAATGTACTGGAGTGAAATGGAAATTTTGATTTTCAATGATTTTGTAGCCCTTATCTGTTCTCTTAAGGAAAGTGTTTTTTCCTTTATACTGTTTGTTGAACTCTTTTACTTAGTGTAGTGTAATCATTAAGTAAACTGAAAGTAGATCATTGTAAAAAAATTAAGATTGGGAATGGGAAAGGGAGGAAGAAGAAAGGTTGGAGTGTGGGCGGGAGGGAGGGACAGTGCAAAGTTTCACTATGTTCCTAAATCTGTATATATGAATACATGAAACTTGTATAATATAAATAAAATTTAAAAATTAAGAAAACAGTTACAATGGTAAATTCTAAATTATGGATACAAGTCTTTTAGTACAATAAAACAAATGCTTTTAATAATGCTGGAAGCAGTAGTCCTCAAGACGGCACTTAAACCAGCAGCATCAGTATTCCCTGGAACATGTTAGAAAGCAGATCCTCGTGCCTCATCACCACCAATAGGCTGAATCACAGCCTCTCTGGGTGTTATTTGCTATCTGCTCTTTGAAGTCCTCTAGTTGATGAGGACACACATGAAAGCTACAATTTTTTGCAGATCACAGGAGGAAGTGTGGCAGTTGCTTGTTCTAGCAGTTAGGGTTCCAGCTCCAGCTCCTGACTGTAGCTTCCTGCTTATGCAGACCCTGGCAAGCAGCAGAGATGCCTCAAGTAATTGGGCCAAAGCCACCCCTTACGGAGACCTGGACTGAGTTCCCGGTTCCTGCCTTCTGCTCCAAACCAGTCCCAGCTGTGGCAGGTGTTTGGAGAGTGAGCCAACGGATGGAGGAGCTCTCATTCTTGGTCTGTTGCACTGTCTTTCAAATAAATAAATATTCTCAAACAATTATTTATTGTACTTCAGTTTATTCTATTCTATTGTACTTTTTCTCAGATAAATTTATTATTCTCAAATAAATATCTTTTTTAAAAATGGGAGGAAACCATTTTAGGTAGCCTACAAATATTAGCTGCAGTCATGTTGCCTATTTTCTTTTTATACACTATTATTAGGCTATATTGATCTGTATTTTATTTTTACTTAATTCCTCATTTCCCTTCTTTTCAACACCTACTCTAAATTTCTCACGGCCAAAGTGTATGAGAGAAGAAGGAAGAACAAACAACATGGCAAGTTATGTGCTGGTGGAGGTAGATCCCCATGGCTTATCTTTCATGTGCTTGATTGAAAGACCAAAGGTTGTTTCCACAGGAACACACATTCTGAAATTTATAAATTGCAATATAGAGAAAAAGAAATTTATTGGAAAACCCTACAGAAACTGTAAAGTATTTCAGGAGAATGTTGGTAAACCTAAAGTTGGCAGGTTCCTTTCTTGACAAACATAGAGGTTATGGGTTATTTAAATGGTTCTGTAAGCATCTGGGGGCCATTGTAATCCTCATTAAACTTCCACTAACCATAAAGACCTCTTTATTCTTAAAATGAACACGCTGGGAAGGAAGTCATTGCAAAACACCCAGACTGTGACAGACATTAACCTCCTACATCAAAAGCATCTACTTTCACTGAACTCCAATAAAACCTAGGAATTCTCAACTGGAAACATTTTTCCTTTTGCAATAAAGTTTGCTTTTGTGAACCTATAAATCAAATCACTTTCCCTCTTCAGGATAAAACCCAAACGAAATTTCTGTCTCTCATTTTGATCAGACCCCGAAATTGAGTGAAGTCTTTATGCAATTATTGATAATTAATGTTTGTTTCTTTGGGAAATCAAATACTCGAAAAATGTGGCTAGCCCTGGCTAAAATCTCTTTTCTGTAGGGTGCTTGGTATTGTCAGTAATGACTATAAAAAACATATATCTGTAAAAAAAAAGGGGGGGGGGTATCCCAATCAGTGGGGACCTTGTCCTGGTGTATATTTAGACATCTGCCATTAATGCACACAAATACACTTGAGGGCACATCAAAAAGTTCATGGAAAAATGGAACTAAAAGATGAGTTCAGAGTGGATGTTTGGCCTCACAGTTAAGACAATGCTTGGTACTCTGGCATCCCATATCACAGTGCTTGAATTGAGTCTTGGCTCTGCTTCCAGTTCTTGTTTCTTGTTCATGGGCACCCTCAGAGGCAGCAGGCAATGGCTCAGGTAGTTAAGTCTGTGACTGTCATGTGGGAGAGCTTGACTGAGTTCTAGATCCTGGCTTCTACCTGACTCAGCCCTGGCTATTACAGGAATTTGGGGAGCAAACCAGCAGATAGGAGCTTGCTAGCTCTCTCTGCCCTTGTCACCATCTCTAAAATTAATGTTTAAAGGCAAGTTTTAAAGAAAATATAAATTTATGATGGTGCAAAATGACTTTGAAATCCATGTAGTTTCTCCCAAGGTACATTTTCCATAAATTCCTTGAAGTACCCTTGTACATCAGCACATGAGCATATGAACATACGTATATGCAAATTTGTGTGTGTATGCAAAAAAGAATTAAATGCCTACTTAGAGATTCTTATCTCTAGAAGTGGCCTTCATTACTGTTTTGTTTAATAATCCAAAGAGGAGCTGCTTGGGTTGAAGTGGGAAAGAGAGAGGTGATGTGTGAGGATGTCTAAGGGAAGGGGTAAAGTCTGCTCCAATGCACGGGTTTCCTCTAAGGCAACTCTGCAACTCGAATCTTCTCAGTTGGAACCCCTCTCCCTGTGGGGAGCCTCCCTACTACTGAACTATTTCCGAGAGAATTTATAGCAAAGTCAGACTGCCAGGACTGATCTGGAGCACAGACCATCCGCTCAGTTTAGCTTTTGATGAGAGGCCTGGTGGTGAACACCTGAGAAGTGGGTTGTCATCTCACTCCACTTGACTCTCTACCTCCCCCGGGGGTCTTTGAACACAGACAGGACCAAGTAGAAGGCAATGGTCCCTTTCTTCCCAGGGCCCACTGTGTTGGGTAGCTGTGCAGTATCAGAGTCTTGTGCAGTAACAGCATGCATTCTTCTACTCACCATGGATTTAATCCTTTTTCCCAATGAAATTGCTGGCCCCTGAGAGCATTTCTTTTTTTTTTTCCCCCACAGGCACAGTTAGACAGTGAGAGAGAGAGAGACAAAGAGAGAGTTATAGACAGTGAGAGAGAGACAGAGAGAAAGGTCTTCCTTTTTCCGTTGGTTCACCCCCCAATGGCCACTATGGTTGGCACACTGCGCCGATCCGAAGCCATGAGCCTGGCACTTCCTCCTGGTCTCCCATATGAGTGCAGGGGCCCAAGCACTTGGCCCATCCTCCACTGCCTTTCCGGGCCACAGCAGAGAGCTGGACTGGAAGAGGAGCAACCGGGACTAGTACCCGGCACCCCAACTAGAACCCCGGACTAGAACCTGGACTAGAACCCCGGGGTGCTGGCGCCGCAGGCAGAGGATTAGCCTAGTGAGCCATGGCGCCGGCCCCCTGAGAGCCTTTCTGTGTCTAACCTTGACCCATAGTCCCTTTAAGATAAGTTTGAAATTAAAATCAGGCGTGTCACTTATGGATATGAGCAGGCCACGAGATCTGTGAGGGAGGGCAATGACTATATCTTGTTCACTAATACGTCCCCAACCGTTGGTGCTCTACTTGGGACACAGTAAGCACTCAACACACGCTTTCTTTTAAATTAATTAACTCTTGGCACCAGCTTATACTCTTAACAATTGGCTGACATGTCAATACATTAATTATCCTGCAGAAGTAGATGTGATCTTACTAGCTCAGTCTTTAAGAAGAAAACTTTTCGATTATCTTGGATTTTGTTTTCAAATTATAAAAAAGTAGGGATATTAAGTGATTTGATGAACTGTGGAGTTAGTTGTTTGTCTTGCCCAATTTCAATGACTGTCCTTTGCCCAGTTGGTTAAAGGCACTTTTTGGCAGCTCCGACACTCTGCATTACATTTTAAATTGCAGAGCAGGGGCAGGCCTGGTGTTCAGCAGGTTAAAATGTTGCTCTGTACCCCCACTACCCATATCATAGCACCAGCTAGAGTCCTGGCTGCTCTGCTTCCAATCCAGCTGCAGACAGCTGAAGATGCCTAAAATCCTTGGGCTCCTGCCTCCCACAGAGGAGACCTGGATGTTGCAGGAAATTTCTCTCTCTCTCTCTCTCTGCCTTTCAAATAAAAATTAAAATATAAAAAGAGCAGGTCAACTCATGTTCCATTATAAGTAAGGGACTGTAATCATTCAGCTTGATAGTAGGAATTTGCAAACTTAGAATACACATCCCAAGAATACAAATGACTTCAAAGCAAATTTATAACCTAGACATTATTCAGGTTTTCCTCACTTTATCAACATAGCTCCCTACTTAGTTGTCTGTTATTATAATCACAAGTGACATTATGACAAGCTTTTTCTAGGCCCTGTAGATAATGAGGAAGTTTTCACTAAACTCATATCAACAAGTACAGATCTCTTAGAACTAAGAATGCAAATATTTCATTATTTGTATCATGATTACTTATCATTAACAAAGAAGTACGTGACTAAGCACCTTTTTTTAAAAAAAAATAGAAAATGCACTTAACCATATCACAGCTCTTTTTAAATAATGATGAATGTCAACTCAGTGCTCAACTGACTTCGAATTATCAAAATGCTAAAGGCAAGAAACCAATTTATCAGTTTGAAGTCATGCCCAATTTTCCTATACCCTAATATATAAATCTGCCTTTTCATTTGCACTGTATTTGGGTCAACATTGTCAAAGAAAATTCAGGATATTAAAACACATGAGCTATCTGGACCTTACCATTATTTTGATAACAGGTTTACCCAAAATGGAAACACCACTCTGGGAGGGAACAATGTCCCTTTAATGGCAGAATCCTTATGACACAATTATCATGTCATGTCTTGCTTTCTGTTTTTTATATGCCATATCTCCAACAATATTCAGTTTCTGTGTAATAACCAGGTACCAGACACTTAGCAATTCAATACAACTTGCCTGCACACTGGTCAGGTCAAAGAGCAAGTTGAAGGCCAAGTCAAGAGCCCAAATCAGGTTGTTGAGATTCCAATGCCTGTGCTTGTTTTTCTTTGCCAGCTTGCTTCTACATGCAAATTGCTAATTCACTGCTTAGTTTAATCATGTCACAGGTAAACTGTGCATTAAATAAACACTAGGTAGATTCATCATTGCACCACACACATAGCTCTACACTTTGTGTATCACTAATTCCCTATTGTGGTAATTTTATTTTTCAGTTATTTAATTAGCACCCTTGGGAAAGGTTATGATCTTTCACATAAATACCATGAAATCGGAGGGATATCATTGCTCTCCCAAACAAATTTGCATTAAGAAGAAAACATAAGACTGACCCCCTAAAAAAACTCATCTCCTGCTTTCAGTTGGTTTAATCTCTTTATGAAAAAATGCTGCAAATCCTCATTTGCAATTTAAAATGTCTTTCCAAAAGGCCACAATTCATTGACATGTCATGTTCAGAGATGTTTTCTTTCTTTCATCCTGAGGACTTTTAACAAATAAATTCACAGATACCGCAACAGTTTCTAAAAATGCATTGAGCCGCAAATAAATAATGTCACTGCATGGGTGTCAGGGGACAGGTTGGGGGTATTACCCAACAGGAGGCCAGTGTACCTACAGCCCTCGGAAAGTAGGGTTGCATTTAGGAGTTGGTGGTTTCATTTTTTCATCATCAGTGGTTTCCTCCAGGATCGGGGATACTGTTCCATTAGGAATCGACACTTGCAGAGGATTTAGCATCAGTGCTACACTAAAAACAATGACTGATCTGAAATCCTGAACTGATCCTGTACATACAGTCCTTTTCAGACCCTTCCTTCTCAACCACTACTTTTTCCTATGCTCTTGTCATAGTCATTTCCTTTCCTCCATCTTAGTGTTTTTATACACCATGTTCCATCAAATTAAAGGGCTTCCTTCCCTATTTTCAACACTGTACCTTAGATATTATTATTTCCTTCATGGAGCACTACATAAGCCAAGAACTTACGTGCAGCCCCAATAGTCACTTACATGTGGTAGATAGAATCTCTCTGCTTACACAGAGACCAACTGCCACATAATAAAAACAGCCATGTCTTCCTCCACTGACAGAAAGCAAGCCCCGGAGGAAGCTCATCCTCCACATATTCCCATCACTGCATGTATTTCAACCCCCAAAATCCTCAGTTAATCAGTTCAGTTCTCGTCGATATCCTCCACCGTGTTGGGAGCCACAAGAGAGTGCAGCCCTGTCCATATTCTCATAATTTTTGCAGGATATCACAGTGTAAGAGTAGACAGACCCATAATGAATGAGACTTGAACTTAGCCCCACAGTTAGATCTTAATGATGTTGTATTCCATTACCGAAGCTCTCCCCAACCTCAACACAATTACATTCAGACACAGTGAAATGACTATTGTGTGTGTTTTAGGGAGATGGGGGTATTACATTAATTGCAGTGTTTAATATCACCCCCTTTATACCAGCAGCACTTCCTCCCAAGGCTGACAATCAAAACCATCTCAAGATGCTGCCAAATATGGTCTAGGGTATCAAAATTCTTCCTTTGAGAACCAGTAGACTAAGGCAGTAATATACTTTTCTTCCTTCTCGTGGTACCTGTCACATTGCCAGTGATGAAATCTTTCTAGAATAAAAATTCCAGTAGTGTCTCTACCTTAACTACATACCTTTTACTGAGTTACCGTGTCTATAGAATTCATAATTTGAACAGTAAATAATGACATTGTTGAAAACAGGTGCTGAGATATTAGCTCGGTGCTGTCTCGTCCATGAATTGCTTCTCTGACCTTTGGCAAATTCACTGACCTCCCTGGATTCCAAGTCCCTCATTCCAAAGCTAGGCTAAATGATTTATCATATTCTTCTGTCTCTAAAATTCTCAGCTTCCTTATTTAACTCAGCTACCAAGGCAAACTGGCAAATACTATCTTTATTTACTTAGCTCTATATTCAGAAAAAGCCCCTAATTTTTAGGAATTTAGAAAATCACATCCATTTGGTCTAGGATGCTTTCTCAGGACCTAAGAGTTTGGTTTAAATGTCCTCTTGCAGTACTACAAAATCCCATGTGATACTTTGTACCTGCTATTATTTTGAAAATAAAGTTTGTTCTTTCTCTAATAGACATTAATTAGTAGAACGCTGTGTTGTTAATAGGTAAGTCCTTCAGTGTTAGTAACTTACTGTCATATGAATTCACGGGAGTGATTTAACTTCTCTAAACCTAATTTACAAAATTTGTGGGTTAGGGATTATATAATATAAGTGATATTGTCAGATTTAAAGTTTGGCACAATGGCAGTTGCATGCCAAGTTTTCAATACATTTCAACGCTTTCTATAATTCTAGGCTAATTTTTGCAATGGAAAGTGTGCTTAAATCAGCAGTTTCCTCCCTTTCTTAGTGGTACGCATGAGAGTTGTTTACCCTGCAATGACATCACAGATCAGAGGAATTGTAGAATGATGAAAATTTCTTTGCACATATCATATAAGCTCAAAGTGCTCAACAATCAAGCTCAATATAAGTTTAGAGTGATTTGCCATTGATGTCACATATGTTTCAGCAATGTGTGGATATATCTTGTACTACTCAATAGAAAGTATAGTTTGATTGACCTATGTGGAAATAAGCCAAAATTATTCCTTGTTTGTCATCAAGATGATAGATGAAAAAAATCACATCATAGTCAACTCAATTTGCATAGAATGTCCTTTAGCTGCTAACATTTAATTAATATTGTAACTCACCAAAGGTGCTGAATAATAATGTATGTCATGATCCAATTTGGCCAATCCCAAAGGCCCATACATTTATTCAGATTTCCCAAACCAGAGCAATTAAGGTCTGCAGATGCTACACCAGAACCTGGGCCTATCTTTGTTTATTTTTCCCCAGGTTGCTAATCAGTCTGTTAAGATATGATGAGTTGAAGCAATTTGCATGCACACACACCTTATTGTATATGGCCTTTAAATCTTGGCCATGTGGTTGCTCACCTCACATAACCTAACACCCTGTTAACATTAAAGATCATCTGTACACACATACAAGAAAAATGAGGGAAATGTTGAGTCAGAAAGTACCACTGCTTCCAGAAACAAAATTAATGCTACTAAAAAGTTGAATGCAGTTTCATCAAGAGTATTATTCATTGCATGATTAGTGTCAGGATCTCCCACTCCGGGAACTGGCCAGGTTGCCGCGAAGGAAGAGTCGAGTAGACTGAGGAAGGTCAAGCTGAACACACTTTATTGGTACTCTGTGACTAGGAGGAGAGATCGCTCAAGCCTACTCCTGTGGGCACAAGGCGCTATGGACCAGGAGCTTCTCCCCGCAGGCACAAGGCACTACGGACTGGGGAGAGAGGCTGAGCACCTCTGCTTTACAGTGTCTGAGGGTCCCCTGATATACAGTTTCTAGAGGCTAGCCCCACCCACACGCTGACCTCTCAGGGTCCTGTAGTCATGGCAACGACAGTCTGTGGTTTGTGGTTAGGCCCTCTAGTTAGGCTGCCCCTTTTCAAATCTTAGGAGCTAGCATGGTTACTTTTCTACTGCGCAGTTACTTTTCCCTAACAATCAGTAGTACTTCCTCAGGAAGGTCAAACCAGGGGATCGCTGAGAGATCATTTTAAAACATAGCAATGGCCTCACCTTACACCAATTAAATCAGAATATCTCAGAGAAATTTTCGGCATAGAGATAGCTTATAAAAGCTGCTCATGTGATTCTAACACACAGCCAGGGTTCCAAACTAAAGAGCTACATTTGTAGGAATAGTGTTTTCAGGGATCTCACAAAAAACATAACAAAATATATAATATGGCTTAGCTTCTGAAGTAAAAGGACTTACAGCTCAGGGGTTAGGCACTGAGGGAGACAAGCGGGACTCCTGCTTGCTGGCATAACATGTGGCAGTCAGCTTTGGACAACCTGGAAACAGACGAACTCTTAAGTTTTCCTGAAAATAATACAACTAAAGCATTTTTATGAGGATTCTTTTCTCTCTCCTTTACTATCAGCTTTTAACACAAATAAAGACATCACAAGTTTGTAGACATTCAACATACAAGTAGGACCTGGAAGTGGTACACTGCCCATGGAAACATCTAAATCTAAAATATGTGCATGAGAGGGAGCTGAAAAGGCGATGAAGAAAACAGAAACCAGAGCTGGGCGGGGTGGTCCGGGAATGGCAAAAATCTGGTTAGCAAACCCAGGGAAAATGGTGACAGGTGGTTTAGAGCGCAAAACCACCACCAGAATTCCCACGTGAGTTAAGTAGAAAATAGAAACAAGGTAGTGAATTTCAGGCTTTGGCGAGGTATTTCCCATGAGGAAAATGAAACTATCACTTGTGTTGGCTGACTATAATAAGGTACCACAAGAATGAACAGAGATGAAGGTATGTTAACCACATGTGAATGAAAATAAAGCCAAAGAGATTCCAATACTGGTCAATTACAGCTGACATGGTTTGTATGGGAGGTGGGAGACCCAGTGATCAAATTGACTGCATTGGGTTGAACAACAGGGTCGCATCAATCATTTGCTAATGAAGACATTCAAGAAATCATTTCATTTTATGCTCAAATATTTTCATAATCATTCATAAAATAGCCACATTTGTTTGACATGCTTTTTAAAATTTCACACACATTTGTTACTCTTTATTCTTTAACCCTAAAGCTTAATTTAATAATTTATTTTAATTTACTTAATAATAAGCTTGGTTTCATTTCACAGTACTCAGTATTTTGCTTATCCCTCAGTATTTTGCTGTTTTTGCTTGTTAATAATTTACATATGTAATAGTTGTCTTCAATTGTCTGGACAGCTAACACATTTTCCCAAGGAATCCTCCATTTGCTTTGGTGTAAAACTGTCCTAAGTAGATCCCAAACTACTCAAAGCATTTGTTTAGTGCTAGAGGAATTTTAAAGAAAACTAGATCAATTTTTACTTCATTTACAGGCAGGACCATTACACAAATATTATGGAAATTGACATCTTTCAAAGATGGATTAAAAATACCAATTTAGTCTGAACCTAGTTCAAGAAAAAAAAAATCGAATGTAAAGTTTCTTAAAGTATTTTATAGTATTTTAACTTCTATTTATCTCTGTTACCAATAGGTGTTCTAGATCTTGTACTGCAGCTTATTAAAGAACTGATTTCTTGGCAGCATCATTATTTCTATATTAGTAATTGTGAAAACTAAAAGAAAAACTAAATGCCTATACTTGTAATAAAATATTTAAAAATGCAAGCTAAGTATCTTTGAAAATTTTACCAAAAATACATTGTGTTTTGCTTCTTCGATGCCAAGTCAGTGTTTCCAAGAATGTCTAAGCAGATGAACTTCATTCTGTACATGTTCATTATACGTATTTAAATACAAATCTAAGGGTGGGCATTTGGCAAAGTGAAGACATCACTTGGGACACCCCATCCCAACCCAACTTCCTATCAATACACACCCTGGGTGGCAGAGGATGATAGCCCAAATACGTGGGCCCATACCAACGTTTTTGGCAGACCCAGAGTGAATTCTGGACTCCTGGCTTGAGTTTGGTCCAGCTCCAGCCTTTGTAGGAACCTGGGGAGAACAGCAACAAATAGAAAACCTCCTCTTTTCTTTCTCCCCATTTCTCCCCTATTTTCTCTCTCTCTCCCCCCTCTCCATCTCCATTTTTCTACCTTTCAAATAAATAATTTTTTTTTAAATATCGGTGACTTATCTGAATATTTTTAAGAAACAGAAAAGATTTGCCTTGATGATTCTTTCTGTTTCAATTTTCTATCTGTTTGAAAGGAGATAATTTACTCATGTAAATAGCAATGTTGTGTGCATTCAGCTTTTGTTTGCCGAAATAAACCAAACAGTGTAAACTGGTAAGATATTTTACACATACTACAGAAATGCTGGCTGGGAATTTCATCTGCGGGTATAACAGCTTAGCTCATTGTTCTGAATGCTTCTAATGACAAAAATAATCCCATCATCTAGAACACTGCCCCTTGTCTAGAATAGTACCTGGGATGTACTCAATGAACACTTGCAAGGTTGAATAATTAGGGAGGGACAGCTCATTTCCCAGGGCAGGGGGAAAAGGAGCAAGAACAGATAATGACATGGAATAGTACCAGTGAGGCTGAGTACCTAATGCACTTCCTTGAGAAGTTCAAAGTTCTTATTTAAAAAAAAAAAAGATTTTATTTACTTGAAAGGTAGAGTTACAGAGAGAGGGATCTTTCATCAGCTAATTCATGCCCCAAACCCTCACAATGGCCAGGGCTGCATCAGACGGAATCCAGGAGACTGGAACTCCATTCAGGTCTCCCACTTTCTGCACATTAGCAGGGAGTTCCATCAGAAGTGGAACAGTCAGGACTCTAACTGGTGCTAGTGTTGCAAGCCATGGCTTACCCCACTGCACAACAACAGCAGCCCTGGGGGTCTGGATTTTAATTACGCAATCTTCTAACTCACTAATTTTGAACTCATCAGATTACTCATCTGTATTACAAGAATCAAATTTTTATGACAGGGATCAACGGTGTGGTGTAGTAGGCTGCCTCCACCTGCAGCACCAGCATCCCATATGAGCACCAGTTTATGTCCCAGCTGCTCCTCTTCCAATCCAGCTCTCTGCTATGGCTTAGGAGAGCAGTAGAAGATGGTCTAAGTACTTGGGCCCCTGCTCCCATGTGGGAGACCTGGATGAAGCACCTAACTCCAGCCATGGCTGTTGTGGCCATTTGGGGAGTGAACCAGTGGATGGAAGACCTTTCTCTCTCTCCCTCCGTCTATAACTCTAGCTCTCAAATAAAAATAAAATCTTTTAAAAATGTAGTACAGAATTGAGAATTTTAACATACAACTATTATTTTTGGCATAACGCACCTCCTTGCAAGCATGTCCCCATGATTTTCTGTTGAACTCTAGCAATCTTCGTAACGTGTTTCATTTTTCCACTTACTTCCTTCTCTTGTGCAGTCTGGTTTAGCTGAAACTCTGCCCTGACAGCAGTGTTTTTCATAACATAACGCTCAGTTATTTATGTCTGGAAGAACTCTTGCCGTGATCCTCTCCATCTATCTGATTTACATCAGGTGTGCAACTCTGACACACCGCGTGCATTTTTCATGGGTCCACCTGGGAAAGTCAATATTCTTGGTTTTCTAATTTGCCACAAAGAGCCAACTTTCTCTACTCATCTCTACCAGATCAACAGATCGAAATTTGTGATTTAGGATTTAATTCACACCGTGACTTCTTCTGTCTCAGCAGCAGCCGTTATATTTTTACTACGTAGCCACATAGAGTGCCCTTCCGTCAACAATTAACAACCTGGTTGGCAGAGTAGAAATTGCATGCAAGGACTCTAACAGGGCTCCAGTTGGTGAAAAATTCTTGTAAAAAATAAGGCAACAGGCACCAAAGAAAGATTCTCATTGAGTAAAGAACATCTTTTTAGCATCTCAACTTCATCATCCAAAGGATATTAAAGTGGCCTTAGCCTAACCGAAACACGTGCAGAAATTAATAATTTGGGACAATTTATATGTAGGAAAGCAGATACAAAGATAAAATTTTTCCATGTCTTCTCTCTTGACCACACAAACCTTTGTGTTCTGTAATAATGTGGATGTAAATCCATGCAATGCATCTACTTATTTTATCCTAATATTTTGTGCATTTTTCGCTAGGACTGAAAGTAGATGGCTTTTTCACACCTAAAACGTTAGCAGTGGTGTTGATTTTTGTGCCTTCGCATCTCACCACGATGGGGAATGTTACTTTAGTCTCTAATTATGAGCTGACTCTGTCAAAGAAAATGACGAGCAGCAGTTGGTAGCGAATGTTATTTGCCACACTTGGTAGATCTTTCTACGTGCTGCTCTCTGAATGCGAGTGGAGACACACACAATTATGGGGCCAGCAACAGGAACTCAAGTAGAATACATAACTAGAACCCATCCACATCTGGGAGTCATTTAAAAACCTCTCCTACTTTCCTGCCAGAGAATTTATATTGTCATTGCAATCAGTTCATGAGTAAAGGACAACTGAAATATTGGGAATTTCACTCTTGAAAATAATCTGGACTTAAAATAACCGTTGTGTGTTTTACTATTAAATGAGACTTAAGTCCTACATCTGTGTACTTCAGTTCAATAATAAGCAGGAAGCCATTTGATAAACCATTCATTAATTTGATTATAAGTGACTCATATTAATATCACAGAAAATGAAAGATAAAGGTGATTACCAGTTAAAAGGGGATTTTTGGGTGACAGTTTGGTTTTGCTGATCAGGTCAATTACTAAACATCTTGTAGTCACTCGAAGTCTTTGGTGACACATCCTTCATCATTTCCTCCCCCATTGTTGGAACTAAAGTTTTTGATTCCCCAAACTCCTACAGTAATTACATTCAGTGCTTCAGCTATTAATGACACATTGCCTCTGCAGAAGACAATGTATTTGAAAGAATCATGTACGTCTTCTAACGTAGCCTCTTTGACTAACAGTAAGTATCCCAGAAACAGAGAGTGATTGTCGCAGTATCGAGCAACAGATAGACAGCGACATTGAAACCAGCCCCCAGGTTTACTGATGGGTAACCCAGAATCTGTCAGTCTTTTACAGTGTAATACTGTTGTCTCCCCAAGCAGGTTAAAGCAGGCAGCCGATGAGTGCTTAGTCTGAAAGAGGTGAAAGTTGGGAACAACAGGTAGAAATGGCCACTTCGAGAAATTCTACTCTGGTAATACTTTTTTAAAAAAGATTTATTTATTTATTTATTTGAAAGTCAGAGTTACAGAGAGAGAGGAGAGGCAAAGAGAGAGGAGAGGCAAAGAGGGGGAGAGAGAGAAAGAGAGAGAGTGTGTGTCTTCCATCTGATGGTTCACTCCCCAATTGGCCGCATCGGCCGGAGCTGCGCCTATCCGAAGCTGGGAGCCAGGAGCTTCTTCCGGGTCTCCCACATGGGTGCAGGGCCCAAGGACTTGGGCCATCTTCTACTGCTTTCCCAAGCCACAGCAGAGAGCTGAACTGGAAGAGGAGCAAGAAGCAGCCGGGTCTCGAACCGGCACCCATTTGGCATGCCAGTGCTTCAGGCCAGGGTGTTAACCCGCTGCGCCACAGCGCCGGCCCCTTGTAATACTTTTTAATAATTAAAATACCTAGCAATTCTGAACTTGATTTTTAACTGACTTTACAAAAAATACATATTTATGAGGCATCATGTATTGTTTCGATCCATGGATGCATTGCTTAATGTCCAGTCAGAGTAAATATATTTATCCTCTGAAACATTTAACATTTCTTCGTGGAGAACACATTGAGTCCTCTCTTCTAGGTTTTTTAATGGAGAAATGTACACTAGGTTGTCATTATCTACAGTCACTCGACTGTGCAATAGCACATCAGAATTCCTTACTCCTATCTATCTACCTACAGCTTGACAGAACCTGCTCATCAACATGTCCCCAATCTTCTCTCCCCTACTCTCCCCAGCCTTGGTAACTACTATAATACTCTTCACTTGTATGAAATCAACTTCTTAAGATTCCACTTGGGAGTGTGACCACGTGGTACTTGTTTTCCAGTGCTTGGCTTATTTCATTTCACATCATGACTTTCAGTTATTTTGTGCATTTTTCCCTAGGACTGAAAGTAGATGGCTTTTTCCCACCTAAAATGTTAGCAGTGGTGTTGTTTTTTGTGCAGTCGATGGAGAATGCTACTTCAGTCTCCGTTGCCGATGACAAGTGTGATTGTTTCTGAAAAGTTTGACACAAGTCATCACATATATTTAAAAATCTATATTAAATACGAAGCAAACATTTAATGAAGACATCATTTCAGCTATCCTCCTTTACAAAATTATTATGAAGAATATTTCCTCGGTTCGTTTAAAACTGTGTAAGGATTCCTGGGCATTTACATTTCTATAGCTCCTCGTTCAATGAAAGTGGAGTACTTCAAAAAGTTAATAAAAAATGAATAAAAAGCTTATTTTAGTTAAAAAAGAAGTATATGCAGAAAAGGTTCGTCAAAAATCTCATGGAAAATGCAGATTATGATGAAAATTTTACATGTATTTCCAAATTTTTGCACAATACACTTTTATTTAAATTTCACTCTCCATGAACTAACAGAAATCCCCTTGCAGACCCCAAAATCATCTTACCTTATTGTTAAGATCTTTTTAAATTTGTTAGGTAGATTTCAGATTTAAGCCTTTCTCAACCACAAGAAAAACAGATGTCAGACGTCGTGAACTTTACTTACTTATTAATTATTCACCTAGATGCTAAATAAAAATTTAGAAACTTTTTCCATTTTGATGGGATAGAGCAAGTTTTCAGTTTCATAGATTTTTCAAAGCTAATGTGAGTCATTTCCCTGTGTTAGTTAACTCTAATTATTATTGCTTTCAAACTAACCATTTCTTTCCCTTGGCAACTTCTTGCAGGAGAGAATAAAAAATAACCTTCATCTAAACTCTACAATTGCTAAGGCAAGCTTACACTCCTTCCCGTGTATGTCAGGGAAGTTTATATGAGACTCAGCTGTCTCTTGGGAACAACCCCTGAAGCCAGAAACAATAAGTAAAATAATTACAAAAGGCATCCGAGAAAAGTGTAGACAGCCAGAGCCTGGGCAGTGGGAGCTGGGGAGGCGGGAGCTAGGAGATGAATGCTACTCTCACCAGGATGCTGCCCTGCACGTTACTGTCTTCTCATTCATAGTCCAGGGAACACAGACCCAGCAGAAACCAGTCGGCTGGGACTTACTGCACTTCCTGGGGTGCAGGGAGAGAGGTGGACGCCTTCCCCTTCCTCTGTGGCCATCACTTAAAAAACAAGGCCTACCACTGAGAAATTGCCTGATCTGGATGCAATGTCCCTTAGAAAACGTTTGATGACACGAAGCTGAGGATGCACCACATGGCTTATCAAGAAAAATCTAGAATGTTACAACCAAGGCTAAGGAGCAGAGAATACCCTCAGTGGTGCTAAATACATAGAGCAGAACCTTTCAGGTGCTCAGAGGGGAAAGCACAGATTTTGCCAGAGTCCTGATGATTTGTGGCCTCAAATTAAGGGACAATAACACAAAAACCAACCATTTCTGGATCAAAGGGATCTGCTTGGACTATATCTGCTTGCCAGAAAAAAAAAAAAAAAATTCCTACCAGTCTGCACAAAGGAAAAGCCTCCGGGCCAGGTATTTGGAGAAGTGGTTTAGATGCCATGTGGGGCATCTGCATTTGGTATTAGAACACCTGGATTCAAATCTGAGCTCCACTCCTGACTCCAGCTTCCTGCCAATGCCCACTCTGAGAGGCAGCAGGTCATGGCTCATATGGTCGGGTTCCTGCCATCCACGTGGGAGATATGAATATAGAGTCCTGGCTCTCAGCTTCTCTGGCCAGCCCTGCCATTTCAGGTGTTTGGGGAGTGAACTAGAAGACAAGAACTCTGTTTCTTTGCCTCTCAAGTAAATAAAAATAAATAACAGTAGAACATCCAAACACCTTATAAAATTTTCACAAACAACATATAATATTCAATTAAGCATAATACAGTTGTCAAAAAAGGCAATAAAATTAGGTAAAAACTTCTCACATAGTTTAAATATTGAAGTTATAAAAAAGGGAATGAAAAATTAACTTTGGTAATATATACATAGATAGATAGATAGATATGAATAGAGAGGAAAAGTGAGAATTTTACTACAGAACTGAAATAAAAAAGCCAAAAAGTTAAGTAAGATTTACAGAATTAAAGGATAAAATAAAACTGCCTTAAATTATAAATTCAACAAATTTGTTTAATACTGTATGAGGCATGACTCAAAAGAAGGGATTACAATGTGATGTACAGATCAGAAACTGAATCACAAAAGGGAAAGCAAGAAAAAACAGAAAATATGCCGTAGTAGCCATAGACTAACATTCAAGATCTAACATACGTATAATTGGAGTCCTTGAAACTAAAGACAAGAGAAACTGAGCAGAAACACTGTGCTCAGATTGCAGGTATGAGTCCGTTCCAATCCACTGACCCTGCACGCTAGAAGTGACAAATTAAACAAATGACCAACAGATGATGAGAGCCAGATTTCCCAGTTGGAGTGAGAGGTTTCAGAACTGCAGAAGAGGCTAGAAAGTTCTAAATGGTAATGACTTAGAGTTGCAGACATTGGTATGAATTCCTGTCTAGCTTAACATCTATACAGATAGGTAAATAGAGAAACATGTGAGATTTGTATACATGCATGGTTTAGTATGTGACTATACCTGTGTTTTGTTATTCTATCAGCTGACAGGGTCCAAATGCACCACTTACTAGTAAGCATATGGGATATATCCAGATGTTGGTTTCTAGCACCATTCTCCAATCAAAGGATATAAGGGTCTTTGGAGAAATAAGAATTATAGGACTGAGCAAAAAAACAAAACAAAACAAAAAAGCACAAGGTGAGCCTGGTACAACTTGCTGTGGCAGAAGTTAAGAAAGTTCTGGGGTGGGGATTGGGAACAGTAAACAGGGGTCAACTGAGAGAGCGCCCAATGGCCAATGATGGAATCATTTCAGCAGCAAAACACACCCTGAACTACTAGGTTATAACCCAAAGTGATAATACCTATGCCTGAGCTAAATACTGATATTAGTACAATTGAATAGGTGAATGGTGGAGAAGACTCAGAACAGCAGAAGAATTCCAAATATTTTATGCAGAGTCATGGTCACTAAAGTGAGGCATTGCCCCTCCATTTTTAAGTGCGGTCTGCACATAATGGTTTCCTTCCACAAAAGACTGTAGGGAGAGAGAGAGGAAATAAAGCAACTTTACAGGGGAGAAAACCTAACACTACTTCAACCAGATGATCAAGGTTAACATCTATATTCCAAGATGTATTGACAATGTGCCATTAATATGATATCATAAAAATGACACTTTGACCCTGATCCCTCAACACCAATCACTTCAGGCTAATCATGAGAAACACATTAGAAAAATCCCAACAGAAAGACATTCTAGAAAATGTCTATTCAGTACTACTCATAACAGAAGAGGCCACCAAACATGAAGTCTGAGACACTGTCACAGGCAAGACAAGCCAAAGAAGCCATGACCCCTAAAAATCATGAATGGGATTCTGAACCAAAACAGCTCATAAGGTGAAGAATACCAGAAAAAATAAGTACAGACTTTCGTTATCCACAGGGTATCCATCCATACCGGTTCAATGAACTTAACAAATAAATCATTCTGATGCAAAATGTCAATAACATGAGTGCATAAGGACACATTAGGTAAACCTAAGCTCTTTACAGATTAAAAAAAAATGTCTACTTTAAAGAAAGTGGGGTGTGAGCATTGAGCCTAGTGTTTAAGTTGTCCTCATCTCGTATCAGAGTACCAGGGTTCGATTCTTGGCGCCAGCTCCTGACCCCAGCTTCCTGGAAGCAATACTCAGAATTCAAGTAATTGAGTTCCTATCACTACTTGTAAGTCAGACCTGACTGCACTTCCACCTCCTGGCTTTGGACCTGGCATAAGCCTGAATGGCTGTCGTAGGTATATGGAGGATAAGTCAAAGATCAGGACAGCCTGTCTCTCTCTCTCTCTCTTCTCTCTCTCTCTCTCAAAATTAAAACAAGAAATATAATTAAATTGACAAAAATATAAAGAAATTGGCAAAATAGTTGAACATACAGTTTATAAAATGAAATGTACACTTTCAATTAAAGACATGAACATGTGTTCAATCCCATTAGTCATCAAGGATATCCAAATTAATAACACATTGCAATACTATTGCAACTGACAATACCGAAAGATTTTGCCTGTTGCAATTAGAATGTAAAATTGTAAAGCCATTCAGAAAAACATCTTGAGACTTTCTTAGGGGGTTAAACATACACTTCCCCTGTGATCCACAATTCAACTCTTCTAGGTGTTTACTGTAGAGAAGTGAAAACATGTCCACACAAAGACACGCACACAAATGTTCACAGCAGATTTGTTGATTAGAACCCTACCCTAGAAATTAGGAAGACATTTCTTATGAATAAATAGTGTTTGGTAATGAAGTGATTATTCCATATTTTCTAGTAATCTTGCTATATGTAATGTCTCCTGAAAATCAAGATAAATGCTATATAAACACAAAGATGATATCCTCATGTTTTATTTAACTTGTTATCATTTATTCATATCTGTTCAAGGATAACCAGTCTAGTTCCAAATCATTTCTGCTTATAGATTTCCACTCCAGTTCTAATTATCCAGTCATACTCAATAGTAGTGAGGTGACTTCACCCAGATCAGAAAGTGTAAGATTTCTTTTCAGTGTGCTTTTCCGGTTGGAGGTGGCTCATGTCAGATCTACTTCAAAGGGAGTTGCTTGTGATTTTTCTTTTATGTGGAACATTTGGATGACTTTCAAAGTCAGAAAATTCTCAGCACTAATGGAAAAATGCTTAGATGTGTAGTTGTATGTTATTTGTATTTATCATCTTCTGAATTAGATCAAACGTTTTTGTTTCCTTGAATATGAGACTCTGAACCAAAGTGCAAAATTAATATCTTGCATTTAATTTCTAATAATTATTTATTTATGACTGTGGTTGTTTTTATGGAATAGCAGCCATTTGCATGAGGGCTTCGAAAAGTTCATGGGAAAATAGATATAAAATGTAAGTTTATTTTGGTGGAAAAAACATTTTGTATCCATGAATGGTTCTTCCATATGCATGTTTGAGAACATTTTGAAGATTTCTATTTTTTTTTTTTTTTTTTGACAGGCAGAGTTAGACAATGAGAGAGAGAGAAAGGTCTTCTTTTCCATTGGTTCACCTCTCAAATGGCACTGCGGCTGGCGCACTGCACCGATCCGAAGCCAGGAGCCAGGTGTTTCCCCCTGGTTGGCCATGTGGGTGCAGGGCCCAAGGACCTGGGCCATCCTCCACTGCACTCCTGGGCCACAGCAGAGAGCTGGCCTGGGAGAGGGGCAACCGGGACAGAATCTGGGGCCCCGACCGGGACTAGAAGCAGGGTGCAGGCGAAGGATTAGCCAAGTGAGCCACGGTGCTGGCTGAAGATTTCTTATATGCACGGATTTCAAAATATTTTTTACTCCAAAATAAACATATCTTTTAATTCCATTTCTGCAATCATTTTGAGACATGCAATATAAAAAGTGAAAATAAATATAATTATTCAGATATTTGGTCTTGTTAAATCAAAGCATCTAAGTAATAATTTCATATTTTAAACTCAGATGGTCCTTTAGAGACACTTATTTTCATATGTACATCAAACAGAATTATAGTCAAACTCACTAACAATTTTTAATTCAATAAAATGCTTTACTGAGTTTATTTTTTCTCATTTCTTTAAGTACACTCAGGTAGCCTCTGAAATTAAATGATGAGCCTGCTCTAAGTTTTTCCACTGACATAATATTTCAAAGGCTACATTCCTGCCTCTGATTTAGAATTCTGGTTATTGACAGTGAAGATAATCCTTGAGACATGCTTCTTTAGAGAACTGTGCCTAGAAGATGGATCGCTTTATTATTTCCATATTATTTATTGCATATTTCAAACTTTAAATTATTTTCAGACAAGACTTACTTTTAAAAATATCCTTTTGGTTCAAAGTCTCCCACCTTGTCCTGCAACAAGCGTAAGTAAATCACTCCTTAACAGCACAGCAAGGAGAAAACCAAGGGCAAGTTACTTGCTAGGACACTGGGACAATGGCTCAGTCAGACGCCTTCACCCTTGAGGGTAGTCTTCATGTAAGCAGCTCTCTTATCCATTTAGTTTTCCTAATTTGGAAGTCAGGTGTCCTTAAGGAAAATAATACAGTTTCTAAATATCAGTGTCAAAGCAAGAGAAAAATGTGTGAATCCAAACTCATGAATTCTGATCCCCCCCCCCCCATCAAGAAATAACACCATTCTGTTCACATGTGAGCAAAACGTGAATTTGGGATGCATTTTTGAAATCTCCTACCTTCTTCCTGCAGTCACTAAGCCATGCCAAACTTCTAGACATCGCTAGGAAAGTACTGACGCTTCTATAACTGCAGCTCATCCCCAGTTTCTACTCTCTCTTTCTTGTCCCTGGATTACTGCAAAAATCCCCCAATTCCCTGCACTTGAGGCATAATCATCATCTTAGACACATGACCACCTGATGCACCTGCTTAGAACTGTACCAACTGCCCAGTTGACCAATGGATAACGAACACTTTTCTCTCTAGCTCTGTACAGTCTTTCAAGATTTCTTTTTAACTTCAGACATTTGTTCACTGTCTTTGGCTCCTCTGTACTCAACAGACACATCAGGTTTTTCTCAGTTTCATGACCGGGTCATCTCTCTCCTGCCCCAGGGCCTTTGCAGTCAGCTGATCCTCAGCCTGAAGTGCTCATCACATGGAATCCCTGATGCACGCTCACCGTTACCTGGAGTAGACCAGAGGCCTTGTTTATATACCTCTTCTTTTTATTATCAACATGAATTTTTTACTGTTACATGTTTCATTATGTGTCAAGTGCATATAAATGTGGCTCAACATTTTAGTCTGAGCACCAGAGTGAAATAATCACCAATGAGTGGGCAACATGTGGAGAAGGCAGCTCCTTTGTTCCTGGCAGCAAAGGGGCTACAGTGGGAATAACAGTAAGTTCTGTGGAGGCAGATTTACTAGGTAACCACCAGGTGGAAGCTGGGTAGTTTGTAGATATACGACTGTGAACAGCACTGTGGGCAAGAATGAAGCACATTAAAACAGCTGGTGAGAGAGTGCAGAGGGGTGGGGATGCAGTACACTGTGATAGCCCCTGGGGAGAGACGGTCTCTCGGAAGCATTGACATGGGAGAAAAGACCCAAACGACCTGCGGGAGTAACATATTCCACTTGCTGGCCACATCACCCAGGATCTTACAGGCGCACTGCTTTAGAACTTTGAATTTTATTCTGAGTGAGACAAGAAGTCATCAGAGTTATGAGCAGGGTGTGATGTGGTTTGACTCAGTAAATAAGGTGCTGTGTTCTGAATACATAAAGAAAAGGCTCGCACTGGTTGCTCCACGGCATACAGACGTTGTTATGGGGAAGGTAGAAGCGTGTAAATGAGGTAGCAGTGTACTACAAATGTGCAGGAAAGAGATGCTTGCATTCCGGTACTTTTGGAAGGCACAGCTTTAAGGATATGCTTTAGGAGTCAATGGGTTTTGTGAAAAAGAAGAACTTGAAAATGAGCCCAAGGATTTCAGTCTCAAGTATTCTAAGAGTAGAACAACCATTTATCATGAGATGAGAGCAGGTTTGGGGTGGGTGGGTTTGGGGAGGAATCCAGAGTTAGAAATTATTTTAAGAAAACTTGGTGAAAGCATTTCAACACAGTAACTTTTAGCCCTAGAAACTCATGAGCCAGAAGTCAATGCTCAGGAGATTCTATGCTGAAATCTTGACATGCATTTTGAAGAAAATTTTTAAAAAATTAAAAAGTAGTAATTCATTTTAAGACATTTTAGAAATGACTTATAAGAACCTAACAAGAGGCCGGTGCTGCGGCTCAATAGGCTAACACTCCTCCTGCGGCACCAGCATACCAGTTCTAGTCCCGATCGGGGCGCCAGCTTCTGTCCCGGTTGCTCCTCTTCCAGGCCAGCTCTCTGCTATGTCCCGGGAAGGCAGTGGAGGATGGCCCAAGTGCTTGGGCCCTGCACCCCATGGGCAACCAGGAGAAGCACCTGGTTCCTGGCTTTGGATCAGCACGATGCGCTGGCCGAGGCAGCCATTGGAGGGTGAACCAAGGGCAAAGGAAGACTTTTCTCTTTCTCTCTCTCACAGTCCACTGTCTGTCAAAAAAATAAAAAATAATAAAATAAAAAAAATTTTAAAAAGAACCTAACAAGAAACCCTTTAGATTCTTTATAAGTGGTGGTTCTCAGGGACTATAGCCAACCCAGTGTTCAGTTTGCTAACTCTTGATCGCACGGATTTATCATAAGTAGTTGGTGTTTGTTGATGGTACCACCATATTCTATCTTAACTAGATTATTAGCATAAATCCATGTTGCCCTCTCCTCTGTACTCCAGTTAGCTGCCCCTTCTAGTCAAATTTAATGAAATTATCTTTTTTCCCTTAAATCCTGCTTTCTGTAGGTTACTCATTTGATGGTTTTGCTATAAAATAGAGCCCATGCTTCTAAGTCATCAATGACACAACACCACAGGATTCTCTTTTTAAAAGTGTTTCTTCAGCTATTCTTCTTTCCTTCTCTCAGAGCTGGGCCCCAACACACCAGGCATGATGCCCTCTGGAGGGTTCACCACTATCATCCACCAGCCCACACTCTGGAGAATCTTTTCCCATTTGCATCCCTATAACCACATCCTAACCTTCAAACATCAGGCCCTTATTCTCAATGAAGCTTTCTCCTATGAACTCCGTAGCACTGGAGACAGGCTAGCCCCAGGGAAAAGACAGGGAGCTCACATTTACACATGTTGAATCTGAAATGCTTGGAGACATACGAGCAAGTATTTCCAATTATTACCCTTTAAATACAGGAGGAACCATGGGACTTTGCCTGTTTTAGTCTGGGCTGTATATAGAAAAATAATCTCCTAAATATTTATAAGCAGAGGCATACCCTCATGTGTCCTAGGGGTCTCAATTCACAACACTGTTGTAATTGGGAAAAAAAGAATCAGGCTAAGAAATGAATTAGAAATTGTTCACAGTTGATACTACAACTTCTGTCTTGCAGAAGTTAGTAGCATATTTACAACGGAAGAGGCGCCCTATTATTACAAGAGGTAGTTTCTTCTATAAAGACCTACTAAGCATGAGCTCCTAATTCAGAATTACAAGACAAAACAGGGGGAAAGTCACATTAGCAAGAATTCCCAGGGGAAAAACAAATGACAGAATCAGAATCTAAAGATTACGAACTATGAACTATTAGAAACAAAGAATTTGTCAATTTTAAATAAACTACAGTGACTTGACACATAAGAAAGGAACACAAGAAGATAAAGCAGACCAGATTTGGATTTTGTGGCAAAGTACACAGCCACTTCAAACTCTTGAGATGCAAAAACACAGAGAATCACAACGAAAGCAAAATGGCATGAAGATTCCTCAAGCTATAAAGCACTCTGCTCTAGTGGGAAAAAATGCACAATAGTAAAGAGGAGATAACAATGTAAACAGAGATGGGAAATGCAAGAGACAAAGAGAAGTGCTTGATAACCAAGACACTAAGGTGAGTGAAAAAGGTCTCTGATGGTCTCATCAGTTGAGTGCATATAGCCAAAGAAACAATCAATAACCTGAACTTCCCAAACTGCAAAGCAAAAAGAACATCCCACTCACAACAAGAGAAGACTCAAAAATGGTGGGACATTGTCGAAGAGTCTTATATGAGTTATTGAATGGCAGACAAAGAAGAAAGAGAGAATAAGACAGGATAAATTCCTGATATAAGAACAGTCAAGATATTTCCAAAGTGAATGAGACAACAAACCAACATTCAGAAAGCTGAGAGAGCACTGAACAAGAAAAATATCAGTCTAGATCCAGGAATATCACATTCTAGCTGCAGCAAATCAAAGACAAAAGGAAAATCTCAAAAGAAGCTGGGAGTCAGAAGAAATGATTTTACATCTACAGAAACAAGGACAGGCATTGCAATGGACTTTTCATCATAAACCAGGCAACCAAGACAAGAGTTTACTATGTTTAGTGTTGAAAGAAAATGACAACAAAACACACCAACACAGAGTTCTACATCCAGTGAAAATTGTCCCTCAAGCATGAAGTAGAAAAAACACTCACGTAGACACATCAAAAAGAGGAATGTGTTGCCAGCAGATGTGCCTTGCAAAATAACTTAAAAGAAAATTTTCAAAAAGAAGAAACACAGATCTACATATAACAAAAGCATTGAAGGAAAAAAAAATGAAAATAAATCTTATCACATTCTTAGTTGACCAAAGAGATCAATATGGATAAGCGAAATGAATGATAGTTATAAAGTCACATCATCTTTCTGTTCTTTTGTACGAGAAAAGAGGTAAAAAGACCTACTCATCCGTGGAACAACCTGGATCTTGGTGACAGGCAGAAATTATGTTTGTTGGTTTCCTTATTTTACTATTTTTGAAAATGGTATTATTTTATAAGGTATACAGGGGTTGGGGAGAAGAGACAGAGACAGACAGACAGCCATCTGCTGGTTCAGTCGCCAAATACCTACAGCATTTAGGGTGTGTATTAGTAGGAAGCCGGGATTGAGAGCAGAGCCAAGACTTGAACTCAGACACTCCAAGACAGGACATATGTGTACCAAGTAGTATCTTAAACCACTAAAGCCAAAAGTTCATTGTGGATAGCTTTTTTTTTTTAAATGTTGTTTATTTCTAATTATATGTGAGGGTTAGTGCTGTGGCATAGTAGATTAAGTCGCTGCCTTCAGTGCCAGCATCCCATATGTGCCAGTTCAAGTCCTGGCTGCTGTACTTCTGATCCAGCTCTCTGCTGTGGCCTGGGAAAGCAGTGGAGGATGGCCCAAGCCCTTGGGCCCCTGTACCCACGTGGGAGACCTGGAAGAAGTTCCTGGCTCCTGCTTTCAGATCTGCTCAGCTATGGCTGTTGCAGCCATCTGGGGAGTGAACCAGCAGATGGGAGACCCCCCCCCCCCTTGCTCTGCCTCTCTGTAACTCTGCCTTTCAAATAAAATAAATAAATTTTAAAGAAATAGAAAAGCACCAGAAAGAAGGGAAGTGTATTTTTAAAAAAGATATGTGAATACTTAACAAAATTATATTCCCTAAAATAATACCATGGATCTGCAATACACATCCAGTGAAAAACACGATTTAGCAATTATGTAATTTCTATCCCAAGGCTGTATAGCTGGCAGAATAAAACTATTATTTTTGTGTCTGATAGTTAAAGTGTGTGTTCACTTAAATATTAAGAATGAATGCTAACTTCCAATAAATATTTTTCCATGAAATTTCTGTAAAGATATTCCTTTTTAAAAGGCCTGTGTGATTGCTTTTATTAAAATTTTCATCACCTAAAAAATTTCTAGGAGATATTAATGGAAAAAGATTACAACAACTATTTTGGGTTTTTTAGTGGATCCCAGCATGTAAGTATCTGATTTCTACTACTGTGATTTAAAAACTGTGGTAGATGTTGAGTCTAATATACAGATGAGTCACATGCAGTAAGCTAAGACCAAGACACCCTGGAATGCATAGTCTACGAAAGTAGCCTCCTTAAAATCCAGTTGGAAAGATTCTGAGCATGGTATTAGTTTGTGACACAATCTGAAAACAAGTGGTCAACCATGAGGCATGGTGGGTTGTATTTTTGGAAAAGAAATATTTCGACAAAAATTATTTTTCTGAGATTGCTTTTTATATTAGAACAAATTGATGACTGCTGGAAAAAAACACAGCTTGCAATATTGGCTCATATCTATCTTTTTTTTTTGTTGTTGTTGAAATTTATCTAGACCCCCTGAAATTAAGTCCATCCTTTTCAGTGACCAATTAAAGTTCAAAAGATTAATTTAGGCTCATGGCTGATGATAAAGTAAGCAGACAGTAGTAAAGGAAACATCTGGGTTGTGCTGCCTTGTACATCCTTCTGCCAAGAGTTGGCTGAGTAATGCCAGTATAGATGACTCCTCAAAGTAAAACAAGCATCATTAACAGATCCGGTATGGTACATTAGAGAAACTATTTGGAGTCACACTCTGTCCCTTAAGAGCACAGATAATCATTATTGGCATGTAATTCATGTGAAATAAATAAGTATAAATACACTGAAACCTAAACATTTTATGTGTGTAACCAAATTAGCCAAGCCAACCAACAGAGACCCCTGAAAATAGGCTTGAACCCAAATAAAAGATGCTCAAAGGCACTAAGAGTTTTACAAACAGAAATAGAGTGGTCTAGACCACGTCTATTTGGTCCAATTTGGTCTAATTTCACTGCTTCTCTTCCTACCTGCAGATGCCTATTAAAGAGATGCAGGATACTTGCAGAAAGGAGTTGCTAAAATGTAACAGTCTGTAAAACTGCTGGATGGGTCACACAGCCTTTGCTGTTTTTCTAACCTGTTCCTTAAGCTCATGAACCCTGAAGAACCATTTGTAAAGCTTTCAGTGACTTGGTAAAATAACACTAACAGCCTTCTAATGAACTGGAAATCAATAAAGCATTAAAGATGCAAATATATTCTTGTTAATATGATATAATTGTGAAGAACTTTTAGGCATTCAATTACCATTTAACACAAAAGCCTGTAACGATTTAATTAGGAATCCTTCACCTAATTGAGGTCAAGATTGTTAGCAGTGGATATCTAATTAGCATGCTTACAGCAGCTATCTTCTCTGAAAACTCCTTCAATAAAACACTTCTTCAAAAGATATCCTTCCGCCACTCCCCCCAAGGAATTCATGTGAAAGTGAGTGAAAGAGAGTAAATAGTGCAGACGATATATTAAGGATTTATATTATCACTGGGGGAACTAAGTCAAGAACACTTGAAAAATCTGCTTTGTAACTTAATGAATGTTAGAGAATTTTTTAAATTTCTATTCCTCTAAAGAGAACACATGTCATGTACCTCATAGGTATGGTTATAGAGCTACTAAAATGGCAGTCATCTATTTCAGAATTACAATAGATTTATCTACTTTTTCTTTTGTGGACAGCATGATTATTTTAGACAATAATTGGTTCCATGAAATCAGGCCAAATTAATATAGCATTTGATAAAGTTCAAGTAAATACCAGGTTGGTGAATCCAAAATTAATTAAGATGACCTCAAATGACAGCAGCACTTCTAATGGTAGCTGGAAAGGATTTTTCTGACGGCTAGCATTCCGAGTTTGTTTTTGGCTAGATTACGGCTGTTCAACATCTAGGTATAAAACTTCTTTCAGAAATAAAATCATCTAGTTAGCCTCCTTTGCCTAAGGGAATAAATAGCCCATTGTATGTTCTTTAAGAGCAGGGCTTTCATAACTCTTTCATTGGAAAATACATTAAATGGAATAGTATTTCATAATATGCTGTCAAGAATCAAGGAAGATTTATTGTTGTAGAGACTCCTGTAGCAGTAATGACGAAATTTTGTTCCCTGGAACTCTAATACTTTGAGATAGCTTGGGAAAAATGACCACATAAATTGTATAATTGCTCATGTACAGTGCATATTTGCATGTTTAAAGACTTGAGAATGTTTTAGGCTTATCCTCAGTATATGCAGAGAACATTTAAACCTTGAAGTAGTTGCCAAATTCTCCAATTAACAACACTTAAAATCCGTGTTCTACATAGGACATGTTTGGAATGATTAGTATGGAGGAAAGGTATACCTCCTAATTAAGTTCGGCATCCACAGCCCAAATTAGAAACATGCATCACAGGTAGCCAGGGGTGGTCCTTGAAAAACCAAGCATTGGTCATTCACTTTAATGACTCCAAGGCTTACAATTTTCACTAGGGTTACCTCTCTCACCTTCTGTGCTTAAAAAAAAAAATTAGCTTAAAATTGCATTATTTTGAAAAGTAGGTTTTAGGTATCAGTGTTATAGTGGGTGAAACTGCTGCCTGCCAGGCCAGCATTCCATATGCACACTGATCCGTGACCCAACTGCTCCACTTCCAATCCAGCTCCCTGCTAATGGCTTGCGAAAGCAACAGGGGATGGCTCAAGTCCTTGGGCCCCTGCACCCGTGTAGAAGGCTTGGATGAAGCTCCTGGCTCCTGACTTTCGCTTGGCCCAGCCCTTGCCATTACGGCCATCTAAGGAGTGAACCAGTGAATGGACGATCTCTCTCTTTCCCTCCCTCCCTCCTTCTGTAAACTCTTTCAAATAAATACATCTTTAAAATGTCTTTAAAGCAGGCTTTTAGATATCTATTTATATTTTATTTGAATGACAGTGGCAGAGAGATAGCTAGAACTCCATCCTGGTCATCCATGTGAGTAGTAGGGACCCAAGTACTTGAGCCATCATCTACTGCCTTCCAGACTGCATTTTACCTGGAAGCAGCAGTGGGGCTGGTGTTGTGGCATAGCAGGTAAAGATGCCACCTGTGATGCCGACATCCCATATTGGCATCAATTTGTGTCTTAGACATTCCACTTCCAATCCAGCTCCCTGCTAATGGCCTGGGAAACACAAAGGAAAATGGCCCAAGTACTTGGGCCTCTGCCATCCATGTAGGAGACACAGAGGAAGCTTCTGGCACCTGTCTTTGGCCTGGCTCAGCCTTGGCCATTGCAGCCATCAAGGGCATACACCAGGGAATGGAAGATCTCTCCCTGTAGCTCTTTCAAATAAACAAATAAATCTTTTACTTAAAAAATAGCCTAGCAGAGACTCTAACGAGGCACTCTGATATGAAATGTGGGCACCCCAAACAGCAATTATTAATGCATCAAATGCCTGCGCTTAGAACAGCAGAGAAAAAACACTTCTTTCTTTTTTTTAAGATTTATTTTTCATGCATGTGAAAGGCAGAGTTAGAGAGTGGGAGACAGTGAGAGGGAGAGAGAAAGGGAGGTCTTTCATCTACTGGTTCAATCCACAAATGATTGCAACAGCCAGGGCTGGGCCAGATCAGAGCCAGGAGACAGGAGCTCCATCCAAGTCTCCCACATGGGTGGCAAGAGCCCAAACACTCTGGTCATCTTCCACTGAATTGCCAGGTGCATTAGCAGGGAATTGGGTTGGAAGTAGTGCAGCCGGGACTCTACAAGGTGCCCCTATGGGATTCTGGCATTGCATGGGGTAGCTTAACCTGCTGCCCCACAGCTCCGGCCCCTAAAACATTTATTTTTACTTTGGTTGTAAATCATGTCAGTCATGGTCTAGAAGCAGTCTTACTTGACAGACATGAAGTGTGTCCATTTCCTTGAAGCCAGTACTTTTGTCTACACTGGCTGCTTTCCAATTCTTTGAACACATCAAGTCTTCCATGCCACAGGGGTCATTGCATCTCCATTTAGAGTGCATTTCGCACTAATCATATAGTAGTGACTTTTTATCATCCATCCAAGTCATCATCTCAATATCATTTCAAATGACACTTGAAGATCTAAGATGCTACATAATACTGACTTCAAATAAGGAAATTCACCAACAAGCAATGAAGATTTTCAGACCAGAGAGGAAATTTTGTCCCAAATCATCCAAGTCTGGATATACATTTTTGCACCCAATTCATATGCTGTGCCAATCTCACAAATATATAGGGAGGAGCTTCTTGGAGTCATCCCAAAAAAGTGAGTCACGGTGAAAGTAAATTTTGTCAGAACATTGCACTGTGCTCATCCATGATCCTGTGAACATAAGCACAGGACTCCTATTGGGAAAACATTCAAAAAGTAATGCTAAATGTTGAGGTGCTCGGATATTGACAGCTAAGTCACAGTTTGTGCAATCTATTATGTTTGAATCGGATGCCTTTCAATATTGGCTTCATGCTTTGCCCATTTCACACTTCACCTATCAGCTCATGCTTAAATTTATTGTAAGATATATAAGGGAGTATTTTACCTATTCTGTGCCTGAAACTGTAGCCACTCCCTCTCTTTTCCATTTTCCTTTACTCATAAAGTCTCCAGTGAATTCCACTGCTTACATTTTATGTAAAACCATAAAGTTAAAAAGGAAGTTGTAAAAAAGGGAAAAAGTCAAAACTTTGCTAGAGAAATAAAAATAAATATTCTTGTTATTGAATTATTCATTTAGCAAACACTTATTACTAGCTATCATTGTTGAATGAAGCTATGCGAGCAGCTATGCCAGAGACTTTCAATCTCAAAGGTGAATATTTAGCTTTGCTACCCGTTAGTGGAAAACTGTATTCCCTTGATAAGTGAGGTGATTTATAACCCCTCCCTAACACATGGCCTCTCAAACTGGTTTTCAAGACTCTCAATCAGTAGCTACTACATGGATCATATATTTTTAGATATAAAGATAAAAAGAGAAGTGCTCTGTATTATGTATTTTAAAATAACATTATCCATTGACCTTGTAATTTTTGTGAATATATCTGACCTTGGGCCCTCCTCTTCAACTTCATTTAAATTTGACTCTAAGTATATACTGATAGAATACTGTTATGTATCAAAACACAAACATGAGACCTTAGATAAAATATAAAGAACTAAGCTTATTAAAATGAAACAGAAAATACTGTTATCTTGAAAATTGTGCAAAATCACTCTTAAACCTGCTAGAATGAATTAAAGGCTTCTTTGTCATAACAGAAAGGACTTTTTTTTAATAAAATGCCAAAATTATGGTAATAAAAGAGGCAAGGACTTCTCTTAGAAATTTCCCTTACAGGTCAACTGTCTACAGGAAACAATTCTATGCTAATCACTTTCATTCGAGATTTTTCTCACTGTGTTCCTCTCAGTAAAGATGGGGAGTCTATGTGCAGAGCAGGAGCAGTGAGCCAGAAGCAGAAAAGGGGGGAGAAAACAATGTTTTTGTATTATAAAAAAAATCAGTTTCAAATCAGAGTCTTCCCAGTGAATTTTGGCCTAAAACAATCAACGCACTTGATGTTATAATTCTGTGAGTGCTTGACAAGAAGTAAGAAAAGTTCAGGGGGAAATTCTTCAATTATCTGAAGATGCAACATGAATTCTAAAATTCTTTATGTAGCACTCAATGTTGGGCAAAATGAATTATATATTTCTAGCAAACATATTTTAGCAGGCATCTATTTCTGCATATTAGAAAAAAATACATTTTAAATAAATTTATACAGTTTAAAATTTTTCCAATTCACAAATTATAAGTTCATTTTGGAGAGAACAGAAAATCTTATGCTTTAAATTTTAATTTAAAAGCAGTGATAACATTATTGTTTTGTTACAACAAATTATGATATATGATCACTGTGCTTACTCTTTTGTCTACCCACTTTTTCCTAATTCTTTTTTTTTTTAATTATTTTGGTCTTATTTGAAAGGCAGAGAGAGAGATGCAGAGAAAGAGAGAAAGAGACGGAGACACAGAACTCTCCCTCTACTGATTTATTCCCCAAATGCCCACAAAATTCAAGGCTGGGCAAGCAAAAGCCGGAAGTCAGGAACTCAGTTCAAGTCTCCCACACAGATGGCAGGGACCCACGCACCTGACCACCACCTGCTGCCTCCCAGGATGCACATGATCAGGGAAATGAATCAGAAGTGGAGCAGAGACTTGGACAGGCACTCCAGCATGGCACATGGGTGTCCCCAGTGGCATCTCAACCTCTTAACTCTTTTGATATAAAAGTTAAAAACAAAATTTTGATTTGGCCCAAGTGACGTGTTTTTAAAATTCTCCCCACCATTTCCAGAATTCTCATCATTATACACCGGGGTGACAAAGGACCACCAACTACTTCCATTTAAGAAAGATGGAGAGAAGTTGGCCAATACGGACATTTTCTTGTATACTCCTCAACCCACATTTGTTCAAATGGACTCTGAGACCAAACAGATGCTAGCTCCCCAGGAAAGGCAGGCAGGGAAAGAGACCTTCTCTGGACAGTCCGAGGGGCTGTAACTTGATCGAGTGGTGGTTATTTGCTAAATTCCGCTTCCTCATAAAGAAAGAAGCAGATCCAGTCTGATCAGCCCAATTCGTGGGGGTGCATCATCAGGCATCATTTTGAGTCAGCTGAGAACTCACCTAGTACGTGTGGTTTCATGACCACCCAGCTGGCTCAGCATGGCTGTCATCACCTCCTGCCCAAACCAGGACTACTCTTTGCCTTTACCAAGAGTAACTGATACAATGCACATAAACCATAATACCTCATTTATTCTACTTTTTGTGTATCATTCTTCTCCCTACTATACAATGTTTGATCCACACTCTTTCTTTAAATATAGAAGTGATCTAATTTTTCCACCAAATCTAAGATCAGTTTAAATACCTTATGACCTAATTCTTCTGCCATATACACTCTCTTCATGTCAATTTTCTGGACTAATGATCACTCCTTATCTGACACTCATATCTGAGGTAAAGGGATTCAGCAGGGATGGGAAGAAAAGAGAGTAGATCATCCTAGGGAAATCATATTGGAGGCCGACGCTGTGGCTCAACAGGCTAATCCTCCGCCTAGCGGCGCTGGCACACTGGGTTCTAGTCCCAGTCGGGGCGCCGGATTCTGTCCTGGTTGCCCCTCTTCCAGGCCAGCTCTCTGCTGTGGCCCAGGAGTGCAGTGGAGGATGGCCCAAGTGCTTGGGCCCTGCACCCACATGGGAGACCAGGAGAAGCACCTGGCTCCTGCCTTCAGATCAGCGTGGTGCACCAGCTGTAGCGCGCCGGCCATGGCGGCCATTGGAGGGTGAACCAATGGCAAAGGAAGACCTTTCTCTCTGTCTTTCTCTCTCTCACTGTCCACTTTGCCTGTCAAAAAGAAAAAAGAAAAAGAAAAAAAAATCGTATTGGAAAGGTAGGATTGTGATGTGCCATCAAGATTTCTTCAAGTGGAAATGGGGAGAGCATAGGGATGATTAGGGCATAAATAAGACTCCATGTACTGTGTGCGTCATAGTGTCAGAAAGATGTTTCCCCTTGATATGCAACAAATCCTTTCCCTCCCCACACAATATTCCCTTTGTCCACACAGACTTCATTTTTATCTTCAATTGCCTGAATGAAAAAGCCTCAACAAGTTTGTATTTCAGAACTTTGAAAGGGAGTAGGACATCAAAGGATTTTCAGAGTCTACAAAGATAAAAAATTTTAGTAGCCTGGCATTGACCCCACAAGGTTCCCACCCACATGAGAGTCACTCCTGTCACCCAATCTTGCAAGGGCAACTATTGTCTCCAAACCTTGCAAATGCATTTTCCTGTCCTATTCCCTGAGACGTGTCAAGTAGTGTTTGAAGTGTAAAGGATGGAGAGGATGTCTATTTACAGAGCTCACTCTGTAAGCGCAAGGAGCCCTGAGCCAACAGGATGGTTCTGTGCTTGTCTGCCCCAGTCTGCGGCACAGTTTGCGGGAAACACAAAATGGCAGCCCTTCAGCCACTACAATTCCTAAGGGCCAATTAGGAGGTTAAGGAAAGCCAAGAAAGACAAATGGAGAGAAGCCGTCCTCATGGCTGGATGCTGAGCAACTGCATGGGAGTCAGTCACGGGAAAATCCTTGGTGAGAGATTGGAGCATATTCTGCAAATGCCCAATGCTTCAGCTGAAGCAGTGTCTGCTGTTCCTTTCCCCTCCTATTATCTGACCCTCCCAAACCTGTCTACACAATCGCTCTAATGGTCTCTTTTCATGACTGTGTGGAAGTTGATAATTTTGTTCTGAGTTGATTCCATGTAGAACAGAAACCATGACATCCAGGACCGTCAAAGGATGTAAATATAACAGATGAGTGGCCAGCAAGAAGTGACCAAGATTTTCACCATGATGCAAGAAAAAGCACTCATTTTGGGAAGCATTTTGGGCACTTGGAAGGCTGCGGTTTTAATTGGCTGTGGTACATTTTACGTTCCGGAATACAGTGAATTTTGGTGAATGTCCCATGTGATTGTCATAAGCATGTGCTTTCTGCTCTTTGGAGCAGGTATTTTGTCATTTCAATTCGATCAAAGTGATCAGTTGTGCAGTCAGGTTAACTACACACCCATTGACTTTCTGCCTGGTTGACCTGTCAGTTACTAAAAGAAAACATGGAGGTCTCTAACTCAGTAATGGATTTGTAGATGTTCCCTTGAAAACCCATCCATTTTTCCCTCATGTGTTTTGTTGTTGTTATCCGTTGCACTTGTGGAGAATTAACCCATTTCACATTGTACAAGTATGTTATTGTTCCTGGTGTTTTTTCTCATATTGAAACCTGCTTCACCTGAAATTAACATTGATACTCAACTTTTTTAAAAGACATTTGTTTATTTGAAAGGCAGAGTGACAGGGGGAAGGATGAGACAGAGCAGAGAGAGATCTTGCATCCACTGCTCTTTCTCCGTGTCTCCTATTCTCTCTCTCTGTAACTCTACCTCTCAAATCAATCAATCTTAAAAAAAAAAAAAAAAGAGTTGGGCCTTTTGGGTGGTGATCGGGTAAGGAGGGTGGGGTGGTGCTCTCATGAGTGCGATTAGTGTTCTTTTTATGAGTCTGAGGGAGCTCATTTGTCCCTCTGCCACCCACGAACCAGAAAGTGAGGCCTCACTGGACTTGGAGTTTGCATGGGCCTCCCGGCCTGCAGAACTCAGAAATGAATTTCTATTGATCGGAAGCCACCCAGGTGGACCTGTTATGTTACAGCAGCCTACACCACTCCTTCATGCCTGCATCTGCGGGGCCTGGGCAAAGCCAGGGGTCAGAATATCCATGTGAGTCTTCCACACAGGTAGCAGGAACTTGAGTATCTGTTCCCTTCCCAGGTGCCTTAGCAGGAAGTTGGATCAGAAGTGGGGTAGCTGGGACTCAAACCAGAACTCCAGTACGGTATACCAGGAGGTGGCTTAACCTGCTGTGTGACAGTACTCACCCTTCCACTATTACTTTTAACAGCAAAAGAAAATACTAAATATTAAAACTTCATGAAATGTCTAAATGAAAAATAAAATGTTGTATTAGAATTTGACAACAATGCTAACATTTTTCTTTCACGCAAGTAAAAACATTATGCAATAAACTACTGTATCTGTAAAATAGCTAAAAGAATTCTGAAAGAGCAAAATAACCATCACCCAATTTCAATGCATATTACAGACTTAAAATTAACAAAATGGTGTGCTATTGTTGAAAAGATAGTAAAATAGATTACTAGAGCAGAATAGAGAGCTAAGATATAAAACTATGGCATACCAACTACTTTTAATATAAGGTCAAAAACTCAATGGAAAAAGACAACTTTTCCAACAAATTGTATTGGAAGGACTAGACATCCTATAAGTAGCAAAAATGAGGCTAGACAGATATCTTACCCCTTTTTAAAAATTACCTGAAGAGGGGGAATAATAGATCTAAATGTAAAACACCAAACATTGCAGGATGAATTACAGGACAAGATTTGGTGGATGTTGTTTGGTGATGGATTTTTAGATACCGAAATTGCAATCGAAATTACAATCACAAGAAAAATGTTCAGTTGGACTTGTCAGAAGTTTTTAAAAAGCACTCTGTGAGTGACACTTCAGAAAATGAATATACATGCTACACAGTGGGAAGAAATTAACAATTCATCAGATAAAGAACTTGTCTCCAATAAAGAAAGATTTCTTAGCACTCAACATTAAGGAATAAACAACCTCGTTATAAAATAGACAAAAGGACTGAAGATATAGTTAACCAAATAAAATACATGAGTGGCAAATAAATACATTTAAAAACCCTCAACGTGGTGTGACATTAGAGATTGCAAATTAAAATCTCCATGTCTTAACGCTCTCAACATTTCTAATGACTAATGTCCCGAAACATTGACAAAAGCTGGCCTGGATGCAGAGAAACCTGCTCTCTCATTTATTGCTGGTAGGGCTGCAAAATGACACAGCGACTTGACAGCCTGGGAGATTATTATAAAGTTCAACAGAGGCTTGTCATCTGACCTAGCCATCATGCTCTTGCTATACACTCACCTCCAGACAAAAATCTCCCCGTGGTTATACAAGGGGTCTTCCAAACACACAGATAGTTCATATTATCTTTTAATTCAATTTTCCTTGAACACTTTGAAGTTCCCTCCTATATCACACCTGTTCATAGCTACTAAAAACTGAAAGTAACTGGATTGTCTCTCAACAGTTGAATGATAAGCAAAGTCATCCAGGTGGAATATCAGTCAGAATTGAAAATAAATGAGCTCCTAGGTTATGCAAAAACTGATGAATTGCAACGTATTTTGCTATAGGAAATAAATCAGATTGAAAAGGCTACAGGCTGTGTGATGACATTCGTAGGCTATTCAGGAAAAGCCAAACATATAGAACAGAAAACCAATGAAGGGCTGTCAGAGGTCTGGACAGGAGTGGTGATTGACTGAAAAAAGCACAGGGGCGTTTTTTGAGTGGTGGAGCTAACCTTTCTGACTTGGCAATGGTGAGTACATGATCTTCTGTGTCTGATCAATCCGTGAACTGTAAATCACCGTGACCTTTAATGTATGCAAACAAAAAATAAATCAACCAAGATATTTGGGATCCCAGGATGGAATGGAGACTGTGACAAATGACCCTCCAGGTATTACAAAATTGGGAAATAATCTCACTAAAATCAATGTTGAAAAAAATTACGTGACCTTCATAATACTGGGAAATGAAGTTTTCGCCAGAAATTGAAAAGCTAATAAAAAAAGGAACTATACACATAAACACTATCTTTTCATTGTGCCAAATCTCTTCCTCCTAAGTTTCTGTGTTAATTATGAGAATACATGTACCAGAGTACAAACAGGGGCAGCATTTCTGTTGGAGAATGAAATTACAGAATAATAAGGACAAAGAGCTAGAATAAAAAATGCAGTGCTGGATTAAAGTCAGAGACAGCGTGAGAAATCGCTTTAGTTGTAGCTAGAGGGATAGTTACAGAACTTGTTATAAATGAGTGTCAGGGGTAAGGGCATTTGCACTTGTGATTAAGACTTCAAGATGCCAGTTAAGACGAGACTGTAGTGCTGGGTTCAGTTCCCACCTCCCCCTCCTGACTCCAGCTTCCGGCTAACGCGGCCCTTGACAGGCAGCGGTAACGGCTCAACTAACTGGGCTCCTGCAACTCACATGGGAGACCTCAACTGAGTTCACAGCTCCTGGCTCCACTTCAGGCCCAACCCAGTTGGTAATTGGGGAGTGAACCAGCAGATGGAGCCCATACTCTCTCTCAATATCTGTCTGTCTCTCTCATCCTCTTAAATAGATAAATTTATGGAGGTTGTTATCTGCACATATTACCTAGCCTTCTCTCCTGACATGACCTGGAAGTAATGATAAGAAGGAACGACATGCACACCCAGGCTCCCAACTCAGGCCTGGAAACACCTTTCTCTATGATAAGGAAACAGAGTTCCTTGGAGAAATGTAATTTCAGTGACGAGGAAGAGAACACACAAGATGGACCTGAAGGAACTTGAAGTGCCAGAAATGTGGGAACACTTGAAAAACAAAAGGATGAAACTATCACAAAGGGCTACAGGAATCAGCCTGAAATTAAACCAAAATTGAAATCACTTTTTAAAAAATATTTATCTATGGTCTCCTTCCTTCCTTCCTTCCTTCCTTCCTTCCTTCCTTCCTTCCTTCCTTCCTTCCTTTTTCTTCCTTCTTTCTTCATTTCTTTGAACTACAGAGTTACAGAGTAAGAGAGACACAGACAAAAAGAGAAAGATAGATCCTCCATCCACTGGTTCACTCCCTAATTGCCCACAATACCAGGGCTGAAAAAGACCAAAGCCAGGAGCATGGAACTCCATCAGGGTCTCCCATGAGGATGACAGAGGCACAAGGACCTGGGCCATCTTCTGCTCTTTTCCCAGGCACATTAGCAGGAAGCTTGATCAGAAATGGAGCAGCCGGGACTTCAACATGTACCCACATAGGAAGCTGGCAGTGCAGACAGCAGCTTAACCTGCTGTGTCAGAAAACCTGCCCCCCAAATTGAAATCATTAATATACAAAATAAATAATTTTATTAGATTATAACCCAAAGAATAAAATAACATGCATGTATCATACAGATACAAATAAATAACTGAATAAGTCAATAAATGGTCAAGAGCCAACTTCTTTACTGAAATATGCCAAATAAACATCTGTGTGGATAACCCCCTTCCACGAGGTAGAATAGGCAGAATTCATCCTCTGTACCCTCAGCTCCATTGAATGTGGATTAGAATCACTCATTTTCTGCCCAAGAATACAGTAGGAAAAGGTAAAACCCTCACTTTAGAGCAGAGACTAAATCAAGTAAGGAAGAGCACAAGTCCTTCGTGAGGTCACATCATGTACCCACCAAACACAGTGATAAGGAGATTACTTCATCTCCCTCAAAACCCACGAGTGCAATCTAATCACAGGAAAGCATCAGGCCAGGGGGTTCCTGTTGTCACACTGTTTGAGTTCTGACTGCTGGTTTCACGCTAACGTGCCTAGGGAAGACGCAGAAGATAGCCCAGGTCCTTGTGCCTCTGTCACCCTCTTGGGAGACCCTGATGGAGTTTGGGCTTCCTCCAGGCCCAGCCCCAGCTATTGCGACCATCTGAAGAATGAACCAACAGATGAAAGATCTTTCTCCCAATCTCTCCCTCTCTCTGTGTCTTTCAAACAGATACAATACACTTTTTGAAAAGAAAAGGCAAAGTGGCAAACCAGCCCAGAGCAGCAGGCCCTCTGCAGGGTGGCTGGCAGTCATCCTGAAGATCACAAAGCCAGAAGAGCAGAAAATGAGAAACTAAGAAACTAATACAGGTCAGAAGACACTGGGAGACACAGTAACCACATCTAACAGGACATCCCGGAAGAGATTCTGAAAAGAAGGTAGAAGCTACTGGAAAAACAGATGGGATGCTAGCCAAGTCAAGACTTCTGATAACAGCAAGGTTCTAATGTTGGTTTCTTGGTTTTGACAAATAAACCATGGAAACATAGCTACTACTAATAATGCAGAGAGTACAGTATACAAGTATAGTATACAAGCTGTACTATCATCGCAATTTTTCTGTATATCTAATAGCATGCCAATATAAGAAATTCCTTCTAGAGAAGAAACTCCTTTTTCCAAGTTTAAATTCAATCATCTCTAAAAGAGGATATTCAGCACATGAAAGTCAAACAAATATGGTCTAAGTGGAATGACTTATGTTTCTCTTAATGCACGGTGTTAAGTTACAAGAAGCAGAAGTGTTTCTGACCTTCAAATCTAAGGAAACCATAAAAAGACTCAAGATCTCATTACATTTATATGAACCAGCTCATCAGACAGAATTTCACTTATTTAGAGCATATGGTGTTCCACATTTCTTCTCTGAAGTTCTTAACTTTGCAAGAGAGGCTACTCAAATATAAATGGGGAAAAGAACTATCAAATCTGGCTGCCCCCTCCCCAATTCACACTGCGTGGAATAGGAGAACTCTTTGTGTCCTGGAAGGTGGCTCACTCTGGAGATACTGAAGTTCCAAATAAACACTGTCTGGGAAAGCTACAGAATATGTCCCTGTTTTAGAATGTACGTAGAAGAGAATGCAGCAAATCCAACAAAAACAGAATTCTCAATGTCCTCTTTATTTTTAAGAGGCACAATACAACATGGTAATATCAAGCAAAGCAAAATATGAGAAATAAGTGTTGTCGATGTAGATGCATAGAAACAATACAACTTACTCACTATATGGATGCTACTGTTTTTTGTATTTTTAGTTTTTGATAATAAACATCTCTGATGGGTAAATGGCAGAACATGTAATTTTGATCTTACCGATATTCTTCAGTAGAGCTTGTGATGAAATTAGATGATCACATGCATTTCTTAATTTCATAAAAATAATTATAGTATTTTGCTTTGAACAAGAACTCATGTTTTAGTTTTTAAATCTCTCATATCAATATTCTGGCATTTGGCATAGATTGCATCTCATTAACAGACTCCTAAAATTGAAAGTAGAACAGCTGGAGTGTTGAATCAAGACGCCTCCAAAGAAAAAAATCAAAGCCTTATACTTAATTACTTAATACAGCCTTCTAATTATTACAGAAACTATTTGATATTGAAAAGTATGAATTACATTTTATTTTACCTTCCACTTAGAATAAGAAAACTATAGAGAAAACTGTGGTGAGGTATATTCATTTTTTCCCCACTAAGATTTAGACTTCTTTTCGGCAAAGAGAGGAATGGAGAAGGAAGCAGTTCAAGATGAGTTTGGGAACAGAGAAAGCAGCATTACTCTGGCCTCTTGCTTCTAATACATTCTTCTACTAAAGGGTAAATTTGACATGCTTCCAACTACCACTAAAACTGTCAGAAAATCCTTGAAAATAGCATTTAAAAGAATCAATAGTGTCCCTTCACATCTCTTAAATTGGTCAATTTTGATTGCCTCGTTCCCTGAAACACTTTGGAATTCACTTGAGTATAGATGGCCTTAGTCAGTCATTAAGAAAGCCATTAAGGAGAAACACTATGTGTAGAGAGTAAGATATTGTAGGAACAGATTAAAATGTCTCCTTAGGTGCTCCTTAAGATGAGTACCATGGTCTCTTAAATATTTCCATCTCTTGGGTCAATGCCAATCATCCTAATTGACATATGCAAGACTACTTCAAAAGATTCGTGGAGAAATGGAATTAAAACCCAAGTTGGTTTTGGTGCCTAAATATTTTGAAAGCCATGCATAAATTTTCCACAACATGCACTTTCCACAAACTTTTGCAGGCCTGTGTGTGTGTATGTGCCTGTGTGTGCAGGCACATGCATTTATGAAAAATACATATTGTGGGAACAGGTATGCATGGATTAAAAAAAAAACACCTAATAAGCTGATCTTTTCATGTGTTTTTTCTACAGACCTTTTGAAGCAACCTCATAGATGTGATCAAACTGTGACCTTCTAAATTCGCAAACAGAGGCTTCCTTGAGAGGAGGATCTGAAGCAAACTGAGGAAAGCAGAAGTGAGGCCCAGCTGAAGGCAGTAGGCACACGCAGGCCTGTCCTGGGATTGGAGCGCTAGAGAAGAGCTGTCTTTTGGACGGTGCTCATTCCCAGGCTCAGGGCTCAGGACCTGAAACGGTCTCAGCTGGGATCATCACTTCTGCTTCTCTGACTTGGCAGATGATGGACATCTCCCCTGCAGTGACACAATGCCTCAGTATAACGTTTGTATGCAAGAAGACGGGGCATGTGACATTATATTACAAGTTGAACTTATCACAGGTTGAAATCTAATTAATTTCCTCTTAAGGTATGAATGAGGGTAACAGTCAGTGCTGCAAAAATTCAGTGCTGCAAAAATGAGCAAAATGCATTTTGATGGAAACTGGTGCAGCCATTGTGGAAGACTGTATGGAGAGACCTCAGAAAGCTGAAAACAGACCTACTATGGAACAGAGCAATCCCACCCCTGGGGATTTACCCAAACAAAATAAAATCAACACATGAAGAGTTGTCTGTTACCCCCATGTTCACTGCAACTCAATTCACAATAGCTAAGATATGGAATCAACCCATATGTCCCTCTATGGATGACTGGATAAAGAAATTATGGTATATATACACTATGGAATACTACTAAGCGGTAAAAAAAAAAACAAAATGAAATCCTGTCTCTTGTAGCAAAATTGAAGCAACTAGAAACTATTTTTCTGAGTGAAATAAGCCAGTCCCAAAAAGACAAATACCATAGGTTTTCCCTGACCTGTAGTAACTGACAGAGTACCTAAAATGTAATTTATGAAGTGAAATTGATATTTTGAGATTCGATAGAGGAAGTGTTTTTTCTTCATTCCTTCTGTTGAACTCTTTACTTCATGTAGGGCTAATCTTACGAGTATAAAGCAAACTGTAAAAATTAAGAGTGGATCAGGAGAGGAAGGAGAAAGAAGGGTGGGAGTGTGGGCAGGGGAGAGGGTGAGGGTGGGGAGTATCACTGTGTTCCTAAATCTGTAGATATGAAGTACATGAATTTGTAAACCTTAAACAATATTTTTTTAAAAATTTACATTCTGAGATTTGATAATTGTTGATAGCCCTTGTCTATACTCTGGAGGAACGATGGTTTTCAACTCACTACTTACTGAATGCCTTATTTAGTGAAGGGTTAAGCTTGTGAGTATAAAGTAAATTGAAAGTATGCCATTATAGAGATGAAAACAAAGAGAAAATAAGAACAAGGAGGGATGGTGGGAGTGAGGGATGGAGGGAGGGTTGGGTGGGAAGTATCATTAGGCTCTTAAAACTGTATATTTGAAATACATGAAATTTGTCCCCGTGATATAAATTTAAAAATAAATAGAGCACAAAAAAAATGGCAATCAGAAATTCAAACAAATGATTATTTTGTCACATGCACAGAATTGTGTTTTCAAATAGGAAATGAGCAGCAGAATGAGAAAAAAAATTTAGGAAAAAATTAATTCCTAAGCAAGTATAAGACACAAATGTATAATAAATGGTGGGATAAATAATATATGTGCATATTCTAGAAGCACAGCTTTTTCCAGATTGTTCTAGCATAGTAACATTACTACACTAGGTGTAGAGTATTACTGTTCTTACGTCCTCTGTGTACTGAGTCATGGAAAGTGAGGCCGAAGCCTGGATGTCTTGAGAGTGTCATCCACAGATTCTGCCGTGCACTGAGGGATGACCTGTGGCAGAAGCCAAGGAGCCTATAATTTTCAGTCTTTCAGTGGAGGTGGACCTGGAGGACCCTGTAGTTCTGGACGACAAATTATGCAATGGTCCTCCCAGTGTGAGACCAGCTGGCCCAGCACTGCACAGGCCTTGGGAGGCTCCTGTAGGCACCCTTCAGTTGCGGAGCTGGTTGGGTGGGGAACCCTCTGTCCCTGTCCTGCAGTTCACTGACGTTGAGGACTTCCAGGAGGCGCCGTGTGGAGGCGACCTTGTGCACCAGCACTCCAGCTCTGCCTGGGACTCAGCTCTAAGGGGCAGCCTGACCTTCTTCCTTTCCACTCCCTCAGGTAAACCTTGTTCCCAGGAAGGGAATTCTTGCCTTTGTGATTTTTATTAATAATAACAATATCACAACAAGGCACAGGAATCCCTTTCCTGTTTTAAGATATATTTGAGAAGCAGAATGACAGAGGGAGGGAGAGAGAGAGAGGAGAGAGAGAGAATATCTTCAAGCCACTGGGTCATGTCCAAATGGCCATAATAGCTGGTGTTGTGTCAGGCTGAAACCAAGAGCCAGGAACTCCACTCAGGTCCCCCACATGGGATGTAGGGGCCCAAGTACTGGGCCATCTTTGCTGCCTTCCCAGGCACATTAGCAGGAAGCTGTGTTGGAAGCAGAGTCGCTGGGACTCCAACTGGCACTCCCGTATGGGACACAGGTGTCACAAGACGTGGCTTAACCCTCTGTGTCAGAATGCCTGCCCCATCCCATTTCTTGAGTGGATGTGCAATGTGACTCCTTAAAAAAAAAAAAAGTCTGATACCATAACATCTCATTAGCCAATAGATGTTAGCACACAGGTTTTACTTGACTGATTAAAAAAGGCTTTACAAAATAAGTGGCTCACACACAGAGAAAGAGCCACAAATTGGCATCAGCTCACAAAGGCTGACAGACAGCTGACTTAAGTGTCAGGAATTTTCTGCAATAAACATTTAAGTGCCTTATACAGGGCTGTCATTACTGTGTTTGAGAAGCCTCACCTTTGCAAGAAACATGCAAATTTAAATTGTAGGCCATGTGACAAGATGTGCTCTGTATCAACAAAGTAGCCATCTGTGGTTTGTCTGTTAGTCAAGGCCTCCTTCTACACAACTGTGCTTTCCGAGTTTGATCTAGAAGGTGGTCTTATGTATTTGTGTATTCATTTGTTTTAATTAAAAAGGTTAGTAATTTATGTAATTGCTAAAACCTGGAAAGAACCCAATATGTACATTTAGAAAAAATTAAATCATAGTATGTTTATATAATATATGTTATCACCAGTGAGAGTAAACCAGCCATAAATCAGTACATAATATGAGCAATGCTCATGCTTAATACTGAATGAAAGCAACCAGGCATAAAGGATCAGATCCTCTACGATGCAATTATTTCAAGCTCCAAAACAGGGGTGTATGTTGCAAATGTATGTTGTAAAAAAATCAGAATCAGGATGTGGAGACTGGGAGGGAAATGAGAGGGGATTCTGAAATTCAGGTTATCTTCGCTTCCTCTTCTACATCCTGATTACGCGGAGGTATTGCATCTGCTTTCTGACACTTGGCAAGGTACATACTTAACAATGGTGTACTTTTTGAATCTATGTCATAACTCATCCTATAAAATACTACACATTTCACTGAGTGGGCAGGCATTTGGCCTAGTAGTTAAGATGCTGGTAAAAACGGGCCTGTCCCTACTCAGAGTAACCGGCTACACTGATCCCAGCTTCCTGTGAGTACAGACCCTGGGGGGCAGCAGGTGATGGCCCAAGTAGCTGGGTTCCTGTCACCCCCGTGGGAGACCGGAGTTGCATTCACAGCTCCTGCCTTTGGCCCAGCCCAGTCCCAGCCATTGTGGGTATCTGGGCAGTGACCCAGAGAAAGGAAGCTCTGTCTCTGTTCCTTTCAAATAAATATTTTTTTAAAAAAAAATTGATTCAGAGTACATTTCAAAAGTTGTAATCATAAAAATGTTAAATAATTGAGGTGATATATGCATTTTCTTGATTTCATCATTTCACAATGTATTAAAAAAATCTTAACAGCACGTTTTACCTTATAAATATCCAACTGTAATTTTTCAAAAGAAACAAAAACAGGGAAGCAAACGTGTTTCAGGCAAAGATCTGATTCTGAAACCCAGTGCCAATGCCGGGCTTCTCTTCCTTGCCCTCCTCGCAGGATGGGAAACCTGTATCTCACTCCACTGATGCAGCCTGGTTCCATTCCAATTCATAAACAGCATGGTGGCAGAGAGGCAGAGTTCAATTCCCTTGCCCATAGTTCTTGGTATATCTCAATTTTTTAAGAAACTGGACATCATTTTTTAAAAAGATTTAATTTTTTTTGAAAGACAGAGTTATAGAGAGAGATAGAGACAGAGAGAGAGGTCTTCCATCCGCTGGTTCACTCTCCAGATGGCCACAACAACCAGAGCTGCACTGATCTGAAGCCAGGAGCCAGGAGCTTCTTCCAGGTCTCCCATGTGGGTTCAGGGGCCCAAGGACTTGGGCCATCTTCTACTGCTTTCCCAGGCCATAACAGAGAGCTGGATCAGAAGAGGAGCAGCTGGGACTCAAACCAGCACCCATATGGGATGCCAGGGCTTTAGCCCACTGAGTGACAGTGCCGGCCCCTAGACATCATTTTGAATAATCTAAAGTAGCATTTCTAATATTCAGTCTTTCCTGTCTCAATGGTTTATTGTTTGTTGAAGCTGCTACTTGTGTGACTGTCCTGAATAATTCTCAACACTAACTATTTTTTTTTTAATGTGTGGATACTACAGTCTCTGCTCAGTCAGCTTAGTGGTTCCTTTTTGCAGAACTGTCCTGAAATACTACATTTAAGTGCATTTCCCAGCCTTTTCTGAGGGGCTCAGCATGTGCTCTTTTCCCTAGTAATCAGGGCGTTGGTTCCAGCGTTCCAGTGGATACCAAAATCCAAGGATGCTCAAGTGCTTTGTACAAGATGCTGTTACTGTGCCCATTCTTGCACAGAATTATTTTATTTATTTGAGAGAGAGTACGAGAGAGAGACAGACAGAGAGAGAGAGAGAGAGAGAGAGAGAGAATGAATGAATGAGCATCTCATCTACCGATGCACTCCTCAAATGCTCACTCACGCCAGAGGGCCAAAGCTGGGGGCTGGAAAGGACCTCAATCCAGATCTCCCTCGTAGGCGGCAGGAACCCAGCTTCTTAAAGCACCACTGCTGCATCCCAGGATCTGCGTGAGCAGAAAGCTGGAATCAGGAACTGGAGCCGGTGCCAAACCCAAACCCTCCGACACTGAAAAGTGGCTCCTGTGTGTTTTAAATCATCTTTTAATGACTCATAGTATCTCACAGAATGTAAATTCTATGTCAATAGTAGTTGTATTATTTAGGGACTAGTGATAAGAAAAAAACTCCATAGATGTTCAGTACAGGCACAGCATTTTTGCCAGATGTTTTTCATCTGAAGTTGGTTGAATCCACCGATATGAAGGCTTGAAGAAGCCTTCAGCACCCAGACAGGCAGTGGACAGCTCCGCACTGGTCTTCACTTCCTACCTGCATGGAGCTTCATGGTTCCCCAAAGGCGGAAACCTGGGTTTTCTCAAGTCTTTCTCTCACACACACACACACATCCCACAGATGCATGTGGTATTCTGAACTGCATGCAGCAAGGTGGCAGGTTTTCAAAGCCCTCTTTGGACATAACAGTACCACTGTCTCTCGGACACTTGTTATCCTGAACAACTGCTGATTATTGTTGCTGTACTTGTTAAATGTTCCCATGTAGTTGGCTGTTGAAACCAGGTGAGCTGAATCAGAGAAGTCCTATTTGTGGAGATTTCCATAGGCACACCAGACCAGCCACACAGGGCTGGTCCTCTGCAAAGGGTGCTTTGCCAGAGTTCTCAATTCACCCCGCCCCTTGCTGCACCTGCTATGCTGCTGCTTCTGTTACTACAAGACTGTTGGTTTAAATCTTTGCTTAATATATACTGAATGATATTCTGTATATAAAGAGAATTGAAAATGAATCTTGGTGTGAATGGAAGGGGAGAGGGAGCGGGAAAGGGGAAGAGTCGCAGGTGGGAGGGAAGTTATGGGGGGGGGGAGCCATTGTAATCCATAAGCTGTACTTTGGAAATTTATATTCATTAAATAAAAGTTAAAAAAAAAGTTCCCATAACATTCACTAGAGGTGGATGGGCTCAGGGAAAGTTAAAAAAGAACGAAGCAGATTGTTCTTATTGATGTTCAGTGATTGTTTTCTTGGATGAATATTTCCCGTATTAACACCTTTGGTAAATTTTCAGTTTTGAAAAAGCTGATTTTGTCAATTATTGCCAGTGCTGTTATTTTACTGAGAAGATGATTTTCAGAATCACTCACTATTATTCCTGTTGATGGTACCTCCAATCACTTAATGATGTAATTTATTCAAATAATTGCAGCCCTTTTTCTGTGCTTTTCTGTTATTTGTTTTTCAACCAGAGGTGACAATTGCCCACACTACTCTACTTTATTGAATAACCTGACAGATGGTTTTGTTTGGGAAATGAAAGTTCATAGCATCTCACTTCTAACAGTAGTACACAATAATCTCCAACTCTTCAATATTTGTCACATTTGATGAAAGATCTTTAACAAAGGAGTAGGGCTTCCCTCTCTATTTTCAAGTAGATAGAGCATCTCATTGTCTACAGGTGTTCTCTTTCTGTATTTCAGTACTTAAAAAACACTTTTGATAACTGAACCTAGGTGAACCTTTCTGGTTTCCATTTTTTCCCAAAAACTAATGCAAAAAAATCAATCCATTTCTGCAGTTAGCCCCATGATTCTCATGCCATTTCTATCGCTTCTAGAATGCCTCTTATCATGGTTACCTCCAAGGGGAAACTTCTTTCCCTAAGAATTGGGTGGTTGCTATGAATCTTTGGCATCTCAGAATAATGCTGATTGCTTCCTCTTATCTTTACTTCAAAAACAACAGTCTGTGGGTGTTTACTTATTTATCTGTAAGCCAAGGAAACCCAGCCTTTGTACTGGATGGAACCTTCAGGATTTGTGTGTTCTCTTCATCAGCACACAGTCTTAGAACCAGGTTGATATGGTTTGTCTTTTCATAAACAGTTGACAAACAAAACATTACTTGAAACTGTTGGTTGTGAAATACACTATTTAGAAACTTCCAACAGTACAAATTTTTGAAATTTTTTTTTCACCAAACATCTAAAAAATATGCCTCTGTTATCTATCACATGTTCCATTTATTGTCTATAAATAATACAAAAACTTTTTTGTAACAGTGCTGAGTCAATCCTATATTTTTCTATTGTTTACCTTTAACTCTGCTTTTGGTATGTTGCTTTGATTGATAATGTTGAAAAAAATCAATATTCACCCAGAAGTTAACAATATCTCAAAATGCCTATAGTCTGTTTAAAGAGGGTACGAGCAGGAGGAGAAATTGATCTGGTGAAGAATTAGTCTTAAGAAATTGTGATCCAAATGTCTGAGTTGCCTATATTTTACAGATATATGGGATTATCTCATTATCCCCAAGACCTTGCAAGCTTCCAGTACAACTAAGGCACCCCTAAGCCTGAGTGCATTTGAATCTTGACCACAGACTCACTCACTCTTAGATAACAGAAATCCCTGAGGCTCCTGTAAGCTGTACACAATAGTCCCCCTCCAGTAATCCCAATCCATTGACCAGCACACCACCTCGGTTGTCTCCTCCCTCCGGTGAGTTGACAGAAAGGAACAACATGGGAACGGGCCAGTAGCAGCTTCTCCCTAAGCCACCCGTGCACTCCAGGTAGTCCACGGCTTCTCAAGCCACCAGACCATGTGAAACACAAGAGCCAGGGAGATACCTGTAGGAGAGTTCTTACCGTACCGGCAGTGTAGTAAACTGGCCTCACTTTCTCTAGACCTGGGACATAAAGTTATTCTCACTCTTTTGTGGGTGCTTCTGTGACTTCAGAGCTCAGCCACCACTCGGTGTGCTAGCTGCATTCCCCTGCAGTCCGCTGTTGGTTGTGGTGGCCATGTTTGCCCTTCTTTTCTCATCTGCTACTTTATAGAAAGTTGGAGGTGCACAGATGCACTGTTGGAGATTCCTACCCTTCCCCAGGTGGCTTACCTGCCCAGACATCAAAGTGGAAACAAAAGCTGATGCTTACTACCTCAAGGACCACATCTGGCTCATGGCAAGCACTCATGCCCTTTGTCCCTTCTCAGAAAAACCACACTCAATGCCCATGAAGCCCTCCCCACCTTGCTGTTTGCTGTGTCTTTATGTTAGTTGTCTATTTTTGCTTTGTTTCGTAGACTTCTAAGTTTAAACGGCAGGAGTTGGATCGCATTCCACCATTTTCCTGCCTTCCAAGGAGCATGAAACCAGCTTTCCATGTGTCACCTTGAAACCTCATCTTCTACCCTTAGAGAGAGTAAGGTGGGTAACCCTCCCCTCCCAACACACACATGAACATATCCATCCTGTTTCACGGAATCGCATACTGCTCGCTCTTGTGCGTTGGTGGGTGGAGCAAAAGTCAGATTTGCCTTTAAACATCATTTTCATATAACTCTTTTATTTATGACCAAAAGTCTAGCCTTTTTCTATTTTTTTTTTTTTTGACTGGTAGAGATATAGACAGTGAGAGAGAGACAGAATGAAAGGTCTTCCTTCCGCTGGTTCACTCCCCAAATGGCTGCTATGGCTGGTGCCGTGCCGATCCGAAGCCAGGAGCCAGGCTCTTCCTTCTGGTCTTCCATGTGGGTTCAGGGCCCAAGCACTTGGGCCATCCTCCACTGTCCTCCCGGGCCACAGCGGAGAGCTGGACTGGAAGAGGAGCAACCGGGACTAGAACCCGGAGCCCATATGGGACGCTGGCGCCGCAGGCGGAGGATTAACCAAGCGAGCCATGGCGCCTGCCAGCTCTTTTCTACCTTCCAAATAAATGAGTATCCAGCACTTCCTTTTGATCTATACCTCTTGCTCTGACTCATGTAGCACCATTTATTGTGCAATGACTTTTACATCTGGGTATCCTGGTTAAAACTTTCAGTGTAATACCATTTACTTTGTGGGGACCTTGAAGGAACAGATTCAGAATACCTACTTAATTATACATTTGGGTTGGAAAGTATTTCAATATGGTTGGCAAATATTTCAGAAGATACATACTTTAGATCAAAACTGGGCTTATATCAATTATTAAATTTGAAAACATACTTATGATGTCAAGGTCATTAAATCAACCCAATCCAGAGTAGCATCTTGTAAACATAAGCAAAAATGAAAACTTACGCTTTTAAAGACTCCCGCAGCTCAAAACAGTCTGACTTCAAGCACTAAATTAGGTGTGAACTTTTTCCTATGTTCAAACAGGACTTTGCTTTTGCACTGTGCCATTGCTCCCCCGTACTGCTCCACATTCCAATAGGGATTCTTCTTTCTCCTGGTGCTGTTCCAACTGCAGAGACTCTTAATTATTTGGATAAGATTCAGAGCAAGACTGAAACTAAATGATCTGCAATCTCGACATACCCTTGACAATCAGCTTTCTCCACACTGCCTTCATGCTTAGTAGAAAAAGCAGATTTAATTAGCAAAAGTCACGAACAACACTGAACAAAATTGTCATTTTCATCCTTTTGTGAATCCTTAAAAGATTGAGTTTAAAAGTCAATCTCATCCATAATAACTTAAGCCAGGGAAGGCTTTGTTATGTATATGATATTTTCCTGTTTTCTCCACAATATAAGCTAATTTATCTTAATTAATCTTAATTAAATTGTCACCAATGGCCCTCAGTTATGCAAAAGGTAAATACGATAATTCAAATACATAGGCACTGCTTGCCATAATTAAATATTTCTGCAACCTCAAATACAGATAAAAAGGTAATGCCTTCTAGAAAATATCTGGCCAGAGATTCCTCTTACTTGCTATTTCTTCAAATCTTCGAAACAACCATCCTGATTAGTGTGTTTCCTTTATTAAAAAATCAGTTTCCAGAGTAAGGTATGTTTTGTAAGTTTGCATGTGGGTTCTATATAAACTGATTGCTTCTTTGGGCATTTTCAAAAATTATCTTCAGTGGAAGATCTATTTTCTAATTTTGGAAGAGATCATAAATACCTAAATTCCAGATAATTCTGGGTACTACGGTACCCATTGCAGTATGACTTACAATAACAAAAATTTGGTAACTTAAAGACCTAGCAGAAGGATAATAGTTAAATTATTGTACAGCCACAGTAAAAAAAGAAATACCCTGCCATCATTCACATCGAAGTTTTCAAAGATATTTAACAATATAGGAATACATTTCATTATTTATATGCATAACCAATTAAGCATAATTATCCAAAGTATTCCTTTTTATGCAGTAGCAATATTTTAATTAAATCTTCTCAAAAAACTTGGAAACGTATCTTATTCACCCACCAGTTAGTCACCCTACACTTAGGAACCTATTCCTACTGGAGACATTCTTAACGGAGATCTGTGCTCACTCTACCCCTTCTTTCGGAGCTATCATGTTTTTCTGTCTTATATTCCACACCCTTCAGCGTATCTGCATACACACATTGGTTTTCTCCACTGTGCTCATGGATATAAAGTCCACCATATGTAGTAATGACATCAAGGAAGTGATGGAGTGAGTGGGCAGCTTCAAGTTCTTGCCCTCAAGAGCAACAGTGAAAAATTGGAAAAAAACTGTCAGAACCAAACTTGCTAAGAACTCCAGGAAACACAAATGTTTGCAACAAATGAACGCTGAGTCAGGAAAAAAAGTCAACTTAAAGATGACAGAAAAGCCATTTTTACTGACCCTTGTCCCAACCTACCCAGTCTGGTGGCAGAGTGAAAGAAGGCAGCCTACAGTCCAAGCTGTTTCCAGACAGAACAGGGCAGGCCCCTTGTGTAAATTATTGTGTGTGTCTGCTCCAACGTGCCTGGGACCAACCTATAGGAATGATACAAAGGATTCACATTTTTTTTTTCCCTGAACATGGAATGCATTGAGGCTAGAAACTGAACAAAATTGTTTGACAATGATCAGTGGTAAGACAGGTACTAAGCCATCTAAGCCCAAGATGCAAAGCTGGGGAGTTTTAGGGCATTAAAAATACTCTCAGCCACGGGAGAATTGGAAAGGCCACACATATGCCATGGAAAGACATCTGCTATGAAAGACCTCAGCAGACGTGTGAAGCTTTCTGCTTTCATTGGACCTAGGCTCAGGAAAAGCCTAGTTACGTTGGGAAAGACATAGCCAGCATGGATGCACTCCGCAGACTGACCGTTCTTTCCTGTTTGTTTGTTTTTAATACTTTTAGCTCATGGAAATCCCTATCAAACATTACCTGAACATAAGGAACCCTCACTGCAAAAATAACTTTTACAAGTTATTCAATGATTACACTATTTGACCTGTCAATGACAAAACAATAAAAAGGAGACAAATCTAACTTTAAGAATTTCTATATTATAATATTTAACTGTGTCTTTTTTTCCCCCTTGACAGGCAGAGTTAGACAGTGAGAGAGAAATAGAGAAACAGAGAGAAAGGTCTTCCTTTGCCGTTGGTTCACACACCCCCCCCCCCCAAATAGCCGCCATGCCAATCCAAAGCCAGCAGCCAGTCGCCTCCTCCTGGTCTCCCATGCTGGCGCAGGGCTCAAGCACTTGGGCCATCCTCCACTGCCTTCCTGAGCCACAGCAGAGAGCTGGACCGGAAGAAGAGCAACCAGGACAGAATCCGGCACCCCAACCAGGACTAGAACATGGGGTGCCAGCGCCGCAGGCAGAGGATCAGTCAAGTGAGCCACGGTGCCAGCCTGTGTCCACTTTTTTAAAAAATGCTAAGAAATTGGCTGTTGCCGTGGCTCAATAGGTTAATCCTCCGCCTTACAGCACCAGCACCCGGGGTTCTAGTCCTGGTCGGGGCACTGGATTCTGTCCCAGTTGCCCCTCTTCCAGGCCAGCTCTCTGCTGTGGCCCGGGAGTGCAGTAGAGGATGGCCCAAGTGCTTGGGCCCTGCACCCTATGGGAGACCAGGAGAAGCACCTGGCTCCTGGCTTTGGATCAGCGCAGCGCGCCGGCCGTGGCGGCCATTGGAGGGTGAACCAACAGCAAAGGAAGACCTTTCTCTCTGTCTCTCTCTCTCACTGTCCACTCTGCCTGTCCAAAAAAAAAAAAAAAAAAAAAGATAGCAGAAGAAAAGCAGATGAAGAGTACTCTCAGGGGAGAGTTGGAGAGAAGTTTGCAGCGGACACTCTACAGAAAGTAGAGGAACACCACGAAGAAGCGTGGGAAGCGCAGACCCACAGCAGCAAGCTGCCACACTACACATCACTTCCGCAGCCAGGGAACGGAGGAAGCCCCAGGTTCAGAGAGTGAGGGCACCCAGGAAGCTGCAGGGAGCACGAGCTATCTCGACACAAGCAGAGGCTGTGGTGGTGCTCATGGGTGGCCAGGGGATTTTACCAGATAGGGAAATTCCTATTTTCCCACTGACTTTGACTCTGGTTGTTGGGGGGGGGTTGACAGGTGCTGGGTACCTACTTAAGACTGTGAGGTGCCCCCATCTTCTCAACCTATCACAGGCTCTGGAGCTCATACTGCCAAGCCGGAGCACCCACAAGCAGCTGACTCTGGGAACACCTCTGCTCTCTCCATGGACGGGGCAGGCTTGCAGTGTGGAGAGAAGATCCTCTGCAATCCGTGACTGTGGGAGCTCCCTCTGCTGTGCTGTGGGAACCCTGGGACTGCACGATAGGCTGAGGGTATAGCTGGGTCTCTGAGCAATCGCTGCTGATGCAGGGGGCTCAGAGCTCCCTGAGTGTCTGGGGTGGCTCACAGCAGAGGGTCCCGTGCTCACACTGAGGACTGCACAGGTCCTTTATGTGGTTCATGCACCAGTGTGGGTGAGGTCTGTGCACACTGTGGGCTAACCCCAAACATAGATCACCTTGGAAGAGACGTGGAGAGGTTGTGATTATGCCAGCAAGTGTGGTCATATGCTCCCCTCTGCTGACAACAGAGGACACCTACCATGACCAACTTAGGTGTCAACCTGGATCCTCCCCCCATTACAATACTAAGGTAGGACTTTAACATCCCACTGTCATCTATGGACAGATCAAATAGACATAAAACCAACAAAAAAACAACTGAGCTAATCTACACTATGGTCAAATGGACCTAAGTTATCCACAGAGCATTTCATCGCACAACTAAAGAATATACATTCTTTTTATCAGTTCATGGAACTTTGTCTAGGATAGACTGTATACTAGGCCATAAAGCAAAACTGAACAAATTCAAAAAATTTGAAATCATACCATGTATATTTTCTGACCACAGTGGAATGAAGCTGAAAATTAACAATTTAACAGACTAGAAAATATGCAAACACATGGAGACTGAAAAAACATGCTCCCGAATGGACAGTGGGTCATAGGATAAATCAAAATGAAAATAAAAAAAAATTTCTGGAAATGAATGAAGATTACAATACAACAAATCAAAACTTTTGGGACACAGCAAAACCAGGGTTAAGAGGAAAGTTTATAGCAATTAGCAGACACATCAAGAAATTGGAAAAGCATCAAGTAAATGAGCTATTAATGTGTCTCAAGCATCTAAAAAAACAACAAACCAAGCCCAACAATAGTACGAAGAAAAAATTGTTAACATTCAAGAATAAAATTGAAACAAAAAGAATGACACAAAGTATGTTTTTTTTGAAAACATAAACAAAATTAATACACCATTGACCAAACTAACCTAAAAAAAAAAGAGAAAGAAGACCTAAATCAATAAAATGAGAGATGAAAAAGGAGATGTAACAATAGATACCACAGAAATAAAAAGAATCACCAGGAATTATTACACACAGCTAAATAGCAATACATTGGAAAATCTAAAAAAAATGGATAGATTCCTGGACACATACAATCAACCAAAATTGAGTCACAAAGACAATAAAGCCTAAACAGACCAAAGCAGTGATTGAATTAGTAACAAATACCCTCCCAACAAACAAAACCCCAGGACTGATGGCTTCACTGCTGAATTCTACCATACTTTTAAATAAGAACAGATTCCAATTCTGCCATGGCTGAGAAACAACTTGTAAGATCAGTCCCATTCAGAAAAGCTATAAAAAATGTAAATACTTTGGAATAAACTTAACCAAAGACGTGAAAAATCTCTATGATGAAAATTACAAAACATTAAAGAAAGAAATAAAAGACAATACAAAAAATGGACAAATCTTCCATATTCATGGTTTAGAAGAATAAATATTAAAATGTCCATACTGCTGAAAGCAATTTACAAATTTAATGCAATCCTAATCAAAGCACCCATGACACTCTTCCCAGGTCTAGAAAAATGATCCTAAAATTCAGATGGAAATACAAGAGGCCCCAGATAGCTAAAGCAATCTTAAACAATAGTAACAAAGCCAGAGGCATCACAATACCAGGTTTCAAGACACAACATGACAGTATAATCAAAATTGCTTGATAGACATGTAGACCAATGAAAAAGAACAGAATACAGAAAAAAATCCACACATCTACAAACAACTATTTGACAAAGGAGCTAAAATCAATCCCTGGTGGAAGGACAGTCTCATCAACAAATGCTCCTTGGAAAACTGGATTTCTGTTTGCAGAAGTGTGAAACAAGACTGCTACCTTACACCTTATACAAAAATCAACTCTAAATGGATCAAGTACCTAAATCTGTGACCTGATACCATCAAATTACTAGAAGAGAACATTGGGAAACTCTACAAGACATTGGCATAGGTAAAGACTTCTTGGGAAAGACCCCAGAAGCACAAACAAAGCAGAAACAGACAAGTGGGATTACATCAAGCTAAAAAGCTTCTGCACTGCAAAGGACATGCTCAACAAAGCGAAGAGGCAACAGACAAGATGGGAGAAAATATTTGCAAATTATGCAACTGATAAAGGATTAATATCCAGAATCTATAAAGGACTGTAATCGATAAAAAACAATAGAACAAACAACCTAGTTAAGAAATGAGTAAAGGACTTGAACAGGCGTTTTTCAAAAGATGAAATTCAAATGGCCAACAGATGTATAAAAAAAGGGCTCAGGACCACACTAGCCATCAGGCAAATGTAAATAAAAACCACAATGAGGCTTCACCTCCCCCCAGGTAGAATGGCTCTCATACAGAAATTAAAAAAAAAAAAAATAGATGCTGGTGAGGACATGGAGAAACAGGTTCTCTAATCCACTGTTGGTGGGAATGTAAACTGGTACAGCCTCTGTGGAAAACAACTTGGCAATTCCTCAGAAAACTGAAAATAGATCTACCATTCAACCCAGCCATCCCACTCCTGGGATTTACCCAAAGAAATGGAAATCAGCATATGAAAGAGTTAATTAATCCAATTGTGGTATCTGAATCATGGTGGCTTCTTATGAGAGACCACACAGACATAAACATGAGCACACTCCCAGTCTCTCTGCTTCCTGGCTCACCACATGATCCTCCTTCTGAGTGTGTCCCACCACCCGCCTCCATCATCAGGTGCCAGGCCAATGGGGCTGCTCCATGCTGGATGCTGGATGGTCCCCTTCCAAACTGTAAGTCCAAGCAAGCCTTCTTCCTTCATAAGTAACTCCTTTCAGGTATTCCAGGTACAGTGACAAAAAGCTAACTCAGTCGATGAGAAGTTATATAGCATTGAGGGAGGAACGAAGCGGGGTATTGCTTAGTGGGTACTTTCTTTTTGGGGTAATAAAAACTCTAACAATAGATATTGGTGATGGATTCACAATATCGTAAATGTGCTAATGACACTAAATTATATACTGATAATAATTTAAATGGCAAAGTTCATGTTGTGTGTTTTGACCACGATTTTTTAAATGATTAAAAAAAAAAAATCCTGGATGGTTCCTGGGAACCAGTTATACCTCTTAGAAAAACTGATGATTCTGTTTTTGTGTTCTTTCTTGTAGATGCCCAAATTCCTGCCCAATTCTGAAATGAAAGTTGACTTTTGATGTCATTTCTTTTAAGGTATACTCTGCAAGTTCCATATAGTGACAAAATGCATGCCCAATTTTGACTTAACAATGATTTTAAACTAAACACCTAGACAAGACGTTCTACAATTACTGACAGCTTTTATTTATGTATTTATTGTTTGTTTGAGAGGCACAAAGAGAGAGGGGAAGAGAAAGGAGGGAGAAAGCAAGCTCTCTCATTTGCTGATTCACTCCCCAAATGCCCTTGAAAGTTGGGCATGGGTTGGGCCACAGAAGGGAGCTGTAAATTTATTCTAGGTCCCTCAAGTGGGTAGCAGGAACCAAATTACTTGAGTTATCACCTGCTATTTCCAAGGTTCTGCCTTAGGAAGAAGCTGGAGTGGAGATCAGGAACCAGGAGTCAAACCTATTTGTTCTGATATGGGACATGGTCAAGTTCTCTGTCAGGTTAAATGCTCACCCTCTACCTGACAATTTTTAAATGACCAAACTATAACAACGAATCTGTACACTTTTCTGTTATTACTTACTGGATCTTTATCAGTCAACTGCTAAAGGACAATGAACATTCCCCAAAGCAAATTCCCCGTCAAGAGCTACACTCTACCAAAACACCACTGTATCTCACCCACAAGCACCTCTTTATCCATCTCTTTCCCTCTGCTCTTGACAATATTTCATCCTGTTCTGTAATGAATGGCTGCAGTCATTTTTTTTAAGATTTTATTTATTTATTTGAACAGGCAGAGTTCCAGACAGAGAGAGGGAGAGACAGAGAGAAAGGTCCTCTGGTTGACTCCCCAAATAGCCACACCGGCCTGAGCTGTGCGGATCCAAAGCCAGGAGCCAGGAGCCAGGAGATTCTTCTGGGTCTTCCACATAAGAGCAGGGGCCCAGACACTTGAGCCATCTTAAACTGCTTTCCCAGGCCAAAGCAGAGAGCTGGCTCAGAAGTGGAATAGCCAGGACAAGAACCAGCGCCCATACAGAATGCTGATGCTGCAGGCAGAGGCTTAGCCTACTAGGCCACAGCACTGGCCCCTGCAGGCATGTTTTAAAACACAAGTCTCATAATCTCATTACTCATTTTCAAACATCAAAGAATGTCTGCACTTCATTTTAAATGAAAACTGAGATTCTTACCGGCAAAATCCTCTGCTCTTCATGAGAAGTAAATCTGGGGCCACTGTTGTGGTGCCCTTGTGCACTGGTTGGAAACCTGGCCCCTCTGCTGCAGACCCAGCTCCCTGTAACACGCCTGGAAAGCAACAGAAAATGGCCCAAGAACTTGAGCCCCTGCCACTCATGTGGACAAGTTGGATGGAGTTTTGGGCTCCCGGGTTTTTTGCAACCATTTAGGGAGTGAACCAATGCATAGAAGATTGGTCGGTCTCTCTGTCTCTCTCTCTCTCTCTCTCTCTCCAATGCATAGAAGATTGGTCGGTCTCTCTCTCTCTCTCTCTCCAATGCATAGAAGATTGGTCGGTCTCTCTGTCTCTCTCTGTCTCTCTCTCTCTCTCTCTCTCTCCAATGCATAGAAGATTGGTCGGTCTCTCTCTCTCTCTCTCTCTCTCTCTCTCTCTCTCTCTCTTTCTCTCCCTCCCTCTCTGTCTTTCAAATTAAAAATTAAAAAAATTTTTTTTTCTTAAGAAACCAATTTCAGCACTCTGCAATTTATCAGAAATACAGCAAATAGCTACTTGGTGGCCTTTGGAGATCCAACATGCTTGCATTAAACTGCACCTTCAGGAAGATTCATTGGAGCCTGGGTGCTTCGGAAGCCAAGCCTATGTGGGCTGACGAGAACAACATGGATCCTTCCCGTCAAGAGGATTCCAGTAACACCTACGACCTGACAAGGAATCACTGCCCACAGAATTCATCAGATGCAAATAAGGTGTAACTGATATCATCAGAGGTATCTAACAAAAAATAGTTCTGACAAAGAAAATGTTTACTGTTTGATCAAGAAAACAAAGTCACTGACTGCACGCGCATTCACAATTCTAAACTCAAAGCTCCACAAGACAACTATGTATTCCAGGCTATAAACCGAAGCATCAGCACTCCCCATGTGCCCTTGAGTGGGTAGGGGTCGAACCTCAAAGATGAGTGGATCCACTCAGCGTTGTTTACCATCTGAACTGGTGTAAACTTTCTTCAAGGTAATTTTTAGAACCAAATGCTTCATTTCCTATGACCTTATAGTTAATTTGCTAGGAATGCATTCTTTTAAATTAATTAGAGATGAGATAGAAAATTATTTATCCGGGTACACACAGAAGTATTATTTATAGAAGTTGGCAAGTAGAAATATCATTTTGTAAACTCAGGTGCACAAGCAATTTAACGTCCTTTATTTTTTCTAAAGTCGAACTTTATTTCTTTCTTAAGCTGCTATCTTCCAGGCATTGCAAAGTTAATTTAATTTAATCACATCTCCCCCTAGCTCTCACTCCTATTACATCCTTAGTGAGGGATGTAAGTTCTGTGCACCAAGATTTTGAAAGGAGAAGTGGGGGTCATTATCATCTTTCCTGCCCGTATCTTCTGAAACACGCTCACTCCATGTTGAAAGCTATTGAACCACAGCACAGCTTTTACCCTTGATTCCCAGAAGTCTCATTTCGGTGTCATCTCGAATCTGTCTTTGCCATCTAGGGCACGTGGAAATGATTCTTGCATCTTATCATGCTGGGCTGTTCTAACATCTGTAAGATGGGCTAAAGCTGTGACAACATGGACACAACGGGACCACTGACCATGTTTGGTTTTAGAGATCGATCATTTTTCACTGAGTCCTAGCTTTAGAATTTCAAAGCCAAAATTTCTTGTTTTGTTCTTTTTTGTTATTGTTGCTTTGCTTTTATGTTCTTTTAATTTTGGAACAATCAACACAGAAAGATGTAGAGCTTGGATAGGGGCAGGAAGACCGTTGGAACCAATTAAAGGTCCAGATTTAATTAGCAGATTCTGAACCGTTTTTTCCACCTATGCATTCAGCAACATTCTCTGAGTGTCTGAAATTTGGCTGTGGCAGGATTATTTTCACATGGAAACTGAAAATACTACAAAAGAGGACTGTTTAGTTTCCTTTCAAAAGGTAATTTATCTGCACTCCAGTTGCCACAGAAAATAAAAAGCAAGAAAAATGCAGCAACTAAAAGAGCAAGGTGTTACATGGCCATAAAGGTTAAATAATAAAGTAAAATTGAAATGTCCAACAACTGGGAACAAATCTTTTAATTATATTTTTATATAAGAAAATATCATGCATCCTTAAAAGTCATGTTTTAAATATCAATTATATAGGGAAATATTTTTATTATGTTAAACACAAAAGTATCATTTTCACTTATACAACATATCTATATATGAAGAAATCATAAAAGAAATACATGAAGATGTGGATCACAGCTTTAACATGTGTGATGAGAATCTGCATGCAGGTTTTCTTTCTAAAAAGTTGAGTTTCTGCAATGGAAAGCATACCACAAATAATGCTTGAGCAGAAACACACGTCACATGTAGCTCTAAGAATAAATACCCGTGCTCTAGCGACTTCAAGTGAAATGAGGGTTGGAGAGATTTCCCTGGCTTTGACATTTGCAAAGTAATTAAAGAACGTATCCAGAATATTTCCAGTTAAGCTGATGGTGACAGAATTCAGTTTGCTGTAGATTAAAATTTAAAATGGAAAGCTGAAAATGTTAGTGGATTTAAACCCTATGTCTAAACAGCTTGGCTGTGAAAAGGAGCAGAGAGATAAGGCAGTAGCTAGAAAGGGACATTTGGTTAGAAGATGGGTATATCTGTGTGTTTTTTTAGGAGATACAGGGTATACTTTGGGGCAAGGAGAGGGTCAGTGGGAAGGCAAACATTTTAAATATAGGTTAAAAGCCTAAATGTGCTGTGTGAAGGAGTAGAAATTATCTGCAGGGAAGAGTTCCTGGTGACAGGGTATGTTCTGTGAAGGGAATGATAAAGAATTAAAATTCCCGCTGTGATGAACAGCACAGGTGGGTGACCGAAGGACACAGCAACCGCTGAACAGCAGTGGAGTCCTGTTGTCCCTGGCTTTCCCAAAAGTGTGATGACACCAATCTGTTCAGATGTGTGATTCTAATCTAACAGCCAGCAGGAGGAGGAGGATGGAGCAGGGAAGGTGGGTAACTGAATTGGTTCAGAGTTGAAAGAGTGGAAATGCTGCTGGGAAAATAGGACAAAACTTATATACCTTGTGCAGCTCCCGTGACACAAGAGCCCAAAGAGCTTGAGTGGGAATTCTTACTTTGGGAGTAAGTCGAGGGAGTGGGCATTTGGCCTGGCAGTTTGAGATACTTTTGTCTCACCTCCGAGTACGTGGGTTCAAGTCCTGGCCCCAGCTTCCGACTGCAGCTTCTTGCTAATGCAGATGCTGAGAGTCAGCGGTGATGGCTCAAGTACTTGGGTCCCTGTCACCCATGTGGAAGCCTGGATGGAGTTCCCAGTTCCTAGCTTTGGCCTGGTGTGGCCCCGGTTTCTCTTCTGTGGGCACTTATGGAGTCAATCAGCAGATGAGAGCTCTCTCTTCAGGAGCCCCTGTATCCCTATCTCTCAACTAAATAAAAAAGAAAATAAAGGAGTCCAAGTGTAACACACAGATCAGATAATATGACACCCTCAACAGCTCTGACGAATGCAGGTCTTTTGGGCAATCCTGGGTCTCTTCATTGCTAAGCTGTCAGGTTCATCATCACTTAGATGACAACTTTACTGTCAACATTATCTAACTGGAGAGCAATTTCCAGGTTTACATTTCTGCATTTATTTTTCTTTCATTTTGTATCTTTTTTTAAGAGTCAGAAAAGCAAGGGTGTAAGGTCACACAAAGAACAGTAAGAAGCTATCACCTACTAAGAAGAAGGCACACAGATGGAGGAGGCAAGTTGGCCAATGCAGAGGCTCCCAGGGACAGAGAACAGCCCTGGACTTGGAATCTTGATAGAGCCCATGGAGGGCCTCTGCACCAGACTCAAACTCTGTGTGAACCTTAAACGTGCATATGTGTGAGTCCTGGAAGCTGCTATTTCTCTCTCTGATTAGAGGAAATAAGATAGGACAGTGTCTTCTAAAAATATATAAATATATGTTTTCTCATTATTATGACACCATAATTCACATAAATGACCACCTCATACTTTCTGATCACATTAACAATCAGCCACGATCTTTATCCTTGTCATCAAGAAAATCACTTTTAATCATTGTTTCCACAGCATCGCTGAGGCTGTCTGGTTCTAGATTCATCACGAGCAGTTACGTAATAGATTATGATGAGATGGAAGCCCAGCAGCTGTGGAACAGGTCTCAGACATAGTATGGAAGAAAGTGCGGCCTCAAAGCGTGACAGAGACAGCCACAGACTTTTCCATAGAATGATTAGTGTTAAAGCTCAACTCTGAGTTATCTGCTCATAGACTCCTCTATCTATTCAGTGATGTAAGTAATAATACACTCCTTAGGTTTCCAAGATCAGGCATGCCCTGTGAACAACTTAAATAAATACTTCATAGGGTAGTAGGGAGAGAAAGGAAATACTGAACATACTTATCATGTTCAAATCAGTATTTCTCCAAATTTCTACAAAAAGTAAAGGTTTGATTTGGAAAATGTCCCCAAATCAAGCACTTCTTGACTATCTCCTGCTGATGCTATTTATTGAACACATACGCACTGACCTGGTACTACTGTATGTGCTCTATATATGATATCTCATCTAATTTCTTCTTCAGTTACAAAGATAGGTACGATGATTATCACCATTCTAAAAGAAAATAAACTGCAACAAAGAATCAACTCTCATTATAGAATCTATACTACCTGCCACCACTCCTCTCCCAGTACTCAAGGTAAGACTTCATGTCGTAATCTGTTACACTGACAGTAAGGTAAAGTTGTTACATTTTATAGTTTCCAAGAATAATCAGATCTTCTATTCATGTATCTAGTGGGAATCATTATTTTTGCTTTCCAGCATTGTGTTATTACATCACACTTCCTTTATGCGAATAGACATGCTGTTTCAAAAGCTGAATTGGTACCTGCAATACAATATTTTGGTTAGGTTTCCAACAGCTATGTGTCACTGTTATCAACCAAAGGGTCACGTGAACCTGATCCATTTCACAGTATGAAACAAGAGTCAATATGACACAATAGTGCTAAATATTAAAAATACGACCATTCATACATCTCAACACTGACTGTACAGATGATGTATTATGCTTTGTTCCAATTTTCTCTGACTGGGGACTTCTTATCTATGTTGTTTCACTGGATTCTAAGATGCAGCATTACAAAGAAATGCACATAGGTTCTAAGGCACACTGAGCATGGCTACAAAATTGTAAAGACACATTTGCAAGGAAAACTTAAAGCAGCATGTGCTTGGGTTCCTTTTCATTAAAGTCTGCATGCCATTCTCCTGAAGACCATGTGGCAAATATATAGCAATTTAGGCTCTGAAGTAGTTTTTGCAAGTACAGATTAAGTAGCTTACACCAGCCAAAGTAGTTTTTATTAACATTTTCTATGAGAGACAATAAAATCTATCTAGACTGGTGTAAAGGGAACTGATTGCACCTCAAAAATTAGAATTGCCACATTACTGGGAAAATGATTTTTCTGTCAAATATTGTGAAGCAAACTGTCACTCTTTTCTGACGGATCCCATTCGTCTTGCCCTATCACAGGTCCCCAGCAGAAGTCTTAGCAGAAATCCTCCGAAACAACTCGTCTATGCACTTATTCCAACAAGAAAAGAAATGTTTGGAAAGGAAACATTTCTCCAAAGATCACTTTAGTGGGGTTATGATCTGTTCGTAGGTTTTCATGTGCTCTGGAAAGTTCCACAGGCAATAAATGAAGCCATCCTTCGACTTCACGCAGAAACTCCCATTCTCCAGTCCAAGACTTCCTCTTGAGCTGTAGTTTCTCTTCAGTCAATGGAGTACAAATGATTCCCCAACAGACTGTGGTGACAAAATCTACTTGACTCCTACCCATGCTTCCTAAGCTAAGGCCACCATCTCTTCTTCCACCCACTGGTCCTACCAATCCTGCCTCCCTGGCTTTCAAGTGACCTGAGTTCAGATTCCAGATGTTACTGCCACTTGAATGATTTGGTGTAAATTACTTAACTCTTGTGAATTCCAATATCCATATAAAAGCACAGTACTTAATTCAGAGGCGTAACTGTGAAGATTATAATATAGATACATGAGTGAAGTTTATTTGTTGACATATATCAATGGAGAGGCTATAAAATAAATGCAAAGCTCAGAGATGCAAAGTTGCAGTATGTATGCTACACTGAAACAAAAAGAAAATACTTGACAATCAGGGTAAAAAGGAAAACCATAAGGCTGTCATAAATTAAAATTTTAAAAATAGGATATTACAGTTTGCCTTCATCTGCAGGGTAATAATTAAACATTAAGACATTATGCTCTAAAGCTTTGGAAAACTAAAATTGATATGCATTTTACCTTGAAGTCAGTGACAATTCATTTTTAAGAGCAGTCAATGATTAACAGAAATGAAATTATAGGCACACTTCAAGGGAAAACATAAAAAGTGTAGTAGCTATAATTCTCATGATAATAAATGGAGCCTTACATATATGGGCAATAAATGGGCAATAAATACTACTTGTTAAGAACTTTCTCTCTGTCAGACATTCTTCTAAATGTTCTACATGCATCACCTCATTTAATCATTATGCGAACTTTATGATGTTGGTGATAGCATTGGTACCATTCTACAGGTGACAAAACTGAAACTCAATGGGATGGCATAACTCGTCCAAAGCTACAAGGCAAATAATTAGTAAACAGGATCAGAATTTTACTCCTTATTGAAAAATGCACATCACCCATCACGAGAACTGTTCTCAGCCTTTTCTGGCCGGCACCATGCTGGCTGGAGCAGGTGCTGAGTTCTCTGTAAGACACAACTGCTATATTGTTAAGAATGTATGACGTGGTCACTAAACACAATGAGTCTACCATCAGCCCTGGTGGGAATATTTACTTGCCAGAAACCAGCAAGTGTAACGAATCAACAGTTCCACTCCCTGTCCCTAGAGCCGCTTGTTAAACATTATCAGCACAGCACGGAATTAAAGTTTTCTGTGGGTCATGGTGCCTTAGTCGGCTTTGTAGGTTTCCCTTACGCCTGGCCATGTCTTGAGAAGTATTTTGTCTAAGTCGTTCATCAGCCAGTCCTGTTGGATGTATCACTGTTTTTCCTGTTGCAGACATATTTAGTCAATATTTGGGCTAACAGCAACTTAATCTAGATTTCAGTAGTTTAAATAATGCTTAAGGAAATTGAGCAGTGAATGATATCTTTAAATCAACTATATGCCTAAGATTAATCATGAATACATTAATATGTTCCCTCTGGCTCTGGCTTTTTAACGGAGATCTCCTAGAAGAGACTGCTTTTCCAGAAGTTGAGGCACTACTTTCCAGTAAATCACTTAGATTAATCTGATCTTCCCTGAAATTTTTGGGGTGATCATCAGGCTTGAAAACCATTATCTATAATGACCTTTACATAGCTCATCATGTCTGTACATCTGCAAGGTCATTATCCAAAAAAAAAAAAAATGACTGACAACTCATTACTGGACATAGTTTATTTAAGTTGCAAGTTGTTTTTATACACCCTTGTCATCAATTTCCACCAGGTGAGTATTTTATCCCTTCCATAGTGACTTTTAGTTTGTCCATTAATAAAAAGAGAGCATGACTAACTTACTGGTTTCCATCCAAGATTTGGAAGACAATTGAGAGTACAGAGAAACACTAGAAAGGGCTTGCAAAGCGACAATAAGCTTGGTATTGAATCATACCTATCGCTGGAACTTCATATAAACCCTTTGACACTGGGGAAACAAAGCCAAACCCCAAAGTGTTACGCTTGCTCTCCTCATCCAACGTAAGCCAGCTGCAAGTGAGTAACTCGGGAATGTGCTTTTACGCATGCACGTATAAACTGGTACAGTTTTTCCATAATCACCTAATGACTATATGAAAAATGCTTTCGGTTGTGCACCTGTGTAACAGAAAAGGCCTTTGATATTGATGTGATTATTTATGTAAAGGAACAAATTGGTTTGCTGAATTCACTGACTTTCAAACTCCATCTCCAAGTTTCTATCACGTCAAGGCTGTCTTGATTAAGATGTAGGAGGGAATTAAGTTTATTCAAGTTGGATTAATGAAACACTGATTTCAATAGAGCGCTAGCCCACAATACTGAGTATTTTTTTTTTTTGCTTCACCTCTTCTTTCAAAAATTCTTTTTCCTTACTTCTTGTGCTTAATGTATGTCTACAGAAAGTATTCAAAGAAAGTGTTTCACAACCACACGTGTGGCCATTTTATCTCAGTTGTAATATTTTGAAATGATGGTTTCATTATCTCTTGGCCTGTTTTTTAGAGAGAAAATATATGTATCTTCCTCATTATAAGCTTTGGAAGCTTTGAAAAACCATTGAAGTGCTATGCTTGCAAAAAAAAAAAAATGATTCTAACAAATCGCATGCTTTGAATTTTTCTTTCTATAGAGTTTTTATTTTTTATTCTCACATAGTATTCTGAAGTAGTTACAATGAACCATGGTGCTGAATTCAGCTTTTCAAATAAATTAAAAGAAATTTTCAGGCACTTCACTTCGTGTAGAAATATCATCCAAGGAAAGTGAAATAAACCTTTGTGAGCTGGTATTGTACAAAGAGCAGGAAGAATGGAATCAGTATTAGTGCTCTTGTTTGACAAGCACAAAACGGTACCACCTCTAAGAAAGGAACTACTTGTAAATTTAACTTCGAGCACTGCTGCCTCTGTATTCATGGCTAAGTGAGATCTACGATGTATTTCTCGGTAATACTGCATAAATATATCACTGTGCTTGAACACACATCATGTGCCTTGTTTAAACTCTTACACTTGAGATATGGATGATGTTGTTTAAATATTTGCTGTGAGAAACGGAATGGCATGCAAGAATCTTTATTGATTCCCAAAGGGAATAGAAATGGCTCCATGGAGTTAGGACCATGGTTGATCCTGTGCGGATTTTCCAGGGTAAGCTCATGGATCACATTAACAGTACCTAAAATGATGGTTTCCAATGCCTTTCTTTGTGGGTGGCAGTAACACATGGCTGCTTACTTAACCGATTCAAATTCAAAATTCAAACTAAGGGAAGCTTCAAAAGGTGGTCTCTTCCCAACAACATGTTCTATGTGAACTATGATAAATATCAGGCTGTCTTCTCCAGAGACTGCATTTTCTGTACTGCTGTTATACAGGGTGTTTACTGACCTGCAATTTGCCAGCATCACATTGAATTTTTTTTTTTTTTCAAATCAAATGATGAGGAGGAGAAAGGAAAGTAGAAATTAACTAGGACAAGTTGGTGGTTTGGCATCAGCCCTATGAAATGATAGCTAAACCTATGGCTATGTGAGTTTCAGAGATTACTTACCCACTCAACTGGCTATACTCTCCATGATGACAGAGAGCAAGAAACTGTATTTCTCCTATTATGAGATAATTTAAAAATCTCTTACATCTAAGTTAGAACGGAAGTTGGCTGCAGCCTAGGTACTTATGCAGATCCTTACCGCTGACTTCCCAGTGTTTTCACACATGGTCATGCACTGCTTAATCACAGGCTGTGTTCTGAGAAAGGCACCATGAAGCAATTTTATCATTGAAAACAACTTTCAGAATGTACCAACACAAACTGAAACAATTATGGTGTCACTAATCAATATAGTCTCTTTTTATTTATTTGTATTTATTTGAAAAACACAGTTCCAGAGACAGGCAGAGACAGAGAGAGACGTCTTCCATCTGCTGGTTCACTCCCCAAATGGCCAAAACAGCCGGAGCTGAGCAGATCCGAAACCAAGAGCTAGGAGCTTCCTCCAGCTCTCCCATGCAGGTACAGGGGCAGAAGGACTTGGGCTTTCCTTGGCTGCTTTCCCAGGAGCATCAGCAGGGAGCTGGATGGGAAGTAGAGCAGCCAGAACTCGAACTGGTGCCCCCATGGGATGCCAGCGCTGCAGGCCTGGGCCTTAACCCACCACACCACAGCACCAGCCCCTCTAATCAATATAGTCTTATGGAATCACCATCATGCATGTAGTCCACTACTAACTAAACAGTTTTCTACATGACTGTGTATTATCAACATTATTCATTTTTAGAAACAACATCAATGTAAGTAAATTTGAAAATGTTTTCTAAACATGTTGCTTCCTTTTTAATTATATTCCTTTTATATTATTTTATATTTTTAATATAAATATTTTAATTATACAAATTTTTATCTCCATTTTATTATATTTCTATTAAAAGGCCAAATTTCAGTTCAAATGAGAGAATGCTGCATAAATTAATTTCCTTTTAGATATAAAAAAAACCAATTTCTATCCATTCATGGCAAAAACTCTGAATAAGTTGGTAAGGCAGTAACCTATCTCAACATAACAAAAGCTATGTATAATGAATTCACAGGCACAAATCATATTGAATGGGGAAAAGATGAAAGACTTTCCTCAAAGATCTGGAAATAGGAAAGGATGTCTACTGTCACAGCTCTTGTACAATGTAATACTGGATATTTTAGCCAGAGCAGTTAGGAAAGAGAATGAAATGAAAGTCATATGAATAGGAGAAGAGGAAATCAAATTATCCCTGTTTGCTAGTGGCACGACTCAATATACGAATAAAACTAAAGACTGCCAAAAGACCATTATAACTGACAAACTAATTTAATAAAGTTGCAGGATACAAAATCAACACATAAAAATCACTAGCAATTTTGCACACCAATAACAAAGTCACTGAAATTATAAAGAGGGATCTCATTTACTATGGCTACAAAAAAATGCTTTGGAATAAATTTAACCAAGGATATGAAGGCTTCTGTGATTAAAATTACAAAATCCTAATGAAAAAAGTTGAAGAAGATACACACAAAAATTGTAAGACTCCCATGTTTATGGGTTGGAAGAATTAATATTCTGAAATACTGGTAATTCTCAAGAAACTTATGCAGTCTCATCAAAATACCAATGGCATTTTTTACAGAACTAGAAAAAATTCCTAAAATTCATATGTAGGAACAAAAGACTCCAAATAAACAAATAGAATAAATCTGGAGGCATTATAATACCTGACCTGAAGATATCCTACAGAGCTATGTTCACAAAAACAGCATGGTCCCAGCATGAAAACAGAGCACACAGACCAATGGAACAACACAGAGATCCCAGAAGGAGACCATTCATTGACAGCCAGCTGATTCCAGAGCAACCCACCACAATTATGTACTGTAGAAAGGTAATTCTCTTCAATAAGTGGTGCTTGGAAAATTCAACTGAAGCTGTACCCCATCTCTTACTCTTTGTCAAAATCAAACCAAAAACCTAAAAGTAAGACCTGAAAGTCTGGTATTACTGGAAGAAAGCAAAGGGGAGACATCAGCGTAGGCAACATAAGCCGTAAGCACAGGCAACAAAAGCAAAACTAGACAAAAAGGATTATGTCAAACCATAGGTTTGGAGAAAATATTTGAGAACTAGTCTGACAAAGGATTAACATCTAGAATATAGAAGGAGCTCAAAAAACTCAACAAGAAAAGCCCAAATAATCCAAGGAAGAAATAGGGAAAGGATCTAAACAGACATTCTCAAAAGAAGAAATACAAATGACCAAAAAATATATGAAAATATCCCCCGTTTCACTAGCCATCAGGGAAATGTTAATAAAGACCACAGTGGGGATATATCACTCCAGTTAGAGTGGCTATCATAGAAAAGACAAAATATAATGAGCGCTGGCAATTATGTAGACAAGGGAATGCTGACGCACTGTTGGTGGGAATGCAAATTTCTACAGCCATTATGGAGAACAGTATGGAGGTTCCTCAAAAAACTAACTATAGTTGTCATATGATCCCAATATTGCACTTCTGGGTGGATATCCATAAGAAATTAAATCGTCATATGAAAGAGATGAATGTTTTTTCATGGTTATTGCTGTGCTCTTCACAATAGTCAGGATATGGAATCTGGAGCTGGCACTGTGCTGCCATTCTAAATGGGTGTGGGTTCGAGATCCGGCTGCTCCACTTCCGATCTTGCTCTCTGTCGTGGCCTAGGAAAGCAGTAGAAGATGGCCCAAGTCGTTGGGACTCTGCACCCACATGGGAGACCTGGAAGAAGCTCCTGGCCCCTGGCTTTGGATCCACACAGCTCCAGCTGATGCAGCCATTTGGGGAGTGAACCAGTGAATGGAAGACCTCTCTCTCTGCCTCTGCTTCTGCCCCTCTGTAACTCTCCTTTCAAATAAATAAATAAATCTTAAAAAAAAGAACTGGGTTCTAGTCCCGGTCGGGGCGCCAGATTCTGTCCTGGTTGCCCCTCTTCCAGGCCAGCTCTCTGCTATGGCCAGGGAGTGCAGTGGAGGATGGCCCAAGTGCTTGGGCCCTGCACCCCATGGGAGGCCAGGAGAAGCACTTGGTTCCTGCCTTCAGATCAGCGCGGTGCGCCAGCCACAGCGCACCTGCTGCAGCGGCCATTGGAGGGTGAACCAATGGCAAAGGAAGACCTTTCTCTCTGTCTCTCCCTCTCACTGTCCACTCTGCCTGTCAAAAAAAAAAAAAAAAAAGACATAGAATCAACCTGGATGCCCATCAGCAGGTGAATGAACAAAGACTATGTGGTATATATACACGAAGGAATATTACTAAGACCCCAAAAAGAATGGCCCCCTGTCATTAGCGGTACAATGAGTAGAACTGCAGAACGTTATGCTAAATGAGGTAAGGCAGACAGAGATACATATCACATATACTTGCTCATATATGGAAGTTCAAAAAATAAAATCTGTCCTTAATGTGTTGTCCAATGTGAAGTAATGCTATAACTAGTACTCAAACAGTATTTTCCACTTTATGTTCTGTGTGGGTGCAAACTGATGAAATCTTTACTTAATATATACTAAATTGATCTTCTGTATATAAAGATAATTGAAAATGAATCTTGATGTGAATGGAATGGGAGAGGGAGCGGGATATGGGAGGGGTACGAGAGGGAGGGAAGTTATGGGGGGTGAAGCCATTGTAATCCATAAACTGTGCTTTGGAAATTTATATTTACTAAATAAAAGTTAAAAAAAATAAAAATCTAAACTTGGAATTGTGATTACTAGAGGCTGTTAAATCTGGAGGTTGGGGGTTAAAAAGAGGTTGGATAAACTATCAACTTTACACTTCATTTATGTGTTGAAATATTTCACTATATATCAAAAAGTGTACAAGCACTATATGTGAATTGAAAAAAATTTAAAATTTTCAAAATTCCTACAATTCCAAAAAGCATTGTTTAAATAGACATGTATAATACCATGTGGACTAGTATAATCATGTTATCTGACTAATTCAAGTTATATATTCAGTATTTTAGAATACTGCAACGAAAGAATGAAGTCTTCATTCTGACCAGTGCTATTGTTCTGTCGAAGTCCCCTTACATAAAGACAAAGGCTGACAAAAGAGGATGTGCAAAAACAGTTCTTTTTACTAACAGATTCATTGCTTTAAACTTACTAAATGAAACTGATTAAAATAATCTATTATATATAAAATCTATTATATATAAAATAACCTATTATATATATATTCAATAGACATTGAATGTATATGCAGTTCAGCTGAGTGAGCTGTTGTTTTGTAAGGTGGTTTAGGCTCCGGTATCTGTTAGTTACTTTTTATGGGGTAGCACTCCCTCAGGCTTCTGTCTTTTTTTTTTTAAGATTTTATTTATTTGAAAGACAGAGTTAAAGAGAAAGGCAGAGACAGAGAGAGACGTCTTCCATCCGCTGGTTCACTCCTCAGATGGCCACAACAGCCAGAGCTACATCGATCCGAAGTCAGGAGCCAGGAGCTTCTTCTGGGTCTCCCACGTAGGTGCAGGGGCCCAAGGACTTGGGCCATCTTCTACTGCTATCCCAGACCACAGCAGAGAGCTGGATCGGAAGAGGAGCAGCCGGGACTAGAACCGGTGCCCAAATGAGATGTCGGCACTTCAGGCCAGGGATTTAACCCACTGCGCCACAACGCCAGCTCTAGGCTGTTGGCTAAAAATACACTATCCATGGATAGGCCCCTCCTTCCATGAGGAGGTTGTTGTAACTACAATATGATTGCAGACACAATACATTCTTCAACATCTTTATAGAAGTGAGCATATTAAAGCAAAAAGACCATTGACACCAAGTCATCAAATCAAAGTTACCGTTTGGTACTCTACCTACATAAGTAGTATGATTTCTTGGTGACAGTAAATTTGAGCTCTTTATAAAAAGCTCTTTAAGGGGACACCATTGTGGTGTAGCAGGTAAAGCCTCTGCCTGCAATGGGGCCATCACATATGAGCGCCACTTCTAGCTCCAACTACCCTGCTTCCGATCCAGCTCCCTGCTTATGCACTTGGCAGAGCAGTGGACGATGGCCCAAGTCCCCGGGCCCCTGCACCCATGTGGAAGACCTCAAAAAAGCTCCTGGATCCTGTCTTCAGCATGGCCTAGCCCTGGCCATTGTGGCCGTCTGGGGAGTGAACCAGCAGATGGAAGATCTCCCTGTCTCTCCCTCTCTCTCTGTAATTCCAACTTGCAAAACAAATAAATAAATCTTAAAAAAAAAAAAAAACTCCTAAAAAAACTGTCCTTCAGTTACGTGCTTTCTATTATATATTCTATATTCTATTATATGTAAGCATTTATTTATTTCAAATGCATCATGAATATCATTCATTCAAAGCCACATATTATCTTACTCATAAATCACAACTATTCCTGTTGAATAGGAATAAACGCTGAGGTTTGATGCATTATAAAATATCATGCTTCATTTTCTTTAAAAAAAAAAGTCTCACAAAACTTTGGATTCTGAATATTTCTAAGAGTTGTTTTCTGGTCATATTCAGTGAACTGAGGCAAGTTTCACTCTAGTATTTGTAGTCTCCTCCCAAGTATTTGTCTTAGGAAGATGCATATTGAATGATTAAGGAGCCCTGAAATAAATAGTAAAGAATAATACAGAAACCTTTGTGGATATGGAGAGTTTCATTCTTCTTGGTTAGAATATCCTGAACCAATTTTTTCCTGTGTTCACTTTTCAAGGAAAGATTACATAGTTTCCTAAGTTGCAAATAGATAGTGCCACCATTTTTCTCACCACAAAGTTTTACTTCAGCATATAACAAGCTTCATAAGCTTCCTCAATCAACAGCCCATTCACAATATCATTGCCAAGAATCATTGCTGGAATCACTTCACAATTGTTTGCCTGCTACATCGTTTGTAAATGTCTAGGAGATATTAGAACCTTTTCTTTTAAATCCTCTCTTAAAATAGTTCTATTAATTAAATTACACATCTGAATTTAGAAATAATGAATCAGAGAACGCATAATGGTTAGGATGAAACACATGAAGAACATACTTAGGAAAACAGAGCAGCCAGAGATACTGCAGAAAAAAAGGTCAGTGACCTTGAGGACGTAAGAGCAGCATCTGTTCACAGTGAGTCCCAGAGACAGCAAGCACCGTCAGCCAACAGAGAAACAGAGATCAGCAAAACACACCTCATTCCTCAAACTATATTCTTCCTACCTCCTAAAGGTGTTTTTTTTTTCAAGTTTAATAAAACTATAAACTTAGCCAACAAGTCAAAGCTAAATGATGCATGTCGCACAGAAAAACTACACCAAAAAAAAAAAAAAAAAAAAAAAAAAAAACGAAAACAGGATATTTCTCAATAGAAGCTACTGCCTTTCAGAGAGTAAGTTAGATAAGGAAGTAGGAGAAGCAAGAATTCACACATACATATACAGATGGAGAAACAAAATACAGAAAGAAATGTAGATATGCATGAATATACCTATATAAATATTTATTTTTATATATGTGTATATATAAAACCTACATCTTTTGATGAGAGCACTTGGATTCAAAACATCCTAGTAGAAATGATCAGCTCTTGTCCTGACAGTTGTTGTTCAATGTAATACTTTATCCATTTTAGTATTTTTTTTGTCCTAGTACTGTTGGTTGAACTCTGCAATTAACACACAATTATTCTTAGGTGTTTAAATTTTAACTGAAAAGTGATCCCTGTTAAATATAAGAGTGGGAATAAGAGAGGGAGGAGATGTACAATTCGGGACATGCTCAATCGGACTTGCCCCAAATGGTGGAGTTAGAAATGTGCCTGGGGATTCCAATACAATCCCATCAAGGTGGCATGTACCACTGCCATCTCACTAGTCCAAGTGATCAACTTCAGTTTACAATTGATCACACTGATAGGTCTAAGAGTCAAAGGGATCACACAAACAAGACTAGTGTCTGCTAATACTAACTGATAGAACCAAAAAGGGAGAGAACGATGCAACATGGGAAGTGGGATACACAGCAGACTCATAGAATGACAGAGGCTCTAAACAGCACTCTGGCCTCAGAATCAGCCCTTAAGGCATTCGGATCTGGCTGAAGAGCCCATGAGAGTGTTTTAGGCAGGGAAAGCCAAGACACTCTGGAAAAAAAAAAAAAAAGAAGAAGAAGACCTAAATGAAGATCTCTGCAAGTGAGATCCCAGTGGAAAGAACGGGGCCATCAAAGAAGGAGGTACCTTTCTCTGAAGGGAGGAGAGAACTTCCACTTTGACTATGACCCTGTCGGAATAAGAATGAAGTCAGCGAACCCAAAAGGCTTCCATAGCCTTGGCAATTCATGACTAGAGCCTAGGGAGATTACTGACACCATAAACAAGAGTGTCAAATTGTTAAGTCAACAACAAGAGTCACTGTGTACTTACTTCTCATGTGGGATCTCCTTAATGTGTTGTCCAATGTGAAGTAATGCTATAACTAGTACTAAAACAGTATTTTTACACTTTGTGTTTCTGTGTGGGTGCAAACTGAAGAAATCTTTACCTAGTATATACTGAATCGATCTTCTGTATATAAAGATAATTGAAAATGAAAAAAAAAAAACTTGGTTTTAAATTGGAAATTGCATAGAAAATTAATCAATTTTTTAAAAATATCATGTAGGATCTCTGTCCTTAATGTGTTGTACATTGTGATTTAATGCTGTAACTAGTACTCAAACAGTATTTTTCACTTTGTGTTGCTATGTGGGTGCAAACTGTTGAAATCTTTACTTAATATATACTAAACTGATCTTCTGTATATAAAGAGAATTGAAAATGAATCTTGAAGTGAATGGAAGGGGAGAGGGAGTGAGAAAGGGGAGGGTTGCAGGTGGGAGGGAGGTTATATGGGGGAAAAGCCATTGTAATCCATAAGCTGTACTTTGGAAATTTATATTCATTAAATAAAAGTTTTTTAAAAAAAAGACATCCTAGTAGGAATGAAAATTATCAACACCCAAATGCTGGGTTTTTAAATACCATTCTGTAGTAAAAGGAACTGATATTCCTTGGAGAAATGATTCCAAGTCTAGAACAGGAAGTATGAAATGTAAATCTAAATCATCTTAAAACAAAAAGTAGGGCAACATTCAAAAAATTAAAAAATGGGTCACATCCAAGTTATATAGAAGCTGACTAGAAAAGGCCCGTGATGGTCAAACTGGAACTATCTGAGCAACCAAATCACTATCATAATATTATCTTATAACCCAAAGTAGAAAATAAACATGCAGGGGGCCAGCACTGTGGTGTAGTAGGTTAAGCCTCTGCCTGCAGTGCCAGCACCCATCATGGGTGCTGGTTCAAGCCCCAGCTGCTCCACTTCCAATCCAGCTCCCTGCTAACAATCCGGAAAACAGCAAAAGATGGCCCAAGCGTTTGGACCCTGCACCCATGTGGGAGACCTGGAATTAGCTCCTGGTTCCTGGCTATGGATCAGCCCAGCTCTGGTCATTGTGGCCATTTGGAGAGTGAACCAGTGGGTAGACTACCCCTCTCCAGGGGCCAGCACTGTGGCGCAGTGGGTTAACACCCTGGCCTGAAGCACCGGCGTCCCATATGGGTGCCAGCATCGAGACCAGGCTGCTCCACTTCCAATCCAGCTCTCTGCTATGGCCTGGGAAAGCAGTAGAAGATAGCCCAAGTTCTTGGGCCCCTGATGCACGTAGGAGACCCAGAAGAAGCTCCTGGCTCCTGGCTTCGGATTAGCACAGCTCCAGCCATTGCGGCCATTTTTGGAGTGAACCAGTGGATGGAAGACCTCTCTCTCTGCCTCTCCCCTCTCTCTGTGTAACTCTGACTTTCAAATAAATAAATAAATAATCTTTTTAGAATACCTCTCTGTCTTTCAAATAAATAGAACTTAAAGAAAATAAATATGAGTTCTTATGGTTATAAAAATGTTTGAATAAATAAACAAACAAGGAAGAAGCAGGTCTTCTTTCAGAACTCCAAATAATATACGTACAAGTACCTATACTATTCTGTTTGGTTTTGCAATTGTTAGATATTCTTATGATTAAAAGCTAGAAAACAATCATAATCTCCCTTTTTTTTCCCATTCTTTTATGCTCTGCCAACATATTTGCTGGCTGAGAGAACATAAATTTTCAGACTAAGGAGGGTTAGGCAAGACCTGCACAAACACATCAAAAGAAGTTTATCTTCTTTAGAGCACATTTAGAATTTTTAAATTGTTTTATCAGCATTCTCCTCCCCATTTGTTGCAGGGCGGATCTAGAGAAAGTGAAATGAGAATGATTTATATCTCGATAACAGTACAACCAACAGAGAAGACTCCATCTGACACAGCGTTGAGAGTGCATGGTTTTGGACTCCAACAGATTTGGGTAGATTTTGCACAACACTGGCCAAGTTCCTTAACCTGATAATGGCTCAACTTTCTCCTACCTGAAATTGCAGTAATTATGCATATATCTCACTGGCTTGACTTTGTACTTGCAGTAGATAAATCATGCAACAGTGCCTCGTACATGTTTGACACTCACAGTGAAAATATCAGATATATACTGTTTGTTTGTGCAAGGCACACAAGCGCTATGATTACTGAATCATGTATGTTCATTAAACTATCATACTTATTTGTAAAATTTTTATTAGTAAAGATTTGTTGACAGCTCTAAAACTCTAAGATTTTACTACACAGTGCCAGGTAGAATAGTTTCCCCAGTTACCTGCCTAACATATATCTTTCAAGTTGAATGCTTTGAATTGCAATTTTTTTAACATGCTGTAATTAAATCTTGTAGGATTTTGATGATTTCCTTACCAGTATATTTAAATAATCGTATGACTATCTTTAAAATCATTCAGTGTCACATATCTTTTAGCAATTTAACAATATATAACTGAGTTCCTTCTATTTTATGTGAATTTTGTGAGTTTCTTCAAGTCTTTTTTTTTAAATAAAAGATATTTACTGAAGAGAGTACTAGAAGATTCTTCTTCAGTACAAAAAAAAAATGCTTTATGATCCCATTTATTTGAAGGACCTAAGATGGTCAGGTCCATAGAATCAGAGTACACTGGTGGTTGCTAGGGGGTGGGGGAGGGGAAAGTGAGTTACTAACCAAAGAGAATAAAGTTTCAATTAAGCAAGATTAATGAGCACTAGAGACCTGCTATACAACCTTGTGTCCACAGCAATACTATCGTGCTGCACAGGTAACCTATCGCACACTGCAAGCTTTGTTAAGAGTACAGCTCCTTAAATATTCTCATCACGATACAATAATATTAAAAGGAAAAGAATAGAACACACAGTTTCAGCTTAGACTCCTTGGAGACAAACTCCAACTACAGATGGTTGTGCACAGGAGGCAAAACACAGGGTGTGTGTTTCCCACTGTCCTTAGGCAACACCTTGGGAATGAGGCAATAGCCTGGGGAGTCACCAGCCACGTGATTCCCAGGAGCTGAGGGGTGGGTGTCTGGACTCTGAAGTGAGTGCTAGTTGGAGCATCCGCCACAGCCAGCGCACACATCCTTCCCTGCTGAGACTCTGCAGCACGTAGCAACCAGACAACGCGGCGCTCCTTTAGAGGCGGTGAGATTGCCTCCCAGGACCATACCCAGAGAACTTTCTGGCTCTCGCTAAATGAAACGTGGGAGCATGCGGGTGCACTGTTTGTCTTCATTAACAGAACTGGGCCTCTCTCGCTGGAGGAAACTGTCCCATAACCCCTGGGCTGGAGAGCATCCTGAAATACATCTGCCTGGCCATGACAGGATTTCAGCTTTCGCTCGCTCTCCTGGCTGGGCCCGCCAGGTCGGTATGATAGCCTTCACATTTTTAGCCAAAGCCTCCTCTTCCAGCATCACGGGTGATTTATGAGGGTGGACTTTTTTTTTATATGGACACATTGAAGAGCTGTCAGATGGTGTTGATTAAGTGCTCAGGCTCAGGAGGCGAAGTACCCAGGGTGAAAACTAGGTGGTAAAGCCGAGCGTCTTGGCGGCTGCCCACCATTGACCAACTGCTCTGTGCCTTGGTTTAGTTTCCTAAGATGATGATGCTAGCAACACTAATTACACAATGACTGTTGCTTCCAATTTGTATGAAATTAGTTCCTATAGCAATATTTTAAAATACAGAAAACCCAGAACATGGCAAACACACAGAAAACATGAGCTCCTAGAGTCCTCTAGGTAACTACAGCAAGTGTGTATATGCATTCCAATGACTTTTTTTTTTTTTTTGACAGGCAGAGTTAGACAGTGAGAGAGAGAGACAGAGAGAAAGGTCTTCCTTCCATTGGTTCACGCCACAAATGGCTGCTACGGCCGGCACGCTGCAGCTGGCGCACTGCGCTGATCCAAAGCCAGGAGCTTCCTCCTGGTCTCCCATGAGGGTGCAGGGCCCAAGCACTTGGGCCACCTTCCAATGCACTCCCAGGCCACAGCAGAGAGCTGGACTGGAAGAGGGGCAACCGGGACAGATTCCGGCGCCCCGACCGGGACTAGAACCTGTGGTGCCTGCACTGCAGGTGGAGGATTAGCCTAGTGAGCTGTGGCGCCGGTCCATTGACTTCTACTCTAAAAACACTTTATGAGGGATCTGTAAAAATTCACAGAAATGTGCCTTGCGGCACAGTGCATTAAGCTCATACTTGGGACACCTGCATCCAGCTCCCAGCTAAAGCAAGGGCAGTGGACAGTGGCCCAAGAACTTGGGTTTCTGTCACCCACACAGGAGACCTAGCTGGAATTTCACGGCTCCTGGCCCCAGTTGTGGGCATTTGAGGGGTGAACCAGCAGATGGAAGATTCCCCGCCCCCCACCATCTCTATCTTTTTCAAATAAATATTTTGAAAAGAAATACAAAAACTATCCATGAATGTCAAAATTTTTTTACATGAAAAGAAACTCATCCTTTCGCCCCAATTTCCACAAACTTTTTGAAGTTCTCCCATATTTACACACAGTATTCAACAGTCTTAGTCAATATAATCTACAGCACCCCCTGAACCAGAGTTATCATCCCAGGGATTCAAGAGATTATTGGTAGAGCCTTGAACAAGAGAAGATTTGTCCTTGTCACCTCTCAGCCCCATACACGAGGACAGAAATAAGCACATCTAGGGTGGGGGTCTGAGAGCTCAGAGACCACCTTGACCTAACAGCCAGGCTTGCTGGGGACTCAGGGCAGGATTGAGTGAAGACAGAACTGCTAATCTACTACCTCTTTCAGGGGGTGCTATAGATTCTTTCACTGTCCTAACCAATTTCCACAGGCTTAGCAGCTTACGAGAACACAAATTCATCATCTTACAGTTGAGTTGTGGAAGTCAGAAATCTGCAATCAGTCTCAGAAGGTGAAAATCAAGATGTCAGTGGAGCAGGACTCAAGATATTCTGCCGCGTGGATGGTGCGCACGCGCTGCTGCTTGTCTGAAATGACACGACTGAATCAGGGAGCCTTTACATCCTAACAATATCCTATGTACCTACACTCGGGGGGAAGGCAGGCTTGCCTCACCATTCTAGAACCTGCTGTATATACCTTTGTTAGCAAGCAGGTGTCTCAGATACCGCAGTAGAGTGCTTTTGTTAGACGTGCTTTTGTTAGAATTACTCCTAGTGCGTGGTATTGTTCCCTTCTTTTTGTTCTATTAATGATCTCAAGGAAGAGCGAATCAGTGAAGCCCTAGCAATGAGCTGTCCCTTTGCCTTTGGGGAAACTTCTATAGCCACATCCAGACCCAGACCAGTGATGCTACTCATCTGTGTCCTCCGGCCTCTTTCTCGCGTGTCTCCTACCTAATTTTTTCAATGCTGTGAATAAATTTCTCATGGATTGTGTTCATGGCACAGACTTTCAGGAAAACCCATTACTGTTTCATCTTGGATAACTCATGGAATTTCTGTTTCTACCCAGGTCCCACAGGGCCAGACCCAGTGGGGCGAACAATGCATTCTAGCCACAGCACAGCCACCATGCAGTTTTACAGACACTGGTGGGTCATTAACCTTTTTGGACCACAATTTTTTTATCTATAAAAAGGTCCATTGGAAGGTTGGTGGTTTTCAACTTCCTGACCTTCTGTGTGGCAGGGCAAAGTGAAACTGGGGTGGAAAAGGGAGATGAAAGTTGCCTAATTTAGTTTACTCAGATTTTATAGGTGAAAAGTAATGTTTTGTTTGTTTTTCTGTCCTGTAATAGAGTATGGAATAATAATAAAAATATAATGAAATTTCTGAATATCTTCTAGAGTTCACTGTAATTCTAAAAATCTACATTGGCATTTCTGGATAGATGCTAATAGAAAGCTCCTCTTTTATAGACTAGGTTAAAAAATATCTGTGGAATGTAACCTAAAACTGAATTAAACAAAGCCCTAATTTAAGCTCATCTTCATTACAAAAATATTTTTAAATCTTCATGCTTCTCTGTGTTTCAATAGAATCAAATGCTTTTAATCTGATATTTGTACAGTCAAAAAGCAAAATATGTGAAAACATTTTAAAACTAGGCCACATTTTCATCACTGTGAAAAATTTGTACCTCTTTTGGGAACTCTATGCTCCTTTTTCTACCAATCATTTTCCAACCCACTATACTTTCCCAAATAAGATTAATTTCTCCCAGTTGTAGAAATCTACTGGCTCAAAATCCCCACAGCTAACTTCTATATTTAGGTTATAATTACTTTTAGTTGTGCTAGACTAGCAATGGTGGGAAAAAAATCACAGCTAGACTAAGTACAAAGAGGACAAATAGCCACATCCTCTGGCTGTGTAGTCATGTGTGCATGTACAGACATGTGTGCACATATGCAGGCATGTGTAGATCTATGTGCATGTGTGTAGACGTGTGTGTAGACATGTGTGCATATATGTGTAGGCATGTGCAGGCCTTGTGTAGCCATGTGAGCATATGTGTAGGCATGTGAGTAGGCCTGTGTGCATGTGTATGGGCACAAGTGCATGTGTGTATTCATGTGCAGGCATGTGTAGGTATGTGTACATGTGCGTAGGCATGTTAGCCATGTGTGTAGTCACATGTGTATGTGTGTAGGCAATTGTGCGTGTGTACATGTGTGTGCATGTGTACAGGCATGCATACATGTGTGTATGCATGTGTGCACGTGTATAGGCATGTGTGTATTTGTGTAGGCATATGTGTAGGTATATGTAGGCATGTGAATGCATGTGTAGGCATGTGTGCATCTGTATGGGCACATGTGCATATGTGTATGCATGTGCAGGCATGTGCAGACATTTGTACATTTGTGTAGGCATGTGCATATGTGTGTAAGCATGTGTGTAGGCAAGTGTGCATGTACACAGGCATGTGTACATGTGTGTAGGTATATGTGCATGTGTATGGGCACATGTGCACATGTGTATGCATGTTCAGGCATGTGTAGGTATTTGTACATGTGTATGGCACATGTATATGTGTGTAGGCAATTTTGCGTGTGTACATGCATGTGTACATGTGTGCAGGCATGTGTGTATGCATGTGTGTAGGCGTGTATGCATTGTATAGGCATGTGTGTATGTGTAGACATGTATGCATGTGTGTATGTGTGTACATCCTTTATCCTGCTGCACTTATGGTTTCCTGTAATGAAGTAATCTCTATTCATCTTTTCCAGAATCCTTAAAATGGTTTGCTGACAGTTATACGTTAAGTATATATTTAATCACGTGGCAAGTGCCTTTACACCATAAAATGCAATTGGCTGATATTATTAAATTATATGCTTTCTCTATGCCAACCCCAAAACTAAGAACTCATCCTCCACTTCCAAATTTTCCACACACATACATACACATACTTTATAAATAGCCTTCTCACTGTCGAAGGAAGGCCTCTTTGGGTGTTCCTGCTTCCTGTATTGCTTAATGAAATATTGAAAAATTCATGAACGTGTATCATTGTTCTCATCGTTTCATCAGGGAATCCACAATCTAGATAAAATAATAGCGACACAAAACACTATGGAGCAGACGCTACTTTATTTGGGGACACAAATATCCGAGCTAAAGCTTCCCTGTGCAGCACTCAGCAGCCAGCTCTGGCCGACAGCACTCAGACCCCCACACAAGCTGAATTCTCCTGTTAACCAGCACACTCCCCACGCAGTCACACTGCACCAACACGAAATGTATACAGAAGGAACCCTACCACCCCTCTTCTCGAACATATTATGAAGACAAGCTCAAAAATGTCAGAGAGCATATTTCCTCTAACTAAACATGATGTAGCCTAAAAGCAACAAGTAATGACTTTGAAAAGTTCACACAACTACAGTATCTCTCACAAACTTCTCCTATAATGAATAGTCAATGTAATGGAGGGAGAAAGATGAAATATAAATGAGAGATTAATATTTCTAAATTTATGTCTTAAAATAATTTTCTCCAACACAGAGAATAATTATGAAGAAATGAAGACTCAGTAAAAAATACATGTTAATCAAATACAGAATCTGAGTGTGCATGTAAATTTATAACCAGTATGGAACAAACATTTAATATTCAAAGATGCAAAGTAAATTCCCAAATATTGCAGTTTTATTTAATTTTTCTCAAGTCTTGGAAACAATTCCAGTAAAATATATTCTCATTTAAATAAATTTAGGATATCATTTCCTTTAAAGATGCATTTTTACAGCATATTAATCTAGTCTCTAGATGTTATACAGGGAACGCATGAAAGCACCAGTAACATGGAAATAAAATAAATTACATTTCCTTTTTCAAATTGGAATCCTACAATATTGAAACAAACAACATTTAAGGATTAACTGATCCAATCCTCCTCAACTTTATTTTTTATTTTGCATTAATATTTCCCTTCATACATATAAATTTTTCTCTTATATAAGAAGCACATAATATTTCTTTTAAAAATAGAGTTATTTATTTATCTGAAAGCCAGAGTACAGCAAGAGGGGGAAAAGCAGAGAGAGAAAGAGCTCTTCATCCTCTGGTTAACTCCCCAGATGGCTGCAATGGCCGTGGGGGGCCAGATGGAAGCCAGGAGCCAGGAGCTTCCTTCCCAGTCTCCTGCCTGGGCAGCAGGGCCCCAACACTTGAGTCATCTTCTGCTGCTCATTCAGGCCTTTAGCAGGGAGCTGGATCAGAAGTGGAGCAACAAGGACATGAACCAATGCCCATACGAGATATTAGCATTGCGGGCAGTGGCTTTACCCACGACATCACCACATCATCCCCTAAATATGAGCATTATCTCTTAAACATATTATGTAAAAAATATTTATCTCTAGAAGTCACCTGAGATTATTTTTAAAACAGGATAAGGTATACGTTAATTTGTTTTTCTTTCTGTTTTGCATATTAAAATGAGGCTTAGAGAGATCAGCTGGTTTAGCCAGGAATATTAACTACAAAGTCTGTAACTTGGGGGAGGCCCCTGAAGCTTAAGCTCCTTGTACAGTTTCTCTGGACATGTCAGTCAATAGGAAACTTCCACCAACTAACAACACAGGGTAACTTTTCATGACAAATCCTTTTTGTGGGAAAACTATGCCTGGATTTCTGAATTTTTTAGTACTAAAAGAAATTTATAGTTTAATTCTACTTGTCCACAAACTTTTCAAGTGCCATATATTAAATACAATTTCTACATAGAATCTATATACACCTGTATTTTTCTCCAGGTGTAATTTGAATGGCTCCTTGGACATAGCAGACATTGTTTAAGGATGAAGTGGATCATCAATGATTGTAAAGCACTCCAGGTTACTCCAGAGACTCCTACGTTATCACTGCGCCCTCCATTTACAAGGTGAAGATTTATTGGCACACTAATTACTGCATTCAGCTCTTGGATTTCATACTTTTAGGAAAACCAGAGCACTGTTTTCCAGCACTGTTTCTTTTAAGAATATCTATTCGGGGAGCCAGTGTTGTGGCATAGCAGGTTAAGCCTTCTCCTGTGACACTAGCATCCCATATGGGCGCTGGCTCAAGACCTGTCTACTCCACTTCCTAGCCAGCTCCCTGCTAATACACCTGGGAAACAGTAGAAGATGGCCCAAGGGCTTGGGCCCCAGTACCCACATGAGAGAACCATAGAGCCACAGCTGTTGTAACCATTTGGAGAGTGACTCAGTGGATGAAAGATCTCTCTCTCTCTCTCTCTCTCTATCTGTAACTCTGCCTTTCAAATAATTAAAAAATAAACGAAACAACAAAAAAAGACATTACTTACTCTATGGTCTAACTTTTTATTATTGGGTATAGCTATAGACCAAAAAACAGTAGATTCCCCTGAAAAGCACTTTATTTTAGGCTGACAGAGTAGTCTATTTAAACATAGTAAAGTTAAACAGTGATAACGATCAGCACCTCAGTTGTAGTGGATGCCTTTCAAGCATACCAAAGTCAAATGCAGCTTGTGGCTAGTATTTTGGGCAATGCAAATAGGAAGCAGTGAACATTGGTACAGAGAGTTCAGCTGGACAATCTGAGAGATCCTGCTGTCCCTACATGACATCCCAAGCAATGTGGAGATAAAACAGCTAAAATCATCCCTTTTGAAAATTTGACTCTTTGTCCAAAGATATTAAATGAGCCAGTCAAGGTCACATCACTTTAACAACTCAGTTTAAAGAAATCTGGCTGTGTGGGCAACTTTGTGAGTGTGTACATTCTTGTGACCCTTGCCAATCAAACCCATACCAGGGTCCAACCTCAGCCAACCATTAATCTGCTCTGTCAGGTTAGACTAGATTTCTATTTTCTGGAGTTCAAAGGAGTCATATATATTTAATGCACTTTCATACCTTGTTTAGATCCTGTACACCTGTTAAACTCATTTATTCTAATAGCTCTATATATAGATTTTTTAGGAATTTCCACATACACAATCATGCCATTCATAATTAGATATCTTTGAATCTTAATTTCTAATACGTAGGCCTTTTTCTTCATCAAAGCTTAATTATTTGACTAGAAACTCCAGGAAAACACTAGATGGAAGTTTTAAGAGTGAAATCTTGTCTTATTCGTGAATTTGTGCAGAAATATTTGCTCTTTCATTATTTAGCATGAAATTAGCTATAAGTTCTCTATTGATCTATCTCTGTCTCTCTGTAGCTCTGTGTGTGTGTGTGTGTGTGTCTATCTACCTATCAGATACAACCTTAGGCTATTGTGGAAGTTAGTTGAATAGTCTCTATAAGGCTCTTGTCTTCACACCTAAAGCAAGAGAATGAACTCAACAGAACAGGCAATTAGAGAGGAAAGATGAATTCAAAATATGGTGATCATGGACAAAATGCAATCCAGAAGCATGAGCTGGAATCTATGAGAAAAGACAGAACGTGCATAGGCAATTTTTTCTCAGTTTTGATATCTGTGTCTTATAGGAAAAGTTGGTGCCTCTCATGACATAGGTAAATACACCTCTGGCCCAGGAGTCACTGAATCTTGGGAGAGTTCAATGGAAAATAGAGCAGTTGCTGGTTTGGTTGCTGTCTCATTCTAAGGATGTGAAACCATAGAGAAACAAGCTGTGTGGCCTACAAAAGTCCCTGCTCCTACCTTCTAGTACAATTAAAAAATATTTCACCATTGATCCCAAAATCTCATGCATAACTATCTCATGAGGGCCCAAAGTAACCAGAACAGAGGGGAGAGAATTTGGACACACATTGGATCTAGTCATGGTGATGTATTACAAATCCATCACGTTTGCTTTCTGGATTTACTCATTTTATTACATACATATGTTGAATTTTGTCTGATGAATTTTCTCTATCTTTTGAGAAGATGATATGAATTTTCTCCTAGTTCTATTTATAAAGTAAAGTACATTCAAAGACTTTTGGATGTTAGACCAACCTTGGATTTCTAACATATACTACATTTAGTCATATATTGATGAATTTGTTTTATTAACACTCTATTAGGCCGGCGCCGCGACTCAACAGGCTAATCCTCCGCCTGCAGCGCTGGCACACCGGGTTCTAGTCCCGGTCGGGGCACCAGATTCTGTCCCGGTTGCCCCTCTTCCAGGCCAGCTCTCTGCTGTGGCCCGGGAGTGCAGTGGAGGATGACCCAAGTGATTGGGCCCTGTACCCCATGGGAGACCAGGATAAGCACCTGGCTCCTGGCTTCGGATCAGCGCAGTGCACTGGCCACAGCGTGCCAGCCGCAGCGGCCATTGGAGGGTGAACCAATGGTACAGGAAGACCTTTCTCTCTCTCTCTCTCTCTCTCACTGTCCACTCTGCCTGTCAAAAAACAAACAAAAACACAAACAAACAAAAACACTCTATTAGGGATTTTTGCCAATCTGTTCATGAGTTTTAGTTTTCTTTAATATCTATCAGGTTTTAGGTCAAAGGTAATTTTGGGCTTATAATATTAAATTGAAAATGTTTCTGCTTCTTACATTTTCTGAAAATGTTGGTATAAATTCGGTAGCCCTTCTTTCTTAAAAGTTTTGTAAAATTCCCTAGTAAATCCCTCTGGTCCAGAATTTTTCCATGTGGAGGTTTTTAATTAGAAGTTTGATGTTCTTAACTTGAAAGAAAAATTCAGGTGTTTTTTGAAGGGCCTTTATAGGGTAGCCCTCTGACAGGTCTTCTATTGTTTTATTTTCTTTTAAAGGAACATTAAACATTTTCAGCAGTAATCAATAAGTTTTTAATGCAGGATAGCAGAATATAAGGTAATCACAAAATATTCATTTATCTACTATATCCTAGTGATGAACATGAGAATACCAGGGTTAAAATACAATGTCATTAATAACCACTCCTAAATGAAATACCTAAATATACATCTAAAAAACATGTGTAATAGTCCTCAGATGCTGAAGCTACAAAATGCAGAAGAAAAACACAAAAAAAGATCTAAGAAAATGGAGAAATATACCAAGTCCCTGGGTTTGGAAGATCCAATATAGTAAAGATAAAACTCATTCCAAAATCAAACACAGATTTAATATAATACCTATCAAGGTCCCATCAAGACATTTTTTGTAGATACAAACAACATTATTCTAAAGTCTGTATGTAAATTCAGAAGAACTAGAACAGGAACAATTTTGAAAAGTTAAAACATAGCAGAAGGAATCGGTCTGTCCAAAGTCAAGAACTGTTACACAGCCACAGTAACAAAGATGGTGTGGTATTAGTGGTGGACACACAGATTTGTAGGATATGGTACAGAACCCAGAAACAGACCCACACAGATATCCCACTGACTCTTCACAATGATGCAAATGAAATGCAATAGAGGACAGATAGCCTTTCAAAGGGCACTAGAATAATTGGATATCCTCAGGCCAAAACACAGGAACATTGACACAAGTTCATATCTAAAACCAAAAATAATTTAAAACTGATTACACAGACTTCAAGTTCCATATAAAGTTTAGAGAGCAGTTAATTTCTCCATTTTCTTTCTGTGTCTCACACAAGTCTTTTTCTTTCATAAACAAAAGATGGTGTAAAATGTTGACCCCGGCTTGGCATGGAATTCTGTTAAGGTGAATAGTGTTGTTGGGATGAAGGAATGGATACAGGAAGCCTTTTAAAATGACTATTTTCCTTCACACCATGGCCATACATAAGAAACAAGACAAACCTTCATACTACTCCAAACCATAATTACCCTAAATAACTAACCACTGAATGGGTTTAATTAGGTTAAACAATATACTTGCCTTCTTGGAAGAATATTTCTTGACTTGTTAAACTTTTTGATTGAAAATCAATTACATATAGTGAATAGTGAAATTTAAATAAGCTTCAAGGGTATTCAATAAAATATTTAAGGTTATGCAATGAAATCTATTTTTATAAGGCTACCTTAGGACTGCTGTGTTCACTTCACTGATCAATGAGGGTATCACCACAAACACAAGACAGCTCACCTAAAAAACACTGAGAAGCAAAGAAATGTATCTAGGCAGTCAAGAAAGAACTGCCTAAATATGTCTAAATAATACCACTAAATTATGTATAAGATTGGCTGTCCCAAGGGCAATAAATTACATTATCGATATTTTCTGGTTAACCTCTGACTTTAAAGAGCGATAAAATACTGCCTGTTTATCGGTTGTGGATTATTAGTCAAATAGACCATGACCACAGTGTGACACCTCTGAGATTACCAGATGAGAATCAAGCAGGTCCTTCCATAGTATGCAAAGCAATCATTATCTCTTCTCTTTCTAGGTGCAGCTTTTTGGGTCACCTTGCTTTCCCTACCCGGAGTATGTATGTATGTATATATGTATTTTTTGGATTTAGAGCAATGAAGCAATAACTCTAACTCCCTACACAACCTCACTGGAGGTTTATTTACAATATACAACCCAGACAGACCAAGTAGAGCATTCTAAAAATGTTTCCTAGGTTGAAAAAAAAAAAAAAATCCGTACAGAGCAGCCTCCAAAGACCCTCACCTATCATGTGGCTAGTAAATCCCATCAGTATGTTTAAAGGGGTCAAAACTGCTGAATGTGTCCCCAAGGAGGATAAAACAGAGTTGGAGACACATTGATAACCCCTCCCCATGTACTAGAAATTGTTCTTCTATAAATATTGTAGCATTTGATTTTAGGGTTTTTATTTAGCATTTGGTAGCAAATGACAAAAAGACAAATTCATGACTTCTACACAAATATAAAAAGAATATATGATAAAGATTTACATAACTTACCAATTAGCAAATCAGCAAAATGCTTCATGGGCTCAAAGGAGAACTCAACCAATGCACCCATAAATAGGCAATTAGGAAAGTTCAAACGAATTTATAAGTAAATGCTCAACTAGGCAGCATGAACGGGATAGCAATAAGTTAACATTTCTAGGAATTCTGTTGATATTTCTAGGGAAAAATAATAAATTACAACACCATATATGTTCTGTAGACTACAGAGTTACAAACTAGCTCACAATAATGAATTAGAAAAGTGAGGAGTGTAAGCTAGACTGAAAATCCAGTAATCTTGTGTGTGGTGTGGGTGCATTTCAAGACATTTCACAACTTTTCCTGACAGTGGTGGGCATTTTTGTCAGGTACTTACTCAGAAATAGATTGGTTATATCAAAAGTATTTATGTGTTCAAGCTTAACAGATATTGACAGATATTTTCCTCAGGAGTTTTTTCTATTTATATACTCACAAACCATGTAGAATTCCTTCCATGCTCTTGAAAATAAGGGGTCCGGAGCATCAGTTCAGCTCTACAGAAAACGAATCTCCACTTTAGATACTCTCTTTTATGGTTCTCATGCATTCTACACTTTTAGACTACTGTTGGTGACATTAATAAAGAATATACCTGGTCGTCATTCTTTGTTGCAGGCAGAGAGCTTCCAGACATTTCCCATGTCTTCAGTGATAGGGGTTTCATTTTTATGCTATTGAGGTGATTCACATGCAATCCTCGATAACTCAAGATGGGGGTTGGCCCCCTTGAAAGATCAATCAATCTAGGACCAGCCTGACATCCAGGGAGAAGTGGGGGGCCTGGAAGTTGAGTTTGATGACACAGCCAGTGATATAATTAAACCCTGCCTTCATAATTATACCCCAACAGCATCTCTGCACTCATTGCTCAGTGGAGCCTTTTGGGCGATGAACGCATTGATGTTCTACGAGGCTGGCACATCCTCCCTCTCTCGAGGAACTACATGGAAGCTCTGTGCTCCCTCCCAGACCATCCTCTCTCTGTGCATCCTTTATAACAAAACTGCAGTCCTAACCACAGCACTTTTAGGGAGTCTCATAAGCCACTTTACAAATGATTGAACTTGAGGAGACCAGAGGAGGCTCTAAAGTGACAAGCAGTTGGTAGTCAGTAGATCAGAAACAGGTGCTCTGGGGAGATCACTTGCAGCTGGCATGGGCATAGGGGCAGTCCTGCATCCTGTGGACGAGTGAGCTCTTTGACCTCTTAAGCCTGACACTAACCTGGGTAGCTAAGGTTAAACCGAGCTGGAGTACATAGAGTTAGCTTCGTACCATCAAGGTTGAAGCAGAGCACGACTTTGCAAAGGAGAATTCTACTAATTTGCAATGCACTACACACAAATAGGAAGATATGAAGTCAAAATATAAGGAGGATAGACAGAAATTAACCATCCGGGTTTTCATGCAAAGACATCAACACGGCAAAAGCATTGGAGAGACCAAGGCCAGGTAGGGTGTACAGAAAAGTAAAGGGATGAAAACACTTAACTGAAAAGATGAAGTGATATTGAGCTTTGAAAACAAAAAGCAACCAAATTAGCAGCAAGTTTTACAGTACAAGGCAGAAGTCACTAAATTAATATTAGGATTAAATTCTGTTTACTATTCATCATGAATTATTATTCTAGACCATATTCAACTTTCATCATTTAACATAATAGAAATATTATTCACCAAAATTAATCTACACAAATATATTGGAAAAATAAATGCCAAAGAATAAATAAAAAATAAACATGTACACAGGAAATTAGGCAGTTGTAGAATTTAGCATTATTCATTTTTCTCCAAATCTATGTAAGAAATTGATGTTAAGATTCTTATTTCTAGTAATTAGAGTAATAGAATGTTATCTCATTTATTCACATTCTTTGTTACAAAGACATCTCTGAGATATTTTAGTTTTTAACTTAGTCTAAATTTTCTTTTTTAAAGATTTTTTTTTTAATTTGAAAGGCAGAGTTGCAAAGAGAGAAGCAAAGACAAAGAGAGATCTTCCATCTGCTGGTTCACTCCCCAGATTGCCGTGATGGTTAGGGCCTGGCCAAGGCCAGGAGCTTCTTTCTGTTCTCTCATGTGGGTGGCAGGGGCCCAAGTACTAGGGCCATCTTTTGCTGCTTTTCCAGGCCACTAGCAAGGAGCTGGATCGAAAGTGGAGAAGCCAGCACATACACCAGCACCTATAGTGGATGCCAGTATTGCAGGGGGAGTTCTACCTCTATGCCACAACTCCAGCCCTAGGCTACATTTTCCTCTATAAAGAATTCCTGCCTTTGTACTACCCATTTCATATCTACTCAATTCTGGTATTAAAAGCATTCATATTTCTTATTATAAAGTCCCTTAGAAACTCTCTGTTCTAGACAGATGTAAACAAACAGCAAACAAATCAATAAAGTTCAGAATAATGAAGAATTATTCTTTATAACAAAAACCCCAGACCTTTCTAAAGGCAGAAACACATAAATGAAGTAGAAGGAGGTTTAAAAAAAAAAAGCTGTAAAGTTAGTAGCAAAGTTTCAAATACACAAAACAGATTGTTAAGACATGGGATAGAGTCCCTATGTGTTGATTTTTTTTAGAAATTCAGAGCTCAAAGAATGCATCCTGCTACGTGAAAATCTCTCCTGCTCCTGCCAGACATGATCAGCATTCTCTGACTGATCATAAGCCAATGCCATACTCGCCAAGCAGTAAGGTCTATTCTTTGTTCCCACTGGGAAATCCTGTTATCAAATAAAACTTACTGCATTTCTAACCATAAAATGCTTAACACACCATACTTTCTTGTAAAACATAAACATATGGCTTAAAATGCCTGAAATTAAATAAGTATTTAACAAATACTTTGCTTTTCAAAGTACTCTTTATTCACAAATGCTTGTTTCCTTAGAACTGGGAGAGTGTGTTGCTGACTCTGAATATTTGGCATACACAACAATGCTTGGCACATGCCAAGAACATGAAACTTAATTGTTGAGCAAGTGAGTACACTGATCTGAGTGCCATGTTTCACATTTCTTAAGTTTATTTTACTTGAAATGCAGAGTTTTAGGGGGAGAGAGTGGAGGCAGAGGAGAGTGAGATCATTCACCCACTGGTTCACTCCCCAAATGTCCACAACAGCTGGGGCAGGGCCAGGCTGAAGCCAGGAGCCAGGAACTTCATCCAAGTCCTCCTTGTGGGTCCAAGGGCCCAAACTCTTGGGACATCTTCTACTGCCCTCGCAGGCACATTAGCAGGGACCTGGATCTGAAGTGGATGAGCTGGGAATTGAACCAGCAACCATACAGGATGCCAGCTTTACCCGTTATGCCACAACACCAACCCCCACATTTCACTCTTGAGTAAAGAATACATCCTATAAGCATGGGCCAGCAACAGTGGGCTTGGTGCTTGTCTTGACCCAACAATGACATCATTGCACATACCATAGAAATGGCATCTTCTGGAAGAATAATTTCTAGTTTCAAAGTAAGTCAAGGCAATTCACTTTTGAGTTTGTTGTTTGAATGATGGGCAACAGCCTCTCTTGTAGCATTAACAAAAGGAGAGTTCACAGAGCCGCAACTTCAAGTATGATTTGTATCTCATTATCTCACATACAAAGACAGGTATAGTCCATGAGTTTAAAGCATTTAACACATGAAGCTTAAACCCAATGGTAAAAATATTCAAATACTAATCTCTGACGCTTAGCCCAACAGGAAGAAAAAAACGTCTGTAGAAAATGATATCAAGCATTCACCAGCGAGTACTTACAAAGCAGTATTTTCTAATTTCAAAATGACACATTAGCCTTCATTGCATAAAATGATAGAATTTTATAAAAACATAATTAAAATTAAACTCAGTTCGACTTTGGGTACTTGGCTCCAATATTTGGTTTGAATTCTTGTTCACATGAAGAGTCAAGAAGCTCTGACCTTTGTGGGCATTTGGCAGAGCAATTAAAATGCCACTGGAGAGGTCCACAAACTTTGAGTGTCTGAGGTCAGGTGCCGGCTCCACTTCGAACTCCAGCTTCCTGCTAATGCACACCCTGGGAGGCAGCAGGTGATGGCCCTCCCACTTGGGTTCCTGCCACTCACATGGAAAACCTAGAATGAGTTCCAGGCATCTGGCCTTGGCTTGGTCCAGCCACCACTATTGAGGGCATCTGGTGGGGGTGTGGGGGGATGGTAAACCAGTTCAGGTTCATTTTTAAGCCAATATAGCATTTTTGAATAATTAATGTGAGTCCATCAGAGAAAATGCATTCTTTGAGAATTCCAGGCAACTATTAACAATTTGGATGTCAAACTCAGGAAAAAGGGCCTTCTATTTGTCAAAGCTAAAATAGCATCCTGCAAGGTTGAACAAGCAAGGAAGAATTTTTTTAAGGCTCCAGCAAAGGGTAGAAGGGTAGGCAGAACTCAGGCTGAGCTCAATTCTCCTGGGTGGGGACGGGGCGGGGTAGGGGAGAAGAGGGGAGAAATTGTTAGTGCTAGGGTGAGAGACAAGCATGGCAGTATCTGTGTTTGCTCATCAGCTCTACTCAAAGAAAAAGTAAACTTTCTCCTTTCTACATAACAGACAGTGTTGTCCCAACTTCTAGCCCCCAGGCATGTTAGGTGTCCACCTCCTCAAAGAAACTGGGAGCGAGGGGTCCTATCTACCTTGGTGTGTACACTCAAGATGAGTTTTAAACTGGCAAGAAGCTTTTTCAGACACTCACATTTCAAAAGGGGCTAAACTTGCTTATGATTATACATTATATAAAATATATCCTACATCCAAATGGAAGTCAGGGTTCTATTATCAGGAAGAAACAGAGTGCTGTTTGTCAAGATAGTTAAGTCTCCAAAATACACTGAGGCAAGCATACAGAGAAGGCAATGTGTTGGAGTTCTCCAGAAAACTAGAACCAGGAGATGCAGACATCTGCATGTGTATTTTCAGCTGTTCACCCAGGTGGATCTACAGCTCCAATAAATTTAGATAGATCTATGAGAGGAGATGAAGATAGAGAGATTTGAGTAATAAAACTGGCCCATGGAATCATGTGGGCTAGCGAATCTGAAATCTGCAAGGGAGCCCAGCAGGCTAGAAACATAGGGGAGAACCCTTGTTACAGCCTGAGTATGAAAGGGAGATGGACAGAACCCACCTCCAATCCTTCCTTAAGGGACTCAACCTGAAGATCTTCAACTGATTGCATAGAATCTACCCACCTCAATGGAAAGCAAACAGTAACTCAAGGTCACCAAAATAAATAAGGTCAAAGAATATCTTCAGAGCAACACGTTGCCTGGTGCTTGACCAAGTATCTGGATACCATGGCCTAGCCAAGTCAACACATAAAACCAACTCTCTTAGAGACCCAGGAACCCTCCCACCAGCTTTGTGGAATACCAACAGTATCTTAACTGGAAAGTGAGCCTCTCTGAGACACATTCCTGTACTAATTTATTGAATGCATCAGTTACTCAATGGGGAAAATCCAGAGAAATTGACATAGTTTAGGTCTTTATAAATTTTTGTACTTGCAAAGGAGCAGAAACAATCATCATTTTTCTTTTCTGGATAATGAAGCTTGCTTTGAAATATGTGAATATCAGAAGAGCACCCTGAGGCAGAGGAGATTTTGCTTTGAAAGAAAAAGATCCAATTTGGGAAGTGGGCACCGGTGCTTTCTGTGGCCATGTATGACCTTCTGATGATAACAGTGTATTATTTCTGTAACTGCAGGGGGCCCTGCACACAATCACAGAGGTAAAGAGATTTGCAATTTACATTTGCACAAGGCTATGAGACAAAGTGAGATGTGGAAATGGAGCTTCCCTTAGACTTATTCTACATAGAAAAACTATACCCCATGGTAAGAATTAAATGTGCTTAGCCTGAGAAAGGATAACTTTACATACTGTGTAGTGCTCAGTACTTTGAGAGAGTGGGAGATAGCAGAATAAAATAGAAAGATGCATTCAAGCACTAAATAGAGATGTTAAGAAAACTTGCAGCAGATGAAGTTATTATTCACCCGATGTGTTGCTATCGCTCAGATCACTGGATACACCTTAAGAATGCAAATTGCTCCTTTCTACATATTGGCATTTTATTTCTCTGTCCAGGGTACTGAAGATAATTTTGGCTGTCTACCCAGGGCCCTGATTTGTAACGTCCAAAGTCATTTTAATCTAGTCCCACAGTTTCCTCCTCTTCCTGGAAACCTTTTATGGTATATCATTCAGCTCTCAAGAATCTACCAGTGGACGGTAACCTCTAACACAGAGGAAATTAAATCCATCTAGCACATGGATTTATGGGAACAGATTTGCAAGCCATTTAATCATTTCTCAAATATCAACAACCTGCATAATGACACCAAACAAGGACTTTCATTGTCTGAGACCACATCCTACTTTGATTTCTCCTACTCTACTCCCTTTCTAGTTATTATTATTATTATTATGAATGTTTAATACAAAAGCTTATGTTAGGCAGAAAAAAATGGTCTTTCCTCAACCCCCAAAAGTTTGCAGTTGGGACAAATCCTTATAACCAAAGACAGGTTAACAAGAGAAAAAACAAGCAAGTGTATGAATATTATTAACGCACTCAGTGCACGTCACGAGCGAAAGGGAACCCACAGCGTCGCATAGAGCTCAAGCTTGCACTGCATCTTCAACAAAGAACACGGAACCTGAGGGAGCAGCACAAGGAGACTCGGGAAGGCAGACTTTGGCTTCCAGAGCTAGGAAGCTTAGGGAAGGCAAATAGAGGAGAAGCAGCCAACGGAGTTAGGCTTTGTTTGTGGAATCTTCTGGTGCCCTTTCTGAGCCTCCGGCAGACAAGAACATAGGTGGAGAGGGAGAAAGCAGAAAGAGACTGTTTGTTGTTTCTTAATGCCCTTTAGCCTAAAAATATTTACACCAAAGATGCATATTAGGGGGTGACATTTCTGATTTCTCCTAACCTCACAAATACTGCATTTTTCTTTTCCTCTGTGCATCTGCAATATTAAATATTTAGTTCTTTGAAAATGCCCTGTTTTCCCTATTTCCTAGATTTTATTACCTTATCAATAGTATGTCACTACATAGACTTAGTGGCAGCTCAGAAAACATAAACCACCATCTGAAAATAGACTGCAGTATTAAGATCAATTTTAGGGGCAAAAACTCCAGGGATATACTGGGTGTTGAATGCATATCTTATGCTGAAAATCAGGAAATTTTACATAAAGCCAGATTCCTAGCTTCTGTAATAATCAGAAGATCTGGCTCTCCTGGGCAGGAGGCAGATCTAAGCTTTCCCCGTCGACCCCTGCTCCAGCTGAAGAGGTCCCCACATTGCCTCTCATCTTAGTCCCAGCCTGTCTCGCTCACTGCAGGGCCTGCCATAGCCCTGTGAGGTTTGAGCGTGAGCTCAGGATTACAGCCACCCACGTTCCATATTCAACATGATCTTTCAATTAAAAAATATCTAATTTTGAAACAGTAATGTCACTCACTTCATCTACTGCTGCCGTAGCATGGTGCATCAATTTCCTGGGACTGTTCTATCAAATTTCCACATACAAACAAGAGAAATCCATTGCCTGATGGGTCTGGCGGCCACAAGTCCAATCTCAAGTGTTGGCAGCCCTGAGTTCCCTCTGAAGCCTGCAGGAGACCATCCTCCTGCTGTGACTGGAATGTGGCTCCTGAAGTGTCACCTGCCAGAATTCCTCTGTGAGTGATCTGGAGGTGGGGTGGAAGGCGTGGCTCCACTGTCCGCATTAGTGGGTTTTTCAGAACAGAGACCTGAGCCAGCACATTTGCTCTGCTTCACGAAATGAAGACCCCACCAGAGGTGATGCCGCTGAAAGATCCTCCTCCCATCCTGAGCAGATGCCAGAACCATGGCCTCCACAACCACGAAGCCAAGTAAGCTTCTACTCTTCCCAAAATACGCTGTCTTGGGCAGTTTGTATAGCAGCAGAAAACCAGACCAAGATACCTTCCTGGTCTCTTCCAGCTTCCGGCAGCTCCAGAAGTTACTGGGCTTGGGGCTGCATGAGTATCTGTCTTTGTTGTGACAGGGCCCTCTCCTACTTCCTGTGTCTCTCCCCTAGGTATCTTCTGTAACAGCACTCACCATTTCAGGTAGGGCCCTCCTAGATAACCCAGGAGGATCTCATCTCAGGATTCTTAATTACATCTCCAAGGTCCATTTGCCAAATAAGGCTCCATTTCCAGGGCTTAGGATGTGGACACATCTTCTCGAGAGAGCTACTTTCAACCCACTACAGAATTCACAGACTTTTAAATGGTTTTAAATGGTTCCCTCTCACTCGACCTTCAGAAAAATCCTTTGTCAAGAATCTTAAAATCATTGATTTATAAAATTCTCAAACACTAGCCAAATTCTGAGCCTCCATTATATAACCTTAACAATATTCCTAAGAGCCACTTACACATCGGCATCTGGAACATGCTTTTAAAAATGTTCAAAACAGCCATGTCAGCCTAACAAATAAAGGAGACAATTCAAATGTCAATCATCAGAAGATTGGAAAAATAAATACAGACAACACTGTTCAGGACTGAATATGATACAGTGTCGCCTAACAAGACAGAAAGCAAGGGTAAAGTAAGTCCAAATGGTAAGACACAAAAAAGACAAGATTGGTGATTTTATTTCCATGAACTTCAGAACAAACAAAAACGTAAATGTAGTATTATTTCTGCATCTGTAGTCAGATGATAAAACTGAAGCAAAGCAAGTCAGAGATAAACAGAGACCAATGAAGAGAGTGGACTGCAAAGTTATCAGGGCTGGGGCTGGCGCCACGGCTCACTTGGATAATCCTCTGCCTGTGGTGTCGGCATCCCATATGGGCGCTGGGTTCTAGTCGTGGTTGCTTCTCTTCCAGTCCAGCTCTCTGCTGTGGCCCAGGAAGACCGTGGAGGATGGCCCAAGTGCTTGGGCCCCTGCACCCACATGGGAGACCAGGAGGAAGCACCTGGCTCCTGGCTTCAGATCGGCGTAGCTCTGACCGTAGTGGCCATTTGTGGGATGAACCAACGAAAGGAAGACCTTTCTCTTTGTCTCTCTCTCTCTCTCTCTCACTGTCTAACTCTATCTGTCACATAAAAAAAAAAAGTTATCAGTGCTGTATAACTTTTTTTAAATTATTTCTTTGGTGCTTTACAAATAAATGAACCACATTCATATCCGTCTCTCTAGGTAGATATATATCTGGTATCTTCATAGGTATGCCTATGTACATGTTATCTGCACTATATGAACATAATTTATAAAGACACTGATTTTTGATGGCTGATTTATTCTGACCGTAGGCTAATCCTCTCCCATCAGGGTAGTTCTCTTTAGTCATTGCATATGTAACTCACGGATGGAACTGCTTTCACAGTAGACTTTGTCCAACTTAATCTTGTTGGGAATAAACACTTTAGACAATATTACATGACAGTACGTCTCCAACATCAATCTACTAGAGATCTTTCTTTCAAGTCTAATTCTGTAAAAGAAAAAATTTTCTCCTACAACAGCATTTGCTGAGAAGACAGTCAATGAAAACATTCTGCACTAAAATTATTCTAATCAGCTGGCATTGTTAAGAATCCCAAACTCTGAGCAACTCCCTGTGACACAGCAAGAATACATAAGAGGTCTTCAAAAAGTTCATGGAAAATGTGAATTATGAAAAAGCTATACATGGATTTCAAAAGGGGTTTGCATAAAAACAAGCTGTCTTTAATTCCGTTTGTCTGCTATCTTGCTGAACCTGGAGGGTCATCTCTAAAGTGGCAAACGCCTCGCTGTGTGGAAATGAAATCCCTGGGAACTGGGAATTCTTCACTGGGTCAAGCTGACGGCCGTGAGGGACTCCCCATGTGATTAGGGGGTTGGAAATGTCAGTCCTTCTCCCCAGAAGGGGGAAGCTAGTTGTGGAGTTGATCAGCAGTGTCCGGCATTTTAATCAATCAATCAAGGTTCCAGTTACATCCCAGAGTACCGGGGTACAGAGAGCTCACAGGTCGCTGAACCCATCCAGGGGCTGAGAAAGAGGCCCATATCCACTTCAACAGCACCCAAGAGCCTGCTCTCGGGCCACTTCCAAACCTCACCCTACAAACTCCTCTTCACTTGCTGTATTTGTAATATCTAAAACATCCACTGTCGGGGCTGGGATTGTGGTGTAGTGGGTAAAGCTGACACTTGCAACACCAGCAACCCATATGGGTGCTGGTTCTTGTCCCAGCTGCTCCACTTCCAATCTGGCTCCCTGCTAATGGCCTGAAAAAAGCAGTGGAAGATGGCCCATGTGTCTGGACTGCCACCATCCACATAGGAGACGTGGATGGAGCTCCTGGCTGCTGGCTTTGGCCTGGCTCAGCCCTGGCTGTTGCAGCCATCTGGAGAGTGAACCACAGATGGGAGATCAATTCACCTCTCTCTCTCTCTCTCCCTCTCTGTAAATCTGACTTTCAAATAAATAAATACCTATTTTTTAAGATTTATTTATTTTATTTCAAAGTTAAATTTACAGAGAGAAGAAGAGGCAGAGAGAGAGGTCTTCCATCTGATGGTTCACTCCCTAATTGGCCGCAATGGCCGGAGCTGCGCCAATCCAAAGCCAGGAGCCAGGAGCTTCTTCCAGTTCTCCCATGCAGGTGCAGGACCCCAAGGACTTCAGCTATCTTCTACTGCTTTCCCAGGCCACAGCAGAGAGCTAAATCAGAAGTGGAGCAGCTGGGACTAGAACCGGCGCTTATATGGGATGCTGGCACTACAGGTGGTGGCTTTACCCACTACGCCACAGCACTGGCCCCCAAAAATACATATTTTTAAAAAATGAAAATAAAATATTCACCATAATATTTTGGCAACAGTAAGCGAAGTTCCCTAAGCCATTCTATCAAAGGACAGAATCCATAAAGGGGATCTTGAGAAACCCCAATCTATAGTGGGTCAGCCTAAGATGCTAGCTATCCACACTTGAAATTGGCATCTGAAGTGGAGGGAAGTGTTGTGGGACCTGTGAGGAGACAGTGTCACCAACAGATTGAACCACAGGACTCCCAGCTATGTGTGAGAATTGGTCAGCATGGGAAAAAGTTCACAGAAGGGTTCTTTGTTGTTTATTGAGGAGAAAGCAGGTGAAATGAGTTTTGTTTTCCCTGCCACACACCCCAACCCCTATGTGCCAGGTTGGCAATGAACCTAACCTGTGACTAACACAGGACAAACGTGGCTTGCTGGAAGTCACCCAGAACAGACCTGCCGAGGAGTCCTCCCCACCCGGAGCGGTGGTCAGTCCTCAAGCAGAAAGCCCCCCAGAACACGCTGTCCCACTAAAGAAACTCATAACATCCCTCTCTTCTAAGTATTCAGTGAAACATGTCATACAAACTTGTTTCTTAACTAACAAATCAATAGAAAATAATTGTTGTGCTTTATACTTTATACTTTATACAGCAGGTCCCACCTGCTGCCCAGTATTTTTGAGATCTGTATTTATGACACTGATTTCATTCAGGCTTCACTTAGATCTAAAAATAAGCCTATGATGATGAAGCTACAGTTATTTTTATTTAAGATTTATTTTATTTATTTTAAAGACAGAGTTACACAGAGAGGTGGAGACAGAGAGAGAGGTCTTCCATCTGCTGGTTCACTCCCCAGAAGGCCGCAATGGCTGGAGCTGCGCCGATCCGAAGCCAGGAGCCAGGAGCTTCTTCCGGGTCTCCCACATGGGAGGACCAAGCACTTGAACTATCTTCCAGTGCTTTTCCAGGCAATAGCAGAGAGCTGGATCGTAAGTGGAGCAGCTGGGACAAGAACCGGCGCCCATATGGGATGCCAGCGCTTCAGGCCAGGGCTTTAACCTGCTGCACCACAGCGCCAGCCCCACTAAAGTTATTTTTACCAAATATTTTATTCAATGTTAACTATCATGATGATAAAATCATTGGTGTCTTCCCCCTCTCCACACACAATTTCTGAGGATAATCGTCCCATCCTTGATATTTTTATGTCATGACAGTATTGGAAGCTCCAACTGTCCCCCTTTATCTCACTTTTACTTTTTGTGCTCATAACTATGTTGTTTGAGCTTTGCAAAAACTTCTTTATGAAACCTTCATTTCATCCTAACATGTAGAACACCATCACGAACATCCAACGGACTCTGAGTGCATCCAACAACACAAATAGAACTTGGGGAGTGCTTTCCTTTTCCATCTCCCCATCCTCAAAAAGAAAAGAAGCTGGAGCCGTCTATTGATCATTCGACTGTGGGTTCAGTTGAGGCTGTGGGAGACCGTAAATCAAACATTTAAGTCAAGTTTTCCTAACAACCTGGTAATCCATTCTCAATCCAAGCTGGTTGAACACTGCGACCACCACTGTTTCCATTTCATTGAATGCCCATAAAAATGAATTCACTTGAATCCAATAGCCTCAGGCTTACAATATTTACAATGTAATTTTGCTGGATTGTAAGTCTGATCTCTTCGCTTTTTAGAATTCACTTTTTTATTAGAGAACATTTACACAGGCGTAAAGTAAAGAAAGTTGGTCAGAATTTCATCACAACTTAAATTATTCTCAAATTTCTTGCCAACTCGTGTTCACATGGAAATTTTTTTGCAGTTATCAATACTTTTAAGTGGTTAATAAGCATTTTTACCATTACTGTGTATTTTACGATGATAGTGGATATATAAAATTACACCGACTTGATTAAGCAGAGTTTCCTTAGCTGTCTTTTATCACAGAAAATTTAAGCTGACTCTACTTAGATGATCAAAACTAACCTGATATTTGGCATACAAATGGATCTTTGTCCACTGTTATTTAATTTTAAATAGTTTAACTTCATAGGATAGCATTGCTGCTGCTATATGCTTTCCTAATAACTTCTTTCGGGATTTTCAGAGACATAAATACTACGTGTGTGTAAATGTGCATCTGCATATTTCTAAGTGATGTAAGTATAGCTTATAGCCATCATATCCCTTCTTCACAAGTAAATTCTGTATCTATTGCTTAAGAATTTGGATTTTTTTCTCTTCTGCAATCACAGTGTATTTATCAAAACCAAGATACTTAAACATTGCTGCAGATACTATTTTTTCCACAGCGCATATCAGGTTTTATCAATATCCTAATAATGTCATTCATAATTTTTTTCCCTTGCCCACAACTCAATTCAGAATCACATTTAATTGCCATGTACCTTGATTCTACTGTAGTGTGAAATAATTTTCAGCCCCCCCCCTTTTATTTGTTTCTCATGACTTAAGATCTTTTAGGGAGCACAAGACAGTAATTCTTGTTTTTAGAACGCCATCCAGTGTATATTTGCCTCACATTGCCTTGTGCTTAGGTCCAGGTCATGCATGTTCAGCTGACAGATGCTGGTTAGACTAGGTAGACCAGATGCTGGATCTTTCTGTGGTGTGACTTTAAAAGATGTGGAATGCCAGTTTGTCCCTTTTTTGAAATATTTAGTTGATCACTTCATCAGGTATTGTCTACATTTCCTCTCTACCACTACTATGTTTTCTTTTGTAATGAATACATACTTTGAAAGAGATCCTTTAAAATTATGTAAATATTCTAGTCCTCATTAAAATTTTAGCCACTATTTTTAGCATCTATTAATGATCCTTGCCTGAATCAATCATTACCATGATGGCTGCAGGAAGGCGATCTTATGAGAAATCATTAGCTGTAAATTTACTAGTATTTCACCAGAGCGAGACTTTTTATGTTGGTTTATACACGTTTACTCACGTTCTTACAGGACTTTAAGAAAAGTAATTTGAATCTTTACAGAAACAGCGAAACTGTGGCATTTGAGCCATGACCCAGTCCCTTGCCTTTCCCCTAGCTCAGGATGACAGAAGCTCTTTTCCTCTGCTTTTCTAATATTAACCTGTTTATATCACTACCCACTCATTCCTCTTCTTTATTGAGTTGACAAGTTGTTACTATCATTCTTTGCAGTTTATACTGTCCCACATTGTGTCAGAGGGATCTCATCAAAGTTGACTTCTGATATGTTCTCATAGTATTTTTTATAAAGATTTATTTATTTATTTGAAAGGCAAAGTTAGAGAGAGAGAGACAGAGGCAGAGTTAGAGAGAGAGACAGAGGCAGAGAGAGAGAGAGGTCTTCCATCTCTGGTTCACTTCCCTGATGGCCGCCAGGGCCTGAGCTGGGCCAATCTGAAGCTAGGAGCCAGAGCTTCTTCCAGGTCTCCCATGCAGGTGCAGGGCCCCTGGGTGCTTTCCTAGGCCATAGCAGAGAGCTGGATTGGAAGTGGAGCGGCTGGGACTCCAACTGGCTCCCACATGGGATGCAGACACTGCAGGCAGCGGCTTCACCTGCTATGCCACAGTGCAGGCTGCATCACAGTATTTTAAATACTGTTTCATTTTTTGGAACAAGATGTCCCAGACCTATCTTGTACTTTCTTATACCAACACTGAAGTCAGTCGTTGCTCTAGAAATACATGATTACTTTAGTGGGGCATTTGTACACAGAAATCAAGATCTGGGGGGCCAACGTTGTGGTGCAGCAGGTTTAGCTGCCACCTGTGTTGCCTGCATTGCATATGAGCACCAGTTTGAGTTCCAGCTGCTCCGCTTTTGATCCAGCTCCCTGCTAGTGTGCTAGGAAAGCAAAGGAAGATGGATAAATTGCGTGGGCCCCTGACACCTCAGTGGGAGACCTAGATGGAGATCCAGGCTCTTGGCTTCACCCTGGTCCAGCCCTGGCCATTTGCAGCCATTTGGGGAGTGAGGCAATGAATGGATGATCTCTCTCTCTCTCTCTCTCTCTCTCTCTCTCTCTCTACTGCTCTGCCTTTCAAGCAAATAAATAAATTTTAAAATAAAAAGGAAACTAAGGTGTGAGTACTGGATGTGCTCATCACAGAATGGTAAGGCTTTTAGATTCTATCACTGGAATCCAAGAACTATAAGTATTTTCACAAGGATCAACTATATTAGCTCTACCACCTTTTTACTAAAAATCATGGAACCATACTAATTACTCCAATTTTAACTCAACATGGCAAGGTATACTACTACAGTCTTGTAATCTATTAAGAATTACCCTAGAGGGGCCAGAGCCATGGCTCACTAGGTTAATTCTCTGCCTGCGGCACCGGCATCCCATATGGGCACCGGGTTCTAGTCAAGGTTGCTCCTCTTCCAGTCCAGCTCTCTGCTGTGGCCTGGGAGGGCAGTGGAGGATGGCCCAAGTGCTTGGGCCCTGCATGGGAGACCAGGAAGAAGCATCTGGCTTCTGGCTTCGGATCAGTGTAGCTCAAACCCTAGCGGCCATTTGGGGAGTGAACCAACGGAAGGAAGAACTTCCTCTCTCTCTCTCTCTCTCTCTCTCTCACTGTCTAACTCTACCTGTAAAAAAAAAAAAAAGAATTATCCTGGACTGTCTATGTATTATTTCTCTGTTACAATTAATTACTTAACATGCAAAATAAATACACTCCTAGAAAACAACAGTTTCAAACACCCAGGTCATCTCGCTGGCTGACATTCTGCATTTACTAAGTTTCTTGACAAACTATTGCAATGTTTAGATCCATTGCTGAGTATGTTTATATTTCTTTAATACAACAGCATTTAAAACGCACACTGAAGAATTCTTTGTATGTTTAAAGTGTAATCAGATGGAGCTATATGTTTTACTAGAAACTGGATCATAGATTAGTAACAAAAAATTTACAGAACAAATATTACTTCATTATGAATAACAAAACACAGAGAGTGGAATCTACCTCAGGAATGGCAGGGCCTGGCATATTCTCTGTACAAAAACTAATTTAACTGCAAGAAATGAATGCAAATTCCCACAGCGTCCCTGAAAATGTCCTAAGGGCATACAGCAAATGGAGAAATTTTTATTCAAGAAAATCCACTAAACTCGCATAACCTTGTCATGAGCCACTCCCTCTCCCATTCCCCACCTCTGTGTGACCCAGAGCTCTGCTGTAAGTTGTGCGGCTAAAAATATAGGATTTCTTCTTCCCCATGCTCAAGGGCTAAGACGAAAGTCCACTGCTCAATTCCTTTATCTCCTTGTTGTGGAAGTTCTGTTCCTAGAATACCTGGCTCAGAGGACAGGCTGCCCTCACTGGCACAGGTGGGGAGCTGCATCTCAAGCTATCAGGACAAGAATGCCTGGCAGTAGCTGCCCTGGCCCCTGCTTATTTTAATGGTTCAAGTTTCACACGGAAGGAGAAACCAAGAAGATTGGCGCCATCAGCCAGCCAACACTGCTTTCAGAGCAAGGTGTCACACCAGACACTTCGCCGTGCAAGGAGGTTTCCTGCATTTGTTCACAGAGGAGGGGCTCGCAGTTCTGCAAGACAGAGTGGATGTGGGAAAGCCAAGGCCTGAAGAGATTACCAAAGCGATGGCCATTCTGGTGGTGAGTGATTAAGGGAGAGTGCACAGATCCATGACAACTGTAGTAACACACAAAACGACACAGCACCTGACAGATCAATAGATGGACCCAAGGAAGCAGACTGCCAGTAGGAGCCACCCTGGAGCCACCATCAACAGGGGAGAGGCTGTGTGTATGTGCTGGGCTGCAGCCGCTCAGGAGCGATCAGAACACAAGCTGAAGCTGACCTACAAACTCTCAACCAATCACAAGCAGATCTATCAACAGAGAGCACAAGTATCAGAGCCACTTGGGGATGAAGCACACACTTGGACCCCAACAGTGGCTGAACAGTAAACAACTCGGACCCAGAGGCAACTCCAGGAAAGCTGGGCATAAAAATAAAAATCAGAACTCCTGCTAGTCCGGAATACTGTGTGCATGCCCTTTGCAAGCTCCAAGTCCCTGGATCAACATGGAGCAAAAACATAGAATTTTTTTTTAACTGAAATGACAGTCTCCCAACCATCAACACACCAGACAGTGATAGCTAAATCCTAGCTGGCCAAGAGGGCTTCCACACAACTTTTGGCCAACATGTGGCGTATGCTGACTCAGATATAATGTGTTGGCAGCATCTGACAAAACCAATGCTTTAGAGAATAAAGTATGACATTTTTCCTAAAAATATAAGCAAAGACATCAGAAGTTGTGAATCAACTACAGTAAACATCAGAGTTGGTGATGGTAAGTCATTAAACAAACATATAAAAATCAAGCAAACAATAAAAAAAAAAATCAGTTACCCCTGGAGAAATGGGTAGCCAAGATTCAGAATTACTAAAATTTCCTATCTCAAATGTCTGTATCTAGGGACTGGCATTAGCGCAGTTAAGACAACACTGGGGATGCCCACATCCCATGTCAGAGTGCCGGGGTTGGAGTCACAGCCTCACTTCTGACCGTGCTTTCTGCTAATGTGCATCCTACGAGGCAGCCAGTGGTGGCCAAGTAGTTGTGCTTCTGTCACCCATGTGGGAGCCCCAGACTGGGTTCCTAGCTTCCAGTTTCATCCTGGCCCAGATCTGGCCACTGGGGGCATTTGGGGAGGGAACCAGCTGATGAGAGACATCACAGTCTCTGCCTTTCAAATAAAATAAATACAAACATAAATAAAATGTAAGATGCCATATTTTGAATAATCATAGGACATATAAAAAAGAAAAGTATGGCCAATAAATAGGAAAAAATAATTAAGAGAAAATGTCTCTGAGAAGGAACTGACACTAGACAGAATAAACAGATTTTAAAGGAGCTATCATTACTATCTTAAAAGAACATGAATAAATCATGTTTAAAAAATTAAAGGAAAATGTGGTGACAATTTTTCATGAAAAAGTAAATAAAAATAAAAGATAGGAGTAATAAAAAAGAAATCAATGGAAATTCTGCAGTCCAAATGTCTAACAACTGAAATTTCAAACTCAGCAAAAGAGCCCAACAAAGTATATATGTGGCAGAAGAAAGAACTGGTGAACCTAAAGCAGCAGCAATACAGATAATGCGGCCAGAAGAATAGAGAGAAGAAATTAATAAGGAAAATTGGACAGTGTCATTAAGTACACCCATATAAGCACACTGGCAGTACCAGGAGAACAGATAAAGTGTTGAAAAAATATTTAAAGAAATAATGGCCAACATCTGTCCAAATATGATGAGCCACATAAATCTACATATCTGAGATACTGAGCAAATTCCAAGTAGGCTAAACACAAAATTATTCACACCTACACATATAATAATCAAACTGTTGAAACCAAAGATAAATATTAAATCTTGAAAGTAGTAAGAGACAAACATCTCTTAATATACAAGAGGGTCACAAAACTGGCCTTGGATTTCTCATTGGAAAGAATGGAAACCAGAAAGCAGAGTTACGACACATTAAAAATGTTGAAAGGAAAGAAAAGCTATCATCCAAGAATCGGAAATATAGCAAAACTATTTTTCAAAGGAAGAATAGATGATGTCTTTCACAGTCAACCAAAAGCTAAGAGGATCTATTAATTGACCTAGCATACAAAATAATATATTTTATGTGTACATTTAAAAATATAGTAAATTTCAAAAGTCTTATCACGTAAAAAAGATAGGTTAGGTGAGGTGCTAGACATGTTAATAACCTTTATTTAATCAGTCAACACTACAAACAATTCTTAAGGGCAAAGAAAGTGGCAATAGAGTTGAGACGGAATCTACACAAAAGTCAGAGTACTAGTAAAAGTACCTACGAGTAAGTGCAAACAAAAGCATAATCAACTGATTTGGGCCTTAATTACATTCTCAAAATTCCTGAAACTTGACTGTATTAATCAGCTGCAATCAAACCGCACGTCCTACCCACAATCCAGGGGTGGAAATAGCATAGCTCAGGGACCTTGGGTGCATAAGCTATTGGGTGTCAAAGGTCCGACTTCCATACAGAACACAACAAAAACATGGAGCGTTCCTTCAGATGTACTATTGCTCCTGAGTTTTCTTGTGATGAACTTATAGACAGAAGTGATAAAATACTTCACCCAGGATACTAAAGGAAATTGCAATATCTAATACAAGTAGCCCTTAGGCTTAGGATGCCTAAAAACACTTGTTTAAATATGGATTTTGTTATTAAGATGATGCAAAAGTCTCTAAGAACGAGCATCTCCTGCGTGGAAAATTCTGGGAAACTACTTTGAGAAATCAATTTGTTGCCAGAAGGGATCACACAAGTTTGGAAGGAAAATTAACACAATTGTTTACAACAATAAACAAAGCAAGATGCTTGTTTAGGAGTAAGGAAACCTAATAAATTTAGCATGCAATAATTGTTTTATGTGTTTTTAGAACTCTATTTCATCAAAGAACCCATGTTAAAATGATTTGCTATAGATGGGGCAGTGATAGTTTGGAGTCTAAGATACAGTACTTATCTAAAAAGCATGCTCTTAGGAAAGCAATTTGTGCAGGGATGCATTTGATTGAGCTAGAACACACACACACACACACACACATACACATTGAACCTAAAAATATTCAACAGCTGCCTTTCCAGCCCTTTGGAAGTTGGAACAATGGGTAAAAGCCATGTCCTTCATTAGACCCTTGTTGCATGGGCACCAACTGCCCCTTGTTGAACAACAGCTTCCTCAGCTTTGTCGTCTATCCTTTGATAATAAAAATCAGTCACATCCTGCCCTATATATTCCCTGTGCCCTTTTACCTCTCAGATTATTCCAGGCCATAGTTTCACCAAATATTTTTATCACAGAATAAGATGAATTGCTATCGTTACAGCCCTCAATATCAGTTTACTTCCAGTTGGCCAATTAACAGTTATATAATGCTACCTATATTTGTTTTCATTACAGTAGCCCCTCTGTCCAGGAATCATTATTTGTAACAATCAGAATAGCCAGGTGTGGTAATAAATAACCCAAATCTCAGTGGCTTAGGACATCAGGATTATATTTTTCCCTATCACAGGCAGCAGGTGGCTCGGCACTACACAGCCACCCAGGGAGACAACTGATGGGGTAGCCATCATTTCAAATATTAACAGAAGGAAAAAAGCTCTCTCCGGGGTCTCAAACTAACAATTAAATGCTCTGACCAAAGAGACACAAGTCACTTCTGCTTACAGATCATCATGAGTCCCACAACCTCAGGAAACCCCAAGAGTACCAGGAAATGCCATCTTTTCAAACTGTGCCCCGAAGGCGAAGAGTCAGAAATAGTTTTTGGACAGTATTAATGATGATCACAGAAAGCCATCAGGATTGTAGGAATGAAGATGAAGTCAGGAAACTTTTTTTTTTTTTAAATGCAAGCAAAGAGTATCAGGCAAAAATACGCACAGATGCACACAGCATGAGAAAAATGTTCCACTAAATATGCTGACATTGGAGTGAAACCTAAGTGGCACAAGGCAGTGGAACAAATGTATTTCAACTTCAATTTAAACATACTATTCCTCCTGGCCCCTCTGCTGGACAAATCACAAAGTAATAATACCTTAAATCATTTAGCGAAATTCTCTTTCAAGTATCAAAATTAATCATAACATTTTTCTGGCATTTAACGGAAATGCTTGCTACCTCGTTTGCAACATCGGCCATGCAGAGAATTAGGGAATAATATAGTTAAAAGAACTTTAAAGTCATTTAGCAATAAAACCCTATACATGATTGCTTTCATTAACTTAGCCTCAGATGGCATAAGGTAAAAAACTAACAGAGTTGTAAGTCACTACCAGGTATTAGTGTTACGGTTAAAATCAGGCAGGCAAGCATCAATGTCAATTATTTTGGTAATAGGTATGTACTCTTTCCTCTGATAGACAAAGTCAACAGCAATGGTTAATTGAAAAATATAATTTTAATAATCTGAAATGCTTCCATTCACAACAGCCAAATAAAAATTGCTGTGAAGTAACTAAATGTGAATTCTAAAATATTACCTTTTAAAATATTACCTTTTAATGGAGGACATTATTAATGCAGAGATAGCCAAAGAGATGAAATAGAACAATGCTAAACTCGCACACATTCTCAGGTGTGTGTGGAGACCTGGCCTGAAACCAAAGAGATATTACAAGTCACTGAGAAATGATGGCTTTGTATTAAATGCTAATGGAAAAATTGGGCAACCATACAAAAATATATCCTGTCCTCATATTACATACCAAAGGCAAGCCCAAATACACTAAACACCTCAATGAGTAAAGCTAATATAAAATGTCCGGAGAATATATAGGTAATTATCCCGAAGATATCAGGGTAAAGAAGATGTTCTTAAACAAAGCCACATGATCATAAATGAAATACTGCTACATTTATACAATAAAATAAATCATCAACAGATTCAAAACACAAGAAACAGACAAGAGGTTATCTTTATAGCTTATTTGGGCAGCCCGTATAAAGAAATCCCTAAGAATCAATAACATACAAAATATGTATGAGCAATTCACCTGCAAAGCAATAAACACAAAGAAAATGTTCAACCTCACTGGTAATCAGGAAAAATGCAGATTAGCCACTATTTCAGTCTGACACAGGAGAAACAGTAGTATATTTTGAGGAAATTGATCTCAAGAAAAAATCAACAGATTGTGTTGTTAATGGCTAATATGACAAGAGAGATAAATACATATTCTGCTTTGATATTATTTGTAGGCTCCTTTTTGGCTTCCTTCACTACATCAATTTTTACTATAAATAGTTCAGGGACAGACAGCTAAGGGGATGTAATCAAAGCATACCAGAGAGCAATGTGTGCAGCCGCCTTAACAGGAGCATAGAGGCTTGTAGTATCATTGAGCTGACAGCCCTGCAGAAAACACACACCCACACGAGAAATGTAGCCTCAAGGAAAGACACTCCAGCATATAACTTAGCAGGGTGCTAATTAGATGAACAACAACAACGAGCATTCCAAGAAGACACTTGTGGAGATTTTTTAAGCGCTGAATGCATAAGATAAAATGTTAAAAGATTCCCAATCGAAGCCAAGATGTTTGGTTCCACATTCCAACACAACCAAGGACCCTCCCCAAAGTAGGAGCACAACACAGTCATTTACTATTTGCCGTCATTCCTATGTGGATTGATCAGGCTCAGCTAAAATGTTTTTGCCTGTGGTCTTTTATGCCTGACACTTGCCATCAGATGGTGGCTGGAGCTTGAAACTCCCGATCAAGCACCCCAGCTATAGCTACAACAGCTGAGGATGGATTAGTAATCTCAAACACTCCCCCCCAGCCCAGCAGGCTTTCCACAAGGCAGTTCTTCAAAGCACATGGGTCTCAGGGTTATTGGGACTTTTGCTTGACTTGTATTCCTCTGCCCTCAGAGCAAGAGTGTGGTAAGTCTGCCAGCTTCTTGTCTTCCACACCCCAGCACTGCGCTTTACCAGTCCAGTGAATCGTTAAGAGCAGCCCAGATTCAAGAGGTCAGAGGGCACATTAGACATGGATTCTTTATGAGAGAAGCAGGGGGCCGGCGCTGCGGCTTACTTAGCTAATCCTCTGCCTGCGGTGCCGGCACCCCAAGTTCTAGACCCAGTTGGGGCGCTGGTTCTGTTCCGGTTGCTCCTCTTCCAGTCCTGCTCTCCGCTATGGCCTGGGAAGGCAGTGGAGGATGGCCCAAGTGCTTGGGCCCTGCGCCCACATGGGAGACCAGGAGGAAGCACCTGGCTCCTGGCTTTGGATCTGCGCCGTGTGCCCACTGCAGCAGCCATTTGGGGGGTGAACCAACAGAAGGAATACCTCTGTCTCTAACTCTGTCTGTAAAAAAAAAAAAAAAAAAAAAAAAAAAAAAAAAAAAGAGAGAGAGACACGCAGGGAGTGGGTGCGCAGGAGAAATGGCAGGTGGCTGTCTGCAGAAAAGAGCTGCCACACTCGGTGACTTCCACATGTCTTTACTCCCCACAGTGTGTTGCCCAAGTAATTTTGGAAGGTCATGCCTTCAAGTATCAACACCATGTAAGGGTACATCAGAATGCTTACAGTAAGGTAAGTCTCTTTTGGGGGTACAAAATATTCTGAACTCCATGCACACAAGGAACCTCCAAAAAGTTTTGTAAAAATATATATTATGAAAAGCTATGCATGGATTTCAATTTGTTTCGCACCCAAATTATCTTTTAATCCCATTTGCCACAAATCTAATGAAGTAGTCTTGTATACACATGAATCACTATTTCAAGCTTTATCCCGAGGCATGCTGCAGATGGAGTAAAGGACCAAGAGAAGTCCCTATGAGTGTGTCCGTGACAAAGAGGCTGTTAGGTATCTGTTCCTAAAGTAACTCAACCTATGGCAAACCCTGCCACCTGGCCCTGCCAACAGACTGCTACAATCACTGAGTGCCAGTCAAACCACATAGGTGGCCTCCAATTACTTCCATGGAATCAAATTGATTATGTGATCTCCTAAAAACAATAATACCCAAAGAAATATCATCCTTGCTGTTTTTCCCAATCACACAGACTTTTCTTTCCTTCATCAGATAAAGTATCTATTCACTTCACCAAAAGGCAATTAAAGTTATTTCATTCTAATACCTAACATTATCATTTCTCTTTCTCACATGGCCATCCAACTGTATAGCTAAGACTCCCAGCTAATCTTACATGGTGTTAGCTCTCATCAGTAATTAACTTTAGCTGATTTCCTGGGTTATACTACGATGAGATTTCCTCAATCTTCTCCACAAAAATCCCCAGAAATTCTTGCTCAAAATCTTTATCAGAATTTACTTTATTTAGATCAAAATCATCTTATCATTTATTGGTTACTGGATATATCTACTTTTGAAAACTATTTCTTACATCCTATTAAGAAAGTGCCCAGTCCTATGAGAAAGTATTTATGGCTTGAATTCACCAGTCGTTTTTAACTCTGAGAATCTTTTTTTTTTCTGTTGCAAAATTATACTAAAAAGGTTAGTCACACAATTTAGCTTTTATACATCCCTATCTTCCAACTGTTACTTCTGCATGAGCTCCAAATATTTACTATTACTTATGTTCTGTTTATCAAGGGCCTCTTTTCTACATTATAAAAGACTAGGTCCAACTTCTTCCCTGATACTGGTTGATCACTAGCTCTATCTTCCAGTCCTTGCCTCTGTTGTCGAAACCTCTGCACCTCAAAGACTAAAATAATATGATAAGTGTCAACATGTGGTAGAATACTTGGATCTCTGCTCTATTCCTGCATGAAGAAAATTCAGATGACCACATCAATCTATGTGTCTATACAACCCAAAACTACTCCTCAATGCAAGCTAATGAACAAAAAGGAAAAAAAAATCTTATTTCTCCTTCACCTGTATTTTCTTAAAAATTATTTTGTCACCAGTGGCTGCTGGTTTGCCTCAGTTCCTTTTCTCTGACCTGAGTAGTGAGTGAGAGACCAAAGCTCAGAGAGACCCAAGCAGGGATAGGAAACCCAAAGTTTATTGAAATGTAACCAGGGGAGAGGTAAGTCAGTGGAGAGAATATGTGCCAGCTCTGTTCCTATTTGGGGTTTTTACCCCTAGTGGAGGTGCAACAACTGGTCATGTGGCCGTGATGCTCATGAGGGACGCTTGTGATTGACATCCAGCAGTTGCATACCTTCGGACTCTCTGCATGTGGCTACAGACTAGACTTTCCTGGTTGCTGGGCTCCCATGTCATCAGGATACTGCACCCACAAGGTGAACCACAAAGGGAGCACTCTTGGGTGGGTCCTGGCAGACACAGGGCTCCGTGTCTTTTAGGGGTGAGAGTGTTACGTCCCTTCCCTAGTCACTCATGCCCAAATACCTGAACATCTGAACACTTTTTCTCTAATTTTGTTTCCCAAAAAGGCCCTATGAATAAGCATTCCTGTGCACAGTGGACTAGAGATCTCATTTGATGGCAGATTTTTAAAGGGAGAATATCATAATGTATCCAAGATTAATTGTAAAGGAAATAGATCTGAGGACTATAGCTCTCGGTCATCTGGATTACAAACACCCAAATGTGTCCAGTTTTTAAAATGCTACATGGGTATTATCTGTGATGAACAGAAATCATTAGTCCAAGGTAGTTAAATTTACTAAGTATTGCCTTTTTAAATTTTTACTCTATATGGTGGAAGAAATCTGTCTTCATTTTAATAAAATATAGGGAAAAGCAGTATTTAAGTATTAAGGTTTTTGCACTGTTGGTTTCACAAGTGTCTTTCAATCCATGAACTTGAAGAAATGTATCTTACCATACTGCTCCCACACGTGACTGTTTAGAGCACTAAAAGAAGTGTAATCTCTGCGGATTGATCCAAATACAATCGTTTGGCCTATCCATGCCATTTCAGAGAAACAACATACATACAAGTGGACTCACACGTAGACTATCTTGAAAAACACAGTTCTGCAACACAACAGAAGAAAAGCGATTTACCTTTGCCTCACAGCACTTACCAGTGGGGCTTTGGAGCCAGTATTGTGGCGCCAGTGGGCTAAGCAATGCTGCATCCCTTATTGGCAACTGTTCACATCCCGGCTGCTCTACTTCCGATCCAGCTCCCTGCTAATGCGCCTGCAAAAGCGGAAGATGACCCCAGTGCTTTGGCCCCTGTACCCACATGGGAGACCTGGGTAAAGATCCTGGCTCCTGGCTTCAGCCTGGTCCCAACCCCAGCTGTTGCAGCCATATGGGGAGTGAACATGTGGAAGGAAGATCTCTCTCTCTCTGTCTCTCTCTGTAATCTGACTTGCAAATTAAAATAAATCTCAAAATAAGTGGGGTTTTGGGTTTGTTTTTGTTTTTGTTTCACAAGAAAGTGCAGCAGCTTTACTTTGTCAAATCTGCATTTAGGGACTATCTTGTTCTCAAGAGTGATGGAAGTTGTCATAGAAACAACCATAATTACAGGAGATACATTTGTCGAGGTGGAAAATATTTCTCTTAAAACTCAATCCACTTTTTCTCGATGCAGAGGAAGTCAGCCGCTCCGAGGAGTGAGCGTTCTATTTCAGGAACATGCAGGCAGCAGTGACCTTCGCAGCCTTCCACTTCAGGAGCCTTTTTTTTTTTTTTTTTTTTTCTTCCAAGCAAGCAGCACAAAGCTTAATTTAAATCAGCATCCTGCATCCTAAACTTGTTTCTGAAGGCTGGGACATCTCCTCACAAGATTCTGAATCACTTGGGACAAATGTCAGAATGAGATGTTTTAAATTATGTGACAGAGAAGAAAAGCTATTGTTTGTGTTTAGGCGGGGAGGGGGTCTTGTGTGATATTTCCCAAGGCAAGTAATTATCTCCAATAATAGGTATCCTTGGTGTTCTCAGAGTTAACAGAAAAAAAATCGCAGGAGCAGAAGCAGAAGAGACATTTGTAAATACCTCATTTATTTTTCTCTGCCTGAAATTTTACATGTTATTTCTATAACAAAATTATCCCTTTTTCTCCCCTGCTAGTTCTTTATTCTCCTAATCTCTTCAAAATCCTCACTCTATAAATTTGCCCCCATGATCACTTCATAAATATGCTAATAGCTGTGCCCAATGTTTTAAGTATATAAATACAAATGTGTTTTAGTTAAAATATACTGATAATGAATTAATAAACAGTAATACACACATGTGCTATAATGTATATATATTGTTTACAAAAAATAAATTTATCTTTATATCTTAAATGTACATATATATATTTTAAATTGTGTATTTTAATTTTATTTGAAAAAGAGATGGCCAGAGACAGCGAGGAGAGATAGGCTGTCCAACTTCTGTTTCACTCCCCAAATGCTGGAAACATCCAGAGTCAGCAGGAAGCCAGGAACCCAAGTCTCCCAGGTGCATGGCAGGGCAAGTTCTTGAGCGATCATCTGTTGCCTCCCAGGGCACAAACCAACAGGAAGTGGGACAGGAAGTGGAACATCCAGGATTTGGACCAGGTACTCCAATAGGGGATATGGGTGTCCCAAAAGAAGGTTGAAACCCTGTAAGAAATGCCCACCACAGGACATATTTTCAAAGTATTGAACATATTACATATGTGTGCATATATTTAAAAGTCTAGCAATTTACCCATGCAGAAGACCTGGGAGAAGCTTCTTGCTCCTGGCTTCAGATCTGCCCAGCTCTGACCATTTGGCCATTTGGAGAGTGAACCAAATGGATGAAAGATTTCTTTCTCTCTCTCTCTCTCTGTCCCTCTATAACTCTGCCTTTCAAATAAATAAACAAATCTTTTTTTAAGAAGTCTAGCAATTTATACTAGTTTTTTTGGAAAAAAAAGATTTAAAAGCATTTTCAATAATATGAATAATAGCATAAACTGCATATAGTATGAGATTAATGAGAATAATCATGATCGTGTATTATTTTGGTTATTTAAATTTACTTTTTAAAAATATTTATTTATTTGAGAGGCAGAGAGTGAGAGAGAGGAGAGAGAGAGAAAGGTCTTCCATCTACTGGTTCACTACCCAGTTGGCCTCAATGGCCAATTTACTTTCACTGTATTTCAAAGGCAGAGAGGCAGACAGAACCATCTTCCATCCACTGGTTCACTCCTCAAGCACCTGCAACAGCCAGGGCTGGGCCAGGCTGAAGCCACAAGCCCACAGTTCACTCTGAGTCTCCCACATGGCTGGCAGCGATCCAAGCAGTTGAGGCACCACCTGCTATCTCCCAGGCTGTGCAGTAGCAGGAAGCTGGGTGGAAAGCCAAGGTGCAACATGAATCCAGGCACTCGGATACGGCATCCCACAAGGCATCTTGACTGCTGTGCCCAACACCTGCCCCCTTACTTATTCAAATAACTGTAGGTGATGAAAATCACGAAAAGATGAAACATACGGACTAGAAGATGAAATCTGGACCCTATGCAGTCGCGAGGAGGGGCAGCTGAACTGACTTCATTTCCATCATCAGTTGGTACAGTGAAGGCAAAGTTTGGCGGTACCCTAAAGGTACTCGGAGGTAACACAACTACACTCATGTCTGCTAAGACTACCCCCCCCACTCAGTGGGCTTCGCAAAGAAGACCTTCTGTAAAGCAACCAATGTTTCATCTTGTCGTGCGTTCAAACATCTCTCACAACTGCAGTAACGAGGGAGAACTGTGTTTCGGGAAAAATGATCCCCTCACCGTGTCAGAACTCTGGGTTCATGGCTGCTAGTTTCTCTGGTACATCTGATACATCCACAAAGTCAGACAGATCCAATCACCTTGGATGTAAATGTAACCTTTCACTCAACGAGAGTCTCTGGTAAGTTTTCATGGGTTACGTCACATCCATGGACAGTTACTACTGTGTAGGTGTTCTGTGTTACCATGGTAGGAGAGTCAGCCAGCATAGAACCTCATTCTGTGTCAGGAGGAGCTTTTGGCAATGCCACAGGACACGTCATAAGCCTCTCTCTTGCTAATGGAAGACTCAGTCCACCAGTGTTCAATACATACACAGGACGAAAGCCTCAGAACTTCACACCACCGTAAGACACAGCTTGGGAAAATTCTAGAGCAAATCTACCAAGGCCATACAGCTGAGTAAGAACTCCAAGTGTCATTGTGTATCAAGATTAACTTTGCAGGAACTGAACCCTCGGTCTGTAGCTCTTTGTCATCTGGATTCCAAAAATTATTACAAAGGACATAATACATATATGTATATGTATATGTATACTATATATTAAAGTAGTTCTATCAGAATATGGGAAACTAAAAGGAGAGAAATTGCGTTTCTATGCTAACATGCTATCTTTCCAAAAATTCCACAGAAGTTAAATAAGAACACTCAAACATTAAAATAAGTAATCCCAGATTTTTTTTTTAAAAAGATTTTATTTATTGATCTGAGAATCAGAGTTAGAGACAAGAGAGAAGGAGTGACAGAAAGAAAGGTCTTCCATTGTGGGCTCGTCCTGTGAGGCCTGCGCACTGCTGGGATGGTTGGGCAATGGTGTTCTTCAACAAGAAGCACCAGAGACAAGTTTCGTGAACAGGTCATGCTTTCAAAGCATGAGCTTTTAAAGGGCAGGCAGAGGGGCGTAGCTAATTCAGGGCAACACTAATTCCATAAGATAAAGCCTACATTGTGCCCCTATGCTTCTCCAATCAGCTTGAAGGTCACGTACCCCAGTAGCCTTCTTATTGGGCCTGGGCCACACCCAGGAGCAGCTGACCTGATTGGCAATTACAAGGTTCTTCAACAGAAGGCAGGGGTTGGGGGAATGTGCCTGGGGCTCCTGCCACCTGCCAGCAGTCAGGTTAACCTCCTGCCTGGGCTGGGCAGGCAGTCTCCCAGCCAGGCACAGAATCACCCACATTCCATCTGCTGGTTCATCCCTAAATGGCTGCAATAGCCAGAGCTAGGCCAATCTGTAGCCAGGAGCCAGGAGCTTCTTCTGAGTCTCCCACATGGGTTCAGGGTCCCAAGGACTTGAGCCATCTTCTACTGCTTTGCCAGGCCATAGCAGAGAGCTGATCAAAAGAGGAATAGCCAAGACACAAACCAGCTGGCACCACAGGTGGAGGCCTAGCCCACTATGTCACAGTGCCAGCCCTTAATTCCAGATTTGAATACTTGAAAAATATTATAAGCTCAAAGCTTAAAGACAGAAATAATCTAATGTTGGAAGTAAATTTAGGGGCATACCTCTCTCTGTACTTAGCAAAGAGAATGGTAATTTCGAAAGTGGATATTCATATTTTTTAGGGCTTTTTTGTTTTTTAGAAGACTTTTCTTATTATTCTTTATAGATTTGAGGAAAGATTATAGAAGCATCCAACATGCCAAAATAAATAAATTTATATTTTCCCATATATCTTTGTCTTTGGGATTATGGTTTTTTATTCATTTTAGGGACATTCCTTTCCTCAAAATCTTTCCTGCCCATCATGCAACATCTGATGTGTTTAAACTACCAAGCCTATGGAATCTATGATTTAAATTAAAAGTGTCAAATCCTCCTAATGAGCATAAGTTCACTTTAGGATTCCACTGAATTGCATTTACACCCCAGCCTTCTTCTTCCCCCAATCTTTCCATGCCTTCTATCATCATGCAATCCCCTTCTTCTCAGATTCCCCCCCCCAAAAGCCTATCTGGGGCACAGCCTGGTATTATCTGGTCACCAGGTCTCTGGAATTTTTCATCTGATTGGCAGACCAAGGTCATCGTCAATGGCCCAATCACTTGGGACCAGCCTCCATGATGGTCTTGACCCGCCATGTTGCTGCATGACCTCCTTTGTTTTCTTAACCTAGATGCAGCTCTACTTCTGATACTACTTAACCTCAAGTAATGATCTTGTAAGTCAACATGTGCATCTGCCGTGTCAAATGGAAAAGAGCTGTCACAGAAGCAGCTGGGAGCTTCATCTGGATCTACCACGAGGGGGCAAGGCCAAGTACTTAAGCCATCTGCTGCTGTTTTCTCAGGCACATGAACAGGAACTGGACTGCAAGTGGAATAGCAGGGACTCAAACCAGCGCCCATATAGGGCTCCCAGCAATGCAGGAGGCAGCTTAACCTGCTATGTCACAGCTGTGGGCTTATCTGTATTCTTGAGTGTGGAAGGACCTGCTTCCAAGGCCACTGATGCAGCCGCGGACGGAGCTCAGTTCCCTTTGAGCGCGGAGGCCGGGGGCCTTAGTTTCTAGCTGCCTGCTAGCTGGACCTCACCTTGAGTTCCCTGCCAGGCAGGCCACTCCAACAAAGCAACTTGTTCTGCCAAAGCCAGCAAGGCATCAGCCATGGAGATGGAAGTTACCTGGTTATGTCATCTAATCTTGGAAGTGACAACCCATCCCCACCGCCCCATCACATTAGCCCTATTCTCTTGGTATGAAGCAAAGGCAATGCTAGGCACACTCCAAGGGAGAGGATGGGTGATGGTTCGTTGGAGGCCATCTCAGAAGCCACTGAATTCAGCCTCATTACAGGAAAAAAAAAAAAAAAAAAGAAACATGAAGCATCCCTATCCACTCTCAGCTCACAGAAGCTTTGCCCATGAACAAGAGGCTATCTTTGCACAGATCATCTGTTTCTACTGAGGTAGCAGGCAGAGACTGGGCCTTCCCCAAAACTACAAGCTTTCATCAGTGTGGACAGCATTACAGAGCTGGCTACTGCCCGTCCAGACTCCAAAATTGACTTGGCTGAGGCAAACATTAGATTTCAGAGAGAACATTTGCACATAAAGGCCTTTTAGATGTTCTTTGAAAGGGTAACCGTGGCCCTGCAATTTATTCCTCCCTCCTCAGGGGTCCTTGAAGAGGTTTTGACCCTGATCAGATTCTTTGCAAATATTGACTGATGGAATACACTAACTAAAAGATAAACGAGGGTCCTGAAAGGGTTTGCTGTGCACTAATTACTGATCTGGAGTGATTTCAGCATTATGTCCTGGTTCATTGAGATTTTTTGTATTAAATCTCCCTGCAAACCAGAGACCGAAGGGAGGGTGTGATATATATAACCAGAACAAGACCATGTGTCTAGTGACTCAAGTTTGGAATTCAGCAGCCTCCCTAGGGAAGTTACCCCCAGGACATGATATATTCCAAAATTAAAGCACATCGGGTGTAGAACAGGAAGCCCAGGTTTGCAGGCTCCCCATGCTCTGTGTTTACTGATCCCTGTCTCATATCCATTCGTAATTATGCCTAAGCCTGTTGCTGGCTAAGTTGGAACCATCTTTCTGAAGCAGTAGAAATGTTAATGGTGAAGGCAAATTTGGATTGGCAAAAGGACAACTGGAACGCTGCATTTTCTTTTTCCTGACAGCTGTAAGAGATCATTAACATAAATAAATTGCACATAGAGGGTTTAGGACTTTGGCATTTTCGGCAGATGATGGTTCAAGTACTTGGGTCCCTGCCACTCATGTGAGAGACCTGAATGAAGTTCCAGACTCCTGCTTTTAGCCTGGTCCATCCCTGACTGACTCTCTCGCTCTCTCTCTCTCTCTCTCCCTCTCCCTCTCCCTCCCTCCCTCTCTCCCTTTCTGTCTCTCGATTCCCCCCACCCCGCACTCCCATTCAAATAAACAAAACTTAATAAAGGTCGCATGTATGTACATACTTTTAAGACTGTTACGCAATCAAGAAAATGGATGCATCTGATTTGATACTACTGAGCCCAAGCTTGATGGATGCCATAATTTAGGGTTCTCCCTGAATGTGAGTACTTCATATTTTCTTTTGCTATTGAGGGGTCAAGACAGTATTGAAGGGGCATCAACTTAGGTAATGGATTTACTGATAGCAAAACTGCCCACAGCAGCCAAAAGAAAGGTGGGATTAAGGAGGAAAAATATAAAGCAGAAAGAAAGAGCTGATGCTAGACTTTGCTGTATTTTCTTCACTGCTGTTAAAAAATGGGGTGAAAAAGAAGTAAATGGATAGGATCAACAGTCAGATGCTGGTTGCATTATCTTGAGGCTTGAAGGGTTCAGAAGAAAACTCAGTATCTGGCTATCACACCTACAAACCTTATGAGGCCCAGGCACAGTCACTGCATAGCGCCTAGCAGGGATGAGTACAAATCCAATTATAAGGCTCATGATTTCAAATGGGGAATGTTTAATCAAGGGCTGGGTTTGACCAGCCCTCAAAAATCGTAATTTGTTTTAAATTAATTAAGTAAGGATTAGGAATCTATTCACTCAGTCTTCAGTGGGGAATTCCAGACATCTAGCAAATGGGGTAGTTGGAATGGCCTGGGGCAATGACTGGGGTAGCTGGGTTGGCCTGGGGCAGTGTCTGAGGTAGCTGAGATGGCATGGGGCAGTGACTGGGGTAGTTGGGGTGGCCTGGGGCAGTGACTGGGGTAGTTGGATTGCTGAATTCCTGGCAGCTGGTCTAATACCACCCACTCACAGGAGAAGGCAGGCACTTAAGACCTAAAAGTGACCTCAGAAGACATTGGGATACCATGGAAAAAAAATCAGCATCACAGTTAAACTGTTTGGAAAATGTGACTAGAGAAGGGATTCTTTGGGTTGAACTCCTTTGCCTAAAGGCGTAATTGGAATGGGCACCAGGTGTGAATGAAATATGGTGCGCCCACATTCTTAAACTATGTGTGCTCCATGTTCCATGGCCAGCTTTCACTTGGTTTCAATTGAAATAAGAAGCTTTATAATTGTAGAATCCCTCTCTATAGAAAATATTAAATACTATAGAATTTCAAGAGGACAAGATATTAATCTTCTAACTAGAACTAATGATTGAGGTAGCAGTATTGATTCCATTAATTATTTTCATTAACAAATGAAAACTGTATCTAGTTGTGGTGTATTATGTGATGCTTTGAAAAATGTGTATATTGGGATGTAAATTAGTACAGCCACTATGGAAAACAGTGCGCAGGTTCTTCACAAAAGTAAAAATAGAACATCCTATGAGCCAGCAATTCCACTGTTGAGTACATAGACAAAGGAAATGAAGTTTGTTGAAGAGATAGTTGCACTCCTATGTGCGTTGCCACATTGTTCACAATATCCAAGACTGGATATCAACATGGGTGTCCACCAATGGGCAAATACTTAAAGAAAATGTGGTCTCTCTGCACAGTGGAATACCCTTCAGCCTTTAAGAAAGGAAGGAAATTCTTTAATTCTCTTCTGAGCAGTGCTCACAAGACAAAAGGTAATGTGCAGATACTGATACTAGGCTAATGGGAATTCATGTAGGTAGATCCATCAAGAGCCTTGGGTGGGCTACAGATAGGATTTAAAACAAAAACAACTGCACTCACAGGCAATGAGCCCAAGGAGATGCTGTTCAGAACAGACTTAGCTCATGTCTTCTTCTCTTACTTCAGCAATGAGGAGCAGTCTCTGGTCACGTGGAGCTGTCTTCAGCTTATAGCAACAGTGCTTAAAGAAGAATGCTTCAAGGGACTGGTATGCTGTGCCAGCCTAGTGTGGCTGCACTTGGTCTTGAAAACCAGTGAGAGCAAGTCAAGACCATCAGTGCCATCATAATTGTTTCCTCAGAGGAAGAGGTGCAGGAGGATTTTAAGACTGTGGTTACTCACCTGCCGGTAGAGCATGGCAAATAAACCCAGTTAACATTCAAGGCTTGCCCCAGTCTCTGAAATTTTGGAAAACAACATGAGCCAGAACCATGTGAGGCTTTCCTCATACTGCAAGAAATAATTTACAATCTGATGTTGACCCTGCCACTGAACAGCCTAGAGACTTGGAGAAACTGTTTGAGTTATGGCAAAATCACATCTCCCATTTGGGGATGTTGTTAGTCCTATTCACAAAGTCACCAGAAAGAAATCTGAGACTGAATTGTGCCCTGACAGAAACAAGCAAATAAAAGATTTATAAAGGGCTGTCAATCAGGCAGTGCCTCCTGAGCCTATGACCCGAATGCACAAATGATTGCCGAGGTGTCAGCAAGTGGAACACACACAGACTAGAGCCTTCGGCAGAAATCAATACTGCTGCTCAGTGGAGACGGCAGAGATTCTGGACTTGAAAGCGGTTGGATGCAGCTGCTCAATAGAGCCCTTTAGAAACATAATTGTGAGCTTGTTGTTGGGCATTGGCAGAAACTGGTCCCACCTTAGGAAAAGTAGATGATTCTGAAACCAAGAACAGCATCATGACTTGGGTGATGTCAGGCAGACATTGAAATCGAGAACACACTTCCGTGGAGCTCAGATTACTGGAAAGGGTACACTCCAGAGTACGTGCAAGCTGCGGGCTCCCAAGCTCCCAGTGTTCATACACACAGTGGAGCCATCAGTAAATCCCAACACCTGCCCCAAGGATCGCCACGCTGTAGTTTACAGATTGAGCCCTTAAATTCTCTCCTGGCCATGGAAATGGCTGATAAGTTTACTGCTTGGATTGCCTAAGCTAATTTTACTGGTTAAATTTCACAAAGCTTTTCGGAAATCAGTTGTTACCTGCTCTTTGGTGGAAGAAGGAAAAATGCTCGAGTGGCATTTGGTTTTATATTATCTTGAAAAAGGCTTGCTAACCCAAGAAGAGACACTAGAGGGAGCTATCTCTCAGGAGACTGGTCATGGCTGCAATCAATTTAGAAAGAAGGCGTAGTCTGCATTGCTACACTCATCAAACATCAAGCTTGCCAGCAACGCTGGGAAAGAGCGACTGCCCCCACTCAGGGAACATTTTAATAATAATGAAATCGGATGGGTTTAATGGACATTGGTGCTAGTGGCAGTATGTCATCACAACTGTGCATTCCAATGAGGTGGCTGCAAACCACATGTGGCCGTTGAGAATTTTAAGTGTGGCTGGTCCACACGACTTATGACACACATAGAAGATAATTTCAAAGATGGGACCAAAGATGTACAATGTCTCATTAATAACCGTATATTGATTACAAACTGAACGTTATTTTGAATATAGGTGGATAGGTAAAATATACTAAAATCAATTAATTAATTGTATCTATTTCTTTTACCTCTTTTCTGCTGTGCTTCCAGAGGATTTAAAATAATAGGTGTGCTCTACATTATATTTCTCCTGAATAGTACTTTGGATTATTTACTACAAATCACTGCAATTTGTGGGCTTTCTCAGCTAGACTGAGGACAGCATGTAGACCTGCAGCCTGAACAGGGCTAAAAAAAAAAAAAATCAAGAAGAGCAAGCATTTGGCCTAACAGTTGAGATGCCCACAGCCCAAACTGGAGTATCTGAATTCAATATTCTGCTCTAGGTCCTGGCTCTAGACCCTGGGAGGTAGTGCTGATGGCTTGAGTAATTGTGCTCAGACCACCCAAATGAGAGACCTGGGTTGTAGTCTTGGTTCCTGGCATCTGCCCCAGGCCAGCCCCAGTCATTGTAGGTACTGGAGGAGTGAACTAGCTGATGGAATGAATGTGCGTGCTCTCTCTCTTCCTCTCTTCTCAAATAAATTTCAATTTTTCAAAAAAAATCAAGATATATAAACTCACAGATGGCCAAATGTATCCAGTTCCCTCCACTAACTTGTCCTGCATATGCTCAGTTCTTCTTATTCTAACACAAAAAAAAATTCCCAATGAAGAAAGGGGTATAGGAGAAGCACATCTGGCAGGTCCAGGGTCTCTAGAGACCGATGCAAAGAATGTGCATCTTACTGCCTGTCTCTCTTGTTAACTGTGAATAAAGCTTCATAGCAAATAAGACATGGTTCATGTAAATACAACTGACAGAATCTGAACCTTGCATTTATTTAAGACTTGGAATGGTATTTGTTATTTTTCACATTGCTTTGTTCTTTTCCCAAGATCTGTAGGATGTTGTTAATGCAAGGTCTTGGAAGGTGGCAGCGCTAGGCCAACTGAAACGTGTTTCTCTTCCTGAGTATGTGAACTGTCTACAGCGCCATGAAATGAATCTCTGAAGAGACCCACCTTGAATTCACCTGGCTTGCCGGCAGCCACCTCCTACCACAAGACCTCGAATCGCCCAAATGAACTCTGAGCACAGCTCCTGAATTTAGAAATCTAATTTCCCACATAAAATAACTTTCCCATAGAAAGGAAAAAGATTTTTAATTATCCAGGCAAAAACTTAAGTCATTTATCTAAAATTACTAGAACATTTTTCAACTAGAATGGAAAGTCAAAGAAGTTATTGTAAAAATATTTCTAAGAAGTCAAGAATGGAAGGACTTGGCCTTCTTAGAAAAAGCCAGGCTTCAACTTACTTTCACAACAACAACAACAAGCAGGCAATTGCAAAGAAACACAAAACAACTACTTTTGAGACTGTGAGAGTGATGTATCTTAGCAAGACTGAGCCTGGTAAGTCATGAAAGGCAAAAAATATGAGAGTGGTGGGGACTCTATTGTGTTGGCATTGTTTTCCTAACAAGGTATTATAGAAGAAAGGTAGGTACCATTGTTCATAAGACAAAAATAGCCATGTGGACACAATCAACACTTAACACACAAAGAAAGGCTGTGTCTCCAACATCAGACTGGATTAACAAACCCACCATGATGAAGTCAGGACTCAGGAACCCACTGCAAGAAGGTCCTCTCATCCTGTAAACAGAGAATCTCCAAACAAAGCCAAGGTTCTCACAGGTGCTTACAAAAAATGAGGTGTGAGAGAAGGACTCACATGCCAATATCATTAGGTAACTCCAGACCAACGTGTTTTGAAAGAGATTTATTTGTCATCTATTCTTTAATCTACTTTATAACTTATAAATTAGCACTCATGAAAGAAAATTCACGAAGATGAGACATTTAAAGGAGGTCAGCCAGGGCAAGAAAAAAAAAAAATCCAGTGAAGATCTGGGTTGATGCTGGTCCATAGAACATCTCCAGGGTGTGACAGTCCATAGGACAAAGGTGGTCTAGATTTATGACAATTTTAGACTTTCTCTTTTGCTGCACTGGAATTTCTTGTTTTCATGTCTTCATCAAGTCCACATTGAAGGGAAAATGACAGGGAAAAATCTGGTCTAAGAAGCAAAGCTAAGCCAACGGGATAAAAAAAGCATTCGTGGAACTTCCTGTCATGTTGGCTAAAAACAGTGAAACTGGAAGATACTTTGGACTGTTTAGACCACAATTGAACATTATGGAAAACATTTGCGAAAAGGACAAGGACTTAAGGAAAGAATGAAAATATCCGTTCCGGTTGATATTCACAATATTTGATGATCAGAAGAAGCTGAGTTTTCATTCCCGACCAAACATAAGCACTGACACATTTAGAACAGGTAACGCCCATTTCAGCATAAACAGCGAGCCTGGCCTTGCCTGAGCAAGCAATCCCTTAAGCAGCAAAGAGACACAGCCAACGTGACAATAAACTCCTAAGATTTTAAAATTAGGACACCTATACATACACAGTGAGACTGAGGATTAGGGAAATTTGCCAAACACAAATAAGGAAGTGAAACAAGATTTGAAAAACATTCAAGCCACCAGGGGGGAAAATAAATTTGATAAATGCCCAATCATGAAAACCAGGTTAAAGTTAACTGAATGGAGATCATAATACCTTAATTTTCTTCATTAAAACAGAATCTTATGGGAACATATTGACACAAACAGCAGAGGGAACGACAAGGTAATGTGATAAATGGATACATCTTCAAGGTTAAACCATAATGGAGAATGGAAACAAATCTCTGATTGATGTGTCTCCCTGATTTTACCTTGCGTATTGATAAGATCTTTCTAATCACATTAATTCACTCTTTTCAATGTATTTTATTCAATAAGTATCAAATTCCTACAATCCCAGGTACTGTTCTTTTCACTTGAGATACAGCAGTGAATAAATCAGACAAAATCTGTTTTTAAGAATATTACACAGAAAGAAACAAACAAAAGTAAGGTCTCACATAAATGATTAACATGTTTTTGAAGTCTAAGTTAGACATGCCATTTTCTGCCAAAGTAAGAGAAATTCAATTGCCTTCTGTGTCAGTTTCCTTAGACTGCAGCAACAAAGGACCACAAACTGGGCAGCTTTAACAAACAGGAACCGACTCCCCCACACTTCTGAAGACCACAAGTCTGAAATCAAGGTCTGTAGAGGGCTCTGCTCCCTCTGCCGCTGCTAGATGTCAAGGGGTGTCCCCTTGGCTACTCCGCCTTCTACCCAATCTAAGTGTTGCTGACTGTGGAAGCCTAATTCCATTTTTTTTTTTTTTTGCCTCCATCTTTACATCATCTACCCTCCATGTGTATTTCTCTTCTCTTCAAAGAAAGATGCCAGCCACATTCGGTTAAAGCCCACCCCAGCTCAGTACAACCTTGTTTATCAACACATCTGTAAGGACCCTACTTCCAAATAAGGTCCCATTCAAGGTACTGGGCACAATCTTTCCAGGGAAAACACAACCACTAACAACACACTAGTAGGAATCCTTAAGGAGACCAGCAATGTAAACTGTGTTTTCAAAACCAGTCCCTAGTTGTATGATCATCAGAAGAACTCATAGGACCGTGCCTATGATTCACCACATCAAAAGAATGCAAAGCACAATTAACAAAGAGAAAAGGTTCAATGGCAGACATCTGTAAGAAGCCAGGCTCCAGGTTTCCAGAGCCCCATCCCAGTGGAGCTCCATTGTCTGTGCTGAATGCCTCCCACATTGGGTAGGGACAACATCCATGAAACGCCACCTACCAGGAAGGCTCATTAGAGACTTTGCACAGAGAGATTTTTGTTTTGGTCTGCCCATGTGGCCACCCGCTGCTTAGCATGTACCAAAATCCTACATTCCCAGAAGGAATGCAGGTGTTTCACATAAACCACATTGCTCGTAGTCTAAATGAAACATCGCTATCATTTAGTTTATGTCAGCGCAGGGAACTCTTCAGCCAGGCTCCCAGGGACAGCCAAGGGCCAACCATGCATGTTGTCTGTTCTAAGAAGAGTAGTCTCAGAACAACTCATTCCCAGTTAACTCACGTCTACAGACAAATGAATGGGGGCAAGTAACATTTCCTCTTCCCCAAAGCCACCCAGGTCATCACAAAATAAACCATTCTATGAAAAGTAGAGTATGTTAGAAAATAGCTAGCAAATATAGATGCACAGTCATGATATCAACACCAACAGCAAAGGTGCTCTTATTTATTATTAAGTATTCACTATTGCTATTAAAACTTTAACTTAGGATTCCATTTTATAAATTTGTTTCAATTGTAATATTCAGAATTGTAAAATTCTTTCATCTCACCTTTTAAGTAATTTTCATAATATAATAGTCTAAGGCCGGCACCATGGCTCACTTGGCTAATCCTCCGCCTGCGGTGCCAGCACCCTGGGTTCTAGTCCCAGTTGGGGCACTGGATTCTGTTCCAGTTGCTCCTCTTCCAGTCCAGCTCTCCACTGTGGCCTGGGAAGCCAGTGGAGGATGGCCCAGGTGCTTGGGCCCTGCACCCGCACGGGAGGCCAGGAGGAAGCACCTGGCTCCTGGCTTTGGATCGGCGCAGCGTGCCAGCCGTAGCGGCCATTTGGGGAGTGAACCAATGGAAAGGAAGACCTTTCTCTCTGCCTCTCTCTCTAACTCTGCCTATCTATCTATATCTATATATATATATATATATAGATATATATAAAATAATCTAAGTCATGTTCTAAGTAAAGGCAGTATCACAAATGAGGGGTGAAAAATGGTTCTTGAAGAAAAAAGAACATTTTTCTTTTTTTATATAAAGCATAGATATACAGATATAAACATTTGTGATTTTAAAGGAGATAACTAGGAATAAAATAAGGTATCTTTTATGAGTCTATTTTATCAATTTTTTTCTAGAACTTTCTCTCTTGAAGGACTCAATTCAAGCTACTATCTATTGTTACTTGTCAACAGTAGAATTAGGGAGATTATCAAAGAAGGCTTAATGTAACACTTTGTTGTTCTTTTTACAATGATCCTATTTACATTATAATATAACAAGCAAAATTTGATTTTTATTGAGTCAAAGAATCTAGCTGGAAAATACATATCAATTTGTCTTTAAGAAGCATCCATTTCACTTATACACATGTGTAATTTAGAGCTTCTGAATCAAATCAATGAATCCATTTGTGGTGGAAAAAAATCAATAAAGAGTTTCCTATTTGAAGCAAAAGATTCTGTAAAGAAAAGGAAAAACCCAAGACACACTGCTATCAACTGAGGTGGTTGGTATTTTAAGGAAATATTTGTCAAATATCATAAATTTTAAAAGCATCATCAGAATAAGCTTTACAGATGAGACCAAACTTCCATCTGATGCACACACACAGGCACACACACAGGGGATCTTGAGAAATTAGCTTGTAAAAATAAGAACCAAAAGTTTAGAGCAGCTGATGTAAAGGTAAACACATTAGGTCATATTTTAATAAAAAAATTATAACACTAGTGCTCCTTTTTTGACAATAAAATAATGCATAAAATCTTCAAGTATCCCCCATACATGTTACCAGGTAACTTTAAAACTCAAGGAAATATTAACAGCACTTGGATGTGTGTGACCTAGGGTTTGAAAATAAAATAACGCAATTTACTTCAGGATGCATAGTATAAATTCATTACAAATAAATTTAAAAATGGTATTAAGATATACAGAAAATGAAAAGTAAATGGAGAGATACAATGTCTTCTTTAAACCAGTCTTTGTATTCAATGAAATCTCGGGCAAAGATCCTATAGATTTTTCACAGAAATTGATGAACTAATTCTAAAATTTTTAAGAGATCTCAAAAAACTCAGAAGAGTCAAAAACACTTTAAAAAATGAGAATAAAGTCAGAGGCCTCACACTACCTAACCATCAGACTTACTAAAAAGTTACCAAGATACTATATATTAGCATAAAGATAGGAAAGTAGATCAATAACAAATTGTCTAGAACTAGATCTGTGTATATAATGAGAACAGTTGCCAACATATTTTCTTTACAAAAAAACTACAGGTAGAACAACTAGATACTGAAATTTAAAAGAACATCGGTCCTTATTTCTTACATTGTACAAAATTAAACCAAAATAGATGTAGCTGAACACTTAAACCATATAATTAAGATAGGAAAGTAGATCAATAGCACACTGTCTAGAAATAGATCACTGTATATAATAAGAACAGTTGCCAATATAAGATGTTTTCTTTTTTGAAAAATTCCAGTTAGAACAATTAGATATTAAAACAATGGTCCTCATTTCTTATTTTGTACAAAATTAAACCAAACTAGATGCAGCTGAGCACTTATACCATAAAACTACACAACTTCCAGAAGAAACATGGATTTTCTTAACATGTACGACTGCAGTGATTTCTATATGAAACAATAAGCATAAATCATTTAAAATGCAGACATGAATTAACTAACAAGAAAATCCAAAATTTTATTTCCTCGAAAATACAGAATTCTACAGGAATACTTAAATAATTAGGCTTGTATTAGGAACAGATAAATAATCCTGACAACTACAAGTCAATAATAAGGCAGTCAACATTAAAAGGCATAAAATGTTTGAGAAATTAATTTACAAAGCATAAATGGTTCATAAGAATACTGCAAGATCAATGTCTTTAATCAAGGAAACTCATATTAATAAATGAAACTTCTCCAAGAAACCTAAAATTTAGAGATCTTGAAATATTAAGTGCTCACAACCATGTGGAGCAACTGGAAATCTTGCACATTCCTTATGAGTCTATAAAGTGGACAATCACCTGGGAAAACTGTTTGCTAGTTCCTCATCCTTATGCTTAACTATATGAATAAGCATTTGTCTGAAAAGTTTTATCTCTAGGAACTTATCCCCCAAAAGTGAAAACCTATGTCCACAAAAAGAGTTCTACTGAATTGTTCACAGCAGGTTTTTTTAATAGTAGACCAAACTAGGAAATACTGCAGATGTTCAATTGGTAAATGGAGAAACAAAATCTGGCATATCGAAACAACAGCATGCTACTTAGCAATAAAAAGGATGAGACTACCGATTGATACAATAACACGGATCAATCTCTAAAACATGTTGGGAAAAAGAAAGACAAAAAAAAGTCATATCTTGTAAGTTCCACTTATGTAAAAATCCAGAACCAGCTAATCTATCATGACAGCAAGATCGGTGCTTGTATTGAGTTTAAAGGGGATAAGGAAACATTGTTGTGTGATCTGACTGTTCTATATTTTGATCATAATGATTACGTAAGTTTTTATATTTGTCAAAACTGAAACTATCTGTACACTTTTAAACAGTTCATTTTAGTTCACATAAATTACACAGCAACCAACTTGGCTTTAAAAAGTATGGATGGAGGCCAGCGCCGCGGCTCAATAGGCTAATCCTCCACCTGCGGTGCTGGCACACCGGGTTCTAGTGCCATTCGGGGCGCTGGATTCTGTCCGGTTGCCCCTCTCCCAGGCCAGCTCTGTGCTGTGGCCCAGGAGTGCAGTGGAGGATGGCCCAAGTGCTTGGGCCCTGCACCCCATGGGAGACCAGGAGAAGCACCTGGCTCCTGGCTTCGGATCAGCGCAGTGCACCGGCCACAGCGTGCAGGCCGCAGCGGACATTGGAGGGTGAACCAACGGCAAAGGAAGACCTTTCTCTCTGTCTGTCTCTCTCACTGTCCACTCTGCCTGTCAAAAAAAAAGTATGGATGGAAAGGGTAGCAGACACTTCATCAGAGGTGTGATTCCGTTCTGGGAACCCCAAACCTGTTTCTGGGAAGAGTGCCTCCTTCTAACACATACATGGGCCCATTCCAATCAGGTACTGCCATGCCTGACAAGGAGAAGCTAAGAAACAACATCGACACTCTAGTAGTCAAGTGGGTATTTGTGCATTAGAGATTCAGAAATTCATTATCAATTCAAAGTAAGGTGGAGCAAGTTGGCAAAAATGTATCACATTAGGAAATTGTTGTAATAGATTTTTTTCTTTTCTCTCATTTATTAATAGTAAGTTCATGCACAGAAAAGACTAACGTGTAAACTGGGAAGAAATGATGTTATGATTGCATTTCAAGTTATACCTGGTGGTTTTCAGGCCAGGTTAATTGGCATTCTCAGGTGAAGCCGCCTGTCTTTTCCTCAATTATGCCAAGTTATTTCACGCCTCAGCTCCTTGCACTCATGTTGCTCTCTGATCCTGAAATTTTCTTCCCTCATCTCTGCTTGGTTGACTCACCATTCATTCTTCCAGACCCAATCTAAAAATTGCTTTTTCAGAATCACCATTCTGTTTCGGTGAGGTTTTCTTTATTAGACCTACACATTGCACTGCCTTTGGCTCCTTCGGAACACTGAAACATTTACATCTTTATGTATCTATAAATGAGATTTCTTCCCATACTTTCTGTTCTCCATGTTCTAGGACCCCATCCATTTATGTGCATCCAATTGCGAACAAATGCTATTGATGATTGGAATTGTTCAAACTTGTGTGTCCCACAGATGTGCAAAGGTCAATGTTTTCAAAGAGTGGATCTCTTTATTTCCCATTTTCTTTCTCTAAATGGCTTCATAAAGTGGCTTAATCAGAATAGCATGGAAGGATTCCAAAGGTATTCCAAAACTCTAATTTTATCCAATTTTATATTCCTTGCTCCTCAAAGAGCATTGAAAAAAAAAAATAAGAGCAACAAACTGTCAAGTGAGCAATGAATAAAAAAAAAAAAAAAAACACATCATGATTTGGAAATGGCTTGGATGGCCTTTAAGGGTCCAAATGTTGGAAATTTGATTCAGCAGGTGGCAGCACTGGGAGGTGGGTAGCTTTCCAGAGGTAGGGCCAAGTATGGAGGAATTAACGTAGTTCTCCCGAACAGGCTATTATAAAATGTATGCTTATGGGCCCACCCAATTCTCTGCTTCCTGGTTGGAGATGTGGTCATCCTCCCACACACCTCCTGCCATCTGCCATGGGGCTCTTGCCAGAGATCTGTGCAATCTGGACTTTCGGCCTTCAAAGCTATGAGTTAAATAAACCTCTTCTTCCTTCACAGGTAACCTGGGTCAGGTATATCATTATTAAGAGAACAGTAAACAAGTACAGGCATCTTTGAAGGATGACAGGACAGTGAGTCCTTATCTTGGTATATGATAAATAAGGAGAAAATCAGCACTTATCCTGCCTTGTGTATAGGCCATAACACTGACTAGCCAATAAGTAGACCATGGGAAATATCTTTTTATGAAGCATCCTACGGGGGCTGGCATTGTGGCAGAGTGGGTTAAGCCACCACCTACTTCATTAGCATCCCATATATCACAGCACCAGGTTGAGTTCCAGCTGCTTCTCTTCAGATTCAGCTCCCTACAAAAGTGTCTTGGAAGGAAGTGGAGGTTGGCCCAAGTGCTTGGGCCACCTATGTGAGACTTGAATGGAGCGCCAGGCTCCTGGACTACCCCTTGCCACTGTGGCCATTTGGAAACCAGTCTGGCAGTTAGGAAATGTTCCTGTACCATATCAGAGTGCCCTAGTTCCCGTCCTGACTACATTCCCAACTCCATTTGCATTCTGGGAGGCAGCAAGTGGTATGTCAAGGAGTTGGGTTCCTGCCACCGATGTGGTAGACCTTGGTTTGGTTCTCAGTTCAGGACCTCAGCCTGGCTGAGGTCCCTCTGTTGCAGGCTTTTGGGAAGCACACCAGCAAATGGGAGATTGCTGCCTGTCTCCTCTCTGCCTCTCAAATAGGCAAAGTATCCTAGAAAACCATTAAGAAAAAACCTCGGCCGGCGCCGCGGCTCACTAGGCTAATCCTCCGCCTTGCGGCGCCGGCACACCGGGTTCTAGTCCCGGTCGGGGCACCGATCCTGTCCCGGTTGCCCCTCTTCCAGGCCAGCTCTCTGCTGTGGCCAGGGAGTGCAGTGGAGGATGGCCCAAGTCCTTGGGCCCTGCACCCGCATGGGAGACCAGGAGAAGCACCTGGCTCCTGCCTTCGGATCAGCGCGGTGCGCCAGCCGCAGCGCGCCTACCGCGGCGGCCATTGGAGGGTGAACCAACGGCAAAGGAAGACCTTTCTCTCTGTCTCTCTCTCACTGTCCACTCTGCCTGCCAAAAATATAAATAAATAAATAAATAAATAAATAAAATTCCAAAAAAAAAAAAAAAAGAAAAAACCTCATAGAATTAAAATGCCACCAGCTTGCAAATAAAAATAAATTAAATTAAAAAATCATTGAACTTCACACGGCTGCTTCCATCATTGAGAGGAAGACAATAAGAAATGACATGCCTCCAGATCAAGAAACGCATCACCACCTAGAGTCCTCCCAAGGTAATGAACGTGATCTGTTACAGACACAGATGCAGCTCAAATATTCAAATACAGAGTGAAGAGGAACATGTTGAAGCGCACTATGAGTACATAAAAAATAAAAATCATCCTGGGGAACATCTTTCAATAACAAAGGAAATAAAATTGAGGTGGGATCTATCAATTCAGATATATAGTTTATTTTACATGAGCAAGAACCAACTATAAAGAAACAGAGAATTTCCACATTAGAAATGTTGCAGGCAGGGGCTGGTGTGGTGGTGTAGTGGATAAAGTCACTGTTCAGGATGCCCTCACTCCACATGGATGCCGATTCATGTCCCAGCTGCTCTAGCTGTTATCCAGCTCTCTGATAAGGGCCTGTGAAAGCAGGAGAGGATGGCCCAAGTGTTTGGGTCCCTACATCCATGTGGGAGACCCAAATGAAGCTCCTGGCTGCTGGCTTCGGCCTGGCCTAGCTTGCTGTTGTAGCTATCAAGGGAGTGAACCAGCAAATGGAAGATCCCTCCCTCTCTGTCTGTCCCTAGCTCAGCAAAACTCCTTCTAATAAATCAATAAATCTTTAAAAAAAAAAAAGAATTAAATGCTGAAGGCAGTCCTTTAAGCAGAAATGGTTGGAGACCAGAGGGTAAGTTGAGCACAAATGAAGTGAGGAGGCAGGAGGGTGGGGGTGTGTGCAGGAGGGAGGGAGGGTAGAAAGGGAAGTATCACTATGCTCCTAAATCTACATATACGAAATACATGAAATTTGCTCACCTATATAAATAAAAAAATTCATGTTACAAAAAGAAAAAGTAATTGTATAGGTAAACAGAAGAGACAGTGTAAGCATCTTTTTGTTTGTAATTATCTTTTCTTATACCTGATTTAAAAGATACCCTCATGTACATTTCTAAATCTGTTGATAACCACACAATACACAATATGTAAATTATATGACAATAACAGCACAATGTGGTAATTTATGTGACAATAATAGAATTGAGAGAGAAGAAAATGGATCTACACAGGAGTAGTTATCGTATACTACTGAAACTCAACTGGTATTAGACTCAATTAGATTTTCATTTTACTATATTCAGTTTGACCCCCAGGGCAACCACAAAGTGAAAATGCTCAAAAATATATTAAAAGACAAAACACTAAAATGGCATGCTAGACATATCTAACAGAGAAGACGACAGTAATGGAAAAACAGAGGATCAAAATGTATAAAGACACACATGAGATAAGTAGCAATATGGTAGCCATGAATTCTACCTCACCGGTGACTACTTAAATGTAAGTGGGTTATACACTCCAATAATGGCCAAGATTGTCAGGAGGGATGAGAAGTATGAGTCAGGGCTGGCACTGCAGCCTGGTGGGTAAAGCCATCGCCTGCAGTGGCAGCATCTCATATGGGCACCAGTTTGAGATCCGGCTGCTCCACTTCTGATCCAGCTCTCTGCTGATGGCCTTAGAAAGCAGTGCAAGATGGCCCATGTCCTTGTGGCCTGCACCCATATAGGAAACCTGGAAGAAGCTCCTGGTTCTTGGCTTCAGATTAGCCCAGCTCCGGCTGTTGCAATCACTTTGGGAATGAACCAGCGGATAGAGGATCTCTCTCTCTCCCTTCCTCTCTCTCCCTCTCTCTCTCTTTCTCTGCTCTGCTTCTGCCTCTCAAATAAATAAAAAAAATCTTAAAAGAAAAAGAAGATTGTGAATCAACTATAATATGCCTACAGAAAGAACTCTTAGAATTCAAAGACACAAACAGACCAAAAGTAAAAGCATGGGAAATTCATGACATGCAAACAAAACAGAAAGAGAATAGGTGGTTATACTGATATAAGACAATATAGAATCGTTATCAGATGAAAAGGAGGTCATTTTACAAGTATAAAGGAGTTAATCTCTGAAAAGTGATCCCGGTTAAATATAAGAATGAGAAAAAGAGAGGGAGGAGATGTACAATTGGGGACATGCTCAATCGGACTTGCCCCAAATGGTGGAGTTAGAAACGTGCCAGGAGATTCCAATACAATCCCATCAAGGTGGCATGTACCAATGCCATCTCACTAGTCCAAGTGATCAACTTCAGTTTACAATTGATCACACTGATAGATCTAAGAGTCAAAGGGATCACACAAACAAGACTAATGTCTGCTAATACTAACTGATAAAACCAAAAAGGGAGAGAAGGATCCATCATGGGAAGGGGGAGACACAGCAGACTCATAGAATGGCAGATGTCCTAAATAGCACTCTGGCCTCAGAATCAGCCCTTAAGGCATTCGGATCTGGCTGAAGAGCCTATGAGAGTATTTTAGGCATGGAAAGCCAAGACACTCTGGAAAAAAAAAAAAAAAAGACGACGACAACGACCTAAATGAAGAATCTCAGTGAGTGTGATCCCAGTGGAAAGAACGGGGCCATCAAGGGAGGAGGCACCTTTCTCTGAAGGGAGGAGAGAACTTCCACTTTGACTATGACCCTGTCGGAATAAGATCGAAGTCGGCAAACCCTAAACGCTTCCATAGCCTCGGCAACTCATAACTAGAGCCTAGGGAGATTACTGACGCCATAAACAAGAGTGTTAAATTGTTAAATCAACATCAGGAGTCACTGTGTACTTACGTCCCATGTGGGATCTGTCCTTAATGGGTTGTCCAGTGTGAAGTAATGATATAGCTAGTACTGAAACAGTATTTTTACACTTTGTGTTTATGTGTGGGTGCAAACTGATGAAATCTTTACTGAATTGATCTCCTGTATATAAAGATAATTGAAAATGAAAAAAAAAAAAAACCTTGGTGTTAAATTGGAAATTACATAGAAAATTAATCAATTTTTTTAAAAATATGCAGGATCTCTGTCATTAATGTGCTGTACACTGTTATTTAATGCTATAACTAGTACGCCAACATTACTTTTTCACTTTGTGTTGCTATGTGAGGGCAAACTGTTGAAATCTTTATATATACTAAACTGATTTTCTGTATATAAAGAGAATTGAAAATGAATCTTGAAGTGAATGGAAGGGGAGAGCGAGTGGGAAAGGGGAGGGTTGCGGGTGGGAGGGAAGTTATGGGGGGGGAAGCCATTGTAATCTATAAGCTGTAATTTGGAAATTTATATTCATTAAATAAAAGATAAAAAAATAAAGGAGTTAATCTATCAAAATATGACAATTATAAATATGCATTCATCAAATACCAAATAAAGAAATTATTTGAAGATTTGCAAAGAGAGATACTTTCACAGTAATAGTTAAGAAAAATCAGTATCTGACACTGAACAATAAATAAAAAACAGAGAAAAATTCGAAAAGGAAAGAAGCATTTGAATAATGCTACACATCAACCAAACTTAACAGACATCTATAAAATATTTCACCCAAGGATGCATGTGTTTCATAACAGATGACACTGTACTTTAAAAAAAGACCCAGAAAATTTAAAAGTATTAAAATCATGTAAAGTTCTCTGGTTACAATGCAGTTACATTAGAAATCACTGAGAATGAAATATGGAAAATCCACAAAAACATGGAAATGAACAACATACTACTAAATGCCCTATGGATCAGGAAGAAATGAGAGGGAAATTAGAAAATACTGGGAATTAACTGAGGAAAACACAGCGTATCAAATTATATGAAGTACAGCTCAAGCAGTACTGAAAAGTTCACAGCTGTAAAAACCAATGAAAAAAAGAAAATCTCAATTCAATAACACTTTGTACCTTAAGAAACTAGAATAAGGTGAGGAAACATAAGCCAAAGGAAGGAGGAGGAAAGAAATAACAGAGTTTAGGGCAGGAATAAGCAAAATACACAAAAGAATGAGGTAAACAATAAAACGAAAAGTTGCTTCTTTGAGAAGATCTACCAAATTGACAATATACAGTTTGAGCAATAAACAAAGACCTAAAATTGAACTGACTGAAATAAGATTGAAAGAAAGCCATTTCTGCAGATCTTACCGAAACAAAAGTGATTATAAAGGATATAGTAAATAATTATATAACCACAAATTACTAAGCTTAGGGAAATGAATGCAAACAACAGACTCAAAGGAAAACAATTGAATCAAGAAAAAAATAGATATTTTGAGTGGATCTATAACAAGAAAATAAACTGAATTAGTAGTTAAAAACTTCCTCCATGGAAAATTCCAAGACGAGTGACCTCAGTGGTGAACTCCGCACAATGTTTAAACAGGAACTGTTAGGTAAGAAGTTAGAAATTAGCCTATGTGTGTGTGAGAGGGGCCTGAGGACACCAGCTTCTACAGAAACCCACTTTGGAAGCAGCCCAGCATCTGCACTTCAACATCCTGCCCAGGCCCTGATAACCTGCCAGGTGGTCCCAGCCCTCCCCCCTGGAGAAAGCTCTCTCCTCAGCCCCAAATGGGTTACCTGGCCTGATAACACTGAACAATCAAACTTTACATCCGGTGCCAGCAAGACTCCCCCCTGTCTGACAAACCTTTTTGTCCTGGAGCCGCCCCCGCCTGGTCTGCCAGGTGTATTCTCTCCATTTAACCTTGTAACCCAGCTCTGCCCCAGTCTCAGTCACTGGACACTCTCTTTGTCCCCTCCCTGTCCCCAATAAAACCTTGCTACTTCGTTCTCAGTCTCACGCCTGAATTCTGTCTTACATGAAGACAAGAACCCCACGACTTCTCTCTGGTGACACGAATTCTCTACAAACTCTTCCAAAAATTAGAAGAGGTGAGACACTTCTCAACTCATTCTATCAGGTCAGGGTTACCCTGATAATAAAGTCACAGAGACATCACACACACACTCACACACACAAATGGTAGAATAATTTCTTTTATGACTAGTAATGAAAAAAAAAATCCTCTTTGCAATGCTAGGACTACATGGTGAGTAACATGTAAAGGATTATAGGTAAACACCAAGTGGGATTTATCACAGGAATTCAAGGTTGGCATATCATGTAAAAATCAACAAATACTGTAGTACACTACAGAAACAAAGGCCCGAATCCCATGATCATCTCAAAGGACATAAAGCATCTGACAAAATCCAACCCCTCTCATGATAAACTAAAACCCAGCAAAATGAAACAAAGTGTAAAAGTTCTCTCAGAAATGTAAACGAACCTGATAAGGAGTATCTATGTCCAACACAGTCTCCATTCTTAAAGATGAATGACTGAAATATTTCCCCCTGTTCTTAGTAATAAGAGAACATGTCAGCTCTCACCACTTCCACTCAACATTCTGCCACAGGATCTAGGTAGGAAGAAGAAATCAAAGATTACAACAAGGAATTGTAGTGAACAATCAGATTGTAAAGGAGCAATGAAGGCGTCCCCGGATACAACAAGCTTATTCTGGCCCCACCTGGTCTGATCTGAATTGCTGGTAACTGCCCAGGGCAAGGCGAACAAGGACCCACGACCTCCTTCCTTTCACTCACTAGCAAGAAAAGGTCTGGTGGCCTCAAAAAATCGCAAGCGAGGCCATGGGTGAGGCTGCTCAAAATGGATGGGTTGCGCGGCAGTGCTGTGAGTCGGTCAGCTAAATGCACACGCAAGTGTTCTAGCGATGCGCTCTCCCCGACAGTTAGACAGCTCACATGGTCGCAGTGGGATCTCAGGCCCCTCTGCCTACAATGTGTGTGTGGGAGAAACGTGTAGCCAAGGAGGCGGACGGAAACCGGAACACAAGTGAGTTCCTCCCGATGTCTGACTCTGGAGCCCACGCCTCGGACACACAGAGATCCTCCCTCCCGCCGGGGTCACCTAACACCAGTGTCCTCCATGAAACGACTCAATGATGAAAGCCGCCCTCCTCGCCGTCCCGTGAGTCTGTTCGGCGGTGGCAGCTCGCGGATGACGTCATCAGCCCGAGGCGGGCCTGTCCCATGATTCCCAGAGGTGAGCGCCAAGCTCTGACCGCAGGGCCTCCTGGTGACCTTCGGGGGGCCAGGGGTGTGTCCGCTGGGCGCTGGCTCTTGTCTGAACCCCGAGGCCTCTCTAAGACCTACAGCACGACTTCTTCACCTAATATTCCCTTTCCAGAATTGTGTTTTCTCAATGCATAAAATAGACATAGATTTCAAAGAGAAAAATGATATGGCAGTGGCTCTCATGATGGCTCAAAGCTCGAAGTAGTGAAAGATATAAATGTGTTTGTGTTATCTACAATAAATAAAGCAATATTAAATGTAAAAAATTTAAAAAAATTTTTTTCTTTTTAATTTTACCTCCCACATGTAAGAGAGAACAGGCAGTATTTGTCTTTCTGTGTCTGGCTTATTTCACTCAACATGATATTCTCCAGTTGCATCTATTTTGAGGCAAATGCTAGAATTTCTTCCCTTAAATTCAAATGTTCAGGGCGTAGAAAGCCTCCGCCTGCAGTGCCAATATTCCATATGGGCATAGTTTGAGTTCCCGCTGCTCCTCTTCTGATCCAGCTCTCTGCTATGGCCTGGGAAAGCAGTGGAAGATGGCCCAAGTCCTTGGGCCCCTGCACCCACTTGGGAGACCCAGAAGAAGCTCATGGCTCCTGACTCCAGATCCGTGCAGCTTCGGCCACTGCAGCCAATTGGGGAGTGAACCAGCAGATGGAAGACCTCTCTTTCTCTCTCTCTCTCTCTCTCTCTCTCTCTCTCTCTCTCTCTCTCTCTGCCTCTCCTTTTCTCTCTGTGTAACTCTGACTTTCCAATAAATAAATCTTTAAAAAAAAGTTCAAATGCCCAACAGACACTTGCGAAAATGCTCAAGATCCCTAGCCATAGGGAATCCAAATCCGAACCACAATGAGGTTTCAACTAACTCCAGTTAGAATGGCTCAGGTACAGAAATCAACAAACGACAAATGCTAGTGAGGATGTGTGGAAAAAGGTACCCTGATCCACTGTTAGTGGGAATGAAAACTGGTGCAGCCACTGTGGAAGACAGATACATCAGAAATCTGAACACAGACCTACCATATGATCCAGCCATCCCATTCCTGGGAATTTACCCAAACCAAAAGAAATCAGTATTAAGAAGGAGTCATTTGTACCCCCATGTTCATGCAGCACAATTCAGTATAGCTAAGATACAGAACCAACCCATATGTCCATCAACTATTGACTGGATAAAGAAATTATGGTATATATATACACTATGGAATACTACACAGCTGTGAAAAAAAAACAAAATCTTGTCTTTTGCAACAAGATGTTCAAAACTGGAAACCATTATACTTAGTGAACAAGTCAATCCCAAAAAGACAAATATCATGTTTTCCCTGATCCGATGCAACTAATAGAATATCTGAATGTAATGTACTGTAGCAAAATAGACATTTTGAGAATGGATGATTGTTTGTAGTTCTTTTCTCTTCCATTGAGGAACAATCTTTTGTTTAGCTTTGTTTTATTTTGTTGTGTTTCCTTTCTCTTCATATATTTGCTGAACTCCTCTACTTAGAGTAGGATTAGCTATACGATCACTAAGTATACTGATAATAGATCACTGTAAAAATTAAGAATGGAAATCCAAGGAGGGGGGGAAAGGTTGGAATGTGCACAGGAGGGAGAGGAAGTCCCACAATGTTCCTAAATCTGTATATATGACATATATGAACTTTGAATAATTTAAATAAAAATTTTTTAAAAAGAATCTCTTCCCTTTTATAGTTGAATAATATTTCATTGTACATACACACATTCATCTGATGATGGACACCTTGGCTGATTTCATCTTTTGGTTCTTGTGAACAGTGATGCTATGTACATGGTGGTTCAGGTACCTCTTTGATAACATGTGTTCAAGACATAATCTTTTAAAATATTTTTACTAATATAAAGATAACAGATTTCATACATTTCAAAGACACAATTTTTTAGAAAGTTTTTATTTAATAAATATAAATTTCATAGGTATAGCTTTTGGATTATAGTTCTTCCCCTAATACCCACTCTCCTACCCCCACTCCTATCCTACCTCCTACTCTCTCTCCCATCCCACTATTTATTAAGATTCATTTTAAATTATCAGATACAATTCTAAGAACATAAGAATACTTCACTCCTTTTTTTATTCTTTTAATTCTTGCAGTAACATACTTTCAATTTACTTTATAATAAGATGCTTAATAGTCCACTAAATTTAATGTTCAACAAGTAAAAATTAGAAGGACCACTGTTCCACAGAAATATAGCTAAGAGCTATAAACAATAATCAAATCATAACATGTCCATTCCACTATTGCACTTTCGTTTGTACTCTTATAGTAGCTAACATAAATCAGGAAAAATGATAGTGTGTTTGTCTTTTTGGGTCTGGCTTATATCATGAAGCATTACTGGAACCATTTTTTTTTTTTTTTGCAAAAGACAGTATTTCATTATTTTTTATGGCTAAGTAGGATTCCATCATGTATGTTTATGCCATTTTCTTTATCCAGTCATCCACTGATGAACATATGGATTGATTCCATTTCTTAGCTACTGTAAATTGAGCTATCAACATGAGGGTACAGGTAATTCTTTCATATGCCTGTTTCACTTCTTTTAGATAAATTCCCAGGAGTGGGATGGCTGAGTCATATGGTAGATCTATTTTCAGATTTCTGAGGAATCTCCATACTGTCTTCCATAATGTTTGTACTAGTTTACATTCCCACCAACAGTGTATCAGAGTACCTTTTTCTCTACATAATCTTTTTAAGGTGGCATTATTCCCCAAAACTTCTACAGATTGTCATTTCTTAATAAAATGATCCTAAAATTGTAATGGAAATACAAGGGATGCTGAATATCCAAAACAATCTTGAAAATAAAGAAGAAAGTTGTGGGACTTTCAAATCCTGAAATTAAAATCTCAAAATTTGAAATTCCAAAGTTTGAAATTATTCAAAACTTACTAAACCATCTGCTCTTGGTCCAAGGATAGATATGCAGATCAATGTAATAGAAATGAAAGTAATTAAATAAAGTCATACATTTATAATCAATCTTCCATAAGTATTTCAACAATTCAATTGGAAATAAAATCTTTTCAAGACATAGTATTGGAAGAACTGGAGAGTCTCATGTGTATAAAAAATTGGATCCCTATCCACATCATATAGAAAAATTAATCCAAAATGAATGACAAACCTAAATGTAAGTTCCAAAATTATAAAACTCTTAGAAGAAAACACAGATGTTCATATTGGTAACCTTGGATTATTTACTAAATGTGACAGCAAAAGCACAAGTAGCCAAGAATAAAAAGACAAATTGGGCTTCATCAATAAAAGATGTTCATGTTTCTGACACAAAAACTTCACATATTTTTAATACATACCTAATACTGGGATTGCTACATCATATGACAGCTCTATTTCATAGTTGCCATATTAACTTTATGGCAGCACATTCATGTCAGCCAAGAAATGGAATTAACCGAGGTATCCAAAAACAGATGAAAAATACGTTATAAATGCATAATGGAATATTTCAGTAATTAAAAAGAATAAAAATCCTATTATTTGCCACAAGAAAATAAAACATGGATGGAACTCGAGGACATTATGTGAAATGAAACAAGAGAGACCCAGAAAGACAAACACTACATGTTCTCCCTCGTACACGGAAACTGACAACACTCAACCTGAACAGGAGCAGTAATTACTAGGAGCTGGAGGAGGAGAGGTAATACAGGAAGGATACACAACAGATACCAAATCTGAATTAGGGGATTAAGCTCTTGATGTTATACAGCACAGTGGGTGACTACAGTTCACAAAAGCCTATCACATATTTTCTGAGCAAATAGGACAGAGCAGCTCTAAGACTCTAATCATAAAGCAATGGCAATGAAAAGGAAAAGCTAATGACCCTAATTTGATCAGTACACACTAGATGCATGTATTGAAATTTTACACTATGCCACTTAAACATATGCAATTATTATTAGCCAAGATGCTTTTAGTGTTCTGAAAATTAATATAAAAGAAACACTTTAAGTTTTACAGGACATTACCAAGCAGTAAAAAGATAACACACAAAATGAGATAATAAAAAAAATCAGCAAAGAATTTCAATTGATATTGCCCCACAGAAAACACACATGTGGCTAATTAGTACATTTAAAGAGCCTCAGAATCTATATAGTCTTTAGTGAAATAGATTAAGACCACAGCGATTAACCACTTCCCATCCTCTATGATAGCAATAATGTAAAAGAGAGAAAACAATAAAGATTAGGAAGGACGTACAGAAATTAAATCCCTGATATCTTATTTGTTAGAATGTAACATGGTATATTTCTGCTTTGGAAAACAAATGTTTCTTTAGATTGTTAAGCATAGAGTCGTCATATGACTCAGCAATTCTCCCCCCAGCTATAGGCTCAAGAACATTGAAAATGTCTGTCTTTGGAAAACCTGTACATGAATATTCATGGTCGCATTGTTGATAATAGCCAAGGAGGGAAAGATTCCAAGTATCAATCAAACAATAAATACATACAATTTGGTATATCTACAAATTAAATATTACATAAAAAGGAGTGAAGTATTGATTCATGCAAGAACATGGATGAACCCTGAAAACATGCTCAGTAGATGAAATAGAGTAATCAAAAAGGCTACATATTGTAATAAGCTATTACTATTAACTATCAAATACATATAAATTTATTCAGACAGAAAATATAATAGTGATTTCCAGTAGCTGGCAGTAGGGGTATAGGGAGTGACTACTAGTGGGTGAGGATTCCTTTTGAGGGCTATGAAAACATTTTAACAGTACATGACAAATTTCCCCCTGTAAAGAACTGAATTATGTTAAGGGTAACTTTTTTATGGTACTTAAACTATATATTTCAATCACATCTGAATAATGATAGCCATATTGTAACTTCACATTCGTAACTAAATTCTTATCTACTCCCTAACACTTGGTTTGAGAAGCAAGGCCTCTCTGGGGGTGTAGCCCGTGAACAGCTTGCTTTGTAATTCTCTCCTAATCCACACCCTTCCTGCATTCTTCCAGAACCCCAGTTTTACGTTATTTCAAATGGAGTGAGAAATTAAAGATGTATTTTGGATCATTCTGAGGGCAGAATCTGTCTAAATATTTTCCTGGTCTTTCATAGTTACCTCATCAACACCTAATTTGACAGCTATTTTAAAGCGACTCTTCTTCGTTGAGACTCTCCAAGGCTTTTAATTTAGTTTAAATTGAACCACCAACTTTCTCTACTTTAAACTCATATTTAATCACAGTTTTTGGTATTTAATTAAAACATGTAATGAGAGTAACAACCAGAAGTAGCATAAGCAGTTTTGAAAGGAACATAATTGAATCTCGAAAAGCGTGTAATTCTGTGGCGCAAAGCAAAGGGCGGACGCGATGGAAAAGGAAGGGGACAGAAGTCAGCAGGTGGCGGAAGCCTAGGGAGAGAGCATTTTGTTCCGGGACATGGGCAGGTGGATCTCAGACTCCGGTCAAATGGGGTAGGGCTGGATCTGGGTGGGTGGAGGTCGGTGCACACAGGCGCACTGCAGGGCAGACTCTGGGAGCTCCGAAGCGTGTGATCAGTGCTCCCACATCCACGCGTGGCCCTGGGCCCTTCAGAGCAGAGGAGTTGACAGGTGAAGCAATGAGGACCGCTATAATCGTGATTATAAACGCCGTTATCCACACTGACCTGGCCCTGTGTGCCACCCTTCTGAGCACGGAGTTCTAAGTCCTACCTTGAAGCAGGCTCCATAGTCTGGGTTCGGATCCTGACGTTTTATCATCCAGCTTTGGAATTTGCTTCCCCAAGTTATAAAAGGCTCACGTTTGCACTGCCAAAGGGGCTGTGGAAATGATGCTGAGGGCAAGGCCTCGAGAATCGGGGTGCATCCTGCATTATCCAGGTGGTCCAATCTAATTACAGGTTTCTAAAGTAGCACAAAACAGAGGGCTGTGCCGGAGAGGTGCAATTGGAGGAGGGCTCAGCAGCTCTAGAGGAAGGGTCCAGGAGTCTCAGCATCTGGGCAGTTATCTAGACACTGAAAGGGACCCTTAGAGATGGGGAGCTAAGTCTCACACTGCAAAGAAAGTGGATTCTGCCAACAGTCTGCCACATTGTCTCCCACAGGCTCCGGGGAGGAACACAGCTCTGCTCAAACTCTGACATCCACCCAAAAAACCCTGCACTGGCCCTGCCATCTACAGAACCATAAAATAATAAATTTGTGTTGCTATCAGTGAGTAAGATTTTGTTATGGTAGCAATGAAAAGCAGACAGAACGAACCCCCCAGTTTGAAGCCAGAGACTCCGTGGAAAGCTTATACTGTGCCTGGTGTCTTACTTGTGCATTTGCTCCTTTGTTAATTGTCATTTTCATAGCACGTAACATGATGAACTGTTTTACAGATGCATTTTTTAAAAACAGATTGCATTTCCCTTGGTGGTAATAGGTGTGTCTAATTTATTCTGGAGCACTCAGGCTGGCAAGATGCTGCACCCCCAGGTCCCTGGGAGTTCTTAAAGTCTTGTGGGGTAAAGGGAGGGGCGGTGGCAGGATGACCCAGAAGCAGGACTCTGCGTTTTTGTGCATTTTGGATTCTAAATTAAATAATTACCAGATACACTTGATTGTTGATATCTCTACTTAACCAAAGTAACCTAAGGCAAAAGAAGGAATGAAAATTAAGGTGTACTGTCTGTTGGAATTGGATCTTAGGGGCTAAGCAGGGAAATCATTTCGTAAGACTAAACGTGCTCCATTTACTAGCTGAGTTTTGACGCTGCTGTTAGAAATATACTTTATGAACGACAAAATGTGTGGAACAAAACACTCAACACCCATTGCAGTTGTGATTGTGTTATTAGAAACATTAGGGGTTATTATCTTACCCTCATTCGGTTCAACAAGGCTTTGTAGAAGAGATAAACAAGCAGCAGTAAGAACAGCTCTGTGATCCTCTCTATCAATTTCTTACCAGTCACTATTCAAATTGTTCTAAATTGAAGCCTGTTTGTGTTACCGTGTACATAGCAAACTCATCAGGGACTACACCAAGGGGTATTAGAATAGAAAGAGGCTTCAGGAGCTGGAATTGAATTACCAGACACCCCGTTCCTAAGACACATTTTTTTTCTAAGCCCCTGTTTTCTTTGCTCACAATGACGTCCCCAGAGCTTACCAGTACAAATCTCATTGCTTTGGAAAATGATGCTGTATTTTCTATGAGTGAACTAGGATTGGATGGGAACTTTGTTGAAGTTTACAAACAAAACTTTTGACATATTGAAAAGCAAACATGTAAGAGAGGTGAAGCTCAAAATGGTATTTATGAAATACCATTGTTTCACTTTAGGTATCACTTTATCCTTAACTGCTGGAGAGTAGATAGGAAAAACATAATCTAGGGGAACGCAGAAATGGGGCTCATCTTTGTGCATGAGAAATGCACATGAACCCACCCTCATGCTTTAGCTCTAGCACCACCTCCTCCCCTTGAATGTGGGCCGGATTTATGACTGCCTGCAAACCTGTAGAATCCAGCCAAAATGATCTGCTATATGAGGTGACATTATATAAGATTGTAGTGGCTGTCTTGCCAGGAGAGGCTATTTCCCTGGATGGCTTTGAAGAAGCCAGTTACCAAGTTGTTAGCTAGCTTATGGAGATGGGTACATGACAGCCAGCAAAAAAAATTGCAGCCCTCACTCCAACAGCCTGCAAGGGAGCTGAATTCTGCCAACAATTGCAAGAGCTTAAAACGGGATCCTTCTTTAGTTGAGCCTCAAATGGGAATGATACCTTGGCTGACAACTGCAGATCTGTCAGACCTCTAAACAGGGCAAGCAATTAAACCAGGCCTGGATGCAGGACAGAAACAGACAGGGCCAGTGTTTTGGTGCAGAGGGTTAAACTGCTTTATGTGACATCCCATACGAGTGTCGGTTCTAGCACCTAGGGTTAGGGCTTAGGGGTTAAAAAAAAAAAAAAAGGTTGCTGCTCCACCTCTGACCTGGCTTACTGCTGATGCACCTGAGACAGCCGTGGATGTCAGCCCAAGTATTTGGGCCTGGGCCACCCATGTGGGAGCCCCAGTGGAGTTCCTGGCTCCTGCCTTCAACCTTGCCAAGCCCTGGCTATTACAGCCATTTGGGAAATGAACCAGCAAATGGAATACCTCTCTCTCTCTAACTCTGCTTTTCAAATAAATAAGTCTTTAAAAAAGGAGAAAAAGTGGGATAATAAATGTCTAATTTTAAGCTATAGCCAACTAATGCAATACATTTCAAAACCAACCTTTTATCTGTGAAGGCTGTGAAAACATTCTTAATAGATGCTGTTGTATGATTTTCTTAATTAAAGAAATGACTGCTAACTCACAACCCAGCACTGTCAGTTGCTTCCTTATGTTTTACATCAGAACTCCTGGCTGACAAGTAGAAACTTCCCCCTCTTTAAGAGGTTTCTAGGCTGTAGCCAAAAAGTTAGTTACGTATTCAACTTCAGTGCTCAACTTATTTAATGTGCTCTAAAGAGTTATTGTCTCTTCTTTATTATCCCTGTTATATTGTATTATGAAACCAAGCAAGTTCACATCGCAAACATTTCTCAAGTTCTCCAGGGTTCTTCATTTATACTCCTAGGCTCTGGTTCAGGCATGGTAATCTCCACCTTTGACTTTACCAACTTCCCTCTTTCCTCACTGTCACTGTTCTCCTCCCTTCATTTTCACCTGTCTCCAGAGTAACCTTTCCTATAAAAACATGATTATGTCAATCAACGTGATTATGTCAATCAGATTTTTAAAATACTTTCCAAATCTGTTGGAGAGAGGCTGAACCCTTCAGTATAATTAACCTTAACCTCTGTGCTTTTTTCCATAGATAAAGTAAGCTTATTTTGCCTTTAGAAGGGTAGGCATTTTATGTGTCTCCTGCTTTTATTCTCAGCATCATGAATATTAGATTCAAGTCTGCAACATATGTAGCTGTTGATATTTGTAGAAGTAATACAAGAAGCAACGAATATATTTTAAAGACTTACACATTAAAAAATGAATCTCATATACATTTTGCGCTTTTATTTCCTGCACCTGTTCACCACTAAAGCCTTCTTTCGCAACATCTGAAAGTCACCTGCAGGGATGACATCAGCAAGGTGGTGGAGAAGGAGCTTTCTGTGACCAGGTTCTTACAGAGCATCAGTTTTGGTTTCCACCTAGGGATGTTTGTACCTTTGTGGGAGTCTGGGATTATACAGTGAGAAATTCTAGACACGGCTGGTTCAAAAACAATCTACGAATAAGAAAGGATAAGAACAGTTGCACTACACGTCAATCACCTCTCCCCCATGCCAGCGTAGCTCACCACCAATAAAGTCGGCTGTTTTTCTCATGGGGGAAAGTAAAAGTATGGTGGGTGAGCACCTAGCTACTCCAGCTTGATGGGAAGTGCTCAACAAGCCCACTTTTCCGTCATTGCACCCAGGAAACTGATGTCACCAACATGGCTGAGTGGTTAAAAACAAATCCGGGGGCTGAGAGAAAGACTGCAGATCCTACTATCCCCTCCATGGTTCCATCAGGAAGGCCAGCTTGCCTAGAGACCCCTCAACCAACCAAAACTCCCTAAACACATCACAATCCCCTATCCAGGCCAGCTCTGGAAATGTGCCCCTGTCTGTGGGTGGTGAGGACAAGCCCATCACACAGACGGCCAGATCAACTCCAAAGCACTGGAAGAATGCACACACATCTGAGCACTTCAGGGCACTGTCCACCAGCAGCCTGTCTGTGAGATCAAGAGAAGACACACAGTCTTAGGAAAGCGCCCCTCAGAGGGTACAGGAGACGTGGCATAGGTCCATCTATGAGAAAGGCAGGAGGGAGCCTCAGAAATCACTAACTGAATGGTGGAATAAAAGTTTTTCTCTCCTGAAGCCAATTGGTGAAGACTGCAGGAGGTGGTGACTGCTTCTTCAAATGCAAAGAATTCAAGGAGCATGAAAAATCAAGCAACATGACACCAAAGGAACACAATATTCCCTGAGTCCATCCCCAAAAATGGAGATCTCCAAATTGCTTGACAAAGATTATAAGATTCACTGTTCTAAGGTCACTCCGTGAGTGACAAGAGAACAAACAAAATCAGAAAAATACATTAGTTTAAAAAGTTTAATAATTGTAGATATCATACAAAAGGACCAAACAAAAATCTAAAGCTGAATAATACTGTGAGCAAAATTAAAAACTCCATAGAGAGCACCAATACCATCTGAAAGGCTCAAAAGTGCCCGGAAGGTTGGAGAATAAATGTGCATGTTCTAAGGCAGGCCCTTGACCAACACCAGGACTCACAAACTGGCCCATCACAAAATTGCAAAGTGTGTTTAGATTCTGGGTAAATAATATTTTTAAATAACAAGTATCCCTAAAAATTCCACCAGAAATATCACTTCTGTAGTATATTATGATAGTATAGTAAGTTGGGAGCAGAGTTTGTACAGAAATTAAAGTGTACATTTTAGGAAAAACTTAAGCGCTAAAATATCAAACATAGCAGCATGCTTTAAAATATATCAACTTATGAAAAAGAAACTTTATGGTTTAACAAATGTTTCCTGTGCTTTCCAAAATTAACTTGGCCCTCTCAATGAGTCTCTAATGAGGATTGAATTTTGGTGTCAGAACCTTTTGATTTTTTCAATCTACAGACAGTTATTGACCTGTTAGTCCTAGTTCGGCGTCTAAGAATAAAAGATCACGGAGCAGCCGATAATTACATATAGACATTTCCATTAAACTTGACCATGTAGGTCTTTTCTACAGTTGTTAATGGTCTGTTGACACTACAAGAGCAACTCATTATATTCCTGACTTCATCTAGAGCTATGTGTATAGTTATTCACAGCTTCAAGTATTTACATCATTGACCTTATGAATTTAAAAAAAAATGTTCCTCTTATTTAAATATACATGTATATCAAAACAATCCACACATATCTACAAAAATAAATACTGCTTACGGTTTATGGCAAAAAGGTTTTTACACTAATCTGTAATTTCTTGCCATCAGTTCCACCAATTTGAACCATGATTGCATTTCATTGGTTCTGGAATGTATATAATTCGATGCCACAGTTTTTCAAGTATTTTATGTATACGCAAGACTGATGGACAATATTCTCACTATATATTTAGGATCACCACAAACAATTACAGCCAATGGAGATAAAATGAAAACATTAGAGGAATCACAATGGAAGAATGAAACGGACTGAAATAGAGGGCTTCCCAATGGTGACATTCAAGTCAGATTGGGCTTTCTTCAATCTGGGGTAAATTGTCAAGATGCCTGGACGTTCATTATTTGAGTGCTTGAGAAAAATCACCTCCTTCCTTCCAGGTGAGCAACAAACAGGCTTTAAGCTCACGTGCATTCTGGGACTGTTGGACCGTCCCTGCACAACCACTGGAGCAGGAATTCTCTCTCTAAAACTTGGTTTAGTTTGTCTTAGGGCTGTTGACATCTCAGCAGCCAGAATGCAGCTGATGTTTGCAGCTTGGTTATTTTCTTTTACAAAACTCAAGCGAAGAGAGAAATGTTAAGGAAGCAAAATATTTATTTTGGGAACTTGTTCGTTTATTCAAGAATTTAACACCATAAGTTAGAAAAATCTGAATGACAGTCCATACCAAGCACCATGGTCCTGAAAGCAAAAATCAATTGGGGGGAGAAAAATCTATTCTTCACAATGAACATTAGAACCTTTGTAATCTAAAATGCTGTTGCTGTGGTTGTGTGCATGCATTTTAATTGTATACATATACATATATTATTGATAAAGATGGTCTTATGAACTAAGCTTTGAAATGACATCTGGGAAACACATACAAGAACATAATTTCCAAATTTTAGACTACCTATTTAGTTGTCTTACAGTGTGGATACTGGTAAGAATCCTGCTCCTAAGACAAATCTGATTTCTTGCAGTCTTTGTCATCTTAGTAAATGATACTTCCACCTTTTCAGTTGTTTTGAATAAAAAAATACCTGGAATTATTGTAGTTTTTATTTTCATTTTTCACAAGTCACTAACAATCCATTAATAACACTGCTCAGTTGCACATTCAAAATATTTTCAGAACTTAACCCCTTGTTGGCCCTTGCATGGTTACCTTCTTGGTCTAACACAATCTCTTGCCCAAATTTTGCAGAAGATTGCTAACTAGTCATCCTCCTTCCTTTCTTCATCCCCTCAAGTGTGTTACTCACGCAGAATGGAGGGGGATATTTCTGTATTACAGTTAAGATCATCTCAGTAAAAGTAAAATTAAAATCCTTACCTTGGCCCTCAGGTGCTATGTAATCTAGTCACCTGCTGCTTGATGACATCACTACTTTATAACAACACTCTGTCCATATTGACTTCCCTGCAGGTGCACCACACATGTTCTCACTTATGCATATTTGCACATGTGTTCACCTCTGCCTGCAAGGTGCCTCCCTGAGGTATCCACATAGCCAGTTTCTCCATGTTCACAGACCTCCATACAAGTACCACTTTGTGAACATGGCCTTTTCTGATAATGAAAAGTAACAGAACAATTCCATCTTCATCCTTTTATCCCTCTTATGTTTCCATTTTTAGCTAAAATTTATATTATGTATTACCATTTCCTATACTTTTGTGTTAATTTTTATTATTTTCTCCTAGCCTTAGGCCATAAGCTCCATGTGGACAGAGGTTTTATTTTTGGTTTGCTTACTATGATCTCAGGCATCAGAGTAGCTGGCTGGCATGAAGTCAGCCTTCAAACACACTCATTGTATCATTGAATAAATAAATGAATTCACAGTGGATGAGAATTTGATGCTTGGCAAAAAGATATGGTTCTTTTGGCTACACAGAGGCATCAATTAAATGGAAGCCAGAAGTATGATCATCAGATTTGAGAGTGCCTTCAACTTAGGGAGTATTAATGGAGTTGTAGGCTCGCTGTGTCCTGCTCTTATATTGCATCTTAGCCCCATCGTATCTGTGTATTTAAGAGTGGTTCATATCTGAGGTCTTCCGTAAATGTGAAGCTGATACTTAGAAGCCTTCCGCAGCCTACGAGCAAAGCAGATGAGAGGCAGGTACATCAGAAACCCTTCAAGCATCAAGCATGACGGTTCTGAACCCTACTGGGGTATGAAGGCCAAACTACCATCAGGCAGAGGAGAACAATGGCAGGACAGGTAGAGAGCGCAAATGCAAATCCAGCTTGGCTCACGTCAATCCTCACGGGTCTTGGCCAGAGAAATACAAGTACTGTTAAATTTCATGCAGTCTCTTTTAGTTGAACTTATGCCCTAAAGCACATTTAACACTAGATTAAACTGATGGTTTGGGGCCCATTCAAGCTATTGCTCATGTGCTGGTGTTGGGAGAACTTCATATGTTTTCTTTATACATTAATTTATTTAATAAAAATGCTACATCTGACTAAAGGCCAGATGCTATTCTAGATGCTGGATAGAAAACATGAATTGAGGATGGTTTCTGTTCTCAAACTATCAACAATTAGAAGTAAAGTTGAGGGAAAATATTTGACAGCATAACCAACAATCACACCCATTGGACTTGCTCCTTACGATTGCCCAACAGCATGAGAGAGCTGCATTGTGGCTTTACTTAGTGAAGAAACTCTGAGTGTTACTCTTTGTTCAGTTTCATCTTTCCATACAATCCTTTAAATACTGAGTTTCTTTTAAGCTTCAGTCTACTATCTTCTTTTTTCGTTCTCCATTCCATTCCTAGATAAGTAATCATTCCCACAATTTTAAGTATTAGTCATGTATCAACTCCCAAGTTCATATATTTTTAAATGTCTACTTACTTATTTAAGAGGCAGGGAGGGAAGGAGAAGGAGACAGAGACAGGTAGACAGGCAGAAAGAACATACATCTGTTATTTCACTCCCCAAATGCCTGCAAGCCAAGAACTGGGCCAGGGCTGAAGCTGGGAGCCACGAACTCAATCCAGGTCTCCTGCGTAAGTAGCAGAAACCCAAACACTTGGGTCAACACCATTGTCTTCTCTGGTGTGCACTAGCAAGAAGCTGTAGCCAGGTGCCAGAGGCAGGAACTAGAACCAGATGCAGGAACCCCAAACCATCAGTTCAATCTAGTATTAAATGTACTGTAGGGCATAAGTTCAACTAAAAGAGACTGCATGAAACACAGACACTAGAATGTAGAATGTGAGTACCTTAACCACTAGGCTAAATGTCCACTCCCTAAGTTTCTATTTAAGCTCCCAGTTCATTGAGCAAATGCTTGGTCAACAATTAGGTATCACAGATGGCTATGACTTTGCATTTAGCTCCTCAAATCCCATAATGAACATCCTGTTTCATCAGTGGTAGAGTGGATTCCTTTCATGTATAATCATACAATGCATCCATGATGCATGACCAGTGATGGTGAACTAATTAATGACATATGCAGCAACATGGATATATCTCACAAATATTTATCACATTAAATGTTTAAAATAATGAAAAATAAATACAATGTTGAATGAAGCAAGCCAGGAACAAAAGTTCTTACCTTCTGACTTTACCCATGTACTAATGAAAGCAGCAAAACTAATCAACAGGGGTAGAAATCGGTAATGAATGACACTTGGATGTCATTACTGTCAAGAACTGGGTAGTCCATGTCCTGTGGAACTATCTGGACACATTTGTTTTGTGACAAATCACAGAACTGTATACTTAGGATTTGTGCATTTTTCATTATGTAGTTTATACCTCAATGTAAGGTTTACTTTAATAATTAAATAAAGGATGCTTGGGTCTTTCAAAAAATTTATTTTTATTACTAACCACTCTGGGTATGTTAAAACTAAGAAACAGAAATGGTAGCATTTTCTGCTGGGCAATTATTGTGTATTTAGAAAAAGTCTAATTATATATTCAACTGATACACTAGAATGATTTTAGAAAGCCTTGGATAATACAAAAAGTATGTGTTCTGAATAAATAATATCCTGTTGTCAGAAAAGTAAACACACAGGCCTATGATTAAATAATGTTAATACAATATGGTAAAGAAAATAGATTAAAAACACACACAGTCTAGAAACACAACATTACAAGTGCTATTCTGGTTGTAAGGTTGACAAGAACAGAAATATGACTCTGTTTGAATGGGAAAAGTAACAGAGGCACGATGGGGATTCAGGTTTTACAGATGCAAACTTAAAATATAAACACCCCCTGCAGCGGGGGTGTTTACCGCAAGTGTCTAGATTCAAGAGAGCTATGGCGCCAATTTCAGTGTTGGAACCTTGGAATTACCTATACACGTCTCACACTTTTTTTTTTTTTTTTTTTTGAGAAATACAGGCACCATGCATGTGAAAACTATGAAGGCCAGTACCTAGAACAATTTCTTTTTAATAATAACATTCAATAATTGCTTTTGAATTTGGAAGTTTAAATGGTATTACCTTTCAGGACAAATGCTATCTCTTGAAACACTTCAATCATTAAATACCAGATGGAAGATAAGACACATATAAAAATGTAACAAAGGAGGTAAATTACAGCATTAATTATGTTCCTTCAGTTAAGGAGTTATATTTACCTTTAGTGAAACAATGAAGTCTACTGTTTATAAGGTGAAGATTATTAATATGCTTAAAGGGTTCATTTAAAACAAATTATTGGCTACCCTTGAAAAGTCAGTTGTGCTAAATCACGAGAAGCTCCCTACATTCAAGTTAGGAATAAAGTTACAAATATATCTATTATAGATGTTTTCTATTTTTCATATGATTGGGATTAAAGATGTTAAATTTCTACACTAATGGTGCCTCCCCGTTGTTCCTTTTGTCTTTATTATTTTGCATAAACGTTTATGACAACTTTCACAGAACATCACAATTTTTACAGGCTCTCTGTAGAGTTAGGCATTCAAACACATTCCTAAGATACATTTGCATGCAGCTTTTAATAGGTAAGGTTTATGTAATCTTTTCGTGCTCCCGATAGGGGAAAAGTCTCTAAAACAAAAAGGAGATTCATTACCAGTCTAAAAACAACTTCATTTTTCTATTCTCAAATGATTAACTCCATTTTACAGCAGCTGATACACATCAGTTTGAATGACGTCTTTGGTGTAGGGAAGGGGGCCTGAGTGGAGTCGGGCAGATGGATGTCTCAGTCAGTCATGAGCATGGAGCACGACCCCTTCAAATTCCATTTCACGACTCACTTCATGTTCAGAGCTGAATTTGCATGAAAATCAAATTCATAAATTCAGCCACGGCTTTGATCAGGAATTTTGCGGTTGTTATTGTTCTTTTTGAATTGTTGTAAAAGTCATGGCAGATGGTAATGTTTCTTGAAATGTCTGTCAATACTCATCTCCCTTCCTCTCTTACCACAGTGCAGTACTAGAAGATTGCAAGCACCTTCACAGATCAGCCTATCGCAAACGAGAACGATCCTTAGATGTGACTCCCTTCTTATTTCGTATGTGAGAAAATAAAGTTGCAACCTGAAACAGCCCCAGGGCCCCAACTCCCAATCCAGTAACCTTTCAATACACCAGAATGATCACTCAAGAAATGGGCACTAAATTCTGAGAATTATTGGCTGTAATTACAAACGCCTCCATATAAATGAGGGAAAATACATACACACACACGTGCATGCATAATTTGCACATAGGCAATTACTATCTTATGTACTTATATATCTATATTTGCATGTATATTTACAACAAAAAAGTAAAGTTGTAAACAATTTACATGCATATTCAATTGCCTTGAATTTCATTTAGACTATATATATCTACATATGGCCCCACAGATTATATATGTATAACAGTTAACTAAAAGAGCGTATTGACTGAGAGCATTGAGTTAGAAAATATATAAAGACTGAAACGCCAGATCTGCCACCTAACAGCTGTGAAGCCTTGTGGGCTTGACGTTGTCAGTTGGCATTTTGGAGACTTGTAGCTCTTGGTGTTGTTTTTAATATTAATGACACTGGCATGTGGATTAGATACATAGTTATGAATGTTTACCGTTTGCCAGGACTGAGACATGGCAATCCAAGTGTCAGAGAAATTTCCCGTGCATTCATGCAAGCACAAGCGCCCATACCATGTGCCAGACTGACAGTTCCCTTCCAATCATCCTCTAACTCTCACGTTTGCCATGAAGGTTGGCACGGCTGACCTTGGTCTCCAATGAGGCGCTAATACAGGGGTCAGACGGGCTGCCCAGCAGCTGATGAGAGTTCCGGGTACAGCTCTTATTCACAACGTCACCACACAGATGGAAAGGCAATTCCAATTTAAGACACACACACACACACACAAAGCTCAAACCAAGGCTTCCAAGTGAGATTTCCTCAGTCTCTAAAACTAACATTCTTATAATTTCCACTTTCCTGAACCCTTAGAAGACATTTCTATCAGGCATTAAAATTCCTGCTCTAATACTTTTGTCCCAATCTGCGTAATGTGTTCATAAATGGACACAAAGATTCTTACCTTCAGATATGCTTTTGCCTGACCTATGACATAACCTATGGAAAGATTCTGTTTTTTTAGAAAAACAGTGACCATCACCACAAAGAAGAGCCATCTAGGCACCTGTTATTTGGAATTTTTGCCACACTCTGTTATAGTCTGATATCTCAATAACCATTAATAAATTTCTAGGCTGGGACCCAAGATTCCATTTAGTGCCATAATTTAAAAAGCATCTCTTCTGCATTCAACACTTTGGCAACATGCCAAGAAAAGAAGCAAAAATTGTTGGACTTGCCTGCCAGCTGGCACCTTCGACTGAATGGCTAACTCTCCAAGAACTGCCATTCCTCAGTCACACAGGAAAATAGCATGGATTTCTTACTCAGTGTACATTCTTCTTACTGCTGCAAAAATTATCCTAAGAATAAACTAATTGCCACTGTAAAGCACAATTTCATCATACCCAGCATCCATCTGGAAACAGAGAGACAAATATACAACTGCTGGCAGAAGAGATTTTAGATTTAATACAACCATTGATATATATATGGCTGTTAATAACTTCTGTTGAAATTATTTCAGTAGAGGTTATATTCTATTTTCAGGGTAGTTTGCCTTTACTTTGGATCTACATTAAATAAGGAAAGTTTTTAAAGTCACAGTATCTGTATACATATAGCACACAAGTATTTTGTACATGCGCAGTAATGGAGGGACTGTGCGCATGTGTGTATAGGCAAGTGTTGGGCACAACAGTTAAGATGCTCCTTGGGACACCTGTGTCCTGTATCAGATGGCATGCCTGAACTTGAGTCTCTGTTCTACTCCCAATTCCAGCTTCCTGCTGATTCACACTCTGGGAGACAGAGGTGACAGCCCAAGTAATTGGGTTCCATCTGCCAATTCACTCCCGGGTGCCTACTATGGTTAGGCTGGGCTGGGCTGGAAGCTCAGAAGCTGGGAGCTGGGAACACCACCCGGCTCTCCCACGTGAGTGGCAGGATGAGCCGTCACCACTACGGATCAAGATGGGCATTGGCAGGAGGCTACAATTAGGAACTGGAGCTTGGAATCAAACCTAGGCTCTCAGATTGTGACCTGGGCATCTTAATCGCGAGACTAAATGCCTGCTCTTCATGTGCCAAGATATTAAGCTGCTGGTTGAGTTTCTCGGGGCGAGCGGGGTGTACTAGTTATTCAATTGTCACTTCAAATACTTAGCACATATTTTTCTCTGCAAGGTGTTCCCATTTGAAATTTCTCAACCCTTCCTACTCTCTACATCATTAAACCTGAAGAGTGGAAAGGAGTACAGAAAGATTCTTTACCAGTAGCTATCTTTTAATGAGTAAAACCTGGTAAGAGAGCCTTAATAACTTTCAAGTGCACTAGAAGTGATACCATAATGTGGTACAGTGACATCCATTGCATAGGAACCTTGAGTGCTAACACACTCAATTGCCATGTTGAAAATGCCCATTTGAATCTCAGGTAATTAGTTGAGTTGTAGAGAAACACAGCTCCAAAAATTCCACTTCCTGCTAACTCCTGGGATTAAAAAGATTGATTTGTGAAAATCTTTATTTTATAAGTAAAAATAATAATTTTGAAATTTTTTACAGATGTATTTATTTATTTGAAAGGCAGTGTTATACAGGGAGAAGGAGAGACAGAGAGAAAGAGATCTTTCATCTGCTGTTGCACTCCCCAAATGGGCACAGTGACCACGACTGGGCCAGGCTAAAGCCAGGAACTCTATGTCTCCCACGTGGGTGGCAGGGGCTCAAGCACGTGAGCCATCTTCTGCTGCTTTCCCAGGCACATTAGCAGGGAGCTGGATCAGAAGTGGAGCAGCCCGAACTGCATCCAGCACTCATCTGGGATGCTAGTGTCACAGGAAGCAGTCTAACCCACTGTGCCAGAATGCTGTCCCCTAATTGTTTATTTTCTAATGGAAAAATACAAACATCTGTGTCTATAGGCAAAATACATGTTTAGGCTTCTCTACAACTGGTGATTATTTAATCATCTTTAAGTTGCAAGGACCTGGTTGACAGGAATGAGTCAGTGGTTCATTAAACTTTTATTTTATTCTGGTAAAACTTTCCCACTAGTACACTGTGTAGTTTGGATGAACATAATGTAAGGGATATGATATTAACACTGATTATAACTAAATCTGACAAGTTCTACTGACCTATGGAAATAAAAATCTGAATACTTCCATTTGATTCCTTCCATGGGAATTGAAATCCTAATTTGGGGAAATGCTCCATTTGCACCTACAGGCAGATTTATGATTTATGACAGTCAGAGTTCTCAGCTAAGATCAAAAGCTGACGCTCTAGGAGTTATTATATAGTGGAAATGAAATTTCCTAACCTATTTAGATGAACCAGGTTGTGTATTATCTTTCACACTGATATCACACTGCCTTCATTTCAATAACTACTGCTGCTATTCTCTGCTTACTGAGGGGAGAAGATAAAAAAAATGTCATTCCATGAAAATGGCAAAATGTATTATCTTTGTTATATTCAGATTAAAATCTGACGAGGAGTAATTTAAACTATATATAGTAATGATTCTCTCCAGAATGATCTTATATTGCAATAAATAGAGGTGCAGGTAGCACAACACTTCACTGTGTTCACTTTCATTAGCAACATTCCCATACACAATTATTGAGGGAGAATAAAGAAAAAGAGGATTTTGAATGCTGCACAATGAAGCTCAAATGTGAGGGAGGTTTATGAGGTTTCACACTAATCATGTCCAGTGCTGGCGAAGTCCTCCAAATTGCCTAGTATCTTACTTGATGAACAGGAGTTCTCATGACACATAAACTGTTTCACAAACATACATGCACCCACAATTTTGTAGATTTTATTTTTTTAAAGATTTATTTACTTCAAATAGAGAATAGTAGAGAGAGAGAGAGAGAAAGAGAGAGAGAGAGATAGTTTCATCTGCTGATTCACTCCTGCCAATGTCCTCAATAGCCAGGTCTGGTCTAGGTCAGAAGCAGGAGCCAGGAACTCCATTCTGCTCTCCCACATGGGTCTCAGGAGCCCAAGCACTTGGGCCATCTTTTTCTTCCTTCCCAGGTGCATCAACAGGGAGGTGGATCAGACCTTGAGTAGCTGGGACTTACCTTGGCTCTGAGATATGGGATGCTGGTTTCCCAAGCAGTGGCTCTACCTGCTGCACCACAACCTATGCCCCGTTTTTTTTCTATATTGTCATTTTTAAATAATCAATTGACCTATTATAATGGAATTACAATAAAAGATAAATGAACTAGTATAGCAAGTAAGAAAACTTCATAAACATTCTCTTGAATTACTATTTCTAATAAAAAATAAGTTTTGATTAACTTTTTTCTTTTGATTTCCAAGTTCCTGTTGAGATTGGAAAATGAAAAATCACTCCCATTGTAAAACTTTCTTAGTTGAAAACTCCGGCTGCCATAAATCATACAGCTGCGTGTAGATGCAAATGGAGCATTTCTTCAAATTAGGATTTCAATTCCTTTCACATTATAGCACTTGCCCATGCATGACCTTCAGAGAAAGTTCCTTTTAAGAATGTCCAAATGTGACAGGCAGTGTAATATCAAGGAGATGCTGTGTGTGTATTCTATAGGAATGTGTCAGTCAACGAAGTACTTGTGATCATCAAGTCTCAAGGTTAGAGAACTTTTAGCTCACTTAGTTCAACCATATGCTCTGATGCCTACAGCATCTCCAGAGAGACGCTGACTCTGTAGCTTGCTGTGCAGGTTTTAATCCTGGCTCTTAGCTTTTGGCTCAGAGCCAGTTACTTAACCTGTTAGTACTTCATCTTTCTCATGGATAAAATAGGAATGGCAGTAAGAGAGCTTCTCTATAGCGTCACTATAAGGATGCGACGAGTTATTACACACACAACATTTAGAATCGTCTCCTGTAGCATCCACCTACCCCTAGTCCACTCCCTTAATAGCTACCCTCAGTTGGGTCACTTCAATTGAGTCACTTGAGTCAGCACAGATTGTTGACATTGTCTTCCTTCTGTGGAGCCCAAGTCCATCTTGAAGTTTCTCCTTTTCATATCAGGGGGCAACAATGCTTAACCCCGACTTCCCTTGAGATTTATGCAAATATCTGGATTAAGCATGGGCTAGGAAATAAAAATAATTGGGTAGGGACTTGGGAATTTACTGGGGCTAGTAATCTACAATCATGTAATATCAATTTTTTATACATTGAGACACACACACACACACGCAGTAAGTGAGTATGTAAGTGCTTGGAACTCATTTACCAGTAATGATATTGATAATGAGGATGGAAATGGCGAAGAGACTGGTACCTATACCACAATAAATTTCTTTCAACTGCCTTGCACCCAACTGTTCACTGAAGCTTCATTGGAAATCACTGGCTACTACAGTCTTCACATGACTGTAAAGTTACCCTCATGGTTACAGTCCTCAATAATGTTGTACATCAGTTCAGTTTCTATAGTTCTGACAAAGAAATCACCTTGATCATATGCTTTACCTACTTCATTGCCAAGAGTGTCTTTGCAAGTCTGAATACCTTATCAAGACCTGAAACACTGCCTTGATACAGAAGCACTAATTTAATTACTAGAAATTCTGGACATGTTTCTTCTGATGTCATTGCTGACAAATTCTCATGTTACATTACTACTTTCTACTTAGTTTTAATATTGAAAATTCCCATCCATTCTACACAACTTCCTTCAATGGAAGCACATTAGTCTTTATTTTTAGGAATTTTTTTCATGTTACAGTTAGCTACTTTCTCCTGGAAGCACTTATGTGTTAGATGGTACCAGATATTGATAAAATAAATGACTGCATTGCCATTCACTCAGAGAAATATGACAACATTATAACCACATTTTTGTATCCACCATTCATCTCTTCCTATCTAAAAACAACCATCACTCCTTTTGCACATTTACGTTTCCTTCATTAATTAAAATCTTCTATCTTACTCACAGATACGCTAACACATCATTGCTCCTCTTGAAAATTATTTTCTGATGTTTGACTATCAACTCAAGCATTTTATTTGAGGTATTTCTGAATTACCCATGTTTTTTGGTGATAGGATTGTAGACTACATTGTACAGTTAAAGTTTTTTATCACTTATGTATATTATTTTTTAATAAAATGAATTCATTTGATAGCATAGAATGTAATTTCTTTGAATACATTTGTGTTCTGTACATTTGTTTTCATACCATCTACCTATCCTGGGTTTGGGGTGTGCTTCAAAAATTATGCAAAATGAGTTTCACCAAATGTAAACAATGATTATTTTTGGAAGATTAGATTGAGGGAAGTGCATACCTTTTTAAAGATTTATTTATTTGAAAGGCAGAGTTACAGAGTGGCAGAGGCAGAGAGAGACTGAGAGGGAGCGAGGGAGCGAGGGAGCGATCTTTCATCAGCTGGTCCACTCTACTCCCCAGATGGCCGCAATGGCCAGAGCTGTGCTGATCCGAAGCCAGGAACCAGAGCTTCTTCCAGGTCATCATGTTGGTACAGGGGCCCAAGATCTCAGACCATCTTCCACTGCTTTCCCAGGCCATAGTGGAGAGCTAGATCAGAAGTGGAACAGCCAGGACTCGAACTGGAACCCATATAGGATGCTGACACAGCAGGCAGTGGCTTTACCCACGAGGCCACAGTGCCGGACAATGGGAACTTTTTATATGGGTACTTTATTGCTGGGATTTTATGGATTTGTCATCAAAATAGTATTCTTTAGATAAATCTCTTTTTTTCGTTTTCAGTGTTTTGAAAATAGCTATTTAAAATCAAACAGGTAATATAGGATCGACCTGCTAATTATACATCAAGTCCTTCTTAAGATCATAAAAGTGAAGTTAAGAAATTGCATGTAATTTTTAAAATCCCACTATCCATTTGGCATTATTTATAAAAAACACAGATGGCATTGAAAACAAGAGGAATTTCTCATATTTTTAGTGCCATTATGATCTTCCTACCATATAATTGAATCAAGAAATAAAAATATTCATTATGTAGCAAAAGAATCATAATATATATAATTGTGGAGACTTTTTATGGAAATTGCTTGTTAATCAAATGTGAGAGTTGCTGTGTTTGCATGCCTGAAAAATAACTGGGCCACACAAGTTTGGTCATTCTTTCTACTTTTCCATAGGCAAAAACAATTATGATAATCCTTTTTACAGGTTTTTTACAGTAGAAAATATGTTTTTCAAGATGAAATAAATTCTACCAGCTTAGAATGTTTGAGTGACACCACGTGCCTCTGCTCTGGCTGTCACTTAAAAAGCAGGAAAGAAATCATAGTATTTCAGTTTCTAATGGCTGGTTAACATGTGGTTTCTGTGAGTTTGCAGACAAAAAATATCAGCCTCATCTCATCTAACTACATCTGACTTCAGGCTAGGACAAGAGGATCAATTCCCTCTATGAGGGTGGAATGCCAAGTCAGCACCTCAAAACTGGCTTCCCGAGACATTAAGCCGTAAATACCCACTCGCTTGCAGATGAGCTTCCATTTCAACAGTCCCCTTCACTAAAACCTCCTTGTCTTTTCTCCACTTCTTCCCTCAAGGACTAACACACAACATGCATCTGCTCACCCCTAGAACTGAAAGGAGGAAAAAAAAACCTGGTTTTCCCTTTGCTTTCAATAAAAAAATCAGCCAAACAGAAACACACAAGTGAAGTCAAAAACAAACAAAATGGAAAAAATAAGAAATTAGCTCTAAATATGCATGTATCTGTAGGAAACTAACCCATAAGTCTCACCCAGCCAGATAATAATTCCTTCCTTTTATTCACTTCACCGTGAATGTATGAAGACTAAACCAGAATTCTCCGATAACCAGTTAATAGATTAAAAGCAAAAGTAGAAGAGAGAAACCTAATACATTTCAAATGCTCTCAGTCACCTACTTGGTAATATCCTTGAAGTTCTAACACATATATATGTGTTCAGTAACAGAGGCAGTAAAACATTATTAGCCTGTTAGGTATCTCAAATAACTGAGTTCAAGTCACTTTCAAACTATAAATCCCTGGGCACAATACACAATCACTCTAAAACTGAATTTTTCCCACCTTCCATGTACGTATAAGGGTACCTGTCTCCTTGAGATGGTGAGGCCTCGGTAGCATAATGAATTCTGATTTCTAAGCAAAGCATCTGGAAATAAGAGTGTGGTTTAAGTGATAATTACTCTTTCAAATATGCTGCATCTATGTATTATTTTTTGAGGTGCTGGGCTCTTTAAAACCTACAAGTGAACCCAAAAGAAGGGTGAAGGCTCTTAGGATACTACAGAACTAATTGCTGCGATTCAAAGTTCAAGCATCGGTGCCATCCCCGTTGGTTGAATTACTGAACTGAGTCTCTGCAGAAGGATGGTGGGCATCAGAACTGCCAGGATTCCTACAGTTAAAGAGCTTTGTTCTGAGCTTAAGAGCAGGGTGACACTTTAATGTGAAATAAAAAGAAATGAACCCATAGGAGGAGTGGTAACCAGGGATGGGGGGGTGGGGACAACGGGGAGATAGCAGTCAAAAGGGCCAAACTTTCAGTATAAGATGAACAAGTTCTGAAGACCTGATTAGAGCATAGTAACTACCGTTACTACCAATGTATTGCGTGAGACCACAGTATAAGGCTCATAGAAATAGAATTAATAATATATAAGGAGCTCAAGAAGCTCAACAACAAAACAAACAATGCACTTAAGAACTGGGCTAAGCATATGAACAGGTATTTTTCAAAGGATGGACTACAAATGGCCAACAGGCACATGAAACACATGCAGGGTAACTAGCCACCAGGGAAATGCAAATAACAACCACAGTTTCACCTCACCCCAAGTAGAAATCAAACACCACCACATGCTGGTGAGGATGTGGGGAAAAGGCACCCTAATACACTGTAGGGGGAATGTAAACTAGTACAACTGTTGTGAAAGACAGTGCAGAGATCCCTCAGAAACCTGAAAATAGATTTAACATAAGCTATCCTACTCCTGGGAATTTACCTAAAGGAAATGAAATCAGCATACAGAAGAGTTATCTGTATCCCCAAGGTTATAGCAGCTCAGCCAATAGCTAAGGCATGGAATCAACCCAGATGTCCATCATTTGATTACTGGATGAAGAAATTGTAGTATGGATGCATGTTAGCATATCACTCAGCCGTAAAAACGAATGAAATCCTGTGTTTTGCAACAAAGTGGATGCATTTGGAGACCAGTATGCTCAGTTAAATCAGTCCCAAAAAAGGCAAATATCATATCTCTCTGATTTTTGGTAACTAATGACAGTGTATACAAACTGTTATATATATGAGCAAAATTCAGATTTTGAGATTTGACTTTTTTATTTTATTTTTTATTTGACAGGTACAGTTATAGACAGTGAGAAAGAGAGACAGAGAGAGAAAGGTCTTCCCTCCTTTGGTTCACTCCCCAAATGGCTGCCACAGCCAGCGCTGCACTGATCTGAAGCTAGGAGCCAGGTGCTTCCCATGTGGGTGCAGGGGCCCAAGCACTTGGGCCATCCTCCACTGCCCTCCCGGGCCACAGCAGAGAACTGGACTGGAAGAGGAGCAACTGGGACTAGAACTCGGTTGCCCATATGGGATGCTGACGCCACAGGCGGAGGATTAACCAAGTGAGCCATGGCGCCGGCCCCTGATTATTGTTTATTGCCCTTGTCTATACTCCTGTGAAACACTGATTTTTCTATTTACAACTTGTTGAATTCTTTATTTAGTGCAGGGTTAAACTTGTGATTATAAAGTAAATTGAAAGCAAGTCATTGCAAAAATTAAAAGAAAAGTAAGAAAGGGAGGAGGAGTTGGGGTGGAAATGAGTGAGTGAGGAAGGGAGGTTAAGGTGGGAAGTATCACCATGTTCTTAAAATTGCATATATGAAATACCATGAAATTTACACCCTTCATATAAATTAAAAAGTGGCAAAAAAAAGTTCATTTGTGGGCAAAAATTTTGAAATCCATGCATATAAAGGATCTTCAAAAAGCTCATGAAAATGTCTATTGTGAAAAAACATACATGGATTTTTATACCAATAGAAACTAATCTTTTAAAAATTCATGTATTTTTATTTGAAATGCAAAGAAACAGATCTCCTATCCGCTGATTCAGTCCCCAAATGCTAGCAACAGCTTTACTAGGCACGCCGAAGCCTGGAGCTGGGAACTCAACCCAGGTTTCCTACCCAGATGGCAGGGACTCAGTGACTGGAGCTCATCCGCTGCCTCCCAGGGTGCGCATTAACAAGAAGCTGGAATGAGGGCAGATGCTGTGGCCACTGGGTGAAGCTGCCCCCTGCGATGCTGGCATCCCATGTGAGTGCAGGTTTGACACCCAGTTGCCCTACTTCCCATCCAGCTCTCTGCTGACACCCCTGGGAAAGCAGCAGAAGATGGCCCAAGGGCTTGAGCCCCTGCACCCATGTGAGACTCTGGCTTCAGCGCTGCACAGCCCTGGCAGTTTTGGGTATTTGGGGAATGAAAGAGCTCTCTCTCGCTCGCTCTCTCTCTCTGCCTTTCAAATAAATAAAATCTTTTTTTTTTAAAAAAAAAAAAAGGAAGAAGCTGGAATCATAGGCAGAGCTGGACCTTAAACCTGGGAACCTCAATATGGAGATGGATATCCAAAGTAGCATCAAAATGGCTATACCAAACTCCAGTCGCTAAATTTATATTTTAATTTCATTTCTCTATGAAGTTTTGGAAATTCTTTTGTACACTTAAAATTTTATAAGAGAAACTGCAAGTGTTCTCACCAAAATAAATAAATGAATAAATAAATAAGGAAAATAACCATGATGGATATGCCAATTAGCTTGATTTTGGCAATCATTCCACAATGTACATGTACATCAAAACATCTTTAATATGCAATTTTTATCTGTCAATCATACCTCAGTGAATCTGGGGTGGGGAAAAGGGATGAGGAAAGAACACAGAAAGCCAACACTTTCAATGTTCCCTTTGGATGTTGAAGGTTAAGCAGGAACCAACATACTTTATATTGACAATGGGAACACCACAGCTGTGCTCAAAATCTCTGGGCAACAGAGAGCTCCCCCCAAGTTCATCTGAGTTACCAAAAGTTACCAAAAGCAGCCACAGCTGTTGCCACACTCGGCACCAACCCTCTGAATTCACTTCAAACTGGCTCCTGATCCCACAGCTCTCACAGCCTCTACTGGCTCAAAATCTCTGCAGACTCATTGGCTCACGTCTGCTCTGAGAGCACTGGACTTACATGAGAATCATCAACTGGCTACTGACCTAGCAGTACCACCTCCTTAGGGCAGCTGACCACTACTTCCACAATGGGAGGCACTTTTTTTTTTTTTAAAGAAATGCTTGTAAGTCAATGTATTTGCTGCTACTCAGAGCCTCTAGATGGAACCAACATGATACATTGAGAAAGTAAAGTTCTAAGTCATCCCTACCACCCTCTCTGCCTTTTGGTTGACACAAGCTTGCTGGACAACCCCAGCAGGCTCAGCCCCTTTACCATGACCTCAAAGGCGGCTGAAAGGGGCAACCTGGATTTGCAGGATTAGAGTTCCACGACTCACATTCCAGTATTTTCTTGCAGGATTATTCCCTTCCACTCTAGCTGCCTCCCACACCCACAGATATTTTCAAAGACCTTTTTTTTTTTTTTTAACCTTTTAAACACATGTTTCTAAAACCTTTTTGAAGTAGCCTCATAGGCATTGAAGAAGTTCACAAGGGCAAAAAAAGGAGAACCAGAAGTGGTTAACTCAGGAAAATATACACAAATGGTAAGGCTTTGGTTTTCTGACACCAAAAGCACAACCAGTGAAGAGAAGCCAATCTCTTCAAAGCATATCCAGGAGGTAAAAAAGCTAAATTTCAGAGAAATAACAGTAACATTTATAGGTTAATCAGATGGAAGCAGATTTGGAGCTAATTGGACCTCTATGCTTACATTCTTTTAAATTTTGCTTAATGTTCATATAAATAATAACAGTTGATGGTTGTATGCTAAGTTTTGCTATTTCTAATAAAATTTTTATAAAGTAAAAGCCATTATTGCCTGCCTAATGTGTTAATCTATTCGCTTGATTTCCCCACACACAGAAGTAGCCTTTGCCAAATGATGAATAGTTTTTATGGTCGCAATGAACCATAATTGAAGCCATGGAACTCAGGAGGAAATGCACCATCCCTACAACACAGCCTTCAAGTCCATAAAGAGTCAGTTACAAAATATGTATTGAGTCCACTTAGACGCCCAGCATGTGGATTGACTCATTTTGTGGTCACCATTAAGAGTACAAGGCTGCAGGCACTCACTCTCTTCTTTTAGCAAGACTTAAAAACAGAACCATGCTGGAGCCAGCTTGTACCATTTCACAAGAAAGTCAGTCCTGTCCATTTTCCATCAGTCATCCAATGACCAGGGTGCTACCATGAACTTGACCAAAATGGTAGTGTTTTCACCAGAGCAATAGGCAAAAGCATCAAAAAGGGCTGGTTTTTCCTTTTTCTGCAGTCCAACCCCTTCATCATCTTTTTTTTTTTTAAGACTCTCCACCCACACTTTAAAGATCAAATTTTCAATGTACTTAAATCAGAATTACTCCTAGAAAGATATTTAAGTTAAAAAATTTGTCTAAATAAATGCAAAAGTTACCTGAATAAAATATGGCCTCTTGTTTTTTTTTCACCTTATTCATTATATCATGAACAAATTTTACTTCTTAAAAATTTTCTTTTCTTTCAATCAGACTTTAATTTTTCAGTGCCTATAAAATACTTTATCATGCTTTTGCTGCCAACTACTTTTACTGACAAGTACTTCTTTTGGCTCTTGTTCTGAACGACACATCATCCATGCGTATGTTACATATAGGGTTACCCTCCAAGGTGGAAACCAGGTACCCCACTGAAAGTCTTCAGTGTAAAAACCTATACTGCGGGGCTGGCATTGTGGCACTGCGGGTAAAGCCACTGTTTGCAGTGCTAGCATCCCATATGGGCACCGGTTCCTGTTCCAGCTGCCCCAGAGGATGGCCACAGGTTAGCCCTTGCTACCCATTCCTGGATCCCGGCTCCAGCCTGGCTCAGCCCAGGTGGCTGCAGTCATCTAGGAAGTGAACCAGTGGAAGGAGAATCTTTGTTTCTTCCTCACTTTAACTCTGGCTTTCAAATAATATAAAACACATCTTAAAAAAAAAAGAAAACTGCAGATTGTGAACGAGGAAGTCATGGTGGAAGCCAGAATCAGAGAGGACTGGCAGAGATAACACAGAAATAACAGTTCCCACACAGTCTTGCCTACCCTATGCAAGACATTAATTGAGAAACTTTTACTTTTCAAAATTCAATCCTTCTGAACACATTTTATGATTGTCGTGCCTTCACATCTATTTGGATTTATGGCTTTTGATGATATCATGTGACCAGAGATTTGAATCCAGTTTTTAGTTTTGCTTCCTCTGGCAACCGTGACTGCAGGTGATATAACTGAAGAAGTATTTTAGCTACAAGTGTGGTCCAAAGCCATCTGAGTGCATTGTAACACTTGAGAAGGAAGGATATCCCAGAACAAGAGTGGGAGGATGCTGCTAATGTAAAATGTGACAATGTGGACCCTCAACTACCCAGAGAAGAAAAAAGATGAGAGGTTCAGAAATTCCCGCAAACATTTCTATGTTCTAACATGAGTCCTGAATGATTTTTTCAGGGTTCAGAACGACTTTATTGAACTGTGCAGCACAGCTGTCCATGCGATTGGAATGGGGTGGTATTGAATTCACTGGCAGTGAGAAGATGCACTTGGAAGTGGACTGCCATGGTTTGCTTGCTCCATAGGTTTCAGCTCCTACAGTAAATAATTCAATTGAAATTTTACTTACAATTATCTGTACTTCAGTAATTGTTGATCAAATCCAAGAGAATGAGGAACCCACAGAACTCTCAGAACTGTGTGGGACAGGAAGTCTCTCTGCCTATCTAGTTTCTATTCCTTTTCTGTTACACATTGGATCACATCTTCCATAGTGGTGGATAATTACATCTACATTAGATATTTCCAGGTATATGAACTTCCTAAGTCCTAAAATTTATCACATTCTTGCCTGTCCCACTCAACTTTTTAAAAAATATTGTTTTAATTACTTGAAAGGCAGAGCAATTGAAACAGATGACGAGACAGAAAGAGGAGAGCTCTTCCATCTACTGATTCCCTCCCCAGATGGCCTCAACAGCCAGAGCTCAATCAGACTAAAACCAAGAGCAAGAATCTCCATCCAGGTCTCTTACATGGATGGCAGGACCCAAGCTCTTGGACCATAATCCTCTGCCTTCCCAGAGGACATTAGTGGAAAGCTGAATCGGAAGCAGGAAAGCCAGAACTCAAACCAGTGCTCTGTTATGGGATGCCAGCATCACATGTGACAGTTTAACCTCCAGGACCACAATCTGACCCCTCCCTCAATTTTCCGAGCCATGAAATGAAGACTGCTACCTGTTTTGCAGATAACTACATTCCCCACTACCTGATACAGGGTCTCAATGCTCAAATGTTGAGAAGATTGACTGAATCCTTGAGAATCCTGGATGCCCACAAAGGTACTATCATGCTGTGTTGGTTTGGCAGCAAAACCTCTTTACATGTTAATTGCAATACAGCCTACTACTATGGTCTGAAAGTCTGTGTCCTCCTCCCAAAATTCAGATGTTGAAATCTAAGTTCCAACACAATCATATTAACAAGTGAGGGCTTGAAGGAGATGATTAGGTCACGCTGCTTCCATTCTAAGGAAAGGAAGTAGTCCCTTTCTGAAACAGAGCCGAGAAGGCTCCTCTGTCTCTTTTGCCTGCGAGGATACAGCAAGAAGGCACCAGCTACGAAGCAGACCCAAGACTGAACCTCCGTCTTGGACTTCACCATCTTCAGAATCTGCCAATACGTTCCTGTTGTGTACATGGATCCAGTTGGGAACCATTCTACTTAATGAAATAAGCCAGTTCCAAAAAGATAATTTTATGCTTTGCCTGATCTGTGGTTAGTGAACAGGGTATCAACAAATGTAAACGTGTTGGAGTGAAGTGGACATTTTGTGATTCGATGATTGTTTACAGCCCTTGTCTCTCCTGTTGAGGAAGTGTTTTTTTTTTTTTTCTTCTTGGTATTTGTTGAACTCTTAGTGTAGGGTTAGCCTGATGAGAATAAAGAAAACTGAAGGTAGATCACTGTGAAAATGAAGAGAGGGGATAAGAGAGGAAGGAGGAGGAAGGGTGGGAGCACGGTGAGAGGGGGAGTAGGGTGGGAAGTATCAATATGCTCCCAAATCTGTATATATAATATAATATAGACAAAATGTGTTCACCTTAAAAATTTTCTAAAAAACAAATTTAAAAAAAAATCCTGTTGTGTAAAAATTACCAAGTGTGAGCTATTTTGTTAGAGCAGCCCAAAGGGATGAAGATACCTAGTAACCACAACATTTTGACAAAGGGAAATTAAAATAACCAATAAAATGTTTCAAAAATATGGTAATATTACCCTAGCCATTGACAACCACAGCATATTGTCCCAGAAATTACGGTATAGATGATTACCAGATATTCAGTACATTTCAGCCAGATTAAAAACAGGATTAATTGCTAGAAAATAATTTGCAATTTTAAAAAGAGACTCTTTTATTCTGACTCCAAAACTGACCTCATTTTGGTTGCCTGGACTCCAGTGAGAAATATTTTAGGCAGCAGAGATGGATCATATGAATGCCGTATTACTTCCACAGATTGTAGCATAATTATTAGCATAATTGTAAGTAGTCATTGGAATATTAAAACGTTTGCTCATTTATCTGTGTCTTACTGCAAAATTCTACTTCTCTTCAATCAGCAGGTTTGAAGGGAAAAGTGTGAGGAAGCAGAGAGTTGAATGTACAATGAATAAAATCATAGCATGTGGAGGCTAACACAAAATTGAACATAAGAAAATTTTTCCATAGAAACTTGAGTTGCATTATACGAACCACAATGAAACATGTAAGGCCAGTATTGGTAATCAATAAAATCAATACACACAAAAATTCTCCATTATGAATAGAATTTGTTATATAGCCACACAGAAAAGGTCTCAATGAAAGCACTTGCAGAGAAAAATAATTTTAAAAGACTGAAATAATTTCATATTAATGTATAGGATGTCAATCATTGAAATAAATTGCATTAATCTAAATAGTCTTAGGGAATATGTTTTGGTAAACTCTGTCAACATGTCATTTAATTATGATCGTATTTATAAATATGGATGCAAGAATCAGGAGCTAATGGATCACTTCATGCAGGGATGCATATTAACTATATTTCTATTCTTAGAGACAATAAAAACTTCATTTTTAATGTTAGCTGATGACAGCAATATTCTAAAGTATTCTGATCCAAAGCTTTATAATGTAAGCAGACATACCTGGCCAGGAAGTACTGGGCTATCTATAACTATTAGAGTCACTAGTGCCCAGCATATTGCATCATTTATGGGATAACTGCTTAAATTCAAAGTCAGTCATTTTACTGAAGGATTAGTTTACATAGGTGGTCTCTCCCCTTTAACAAGTAGATTTTGATCACATCTACCTTTAGTAAATGAATGACAGCATGAAAGATAACAAATTATCCTGGAGAATAATTGATTTGTTAATAGAAGCACTCAATGCCTCAATCCCTAAATCTACTATTTCAAGACATATTTCCAAAGTTGATTTTGTGAAGGTCCTTACAGAACATGTAACATTAGCTCTCCTTAGGTAGCCATTTGGTTCTGCAACATGTTCCTCAAAACCTATTTTACTACTGACTACTGCTGACATTCTCAACTCACACAAATAGTTCAAAAAGCAGAGCTATGTAAAACTTTTCAAAAAGTTTATTAAATAGTTTCATCACAACTTATTTTGCCAACGAGGTGAATGAAGCAATTTTCCTCAAAGGACTTAAATTTTTAATAAAAAAGTCAACTCTAGAATTCAGATATAGTGAGTTGAAGCATCAACTTGCCTCCTGTAAACCACTTATATTCTTAATTTTTATTGTTCTTTATATTTTATTTAGTTATTTCATTTGAAAGGCAGATGGACAGTGAGGGGTGCGGTAGGGAGGGAGTGGTTTCCATCTGCTGCTCTACAACAACCAGAGTTGGGCCAGGGTGAAGCCAGGCCCAACTCCATGCAGACCTCCCCCACAGGTGGCAGGGCCCCAGGTACTTGAGTCATCACCTAGTGCCTCCCAGAACATACAACAGCAGGAAGCTGGATTCAAAGCAGAATAGCTGGACTCAAACCAGGTACTCTACTACATGATGTGGAGTTCCCAGGCAGCGATTTAAGCCACCGAGCCAAATGCCCACTCCATGCATGCTAATTTTAGAACTTGTTTTTCAATTTCAAAAACATTTGCCAAGAACTACTTACTGCCTGATAGGTTAGTCCTGGTGAGCACAATCTTCTGTCAAAGTGTATCTCTAGATGACGTCACCAGAGAATTCAGCATTGTCAACTTTGCAAGAGCACAATTAAACGGAAAAATCACCCAAAGGGTATTTCATGTAAACACTACAGAGCGGTATTACTATGTAGTACATGACATTACTATTTGCATTGACCATCTATTACTTCTTTCCTTTTTCTAATCTTAGAAAAATAAAAGAGTTCCTCAGGGGTGAGGGAGGTCAGTACGTCAGACTCCGGAGTCTCAGACTGCACATCATAAATCAACTCAACACACATGCCTCCCCGAGTCGTCCAATTTCTTCTTCACTATGCTGAGGTATTTTCACTGCATCGATTCGGCAGACTACAGTCTGATCTAGGCTCCATGCGGCCACCCAAGAAAATTATAATGATGAGCTCCAGGCGTTTTTAATAAAATGTTAGTTCTTGAATTATGGTGTAGTGTGTTCATCAGTGAATTCTGTCATGCATCTCTGTCTCTCTCTCACACACACAATCATTTACTCTAAAATCCTAAAAATTCCCTCCTACCCATGCACTCCTGGGCTTTGTTGAGAATGTGTCATACCAGATCAGCCATGTCCTAAATCCACTTTATCATGTTAGCTTTCTGGAGCAGGCCTTGTAGGGGCATGAGGACCATGATTCTGATAGAGGCAATGAGGGACAGTGAGAGCAGAACAAATTTACCCTGCAAGGCACCTGCGTTCAGCAAAGCCTTGGCTTGGACTCCAGGTTCTTAGAAGCTACACTCCTCTACCAAAGAGGGACCCAAAGACTTTTAAAGATCAAAAGGTTTGTGTTCATCCACCCAGGAGAGTCTGAGAGATCTATTTTTTTTTTTTAATGGGACCTGATTTTGACATAGGAGATCTATGAGGTTTGCATTTTGCCTTGCTTGCAGTTTTGTCGTCATTTCAATGAGACTCAAAACTTGATTATCAGTACAAGAGTCTTGGAAGCTATAGCAGAGCCTCCCTCAAAGCTGCAACTGAGGCCTTTGGCTTTCTGAACTTACATAGGCAGTTGACTGAAATTGTCATCTCTTTTGTGTAAGCTCTGTCCCAAGCCCTCCTACTCCAAAACCCTGATGGATAGCAAGCTTTGCTCCTTGTCCCAGGACGTCGTCCTAAGCTGGCACCTCGTTCCAAGGACATCCAGCCACTGCGCACCAGGATTTTCTACCATCATCCTGGCCAGCAGCAAGGATCAGCCAGAGGGTCACCATTACTGTCACTCTGAGTCACTTCAATTCTAAAGACTGAGGATTGGTATTTTAAGAATTCTAGTGCGACAGTGGTTTTAGAAGACTGAGTCCTGACGAGAGGAGTTAGGTGCTACAATTTTATGTGGGTTGTGCAAGTGCAGAGCAGACAACATGAAGGGAAACAAACTGAAGGAAAGAAAGGCAGACCCCATACAGTGTGAGGGCTGCTGCGTGGCACTGACCAACGAGGTGAAGCCCAAGACATAGGGCTGCTCTCTCTGCACTCAGGGATTCTCCCGAACGTTGCAAGAAGGAAGCTCACTGCGGGAAGGAGAAGGGGCGTTTTTCTTCTTGGTTCCTTCCACCCTCCACACCCAGAAAGCCAAATCGCACACCCTACAGCGTGACAATTCTAATTCCCAAAGTCGGCAGGGGCCAGATGAGAACCAAGAAACGGATGAGGAAGGGCACTTGGGCCATCTGGGAAGAGGGTTGGAGGTTTTCATCCCCAAGTAGTGCCCATTATCTTCCGAAATCATGCTCTCTCGTTAACAGATCCTATCACGCAACGTGGGTCCTCTGGTTTTTCCCATGAAAAAGCTAAATGCATAATAGAGACAAACCATATCTGTCAATCTTGGGACTTCTGTTCACAAAAAAATGTATACGGGAATAAAAGAATTCAATAGACTTGCCACTTTAAGTGATATATTAAAAAGAGTATGGATATAAAGGGGTAAAGGGATGTCAGAAACAGGTTAATGAGGAAAAGGTTTCACGTAGGTCTAACATGTATTAGGCCACGCTATTTTCAAGCAAAACTTAAAACACAGCTTCCGCTTCTTGTCTGTCTTGGTCTATTTTCATTACACTCTATAGGACCCACTTCCCATTTTTTGTCAACATGGCCAATCTCAATTCATCCAATCAGTTTGACAGAATCCAGACATTCAACATCTTGATTACATGTCTTTAAGCAGCTTTGGGGGTGGCATAACAAGTATATCTAACTTTATTCTTCTGGTCCTTTAAATACCATGTCTATCACAAACTAGTCTGATAGTGCTAAGGACAGTCAAAGCTATCAACAAACACAGCCAACTCTCAAGAGAATTCATTAACAAATAAATCTTCCAAAAACTTTGGGTGATGCAGAGAAATGATCATGTCATTCAATTCCCATTCAGAGCACATTCTTCATCTAGTAGCAACTGACACTGGGGACAATTTATATAATTGATTTTGTATTAAATCATGATGGCTTTAATACACAAATTGCTTCCCACAGGTAGGAAGTACACAAAGATGAGCACCTTCCAAAAGCAAATTCATAAAGGATGAAGCAAACATTCCTGATTATACAGCTTCTTTTAACTTTTCTCAATAATATGGGCTTTATTAATATTTTGAATACACAACACTGGAAGCCCACAACAAAACATATGCAAATGATTATCACCCACTAGAGGAATGTATTTGTTTTTTTATGGATGTAAGTGTAATGATTTTAAATTATTTCAAATAGAATACAGTGCTTAATTTTATATGATTCCCATCTCCTCTCATATAGGGAGGTTGTAAATCAACAATCCTGGCTATGTTTAATGAGAATAACACAATGGCAGAATATGCTATTTAGAGTCAATGACTTTTCTTTTTATAAAGTCAATGTCAGTAGAAAAATAGTGTGTTTGGTTTAACATTAAATGCGTTCAAAAACAGACTCCCAAAGATTGGGTTTCTTTGCATTTACTAGATAGCACCCACACGATGATTACTGTACCTGACATGTGGTACTGTCTAAGACTCCATTCTGCTGTGTAAGCTCTCTTCTTTCTTTCTTTCCTAACTTATTTTCAAGCAGTTGGTGTTAACTTTTGCCACACTGTACAATAGTGATTTAATGAGTAATTTAGCCAGTTTAGTTATGGGAAATAATTAGGTCTCCTCTTAAATAAGAATGCTTTTAAACTTTATGGCTATTTTAGTATACATTTTATTGGTATGTTTAGAGGTTAAATATTTCTATCTCCAAATGTTTGTTCTGTCTCCTGTGAAACTTTTGAGTAATGGTAACTAACTCTCCCACACTGCCTGGATAAACTAATTTATACATTGTATCAAGTTTTTGTCATGGACAACAACCAAAATAAGAACCAAACCTTCTGGAAAATTCACCTGGAATGTGTGTTCTGACTCATTGTGAACCAACGGATTACTGCGGTGGTACGATCAAGTTTATGGGCTCTATCTTAGAATAATATTGATATACAGATAACAAAATATTTTAAGATTGTATAATACCATGTGTTCATTATATTAAACAGCAAGTTCCAGGCTGATAACTACAGCCATGTGCCACAACCACTGATGGCATGTTTGACGGGGGTCCCATTTAACCTAGGTAGATAGTAGGACATATCATATCTAGGTGTAAACAGATATACCCCTTGAGATTTATGCAATGACAACATTTCTCAACCACACATTGTCAGAGCATATCCCCATCATCGAATAACATAACTGCATGGTAATTTCTACACATGAATATAAGCTAGACTTTGAGAAATCTACAACTGTAGTGTGCCACGAATATATTTGATTTCTATCTGCAAAAATCATAGAAATGATTACTACAACTGTGGCATTATGCTGACAATCATAACTAAAGGAAAAGTTACATTCTGGTTATGAATTCAGGTTTTTAAAATAAAGTTAAAACCTAATCTAAAGTGAGAGGAAGTCTAAGATTTTGGTTAGCATTACAGATAGCAATGATTTCAATTAACTCTAACACAGCTTGCTTTGCATCATCCTTATATACTGTACAAGTTTGGTAAAATGTTCCCTGAAATTAAATGTCTTCCAGTTGTAGGTCTGAGTTCTAACACTGCCCAGAGATTTGCAAAGGAGGAAAGGTTTTTACTTTCATCTACCCACCTTGTTTACATCTGTGTTCTGAGAAGGACTTGCTATCTCTTAGAAAACCATAATTTGAAAGTGTTAAGTTATGTAAGGCAGACATATAAGATACATAACTTCTGCTTTATGGGAATTGTAGTAACCATGGCACTTGGAACTGGCTAAATGCTGCCCATTAAACACTACCACACACCCCATGTTATTACCACAAAATCAACATATTCTTCCATTAATATAGCTGGACCACAAATTCACAGGTGCATCTGATATTTTCATCTAAAATTTAATAAATGCAATTCAAACTGGCAGGGCTGTTTGTCTTTTAAGATAAACATCTTTATAGACTCAATTTTGTGGTTTTCCCAGTATTTGTCCCTAAGTAATTTGCTGACATCACAAAACTAATTTAATTTACATTAAAAAGACTCCATCCAACCAGCCAGTTTATCAGCGTTACCCAGGCTTTGAATCATGGCGACATATTTCATTTGAACATACATCCATCAAATTAGCTCCATATGTCAACTCCAGGAGTGTTAACTTTAGCTTTCCCACGGACAGAAGATTCTACAAAACCAGGACTGACAAGGTAGTTTCACAGCTCTTGTTTTGATGTGAAGCCGAAAGGTTCATTTCAATGCCTGGTGAAAGAGCTTGGCTTTATTCAGTATGTGGAACATCAATAGCATTGTTTTAGCCAACATCTGCAGGGGTTGGGTGTGTGTATGGGTGAGCACTGTGCACATGGGTTTGCCTGAGCCTCAGCGCTGATTACTTAATTCCAGTGCATTACAAGCAAGGGAGAGTAGCCATCAAGATAAATGCAGAGGGCATTGACAGGCAGGACACTGGGATGCAACATGGGTACCAAAGAGTTTCAACCCTTTGCAAACTTCCCCTGAGCCTGGCACTCACCGTGACTTGCAGTTTTCGGTTTATATGGTATATTTTAGCATCCGCACAAACTCCTCTCTGTAAAACCGTGAAATCCTCAAGGTTCAAGAAATATTAAGGTAATTTACATCAAACTCCCATCTTGGAAGATGCAGAGATGATGTTTAGAGAAGGTTTAGTTTAATACTTTAAAAAAAAAAAAAGATTTCCCCTTTAGAACATAACAAGTATTCGTGTTCTTACTGTGTGACCATGATAAAAGAACACCAAATACTGTGTCTCTGGGAATGACAATAAACATATGCCAGCGGGTAAGAACAGCTCTAGAATGTAATAGACCCTGGGAGCAAGTGGAAGAAACAGGAATTGAACCAACTTCAGATCTGAGAAGCTCGCACCAAAAAGAGACACAGCCTTGGGTTGCAGAGCAATAGGATCCTGTGGCTTTTCCAAGGTAGAGAATTAAATAGGTACATCAGCTCTTTTTTATTTAAATAAAGGTAAAACTTTCTGAGGTTTAATTTATATTTTTTTGAGAAACCTAATTACCTTTGAAGAAGAACCTAAGAATGAAACGTCTTTTGTGAGCATTTAGACTTAACTTTAGCTTATGAGACATAAGGATATCTTCCAGTTAATACGCTGAAACGAAGTCAGTCTCTGAGAACAATTTTTACTCTTTTTTTTTTTTCATTTTTTTATTTTCCTCTGGGGTTTCAACCGCAGAGGTATTTTTTGCCACAGTGTCTTGGCTTTCCACACCCAACAGCTCTTTTGAGTCTCATTCTTTGTCGTCCTCCAATGACTTCAAAATTTTACAAACTCTGGAATCTTTTCAACCTCAATCATCAGTCTAGCTACTACTTGGACCCATGGGCTCTGGACGTAAACCAAACCCTGGCTAATCACAGGGCAATGGCCCTAAATGAGATTTTACAAAAAATATTTTACCGTTTTCATTGTTCTCAGCTATTTATGTTTTTAAATAATTTTATTTACCAAAGTCAATCTCATTTTATAAGCAAATTTGTGGCTTAGCAGCACATTTCTTAAGAAAGAACACAAGAAACTACTCCCAGACTCAGCCCTGAGACTTCTCAGTCCTACGCCATCTTTCTTGGGAAATCTTACCAGGATCATGGTTTCAAAACCATCTCCTGACTCCAAGAATTATATTCAGTTCCAGGCTCTGGGTGACCTCCAGCCTCACTTACCCCAAAACTCACTCACTGACATTTCTACATCTCCAAATCAGCTTTACATGTCCAAAGGACACAAAAGAAACCTGGATAATCGGCCATTCATTGCCATTCACTCTTCTACTGCCACAGACCAACTGTTTTCTTTTTTCTCCTTTGAGATGCTATATGCATACAATCAAACATCAACACCAGGACCTTCACAAACATTTGTGGAAAATGCATATGAGGAAACCACTATTCGTGGATTTCAAAACATTTGGCACCAAAACCAACTTGTCTTTTCTTCCTATTTTTCCTAGCGCTTCCAAAAGCGCCTTCATATATTGTCGCGGGCAGATTTCTGTCATCCCCACCCTTTGACTTTTAATCAACAGAATGCATCGATTTTGACAGGATCTGTGATGAAGTTACTAGAATTCCAACTTTAAATTTGCTAGCTCCCTCTTGCCAGCCTGGATAAAGCAAAGAAGAGCCATGTGGCGAGGGACTGAAGACAGTCTGCAGCCAGGAGGCAGTGAGGACCGGAGACCTTCAGCCCAGCAACCCATGGGAGGAGAATTCTGCCAACAAGTGCGTTCGTGAACTTGGAAGCAGAAATTTCCCCAGCTGAGCCTCAGTTCAGAACCCAGCCCATCAGAAGCCCTGAAGATTACAATCTGTGTCCGTATCCCTGACCCACAGAAACTGCAAGATAGCAACTGTCTGCAGTGTTAAGTTGCTAAGTGTGGGGATGATTTACTACACAACGGTTTATATTCATTTGTACCTTTTTGCATGAATTTGCATAGCGTCTGTGCACTGTTCTATGACTCCCTTATTCAACATCTTAATTTATTGAGGCTTGAACAGAGATATAAGTGAGATAAATTAGAGTTCCTACTAGGTAGGCAATGCACAGTGACTGTCCTTCTGTTAGTACTTGGATGGCTCTGTCACAGGCTCCACCACTAGCATCCCAACAGCTATAATCCTGAACGCCATAGCCAAGGCTACAAGTGGAACTCTGTCCACCACACCCAACACATTCCTGCCTCAGGGCCTTTGCACTTACTGCTCTGTTGCTGGAGTTGTCATCTGACAAATGCCTGCCTGGCACTCTGTCTCGCTGTGCCCAGCTTCTAGCTCAAATATCGCTTCTTCTCGAAGGTCTTCCCTATTCACCCTGTTTAAGATTAGCACCATGACTCGCATGTCCTCACTTTGCCTTTCATTTCAGTTTATATCCTTATTCAGAACAACAGGATCAATCATTGCAGAGATGGCGTAACACAGGTGAGCCTCATTTCACCAACACCATGGCAATCTTCTGATCACATGAAATGAGACCAGAGAAAAGAATAATTTATAATTATTTCTTAACACCGACTAAAACGTTGGTGCAAACCTGAATTATCTCAAACTTTCTTCTCATCCACATGAAATGAACAATGGCTACATTTTTTTTTTTAAGATTTTATTTATTTGAGAGGTAGAGTTACAGACAGTGAGAAGGAGAGACAGAGAGAAAGGTCTTCCTTCCAATGGTTCACTCCCCAAATGGCCACAATGGCCGGGGCTGCACAGATCTGAAGCCAGGAGCCAGGAGCCTCTTTCAGGTTGTCCACGTGGGTGCAGGGGCGCAAAGACTTAGGCCATCTTCTACTGCTTTCCCAGGCCATAGCAGAGAGCTGGGTTGGAAGAGGAATAGCCAGGACTAGAACCGGCACCCATATGGGATGCGGGCACTGCAGGTGGAGGATTAACCTACTGCACCATGGCGCCAGCCCCGATTGCTACATCTTAACCGATACCACTGCTGCCTTCCCCTTACTCTTCACTCCTAGAAAAGTGTAAAATTCAGAATCACCAAATCGCTCCCATTGATCCACAGCATACAAGCCAGAGCAAAGCCTCCTTTCTTGAACCCCACCCTCTGCCCAATGATCTAACACACACTCAAATTCTCAAAGTCCTCTTCAAACACAATGTTACTGAGACATCCCTAGGTTTCCCAGAGGGAATGTTACACTTTTTTTGGTAAGAAGTAATAAATCCTGCTTTGCTTAACCCACAGTGTGTCATGGCGTTATTTAGTTGCAGGCCTGGACGTTATCTAAGATAACTACTTGTATACTTATTGGTTCATTATGAACCAAGGCAATGCTACATTTTGCTGTATCTGTTCACTGAATACATGTAGTTCGAATGCAGCAGAGAACTGCACCGATTACATTAATCCATTTTTGTTGAGTCTTTCAAAGAAGTGCCCATCCCCCACCAGGTCTTCCTTCTCCCCCCAGTAACAGGGCTGTGATCCAACCCCATGGGCTGCATCATAACCAGGAACAGACTGTGCAGGCTCTGGACAGAGGACCCTGTATCTCTTGAGGACCAGGGTCTTTCAAAGTGATTTTGTGTTATGTAAATCAGAAACTGAAAACCTCAGATCCATTTTTTTCCTAGGTGCAAATCTATTTCTGAGATACACACACGGAAACTTCTGTATTCCTGAAGAGATCATTAACAAGCAGAGAAAATAGTATCAATTTAAAGCAACGTTTTCAAGAACAATCAGGTACAATTTCTCTTCCCAGTCCAAACCCAAGTATGTTGTGGGATTCCACCATTCATCATAGGCTCCCCTCCCACAGGAACTACAGATTGTAATGATCCTGAGACAAGTTTCCAACAGCTTGTCCTGCCGGTATTGGCAGTCGTGTTGATAGACGATGTCTGAAGGGCTTGGATGTATCAATAATTCTGTGCCCCGAGTCTCTGCCTTTGCTGATGACGTCTCGCACTGCCCTCCTCAAGATCTTCATTTAGGCACCCATCTGGCAGTCTTCAGAGACGTTCATTCCGGTGCTCAGTATTACAAGTAGGTATCTGCATCCCATAACTGTCTCCATCATCTAGCTGATGTCCTTCTGTTCAGCTCACCTCTCTGTTTTGAAGGTTCTAAGTCATTCTACAGGAAGTGGAAATATGTAGCTTTTGGTAAATCACAGCAATTTCTCTGCAACCAAAGCTTCCCAGCAGAGGGATTTGTTTAAGGAGAGAGGTAATTATCACAGAGACAGCGAGAGGCAAGTTTAGTGCCCAGGAAAGTGTGCTCACCTTCCACGACTTTCTGGTTCCTGACGCACTCTGCCGTTACTAACCACATGGACCTTGCTCCTTGCGTGTGGCTGACAAGTGTCAGAGAATACCACACAAGTGAGTTAAACCCCTCAAGGACACTCACATGCTGTTTGAACATTTTCTTGGCACCAAAGTCCAACCTGCGGACCCAAAGACTTTGAAAGGCTAGTGAATGTATTTTCTTGAAAGCTCATTTATTTCCCGTGTCTCTGAGGGGCGGACGTGTGTTTCTGGTATTCATTGGGAGAGAAGATACGAATATGCATACTCTTGTGTATTTTCGTATTTCAAGTCTTCAAGGCACTATCATCAGACCCTGTTCCACGAGAAGACAATTTCTCAGATACTGCGCCCGGCCCCATATCCCTGGTCTCCACCTCAGCAAGTGCTAGCACACTGGACTCCTAGTTACACATTACATGCAGTAACCAGGAGATGCAAGGCTGGAGAGCTTTTAGCTCCACAATTGTTGTCTCGGCTTCCACCACGGATGCCAGACCATCTGTCACGGAACTGCTGCCAGGAGCGGATATTTATCTGGCTTTTCTGTCAATTTAAGAGGACTTAGCAAGCTGGCCACCCGCCAGCAGCCACGGATCCAACCTTCAGAGAAATGGCTGCCGAGGAAATGACTGAACTCGCACAATTTTCATCTCCCTTTTCATTTATTCAATTTCTGCACATCTGCATGTAATCAAAGGGGAACTGACTCAGTTCCCTCGCACCTCCACCCTCTTCCTGTTACGATCCTACTCATCCTTCAGGATCCAGAGAAACTACAGCCATCAATAGAACCACACTGTTGCATCCACATTTTGTGTTCTCCTGGGCCGTTGGCTCCACACATTGCTTAAGCATGTATCACCTATTATGCTACTATTGGCAGATACCTAATAGATTGGACGATAGCTTCCTCACCAAGGATGCAAAGTCTTTTGTAGCTCACTAAGCTTCCAGCAAGTGTCTCTAGCTAACCGTAACTACTAAGTAATTATTGCAAGAAGTTGGAATGAACAGTTCTTTATGGTTGGTGAGAATGCCCAAGAGAAGTATTTCCTGAGTTTTCCTGTGAGGCCAACCACTGGAAACATAAATAAAGTCAGACACAAAGGTCAGACAAATCCCATTTTAGCATGCCAGATGTATTTGCAGTAAGAAATAAAGGGTACAACGTCCACATACATCATTCAGATGATTTAATATATGTAATAACTGAGTTAGGTGTTTTGTCTCTTAACAAATATAAACAGAGATGGTAAATGTAAATAATGTTCACAACACAGTCCTATTTAAATTTTTCTAATGGGCAAAGAAACAGCTGTGAGTCTGGCAGACTGTTTTGGCCTAAGTCAACAGTTTTGAAGGAAGGTTCAAGATCACAGACATCCGATTTTGGTGATTAATTTATGAGAACAGCTTTCCTAATGTCCCCAGAACACAGGGATTTCCACTGAGAACTTGGGGCTTCTGTCCGGAGGCAGATGAACGACTTTGAAGAGGAACCCAGGAGGGAACAGATCGATGAGGAGAGGTCAGAGGTTGTGAGGAATTAGGGTGAGCACTTAGGAGTGGCCGGATGCTCAGAATGGAGTCAGTGCCGGCAGCCTTGCTGGCAATGCAAAGGCTTGGCTGGATGCAGCCCTAAGGGCGGTGATGCCTCGTGCACAGGATGGGAAGAGCCCTTCGAAGTCAGGCTCTCCGCCTGGCTGATGGCGGATTCTCCCCGAGAGCTTTAGTGTTTTCAGCGCATGGGCCTCCTCCCAGGGGAGCTCAGAGTACTGGTCTAGCACACAGTCGTGGCTTTGGGATTCCTGAAAGATCTCCAAAGGCTTGAGAACCACCGCCACGGATGATAAGGTGGGTCGAGACAGAAGTTAGTCTAAAAAGGGGAACTTAGTCAGAACGAGCCTGAGAAACAACACAGAACACAGCACAAACCAGGAACCCAGGTATCCATCCGCGTGGAAAACAGACACAAATACACAGCGCAGAGTCATCCCTGCAGAAGGCACCCAGGGCTGCAGAGGGGATGAAACCATGCCAGGTGACGAACTCGCATGAAGCAAAGGCCAAAGACGTCCAAGACCGGGGCGCTGGCAGCTGAGGATCAGAATGCGAGTTACCCAGAAAAGCACCAAGAGTACTGTCAGGAGCTGGTGGTCGAACAGTACCAGGAACACACAGTCAGCCCCTCTTTTGTAATAACAAAGTCGCTCAGCGTATCAGACTTAGGATTGTAAATGAATTGCACAGGCTCACTGACAGATATACCAGTGTAGAACCTACAACCTATCGCTAATGCTATTTAGTATTATTCAGCTACTCGTTGGCCTAGGAAGACCTAAGGGAAGAGATTCTTCAAATATTTGAAGTCAGATGCACTTGACCCATTTATGGCCAGCCTTCTGAAGATCACAGGAGAAACCAATACTTGTTCAAGGACTATTGTGCTAGGTCTATGCAAATGGGAAACAACACACAAATGCAGGGTTCGGAGCACAGGGACCACCGGGACAAAGGCCACTGCCCGCCAGAACCCTGCTTCAATGGTTTCACCCTGGAGTCTGCATTATCAAGTTCTCACATATGATAAAAGTGAGGGGCCGACACCGTGGCTCACTTGGTTAATCCTTCATCTGCGGTGCCGGCATCTCATATGGGCTCCAGGTTCTAGTCCAGTTGCTCCTCTTCCAGTATAACTCTCTGCTGTGGCCCGGGAGAGCAGTGAAGGATGACCCAGATGCTTGGGCCTCTGCACCCACATGGGAGACCAGGAAGAAGCACCTGATTCCTGGCTTCAGATAGGCACATCGATGGCCATGGCAGCCATTTGGGGAGTGAACTAACGGAAGGAAGACCTTTGTCTTTGTCTCTCTTTCTCTCTCTCTCACCTCTACCTGTAACTCTACCTGTCAAATAAAAGACAAAAAAGATAAAGTGAATGAACATTTGTTTAGATGTCCGATAAAGATGAAGAGAAACTTACACCCATGGCTGAAGGAGTCTGGAGCTCTGTAACAGAGATCTGGGTTCAGTTTTGGCAGAAAATATTTAAATACGTTTTTTAAAAGGTAAACATTCGGGAAAGGCATTTGCCTATCACCTAAGACGCTGGTTACAACACCCACGTCCCTCCTCCGTGTACCTGGGTTGCATTCCCAGCTCTGAGTCATGATGCCAGCAAGCAATGGAGCAAGTGATTGGATTCCTGTGGTAGTCACAGGAGACACACTATTGCAGTTCCTAGCTCCTGGCTCCTGGGTCCATCCTTGGTCCACTGGCAGCATCCATTCATTGGGGGCATCTAGGAAGTCAATCAATGGATGGGAGAGCTGTCTCCTGACTCCCTTTCCTTCCCTCTCTCCCACTCCCTCTCGCTCTGCCTCTCAAATAATTTTTTTTAAAATGTTCAAATGTCACAAGATGACAAGCGTTTTTACACCCGCTTAAACCTTAACATGCAATTTGCTAATGAAACTCACAGCGTTCTATCTGAAACAGAGGAAATGTACAGCAAAAGTAGAACAATAAAACTGTAACAGAAACTTCCCATGATGGAAAATGACACACACCCACTTGCCAAGTCATCCCACTCAGGATTTCCCCGGGCCTGACACTCCGCAGAATGCATTAGCCCGTCAAACAACGTAACTTGGTCTTGTCAACTCTCCCCTTTCAAGATCTACCTGACCAGCCTACTTTCCCAGTCTGCTTCTTGGTGCAGCAGCCGCAGCTTTCAGGGCTGTACCATCTCAAGAAGGGGAAGCCAAATGGAGCTTTGTCTCCCCCCGCCCCCACAAAGTGTCACCAAGGATTTATTTCAATAAATTTTGCTAATTTTTCTTTGCATTCCATCCCCCATGGCTTGTTCAAACCACAGTGGCCCATGGATGTGTACACACTCAGTTGAAATCCTCACGACTCATCATCAGAACCCCCAGCAGGTTGTTAAGAAACGTGGATTCCCAGGGCCAACTCCGGATGGTCTGAATCAGAACCAGCCTTATTAAGATCCCTCCCGATGTGTGTAAACGCTAAAATTGATCATCGCAGCGTTAGATAATTCGCCCTTGAGAATTCTCTGGATGGTATCATCTGCACTTCATATGAAGTTTTGCATTCATTTTTTATCTTAATTTCAGAAGCAACCTCCCCCCCTCAAAAAAAATCACAGTAGGCAAAGCAAACAAACAAATGAATAAATGATTTCCCAGCTGTTCTACTTCTGTCTTACCTTCTGAGGATCACGTACTCTCTTATGGCTTTAACTGTAATTCTTATGCAAATTATTTCCCATTTTGCGTCTCACTCTCACCTCTTTTATATCTACTTTCAGATTTAAAACAGGCTTATTGACATGTCCATTTGGACTGACCTATAGCTATTAAAAAAACAACTGGTCTAAAATCTAATTATCTTCTGCATTCAGTATGCCTTGGTCTTTCTATTACAAAGATAATAATAATTACAACTACACAAGATTCCCTGTTGATTGTGACGATCAGACAGTTTGATAAATGCACTTCTAAGAGCACTACTTCCCTCCGTGAAAGCAGCTTCCAGCTTTTTGAAATAAGATTACCATTAACCCCAATGGGTACTCCATTACATATCAACAATCTTCTTTGTAATTACCTTGCTTAAAATTTATTTATGTGAACGGAAGGGAGAATGAACACTCCTACCCACTAGTCTACAACCAGGAGGACAGGGCCAGGTTGAAGCCAGGAGCCTTGAACTCCATCCAGGTCTCCCTCCCAGGTAGCAAGAACCCCAACACTTGAACCATGGCCTGCTGACTCTCAGAGCTTAAGTCGGCAGGAAGCCGAACAGAGAGCACACCCAAGAGACAAACCCAGACACCCTAGTATAGGATGTAGGTATCCCCCAAGAGGCAACTTAATGGTCAAAGCCTGCCCCTGTAATTGCATTTTAAATTCCAAGTTTTGCTGGTTTTTTTTTTGGGGTGGGGTGGGGTTGGGGGGTGAGTAGGGAAGACTGACCTTGTCAGGCAGTGTCACAAGTACAGAGCTTTACCACTGAATTAAAAAGTCAGAAATCCTATACATTTCAATGTCTATTATTGGGAATTCCACTTTTCCAAATTACTCTGGAAGAGGTAATTGAAACTTGGGCCTTTGCTTCTTAATTACAGCAAAAACATAACTCCTATGTCACTACATGACTTTGAGAACTTGTTCACATCCCTTGGTGAAAGGTTGGTTTGCATTCACATTACTGCTACTTGTGCTTAATCCCCAGGAACAAGAGAAACCTAATACCTTTTAGAGCTCACGAGGTCCTCAACTCCACAGAGCACCAGCCAACTCAGCACACTGAGCGTTCACTGTTGAACTTCAAATGAGTTCCATTATGCTTGAAGCAAAAGCTCAACACTACCTTATCACTTGTATTCATGTTTGGTAACACGTAGAAATGGGAGAGTGAATAAAATAGGGTCGTGCAAAAAATGATTTCAATCAAGGCAAAATGTATATGAACGCATTATCTCCGAACCACACTGCAAGCCGGGAATAACAAAGCTCAGCAGGTTATATTTTCAAAAATTAAGTTGAAAGTTGTCATTCAATAAAAAAGCAATTTTAATGTTTGTGCTCTAGCTTTTCCTAAAGTGGTGTCGTAGTGTTGTGGGATGTTTGACAACACAAGATATAAAACGTATTCCTCTTCCGGAGATCGATACTCAGATGACTTACTAGTCAATAAATGTAACACAGAACCCGATGAGGTCAAATGCAAAGGTTACTATGTTTTTGGTTCATGGAGAATGAGAACCGGGACTCCTACCAAGCTTCCCCTTAGCATCCTGCCTCTCTGCCTGCCTTGCAAGCTCTCATGAAGGCATCCAGTTCCAGTTTCTGCAGCTGTCTCCTCTTGCCTTCTCCAGCCAAGGAAGGCCACCCCCAGAACAGCTCCTAGTTTCAGCTTCAACCCCCGCGGGGATGCTGCTTTCCTATTGCTTACACTTCCATCAAAATCTCTTCCGTTTGGGTCTAGAAATATACACCCAAAATTAATTTTATTGTCACCAAATTTTGAGAGTTACTGCATTTAATACTCTTGGAGAACACTGATCAAAATTATGGACACCCCTAGCCTTTGCCTTGCCTTGCGAGTTGATTCAGTTGCAAAGTGCTTTGGGAAAAGGTACCTGCAGTGTATGCTGTGATGATAGTACAAGTACTAATGTTCTCCTGTACATAAGAACAATTGCGTGGAAATGACTATTACCTATGTATTACTGAGGAGCCTATCAGTTAGATGAAAGTGGAATGCATAGAGCTAGATGTTCCCACGTACCACAAGAACACTACAGCACTCAGTGCACGGGACATTCCTGCCACACTGCCTCCACGGAGGCAGCCAGGACACAGCTGAATGCATTTACATAGGTAGTATGGAAGCAACCTGCGGTGATGGAATTGATACAAGGTACCTGGCAGGAGGCTGTGCTAAGCTGTGGAGGAAGTGTTGTTACACAGATAAATCTAATTAAGAGACAGGCACATAAAAAACCTGTGACTAAATGAACCAACAAAACTTTCTACAACGTTTGGTTTAACCATCTAACTCAAAAATACTCTTTAGGGGCTCGGCGCTGTGGCATAGTAGGCTAAGCCTCCACTGGGGTGCCGGCATCCCATATAGGCAATGGTCCTAAGCCGCGGCCGCTCCTCTTCTGATCCCACTCTCTACTATGGTCTGGGAAAGCAGTGTAAGATGCCCCTAGAGCTTTGGCCCCTGCACCTGCGTGGAAAACCCAGAAGCAGCTCCTGGATCTTGGCTTCAGATCAGTTCAGCTCAGCTCCGGCTGTTACTGCTACTTAGGGGGTGAACCAGTGGATGGAAGACCTTTTTCCTCGCTCTTCTTCTGTCTGTAACTCTACCTCTCAAATCAATAAAATCTTAAACATACACTCTGTTAATGGCCAGCAAAGTAGAATTTTAAAACATTTTTGTTAATTCAGATAAACAACTGTAAAAGAAACATACCTGTGTGCACATGCACTTGTGTGCTTATAGGAATATTTCAAAAAGTTCATGGAAAATGGAATTGACAGATTATAGTACAAAATTTTTGAAGTCTACACATAGTTTTTTCATAGTATATATATATGAACTTTTTGAAGGACTTGTGTGTGTATACCAGGGACATAAAATACACAGCTATAAGTTATTGTGTATATGTATATGTATAGTTTTACAGAAATGTAAAATATCCAGAAGAAAAACATTTTGGTCCCTGAAAATTCAAGTTCGCATAATACAATGGACCCTCTCAAAACTACTTGATGTAGCCTACAGATGTACTGGTAGACTTTCTGATGTTAATAAGACACCACCACAGATAGGGAAGGTTTGAAAGAAAACACGTCCGCTTAGGCTCACAGTTCTGAAGTCCAAGGTCGAGAGTCGGCGTGTGGTGACGACCTTTCGGCTAGCAGAATTCGGAGGCTGCCCGGCAGAAGACATGGAGCAGGAGCGTGTTTCCTTTGGTCTTCTCCCTCCTCTCCTGAAGCCACCTGTTTTCAATGATGGAAGCTCCACCCGAATGACCTCATCTAATCCTAGCCACTTCCCAGTGGCTCCACCTCCAAACACCTCACTGCACCTCCCCGGGGCGAGATTCCCGCCTCAGATTCGGAGGACACTGACCACATTCAGATCCCAGCAGTTGGGAGCAAGCATTGCAGACAAGGAACATGGCCGGCAGGCATGGCTGGGAAGCTGTCTGTGCAAACACAGGCTCATGGGGCTCGGACAGTGCAAGAGGAGAAAAGTTGGGTGCCCAAAGGGATGTTCTTAAAGACAGTTTCAGAAACTTCAGATCTCTAGAGGGTGCACAATACAATTACCAAATTTTATTTTTTGGGGGTACTCAATTGTGTTTTTGACGAGTCATTTTATATATATGACTGCTAAAATGTTCCCCTATGCCAAAGCAAAGCACTAAAGCAAAATCCACTAAAACAAAATCACCAGCACCAACAAAAGAATGAGTGAGTGAGAGAGATAGAGCAACACGGGCCATTTAAAACAGCCACAGGTTCATCTTAGGGTGGAAGGGAAGGGGAATCTGGCTTAAATTGACCTGAGCTGTTCTGACAAGCACTGAATTGTAGAAACTTGTTTCACATGGAAGAATATGGTTACTTATTCGTGCTCCAGTGGAGCAAGAATGCTCAGAGATTTTTCTTCTAGAAGTATACAGAGATAAAGTTTTGCGATTAAATATCAGTACTCATACTGTATTTCTTGAAGAAATCTGACTTGATCATCTGATGGTTTGACACACCTGACTTGATCACAGGACGCTCTGTGTCCCTCCAACAGCTTGGCATCCAGGAGAATAAACAGGAACCAATTTGAGCAACAATCTTTCTAGATGATAACTCAGGGAGTAAAACAAATATGCATGTGTGCATACTGAGATTAAATAATGGAACAGAAATTTAAATGGCGGAGAAGGAGCAGCTGTTCCATATAGAAAAATTTAAATTCATAACAGGAAAAGGAGTGAGGGAACATACAATATCACCATCAGGGATGAACCCCACCAACAAATGATGTTAGTAGGATGACTGACGGAAGCAAAATAATCAGTGAGTGAAAACCTGAGGGGAAACTGGCCATCAGTGCAGGCTCAAAGCAACTTTCCAAGGACAAATCTGGCAGACATCCTATTATCCAAGAGTTCATGTACGCATCACAAATAATGGGCCACACTGACACACGTACCCCAAGTAACTCAGGCATCAAATCCTGAGAAGGACACAACAGGAATGTGGCGTTCCTGCTGAAAAATGTGTGAGTCTGACTTGAACACCAGACAATGGCTGGCAAACAAAGACAGAGGCAGTCTACTAAATGACTGACACGTTATTTAAGATGTCAAAAGTTTCAAGCTCATGAAAGATGAGGATAAGGAATTGACACAAATGGGAGGATAGTAAAGAGGCAGAGTGACTCACTGTAATTAAGCAACTGAAATGGATCCCGGAACAAAAATAGGACATTAGGGAGGAAACTGGAGAAATCTGCATAGGATCTGTAGGTTACTGATGTCAATCTCCTGGCTTTCAAACTGACTTGTGAATTGATAAGTTATTTACTCTGGAAAATCTGAGTGCAGGGTAAATGTGGACTGTCTGCACCTGTTTTGCAACTTTTTTTTCTAAGTCTAAAATTATTGCAAATAAAGTAAGTTGTTTTGTTCAAAAGCTACAAAGCGTTGTCCTATGGATCCATCCATTCTGGTGCTATTTGCAAATTAAACATGACACATTACTGGGGCACATTATTTGCTTCCTGGTACACATCTGAGTTTATTCTTCTTGTGTGCGAAGGGACACGTTTTCCCATGTAATCTGCCAGGTTTGTTGATGAGTGCACACCCAGCCCAATTGGCAGTAAAATGCCTTTACTATAAATGTAGCTACATTCTTTATACATTACAATAAGTAAAAGAAAATTTCTGATGAATCTAGCATACAAAATCAGATGCTAATTGCCCATAATTATTATTGTGGGTAAATTTCTTTGGCATAGGGGAACATTTTTGCACTAATATATATAAAATGACTCATCAAAAACACAATTGAGTACCCCCAAAAAATAAAATTTGGTAAATTTACAGCACTGAGTAATTGTCTTTCATTAAGTTCTCCTTAATTAGATACTTGGTAAATACATTTATTAGTGATCACAAAATGAATCTACAAAACAACTTAAAAAATCTGGAATTTACTACGTAATGGATATTTTTTTCATGATGACTACTCTCAAGAGGAGCTGCACATATGACAGCCCGCACTGAGCTTAACGTCTGCTTTGAGGTACTGTATTGTTCTTAATAGGTAGTGATTGTCCATTTAAAAAGAAAAGCAGTCATCAGGAGGCTGCGCCAAAAAGAACTGGAGGACTGTCTGTGTTTCTACCAGTTTTCACCAAGTAACGGAAAGCGATCAGCCTCAGTCGGTTCCCCCACCAGTCACTTACAGCTGTAGACAGGCTGACGCCTACATAAGCCACAGAGGGGCAGTGGCATTCCAGGTCCCGAGAGCCCATGCACTAGGCAACTTGCAACATCCAACCCAAGAAGTGTTTTTCTCTCTCTCCCTTGCTCCCTCTCTTGCCTTCTGTCTCATCAATCCAAGTCCATTGCTAAACTATTCTCAAACTAAACAGAACTAGATGACAAAACATAATAAACTCAACAAATTATGCAAGTCATTGCAATATTGAACACCTCCAGTTTCTTCCAATTCAATTATACTGCCCAATATATTATTTCAAACTATTCCCTTTTCCTCATAAATTAATCCAACTGCAAATACCAATGTTTATCATTATAACCACACTATGTGTTACCTTACACGAACTCAGAAAACAAAAACAAAAGTTTTATGTCCAATATCTAGCTTTCAATTCTACATAGTAGATTCAGCAATATTGATTAGACAAAAATAAATGACTGATAATGTCAGAAGTCTTTTATAAAATAAATAAAAGTTGGGGTGGAGGCTCACATATTTCACCAAACAAGAAATAAGAGATACAAGGACTGTACAATTGAAGAATTTTTAACTAAAGACCAAACAGTTCTTTAACTACAGAACATACATCTTCCTGTTGTCTTATTTGCTTACTTGTTATAGAGGTAAAGGAAGGTTGATTTTAGTCATGGTTAATACTACATAAGACATTTTAATTAAAGAAGCTTTGCTGATATGCTTATTTACATATCCAGTGGCATGTGGGAGGAGTTAATCTGTTATTCTAATAAAAGGAAATACATTGAAACATTGCTAGGAATATACAAGTTCTGGAGAAGAAGGTAATTACCAGTCCTGGCAACAGCCCTCCTTTCTTAGGAAGTGGGTCACCAGAAATTGACACCTTCATTGTAAGTGTGCAGGAAAGGGCTCATTTTTAGACTTTATTTATCGCACTTATGGTTATTCAACTAACTTCTGTTGGGTGAGTGTTTCATGAAGGGCTCTACGATCGGTGATGGGACAGAACATGAAATATCAACACTTCTCCAAGCCCCAGACCTCTCGGGGTTCAGTCTCATGGAAAGGTCAGGCAAGCACTCCCAATAGCAGAATTTGACCTAGAAACGGTGATCAGGAAAAACTCTGCTGTGAAAATGATTCTTGCAATCATGGAAAAGAGGCCACTAATTAATCTGAGGAGAAAATAATTTACCATAGGAACAGCAAGCATGAAGTCTATATGGGGTGGGAGCAGGGTGAATGGGTAATGGGACTGGACTAAAATAGTACAATATATGAAAAAATATGCAGAGATAGAAAAAGGAGGCCAGATCATGTTTATGCTTAGGATAATTCTGTCATTTATCATCAAAACTGGAAAGGCTGAATATGAAAATGTGGTATCTTTATCATTAATCTGGACAATAAGGATCACCCGTATGGAACAGATGGCCTTGGTCCTGATATCAATGTGCACCTTCATCTAAAAATAGCAAGGAGAAGAGGCAGAAGAGGGATGTTGAGCAGCAGGTGCCATATAGAGAAGTCTGAAGAGTTGAGAAAGGCCCAGAGGTCAGGAGATGTTGAGTCTGGACATGGGGGGAGCACCTCAGTGGACTATCCAAGAAGTGACCATCTTGAGAGGGGGCTTAAAGTGATATAGGGGAGGTTTCAAAAGATCAAGCAGACAGAGCAAGGCAATGAATCAGATAGGGAGTACTATGCAGAAGGACTCCTGGCTTGATTTCAACCTTGGACAACTGAGTTGATGACGCTAGAATTCCATGAAACAGGAAATAGTGGAAAAGGACAGAAACAGAGTTACAGAAGGATATATGGTTGAGAAAAGGCAAAGAACATGCAAATGAGGATAATCTTCCCATCAACCCAGTGGTGGTGGGCCTATAGAATGTTCAAGAGAAGATAGGTCTGGCCAGCACCGTGGCTTACTTGGCTGACCCTCTGCCTGCAGCACCAGTACCCCGGGTTCTAGTCCCAGTTGGGGCACCAGATTCTGTCCCAATTGTTCCTCTTCCAGTCCAGCTCTCTGCTATGGCCCGGGAAGGCAGTGGAGGATGGCCCAAGTGCTTGGGCCCTGCATCCGCATGGGAGACTAGGAGGAAGCGCCTGGCTCCTGGCTTCGGATTGGTGCAGTGCGCTGGCCGTAGCAGCCATTTGGGGGGTGAACCAACAGAAAAGGAAGACCTGTCTCTCTCTCTCTCTCTCTCTCTCTCTCTCACTGTCTAACTCTGCCTGTCTAAAAAATAAATAAATAAATAAAAGAGAAGATAGGTCAAGATCTTCCAACTGATTCTCAGCAAGGGTAGATTTTCTATATCTAGGAAAGGCCAAACATCTCAATTGTCATAGCAAAACAGCTAGACCCTATCCAATGTCTGGGTAACGGTTTCCACTAGAGGATATGATTATCATTCACCTGCAGCAGAAATAAATCAGTATTGGCAAGAAACTGTCCTTCTTGATGGACGGTGCTTTGGGGCAGGGGAGGTGGCATCACACCACCGTGGCTCAGAGGGCAGCAGTTCAAAAGACTAATGTGGACAACCAGCGAGTGGCGTGGTTGGTGGACTACAGGAACTGTGATCAATGGCATCCAACTGAATTCATTTTTGCATTCCAATTATTTTCTGTTATGCCCAAGACTCCTACAACATGTCCTAAATGTTAGTCTACTCTTCAGTATATTTGTTGAATTAAAGGAAAAACCTGAATCTCAGCCAGAAGAAGCTGAAAACACAGAGCTAACCTACTTTGTATAAACTGGCCTTTACTTTGGTCTCTAAGTGAAAGTCTAACGTGGGCCCGTTGGGTGAAATAACTTAAAAGACCCAAGGCAGTTTGGTAGAATAGCATTCTTTCACGGCCTCCAAAAGAACACGGGAAAGAATTATCCATTTAAAAGATCTGATTTCTTGTAGTTCCCAGATAGGAGCTCAAACTATTTTTATCTAGGTATTGAGGGAAGGAGTAGTCTGTGAAAGCTCTACGAATTAGATTGAGATCTGCCTTGGTTTCTCTGAACTCTCTGGGAGCCAGAGGGAGATTCTAAACCTTTTCCCAAACCTACTCTTTCAATACTTTTAGAAAAAGCATTTACATGGCAAAAAAAAGTTGCATTATATAATTATGATTTATTCTGGAAATTTAGTAGCATTTTGTATATAATATCACTGCTGTCAGAAAATATCTTCCTTCATATTATGAATTTTGAAGATAAGACTAAGTTTACACTATGCCTTATAGCTTAACTTCTGTATCCAAGTTTCAATTTCATGATAGAAGCCAATAGAAAAGTAGAAATTACTCCTAAAAAATTTTAGAGGCATTCAGTACCATATCAATTTTATACATCATGAAATTTCAACTATGATAAAGCCAAAGGCTGTTAAATTTTCACTAAGAAAGTAATCAGAAAAAATGGGAGATTTTCTTTTCCTTATACAAATCATAAGTAGAAAAAGGATGTGTGGGCAGAAAATGTGATACCATTCAAAAACTATCATCACATTTTCTTTATCCATTCATCCACTTATGGACACATAGATTGATTCCATTTCTTGGCCATTGTGAATAATGCTGCAGTGAACATGGGAGTGAAGGTATCTCTCTGCCATAATGGTTTCATTTCCTTTGAATGCAGAGCTAGTGATAAGAATGCTGGATCATATGGTAGTTCTATTTTGAATTTTTTGAGAATCTCCATACTTTTTTCCATACTGGTTTATTACTTTACATTGCCACCAAGAGTGTATTCGAGTTCCTGGATAAACCTGGGGACCATGATATTGAGTGAAATAAGCCAGGGAAATAGAGACAAACACCACGTGGTCTCATGCGTGTGTGGAATCTAAAAAAGTTGAACTTGTAAATATTGAGATCAGAGTGGTGGTTGACTGGGGGCAGGAGAGTAAAAACAGACAGAAGTGGAGGAGATGTTGGTCAGGCTTTACAAATTTCCACCTAGAGGGGCCTGTGCTGTGGCATAGTAGGTTAAGATTCTGCCTACAGCGCCGGCATCCCATATGGGCACTGGTTCAAGTCCCAGCTGCTCCACTTCCAATCCAGCTCCGTGCTAATGGCCTGGGAAAGCAGTGGAAGATGGCCCAAGTCCTTGGGCCCCTGTGCCCATGTGGGAGACCTGATATAAGCTCCTGGCTTCAGATTGGCCCAGCTCTGGTTGTTGTGGCTATTTGGGTAGTGAACCAGCAGATGGAAGACCTCTCTCTCTGTCTCTCTCTCTCTCTCTCTCTGTAACTTTGCCTCTCAAGTAAATAAATCTTTTTAAAAAATTTCAACTAGATAGGTAGAATAAATTCAAGAGATCTATTATATAGCAGTAGTTTATAATATAATTATAATAGTTAATAGTTGATCATTAGTATAAAGCTAACAAAATATTATTATTCTTGAAAAAAGCTAAAAATCTAGGTGTAGAATGTTTTCACCTCAAAAATGGTAACTCTGAAAAGTAATTCATATGTTAGTTGGTTAGTTTACAATACACATATACTTCATATGTTATACATGGTAAACACATTTTAACTTTTGATTTAAATAAGTAAATATAAATATCACTAGCATTATCACCAAAGAGCTATTAATATCAAGATTCTACCTGATTTGAAATTATTTGGGCAACTGTTTTATTTTCTGCGCTTCTTTTCAAACATGGTGCTTCTGCTATATTGGGCTTGTTTTCTTTCATATAACTACAATCTCATTCCAGATGATGCTAGTCTCCAATAATTTATTTGCTGCTATAAATTTCTCTAGGAATTTTGTCAAATGTCTTCAGCATAAGAGAAGAATTATCACAAAGTCTGTCAACCCTCATAGTCATTTGTAACCATCTTCTTTTAATATGTCTTTGGAAAGAACAGTCATTTCACAGCTCAATTAAAAAATTAACTTGTTCCTGTTGAAAATATAGAGAAACATGGATCATTTATAACAGCTTATTTTTGAATGAAAAAACATGAGTTCATTTAACAGAAACATAATTTACCAGAAAATTTATCACATGGACAGCCTGGAAGCAGATTTATTGGTTCAATGAGCATAAAGTCATATCTAGTATCTGCACATGAAATAAGGAAATCATTTTATTAACAGCAAATACAAATTAGTCTGGCATGACACAGAGAAAGATGATAAGAACTGGTCTTGCTAGTTCCTCACTTGATAAAGTAGATATTAATAATTTAATGCCTTCTTGAAAAATAATGGTTACAGCTCCTAATTTTCAGAGACGCAGTATGAGTGAGTCAAATGGTGGGCATTCTCAATGGTTTCTCAGAGGGAGGGAGGGGTTCACCGGAAACCAAAACCATGGGAGGAGCCAAAATTTCATTCTGGCTGGATTCACTATTTGCATTTCCTTCATAAAGACAAGTGTGACGGACTGAAATAAAGAAATGGACTGCACACTGTATACCTGACTCAGGAGATACAGGGACAGGCAGTTAGCTCACAAGCATTTTACACATGGAAGCATAAAGAGACATCTGAAGACAGATTTCTCTCTGGAAAAGTTTAAACAAGTACCTGGAGGGAAGGATTCCAGGGCCAGCTTGGTGAGTAACTGGGGGTGTGATGAACATAACAATGCCCCCCAACCCTGTCCACATCCTGGCCTAACACCTCATGGATATGTTACCCTACGTGGCAAGGGGGAGCTGGGCTGTCGATGGGATAAAGGGTTCCAGCCAAGTGCCATTCAGGTAAGCAGATGATCCTGTGTTTCATTATCTGCGCTGAGGCCTAAAAAGTATACAAGGCAGGGAGAAGAGGATCCAGAGTGATGCAGGTGGAGGCCTAAACCCCACCACCACCATTGCTGTCTTTCAACATGAAGGAAGTGACCGCGAGCCAAGGAATAGGAGAATGGGCAATGACTAGAAGCTGAAAGGCAAGAAAACACTTCCATACGGGAATGATGGCCAAGGATACTCTGATGTCCGAGGGGTCTTTTCCAAGAAAATACATAGAAAAACACATCCAAAGCAAGCCTCTCTCCTGAGAAGAAGATTGAAAA